>NC_056660.1:32632500-33320000 GCF_018350195.1 Panthera tigris | reverse complement strand
GACTATTTCACATAGAAATGCTATATGAAATTAAGGGAAGGTAAATTTGAAAGAATTCTCAACTTATTAATGAGAGGCACTTACTCTGAGTAAATATTTTCCCAAAGTTGAATGCGGTAATTAACTTTCCCCTTAACTGAAGGATGAGAACAAACTCAAGAATATGAACTTGGTTTAGAGATGAAAGAATATGTTAAACATTAGCATCGTTATTATTCATGAACTTGAGGGTACATAAAGAAAATGATTGTGCTAAGAGGAGAGTGAATGAAGAGAGGTTGCTGCATGAAAAAAAGGCAGTCTGTTTGAAGCAGAAATAAAAGGAAGATAGTACAGAATTCCAGCCATTTTAGAGCAGAACAGAGTAACAGTTAAAATTTATTTGCCTTTCTTTGACTTTACTCTTGGCTATTCAGCTCTGCCGTGTAAATAATACATATTCTTATAGTAATGTCTAGCATGATATGATATAATCACTTAAGGATAGGCACAAAATCCTCGTGATAGATTATTAAAGCAGTTTGAACCTATTCATAAAATATGTTTTATGGACATAAAACACTAAGGGCTTTCTCTTTGGGCAATCTCTGTGGAGCTGGTGAAGCCTGACATACTGCCTGTGGAAATCGTGAAATGAATAAGCCATCAATGAGTGGTGTGGGGGATGGGCTCCTTGGCTCATATAACCCAGGGAGTATTATATTTTATGATTCATTAAAGGTAGAGAGGAGAAAGAAATATGCATTCAAATGTGTGCAGTCTCTTCTATCCCAGAATCATTAAATATTACTCGATTTTAAGGAAAGTATGAACCGCCACAACACACTTCTAAGGCGAGTTACATTTTTGGGAATGTTATTTACTTGACTCTTAGACCCATTGGGTAAGTTGCAGAAGTATACCTTTAATGAGTAAACTGGGGGTTGGAAGGGGCAGAATCAAACCGCCCTGTGACAGCTGTGTCAGATGCACAGTTTCTTCTCTGGGTAAAGTCAGACAGCATATTTGAGAAGAATTCTTGAAGAAATTGATGGATTTTCCTTATTTTAACAACAAAGACACAGAGAGGAATCTTAGTTTTCTCTACATGCTATTCATGATTTTGACTACTTGTCTTATATAAGACCATAGATCCTAAACCAAAAGTTTTGAACCAAAAGTTTTTACCTTTAAAGAATGGGTGATACAAGCAAAATCATTTTTTGGCCAGCTTTCAAACACTCAAAATTTTAACTCAGTCTCAGTTGAAAATTAACTTTTTGATGAATGCCTGGGTCTGTGAACCTAACTGGATCTTCTCAAGATTGTAACTGGTTTTTTCTTTTTCTTTTTTCTTTTTTTTTTTTTTTTTAGATTTACCCAAACCTTAAGAACTATCACATTTCCTAACATTGATTTCTAGAAAAAAAAAGCAAACGTGGAGAATTAGTAATATTATTTCAGCTCTAGGAAACTGTTACTTCACCTGTAGGAAAATACGTAAATGTTTCAAACTATTGAATTTCAGACTGGAAGTTACAAGGCTTACCTTGTGAAAATTTAACAGCGGGTTTTTTGGCTAGAATTTTGATGAGAATATATTCATAAATGATAATGAACCATCTCCATATGAATAGATTGGACTGCTTGCTACTGAGAGCTATCACAGAGATAAGGACAGGTATCCTACAAACATCTATGTGCAGGTTTTTGTGTGAATTTTTCCAATCAGTTGTGTAAACACCTATGAGTCAATTGCTGAATCATGTGAGTTCGCTTTGTAACAAACTCCCAAACTGTCTCCTCTTTAATGGAGTGGTTTTCCCCTGTCATTTTACACATATTACCCAGACACTCTTTACTCCTCATACGCTTTTCCTGGGAAACTGCATATACAGAAATGACTTCACCTAACGTTAAGAGCTTATCAACAGTCTCTAGTGAGTAGCCTTACTTGACACTTCATCTCTAACTTTGCGTGTAATTATCAAATTCATCGTATTAGATTTCCGACCTCTGAAATGGCATGCTATTCCTGTCGGAAACAAGCCAGAAGCATGCCTGTAAGCTGACAATAATTCTTTTCCTTCCTTCTTCCTCATCTGTTTTGTACACTAAACAAGACATGTGGATACAGCCTCTTAATTATCTATTTTATATAGACATTTCTCTCCATTATTGCTATTATTCTAGTAATATTTTAGGTAATGTTTATGTTTTGCCTAAAATTAGTTTGTAGTTCCTCATTGTCTTTAAAGTAAAATCACACCTCAGCGTGTTATATGCAGTACAATTTTATATATTTCTCATAATCTTCAGTTTTTAATATTGCACCTAATTTTCCAGAGACATAGATGGATGTTTAAGTCTTCAAATGGACTGTCAAAATACACTTTTTCACATATTCTTCCCACAGCCTGGAATGACCTTTCCCCATCTATGCTTAATGCAAGAGTACCAAATGTCTTATTTCTATAACACTTGGTACAAACATTATTTCCTCTGTAAAACATCCACTCTGACTCTCTTAAAATAGTTATCTAGTATTTACACTATAGTTTTTCTAACATTGTACCATTGGGGTAGAGTTAATGACATGTTGTCACTTCTTCTGACTTTTTGCCATGCTGTAAACACCGTGAAAGCAAAGATCTCCTCTTGTCAACTCTATAGATCCCAAACAATCTGAACTACACCTATAGTAAGTTGTAAATGCTTACTAATTATTTGTTGAATGAGTGAGAGTAAATTATATAATTGCTGAGGGCCTGAATGACTTGATTTAGTCAGTGTCACAAAGGAACTGAGCTTTAGGAGAGGTTAACTTACTGTATTCTTATCTTGTAAAGAAAAATAAAGAAAAATGCATGCAATTAGAAAAAAATGCATTGAAGGATTTTGCCCTTTTCTTGTTTGAAAGGGCAAAGATAATATGTACTCCTACTTCATACAACCTGTGAAAGGGAAAATATTTCTTTCATGGACAGAGAAAAATGTGACTGTTGCTAAAAAAAAAAAAAAAAAAGTAAAAGAAAAAAGCCAATAGGTTGTTGCTTTGTGAAGTGAAACTAGTAAAAAGAAGTCTAAGGGAAGAAAATTTAATTCAAAATAATTTAAAAATATAGTGTTTCAAAATAATTTTATAATTTCAATGATAGTGCACGTGAGAGATTTTTCAGGGAGTGATACTTTGTCTCTGAACATATAAAAATAATAAACAGTAAAAGGCAATAAACAGCAGGAATTTTCTTGTTTACTTTATGTTTTTGCTCAAACTTTGTAACATATTTAAGTTCAGCTAGTAGTGCATCATGGCTAATAAAAAACATTTTAAATTGACAGGATCATATAGAAACTTTGCTTATATATGGACTGGGATTCTTTTTAAAGTTTACTGCAATATAGTTTGATAAATTAATTTTCGATGTGCTAATAAACAAAAAGAAAAAAGAGAGATTGGCCTTGCAAATTAAAAGGCATGTAATGCGGGGTAAAAGTACGGTTGTATATATTAGGCCTTCAGTGGAAAATGATCTGCTAAATAGTACTAGGTTGTACTACCCCTGGGGAAAATGTATGTTTCTTATCTAGTGAGCTTAAGAAGACACACGGGTTCCAAATAGTATAGGGAATTGAGAAATAAATGAGCAAACAAAATGATATCAGTTCTATCTCCACCAAGTATCCTCGGAAAAATGCTTGAAAATATTTTAAATGAAAATATTTAAATGAAAACTGAAAATTGAACTTGTCATGCCCTAGGGAAGTTGTTTATGCAAAATGTGTTTAAATTTCAAAAGTAAATTCATACATTTCCCCTGGTTAATTTTGGTAGCATGTGTTTACATGCATACATAACAAAAAATTTCACCTATATGATATCCTTTTAAGTGCTGATACTACATTTTAATGCAGTGTATATATTGTATATATATATATATATAGTATATGTATATGTATATGTATATGTATATGTATATGTATATATAGTGTGTGTGTTTGTGTGTGTATATATATGTATATATATATATATACATATATATGTGTATATATATATATATATATGTATATAGTAATATAGTATGGCAAATTTGTTCTCCCAAGGGACAAATAATAAATATTTCAGATGCTGTGGGCCATTTGGTCTCTATCCCTGTCACACCTCTGCTAGTGGAGCATGAAAACAGCCATGAACAGTGTGACAATATTCCAATAAAATTGTATTTACGGTAACAGGTGGCAGGAAGCATTTGCCATCAGGTTATAGTCTGCTGCCCCTTGGTATACATTGCCAAATGTCTGCTGGTGCGGGGGCCCAGATCATCCCCAGTTGAGAACTACTGTTCTCCAGAGACAAGGGTCACTGCATACATGGGTGCCTATTGTATTATATTCTGTTTATCTAAAATATTCTATATTTTAAAATAATATAGATTTTAAACTTGTGTTCTCTGATTAAAAATGCATGGAGTTTGGTGGAATAGAAAACTCAAAAAATAAGCACAATAAAAAAAAAATACACCATGAAGGCAAGTACTCTAATTACGATTCATCACTCTAGCTGCCTAGGTTATCACTGTACCTGACATAGAGTGAGTTATCAATAAACGATTGTTGAATAAGTGAATGAATGAAAGGTAAATTAAAAATGACTACGATAAAGCATATTGAACCGTGTGCCAGTTATTAAATTGTTATCTGTTTCCTTTAAACACATCTATACTTGCGGACTCTGTAAACCACATTTTCCTTGGCAAGACAGCTTGCTGTTAAGTCTCTGTCAGTAAGAGATGATAGATCCTAAAAGGGTGAAGGAGAGAGAAGGGCTGTGCACCATTTGGTTGCTGTTGTTTGTTTCCTATGCCTGTCAGTGCCACCTTAACAGAGAGCTTCTTTATCCTAACCTTGGCACTTTGCTCCCTTAGTAGCAGTTTCCACAACACTTACAAAACCAGAACCATGGAACCCAATGCAGGGGCACCTTCTCCTCAGACATCTGAGTTTCAGCATGAAAGGCCCCTCCTCTGAGTAGGCTAAGTTTTTAAACTTCCAACTCCTCTTGTTCCTCTGGCACTTAGGGATATAGCTGCTCTCTGCTGTTGCCTACCTAAGGAGATACCTTCATGTACCTGTTTTGTCTTTGCATTTCTTCACTACCTAGTTAACACATCTCTGCATGAAATTATCTTTGCTGCAGTAGCAGCTGTGTTTCTGTGCCCAGAATGAACTCTGAATGATACAAGCTTAGCACAAAAATGTGGATACCATCCATTCCATTGGCAGTACAATGAAGAGAGGAGGGTAAAAAATGATTTAATTAAAGAGATCATTTTGATCTCTTTAATCATTTCTTAATTGGTTCCTGAAAAAAAAAAATGTATAGGCAGTGGCAAACTACCCATATAAGCAGTAAAGGCATTTGACAGAAAGGGGAATGAGGTTCCTGAGCAAAAACCCAGAGCTGTGAAATAGCATGGACAGAGACGACGATAATGGTTTGGTAGGATGGGAGACATTAGTGGGAGCACAACGGGGCTAGGGTGATACGGCGTCGGGTATCTTGGATCATTCATTCAATCATCGTGCTAGTTTTATGGCATAAACAAAATAGAATACATGCCTAAAGTTGTAGCATTTTTAGTCTGGTGTAACAGTTGATATTACATAATTAATTTTTAAAATACCTAAATAACAAGAAAAAATGTCCCCAAAGAAAAAAAGGAGCGGAAATTCAGAAAGCTAAGATGAAGAATAAGAAAACTGACTTCAAATAAGGTTTGGCAAGGATGTCTTTCTGATGTCGTGACATTTAAGCCGAGACTTAGATAAGGAAGAGGATTTGGCCAGAATTAGTAAGGTAGGGGGTCTGCCACAAGTTTGGGCTTTATCCTGTGGTTGGTTGAAGGATTTAAGTATGGAAGTTGCATGATCATAGCTGTGTTTGGAGAGGTATTCTCTGTAACCGGAAGGATGCATTGAAAGAGAACAGCTTGTGCTCTCCAGGAACTATGCTGTAGGCAAGTGGTGGGGGGAGACTCTTGGACTTGGACGGCCCAGGTGGAAAGGGTGGAAAGTCTATTAGGGCAGTTCTGGAGATAGACATGAGACAATGATTGCATGAATATGGGAAATGTTGGGGGTGGATAAAGGCGTCAGCCCTACTAACTGGGTTTCTGAATTCGGTGATGATGTGAATAGTTCGATAATGCTGCTCACCAAATAGTGCAGGGTGACAAGAGTTTATTTTCAAACTTAGTGTTATGTCTGTTAGAGGAAGTGAGTCATTTATTTATGTTGTTCAGTTTTTCTATATCCTTGATGTTCTGTCAGATTGATATTTTAGTTGCTGAGAAAGGTCTCCACATGTGGTTATGTATTTTCATTAGTTTGGAATTCTGATAGTTTTATGTATTTTATGTTTTAATGTGTTTTCATTCTTTGTTTTTAGCTACCTCCATATGTGTTTAGAATAATTCTATCCAAGGGGCGCCTGGGTGGCGCAGTCGGTTAAGCGTCCGACTTCAGCCAGGTCACGATCTCGCGCTCCGTGAGTTCGAGCCCCGCGTCAGGCTCTGGGCTGATGGCTCGGAGCCTGGAGCCTGTTTCCGATTCTGTGTCTCCCTCTCTCTCTCTGCCCCTCCCCCGTTCATGCTCTGTCTCTCTCTGTCCCAAAAATAAAAATAAAAAACTTTGAAAAAAAAAAAAAAAAGAATAATTCTATCCAATTAATCCAAAATTCCTTGACAAACTAGCTGCACTACTTTTGTCTTCCTTTGCAGTTGCTTTTTATTACCCTGCTCGAGCCACACTGTCCTTTCTATGGTTCTTGGATTCTGTGCAAGCACTTGCTTTCCCTTCTTCCAGAACAACCTTTACTTGGTGTGCGTTTTGAGATGTCAACTTACTACGTAAATCTTCCCTGGGAACTTTATATAAAATAGCACTTAACTACATCAAAATCCATCCACTTGTCATGTTTTACTTTTATTGTTCACTGTTGCCGATGAATTATTTATTTGTTTACTGTTTGTTGATCTTCACTAGATTGTGAGTTCCGTGACAACCCGAATTCTGTTTGCTTATTCTCTGTTGGATCCCTGATGTCTAGCATGTTGTGGAAGCTTAATACATATTTATTGAGGAACAAATATGAATTAAATATTTTAACACTACCGAATACCCCTAAGTCTGTTAATAGCTTTTATTTAAAGTCTATTTTGTACACTGTTAAGGGAGCTCACTGGTTGTCAACCAGGGGTGACTTTGTAATCCAGGGGTCATTTGATAATGTCTAGAGACATTTTGTGGTTATTACAATGGAAGTGGTGGTGATCCTGGTATCTACTGCATAGAGGCCTGGGATGTTGCTAAACACCCACAAAGGCAATCTCTCCTAACAAAGACTTATCTAGTTCCAAATGTCAATAGTGCCAATGTTTAGAAACCCTGAGATAGTCATACCACCTTCATTTTGGTTAGGATTTTCTTGTACAATCTTATATTATTCTACTTTCAACCCTATTTTGGGCTTATGATACACATATATATTTTATTAAGAATTGCCTAGGTTTCTATTGTTATATACTGAATAGTTAATACATTTACATTCACCATGACGCTTGTTATGTTTGGAATACTTTTTTATGTGTGTTGTTTCTCTTTTTTATTTTCTTTCCTGAATTCTTTTTTGTTGTTAAGGGAATGTGTTTAAATTAAAAACAAAACAAAAAACAAAACTTTTCGTCAAAGTATAACACGCAAACAAAAATGCACCTAAGTATATAACTCAATATTTTTTTTTTACAAATTGAATGTATCTACATGTCTAGCACTCAGATTAAGAAACACAGTATTACCATCACCCCAGAAACCCCCTCATGCTCCTGTCCAGTCTGTAGCCACTAAAGAGGAACCACTGATATGATTTCTAGCAGCACAGATGAGATTTGGTATTGTGTACTTCAGGTAAATAGATTTAAAGAATACGTATCTTTTTTTTGTCTGATTTTCTCTATAGGAATCATCTTTATTTTCCTATGAAGTGGTCGATTATCTATTCTCGTTGCTCTAATGTCTTTATTTGTGAATATACCATAGTTGAGTTATTCATTCTGTGTTTGATAGGCATTTGGGTACTTAACAGTTTGGGACTGTTGTGAACGGTACTTCTACGTGTGCTACTATATGCCTTTTGGTAAACCTATGTCCACGTTTCATTAAAGGATATACCTTCAGGCAAAATCATCCCTTTTCCAAACTGGCTAAGAGCATACAGAGTGCTTGCTGCTCTACCTCCTTACCAACACTTTTTCATCTCTTTCATTTTAGACATTCTAGCGTTGAGATGATGGCCTTGCAGTTTTAATTGACATTTTATTGGTAGTCAGTGAACAATACTTTTACCTATAGGGGTTTTGATAATATCTTTTTTTTTTTTTTTTTTTTTTTTGCGAAGTGCCTTTGAAATCCTTTTTCCCACTTTGTTTCCATCATCTGACTTTTCTTCTAATTGATTTGCTGGCGTACCTCATATGTTCTAAATTTGTCCAATATGTGTATTGTGAATATCCTCTCTCTCTCTTTGGGTTGCCAGTAACTTGATATTTAATCACATTATTTCTTACTCATTAGTTTGGAATATATGCATTCTATTTCAATTACTTTAATGATTACCCTTAAAATTTTAACGTACACGGAATTTTAAAGTTAATAATTTTCTTTACACTACTCCCAAAGGATATATGCTTCAAACCCATTCACTCATCTCATGAGAAATATGTCATCTTCTTCTAGTATTTTATTTATTTATTTTTGTTTTAGCCCTACAAATTAGACATTATTTTATCATTATTTTAATAGGCCACGTTTCCTAAAATTTGCCCACATATTGAAAATATACTATACATGAGTAACTTGGAGGACGTGTTACAGCAAGATTGCCAGGCACATAACGTATGCACATGCTCCTTCTAGGAAGACACTGGTGCCCCGGAGGGGGCCAGAGGGAGAACGCAGAGATGGCATCCGCGGCCTCTCTGGTCTTCCAGGAGAATCACAATCGCCCCTAGATGTGTGCTAAATTAGAAGCATAACCCTCCAGCAGCAGCTTTTGACGTATGTGAACAGGCTTCTTTCAGGGAAAGACTGGGAGATGGGTGTTTCTGTGGGTCCCCTCTGTGCTAAGCCTGAACCTCTGTGGTGCATGGCCACAGAGTTCTCTGGAGCAGATTAAAACTCTTTCTTTCTTTGCTGTTATCTTGTGGGTCTCATGGAGGCAAGCCCCGTCAGCTTTCAGAGCTAGGTGTTTTAAGGGCCAGCTTCTTACTTTGGTGGACATCTTAAAAGTTGGAGTGCTAGATACTGGATCCAATACCTTTACTCCTCAGGGAGAAGTTGAGAGTTGGAGATGTGGTTTATGGCAAGAGTGTGTTTCTTCAGCCTTTCCTACTCTGGGGTCAATGTGGGTATTTTCTCATTCATCCCGTGCACATGACTCACCCAACTAGTTTCTGGATCTCTTTTAGTGGAATATTACTCCACTGTAACTATAGATTTGATGCATCCGTGGGCACAGGTGAATTCAGAAGCCTCCTGCTTCATCATCTTGAAACAGAACCCTGTCATTCTTTTCACTCATTTCCTAATCCTCTCATCAAGCCTTTACCTTTACCTTCATTTACCTCAGTAAATGAAATCTCGTTGCTTCAAATACTTGATCAAAAACTTTTGTAAGTTTTTTTTTTCTAATATTACTCGTTTTACTCATATAACTGTCCCCTCACTCTCCAATTTTGAGCTACACTCACACTTGCACTGTTCCTAAAATGGATCAGCAGCCTCCTATCCCATTTTTCTTAGGACTCTTGCATTTACTACTTTCTGAATTTTTCCACTAGATATAATCATGACTTCTTCCCTTGCCTCCTTCAGGTCATTATCCCTAAGACACTAATTTGTAAGGCTGTCCCTACACACATCATAAAACTGTAGCCCAATCTAATACATTTTCTATCTTCTTTACCTGTCTTATTTATTTTCTTAGCATGTATCACTAATACACCATGCATTATACTTACAAGCTCCATGAAGGGAAAGATTTTTCTTTTATACTAAACACCATATTTCTAGTGTCTGTCACAGTGCCTGGCACTATTAATACATCTTTATTGAATAAATAAATTGACCTTACGGGTCATATGCTTTCATCTTCCTCACTCTATATTATTACTTGATCCTCTTGTGGTTTTTTTTTTAATTTTTAATTTTTAATTTTTATTTATTTTTGAGAGAAAGAGATACAGAACACGAACAGGGAAGGGCAGAGAGCGAGGGAGACACAGACTCCAAAGCAGGCTCCAGGCTCTGAGCTGTCAGCACAGAGCCCAACGCGGGCCTCGCATTCATGAACTGTGAGATCATGTCGTGAGCTGAAGTTGAAGGCTTAACTGACTGAGCTATCCAGGCTGCCCATCCTCTATTTTTTTAATATTAATTTTTATGTAATTTTTTCACCTTTGCCCCGAATTAAAGAAATTATAAACTCCTTAGTGGTAGTACTATATCCTATTCAAATTATCTCCTTTTAAAAACTAGGTTTAGGGGCGCCTGGGTGACTCAGTCGGTTAAGTGTCCGACTTTGGCCCAGGTCATGATCTCGCGGTCCATGAGTTCAAGCCCCGCGTCAGGCTCTGTGCTGACAGCTCAGAGCCTGGAGCCTGCTTCAGATTCTGTGTCTCCCTCTCTCTCTGCCCCTCCCCTGTTCATGCTCTGTCTCTCTCGGTCTCAAAAATAAATAAACGTTAAAAAATGTTTTTAAATAAAAAAAATAAATAAAATAAAAACTAGGTTTAAATAGGTGATTTTTTTACTCATTAATCCATTTCTGAAATAAAATCTTTACAATGTGAATCAGTTCTATAAAATTAATGATTTATTCAAAGCAGCATCTGGTACAGGCTCAATAAATATTATTTTATGAATGAACAATGAAAAATTTTGATTAATATATTACTTTGTCCCAAATTCATAATAGACTGTACAATCATTACTCTTTTTCATCCTACACATGCTCAAATATTTAGAATTACCTATATCTTGTTCCTCACTTGTATTTAATTTCATATACTTTTAAATTATATTGGGATAAATAAATTATACTTTTAAAGCCGAAATCATGCTTGTTATTCTTTTTAGTCTTGCTTTTCTGAGTAGTTCTGTTGATGACTTTTTTTTAAATGATCATAATATATAGGTTCTCCATAATTTGTTTTAATGATGATAGGAAATTTTCTTAAAATCCAAATGCTCTACACTATAAAATATGTATTCACAAGACAAAACAATAATAGCAACAAAATTTGTAATGTATTTAGTGCTAGTTTAGAGTCACATAAATATTCCAAATTATGTCATGAATAGAAGGCTGAGAGAAGAAAGAAGAAGCTTAACAAGGAGGAACTTCAATTTGGTATTGAAGGAAGAGTGTCATTTCATCAAATGACATAAATGGGATGCTTCATGGGGGCAAAACTGGGATGAATTTACTGGATACTCACAGCCATCATGGAGCACTAACATTGCTCAAAATTATTATGTTTCAATGGACAAGAGAGTAGAATGTATAGTTAGAACTTTTGCCTTGTGGATGACAATTATGACCTATATAGGCTAGAACACACATTAGCATTTCCTCTGAATTATATTGATTTTGGAATTTATGTATAATGAATCATGGAGAATCTTTTTAACAATTAAAGAAAAACATCTAAATAACAAGTAGTACAAATTGCTAAGGAAAAATTTCCATCATTAAAGACTCTTGTAGGGCAGTTCTTTGTGGATTATTCTTAAGACAATTGTAATTTGTTGAAATTAATCCTCTCATTCAGGAGAGATGAAAGCTGTTATAAGGGTCCTTTTGTCTGTTTAATTAGTCCTTGTTCTAAATCCTCTACATAGCCCTGAAAAACCGATTTGTACGTTAGTAAAATCCAATAAAATTAACGTGTGGAAATGAGGGGTTGGAGGAACTAAAACCTGTGCAGAAAAGACATTAGGAGAGTGAATAATAGAGTCATAGATTTTTCTAAAAGTCACTGTGCTTTGGTGTACGGGATGCTGTGGAAGGAGCTGATATAAGCCAGTGCTGGATAAATTCTAGGCGAAGGGTGATAAATATGTGCTCTTAAAGCTATTCATTAAACATTTAAAATTATAATATTACCAATTTCTTGTTAACATCTAGCATTTTATCTTAAAATAACACTCAACTAGATTCTAAACTCCTTTGGTAGCAAGGGTTATGTAGAATTACTTTGTATGCCATTCACAATGAAACACATATCATCCATAATAGAAACTAAATATCTAATAAATCATGAATGCTACATTAGATGTTCCTGAATCTTAATTTAAGGCAGATGATAAGCACGTTTCTTTTTATTCTACATAATTAATTTGGAAAGGAGGACAGCATTTGGAAGTCATTCTTGCAACTTACATCTAGTATCTTACAGGTAACTTTCTCAGGAACCTGAAGCTATCCTCTGGGTAACTGGCAGACATCCGCTTTTCTGAATTTTCACTTCTCCTGGGGAACTACATCATAATGCAGTTTGTTACTCTATGAGATCTGTTGTAAAGAACGTTTAGAATTTTGAAGATATGTTTTTATCCCAGACACATCTGCTTAAGCCCTTCCACTTTTCCAAGGGCAAAGAAAGCCTTGTATTTTTGCATGCGTTACAACCCAGCTGTAAGAACCCATTTCTTTTTAAGGCAGAAGAAAAAGAAGAGAGTGATAAGGAAATAATACTGAATAGATGCCACAGAAAAACATCACACCAAATACTGCGTGTCTGCATATTTAGGAGAAAGAGACACACAGAGAGAATGGGAGATGGAGATAGAAACAGAGAGATGTTTTATAGACAATAATGTTAAAGATTAAATTTAAAATATCACCTCCAAAAAACTAGAGTGAGAACTCAACATTATTCATTCCTTTTTGATAGAAGAGCAGATGTTGTGAGATGAGATGTGTATATTGGTTTCTCAAAAGGAAAATATCTCTGTTTCAATTTACACAGTGCCTACATTTCTAATATCGAAAGCCCTTGTTTTTGTGCTATCTGAATTGAAAATTGATTTTTTTTGTTAGTCAACAAAAAATCAACCGTAAGAGGAAAAGCTAATTATACTTGGTCCATAATTATGACCCCATAATGTTATTATCTCTTTTAATTCTGTGTATGTAAAAATGAAGACAGAGAAGTACAATTCATTTAGAAATTCTTGTTACCTGTAAGTAGGACTGGCTAATTTTTTTTTTTTTTTTTTTTTTTCAACGTTTTTTTTAATTTATTTTTGGGACAGAGAGAGACATAGCATGAACGGGGGAGGGGCAGAGAGAGAGGGAGACACAGAATCGGAAACAGGCTCCAGGCTCCGAGCCATCAGCCCAGAGCCTGACGCGGGGCTCGAACTCACGGACCGTGAGATCATGACCTGGCTGAAGTCGGACGCTCAACCGACTGCGCCACCCAGGCGCCCCGACTGGCTAATTTTTTAAGTAAAGTAACAAGTAAGTAAAAACTCTCTTACATTCTCTCCAATCTAGTTTGATTTTGCTTTCATTGCAATCACACACACACACACACACACACACACACACACACACACACACACAGAGTATTCTTTTTTTTTTCAATATATGAAATTTATTGTCAAATTGGTTTCCATACAACACCCAGTGCTCATCCCAAAAGGTGCCCTCCTCAATACCCATTACCCACCCTCCCCTCCCTCCCACCCCCCATCAACCCTCAGTTTGTTCTCAGTTTTTAAGAGTCTCTTATGCTTTGGCTCTCTCCCACTCTAACCTCTTTTTTTTTTTTTTTTCCTTCCCCTCCCACATGGGTTTCTGTTAAGTTTCTCAGGATCCACATAAGAGTGAAAAAATATGGTATCTGGCTTTCTCTGTATGGCTTATTTCACTTAGCATCACACTCTCCAGTTCCATCCACGTTGCTACAAAGGGCCATATTTCGTTCTTTCTCATTGCCATGTAGTACTCCATTGTGTATATAAACCACAATTTCTTTATCCATTCATCAGTTGATGGACATTTAGGCTCTTTCCATAATCTGGCTATTGTTGAGAGTGCTGCTATAAACATTGGGGTACAAGTGCCCCTATGCATCAGTACTCCTGTATCCCTTGGGTAAATTCCTAGCAGTGCTATTGCTGGGTCATAGGGTAGGTCTATTTTTTTTTTTTTAATTTTTTTTATTTTTTAATATATGAAATTTACTGTCAAATTGGTTTCCATACAACACCCAGTGCTCATCCCAAAAGGTGCCCTCCTCAATACCCATCACCCACCCTGCCCTCCCTCCCACCCCCCATCAACCCTCAGTTTGTTCTCAGTTTTTAACAGTCTCTAATGCTTTGGCTCTCTCCCACTCTAACCTCTTTTTTTTTTTTTTTCCTTCCCCTCCCCCATGGGTTTCTGTTATGTTTCTCAGGATCCACATAAGAGTGAAACCATATGGTATCTGTCTTTCTCTGTATGGCTTATTTCACTTAGCATCACACTCTCCAGTTCCATCCATGTTGCTACAAAAGGCCATATTTCATTTTTTCTCATTGCCACGTAGTATTCCATTGTGTATATAAACCACAATTTCTTTATCCATTCATCAGTTGATGGACATTTAGGCTCTTTCCACAATTTGGCTATTGTTGAGAGTGCCGCTATAAACATTGGGGTACAGGTGCCCCTATGCATCAGTACTCCTGTATCCCTTGGATAAATTCCTAGCAGTGCTATTGCTGGGTCATAGGGTAGGTCTATTTTTAATTTTCTGAGGAACCTCCATACTGTTTTCCAGAGCGGCTGCACCAATTTGCATTCCCACCAACAGTGCAAGAGGGTTCCTGTTTCTCCACATCCTCTCCAGCATCTATAGTCTCCTGATTTCTTCATTTTGGCTACTCTGACTGGCGTGAGGTGGTATCTGAGTGTGGTTTTGATTTGTATTTCCCTGATAAGGAGCGACGTTGAACATCTTTTCATGTGCCTGTTGGCCATCCGGATGTCTTCTTTAGAGAAGTGTCTATTCATGTTTTCTGCCCATTTCTTCACTGGGTTATTTGTTTTTCTGGTGTGGAGTTTGATGAGCTCTTTATAGATTTTGGATACTAGCCCTTTGTCCGATGTGTCATTTGCAAATATCTTTTCCCATTCCGTTGGTTGCCTTTTAGTTTTGTTGGTTGTTTCCTTTGCTGTGCAGAAGCTTTTTATCTTCATAAGGTCCCAGTAATTCACTTTTGCTTTTAATTCCCTTGCCTTTGGGGATGTGCCGAGTAAGAGATTGCTACGGCTGAGGTCAGAGAGGTCTTTTCCTGCTTTCTCCTCTAAGGTTTTGATGGTTTCCTGTCTCACATTCAGGTCCTTTATCCATTTTGAGTTTATTTTTGTGAATGGTGTGAGAAAGTGGTCTAGTTTCAGCCTTCTGCATGTTGCTGTCCAGTT
Source organism: Panthera tigris (assembly GCF_018350195.1). Classification (NCBI taxonomy): domain Eukaryota; kingdom Metazoa; phylum Chordata; class Mammalia; order Carnivora; family Felidae; genus Panthera; species Panthera tigris. The sequence goes on along the minus strand of NC_056660.1, from coordinate 33,304,486 downwards.
CTCCCAGCACCATTTGTTAAAGAGACTGTCTTTTTTCCATTGGATGTTCTTTCCTGCTTTGTCAAAGATGAGTTGGCCATACATTTGTGGGTCTAGTTCTGGGGTTTCTATTCTATTCCATTGGTCTATGTGTCTGTTTTTATGCCAATACCATGCTGTCTTGATGATGACAGCTTTGTAGTAGAGGCTAAAGTCTGGGATTGTGATGCCTCCTGCTTTGGTCTTCTTCTTCAAAATTACTTTGGCTATTCGGGGCCTTTTGTGGTTCCATATGAATTTTAGGATTGCTTGTTCTAGTTTCGAGAAGAATGCTGGTGCAATTTTGATTGGGATTGCATTGAATGTGTAGATAGCTTTGGGTAGTATTGACATTTTGACAATATTTATTCTTCCAATCCATGAGCAGGGAATGTCTTTCCATTTCTTTATATCTTCTTCAATAGCCTTCATAAGCTTTCTATAGTTTTCAGCATACAGATCTTTTACATCTTTGGTTAGATTTATTCCTAGGTATTTTATGCTTCTTGGTGCAATTGTGAATGGGATCAGTTTCTTCATTTGTCTTTCTGTTGCTTCATTGTTAGTGTATAAGAATGCAACTGATTTCTGCACGTTGATTTTGTATCCTGCAACTTTGCTGAATTCATGTATCAGTTCTAGCAGACTTTTGGTGGAGTCTATCGGATTTTCCATGTATAATATCATGTCATCTGCAAAAAGTGAAAGCTTGACTTCATCTTTGCCAATTTTGATGCCTTTGATTTCCTTTTGTTGTCTGATTGCTGATGCTAGAACTTCCAGCACTATATTAAACAGCAGCTGTGACAGTGGGCATCCCTGTCGTGTTCCTGATCTCAGGGAAAAAGCTCTCAGTTTTTCCCCGTTGAGGATGATGTTAGCTGTGGGCTTTTCATAAATGGCCTTTATGATCTTTAAGTATGTTCCTTCTATCCCGACTTTCTCAAGGGTTTTTATTAAGAAAGGGTGCTGGATTTTGTCAAAGGCCTTTTCTGCATCGATTGACAGGATCATATGGTTCTTCTCTTTTTTTTTGTTAATGTGATGTATCACATTGATCGATTTGCGAATGTTGAACCAGCCCTGCATCCCAGGAATGAATCCCACTTGATCATGGTGAATAATTCTTTTTATAAGCTCTTGAATTCAATTTGCTAGTATCTTATTAAGAATTTTTGCATCCATATTCATCAGGGATATTGGCCTGTAGTTCTCTTTTTTTACTGGGTCTCTGTCTGGTTTAGGAATCAAAGTAATACTGGCTTCATAGAATGAGTCTGGAAGTTTTCCTTCCCTTTCTATTTCTTGGAATAGCTTGAGAAGGATAGGTATTATCTCTGCTTTAAATGTCTGGTAGAACTCCCCTGGGAAGCCATCTGGTCCTGGACTCTTATTTGTTGGGAGATTTTTGATAACCGATTCAATTTCTTCGCTGGTTATGGGTCTGTTCAAGCTTTCTATTTCCTCCTGATTGAGTTTTGGAAGAGTGTGGGTGTTTAGAAATTTGTCCATTTCTTCCAGGTTGTCCAATTTGCTGGCATATAATTTTTCATAGTATTCCCTGATAATTGTTTGTATCTCTGAGGGATTGGTTGTAATCATTCCATTTTCATTCATGATTTTATCTATTTGGGTCATCTCCCTTTTCTTTTTGAGAAGCCTGGCTAGAGGTTTGTCAATTTTGTTTATTTTTTCAAAAAACCAACTCTTGGTTTCGTTGATCTGCTCTACAGTTTTTTTAGATTCTATATTGTTTATTTCTGCTCTGATCTTTATTATTTCTCTTCTTCTGCTGGGTTTGGGCTGCCTTTGCTGTTCTGCTTCTATTTCCTTTAGGTGTGCTGTTAGATTTTGTATTTGGGATTTTTCTTGTTTCTTGAGATAGGCCTGGATTGCAATGTATTTTCCTCTCAGGACTGCCTTCGCTGCATCCCAAAGCGTTTGGATTGTTGTATTTTCATTTTCGTTTGTTTCCATATATGTTTTAATTTCTTCTCTAATTGCCTGGTTGACCCACTCATTCGTTAGTAGGGTGTTCTTTAACCTCCATGCTTTTGGAGGTTTTCCAGACTTTTTCCTGTGGTTGATTTCAAGCTTCATAGCATTGTGGTCTGAAAGTATGCATGGTATAATTTTAATTCTTGTAAACTTATGAAGGGCTGTTTTGTGACCCAGTATATGATCTATCTTGGAGAATGTTCCATGTGCACTCGAGAAGAAAGTATATTCTGTTGCTTTGGGATGCAGAGTTCTAAATATATCTGTCAAGTCCATCTGATCCAATGTATCATTCAGGGCCCTTGTTTCTTTATTGACTGTGTGTCTAGATGATCTATCCATTTCTGTAAGTGGGGTGTTAAAGTCCCCTGCAATGACCACATTCTTATCAATAAGGTTGCTTATGTTTATGAGTAATTGTTTTATATATCTGGGGGCTCGGGTATTTGGCGCATAGACATTTATAATAGTTAGCTCTTCCTGGTGGATAGACCCTGTGATTATTATATAATGCCCTTCTTCATCTCTTGTTACAGCCTTTAATTTAAAGTCTAGTTTGTCTGATATAAGTATGGCTACTCCAGCTTTCTTTTGGCTTCCAGGAGCATGATAAATAGTTCTCCATCCCCTCACTCTCAATCTAAAGGTGTCCTCAGATCTAAAATGAGTCTCTTGTAGACAGCAAATAGATGGGTCTTGTTTTTTTATCCATTCTGATACCCTATGTCTTTTAGTTGGCGCATTTAATCCATTTACATTCAGTGTTATTATAGAAAGATATGGGTTTAGAGTCATTGTGATGTCTGTATGTTTTATGCTTGTAGTGATGTCTCTGGTGCTTTGTCTCACAGGATCCCCCTTAGGATCTCTTGTAGGGCTGGTTTCGTGGTGACAAATTCCTTCAGTTTTTGTTTGTTTGGGAAGACCTTTATCTCTCCTTCTATTCTAAATGACAGACTTGCTGGATAAAGGATTCTCGGCTGCATATTTTTTCTGTTTAGCACACTGTAGATATCGTGCCAAGCCTTTCTGGCCTGCCAAGTTTCAAAGGAGAGATCAGTCACGAGTCTTATAGGTCTCCCTTTATATATGAGGGCACGTTTATCCCTTGCTGCTTTCAGAATTTTCTCTTTATCCTTGTATTTTGCCAGTTTCACTATGATATGTCGTGCAGAAGATCGATTCAAGTTACGTCTGAAGGGAGTTCTCTGTGCCTCTTGGATTTCAATGCCTTTTTCCTTCCCCAGTTCAGGGAAGTTCTCAGCTATAATTTGTTCAAGTACCCCTTCAGCACCCTTCCCTCTCTCTTCCTCCTCTGGGATACCAATTATGCGTATATTATTTTTTTTTAGTGTATCACTTAGTTCTCTAATTTTCCCCTCATACTCCTGGATTTTTTTCTCTCTCTTTCTTTCAGCTTCCTCTTTCTCCATAACTTTATCTTCTAGTTCACCTATTCTCTCCTCTGCCTCTTCAAGCCGAGCCATCGTGGATTCCATTTTGTTTTGCAATTCGTTTAAAGCGTTTTTCAACTCCTCGTGACTGTTCCTTAGTCCCTCGATCTTTGTGGCAAGAGATTCTCTGCTGTCCTGTATACTGTTTTCAAGCCCAGCGATTAATTTTATGACTATTATTCTAAATTCACTTTCTGTTATATTATTTAAATCCTTTTTGATCAGTTCATTAGCTGTTGTTATTTCCTGGAGATTCTTCTGAGGGGAATTCTTCCGTTTGGTCATTTTGGAGAGTCCCTGGCGTGGTGAGGACCTGCAGTGCACTTCCCCTGTGCTGTGGTGTATAACTGGAGTTAGTGGGCGGGGCCGCAGTCCGACCCGATGTCTGCCACCAGCCCACTGCTGGGGCCACAGTCAGACTGGTGTGTGCCTTCTCTTCCCCTCTCCTAGGGGCGGGATTCACTGTGGGGTGGCGTGTCCCGTCTGGGCTACTTGCACACTGCCAGGCTTGTGTTGCTGGGGATCTGGCGTAGTAGCTGGGGTGGGTAGGCAAGGTGAACGGGGGCTGGAGGGGCAGGCTTAGCTCGCTTCTCCTTAGGTGATCCACTTCAGGAGGGGCCCTGTGGCAGCAGGAGGGAGTCAGATCCGCTGCCGGAGGTTTGGCTCCGCAGAAGCACAGAGTTGGGTGTTTGCGCGGAGCGAGCAAGTTCCCTGGCAGGAACTGGTTCCCTTTGGGATTTTGGCTGGGGGATGGGGGGGGGAGATGGCGCTGGCGCCTTTGTTCCCCGCCAAGCTGAGCTCTGCCGTCCGGGGGCTCAGCAGCTCTCCCTCCCTTTGTCCTCCAGCCTTCCCGCTTTCCGCGCAGAGCTGTTAACTTATGACCTCCCAGACGCTAAGTCGCGCTTGCTGTCGGAACACAGTCTGTCCGGCCCCTCCGCTTTTGCCAGCCCGACTCGGGGGCTCTGCTTGGCCGGCGAGCCGCCCCTCCGCCCCGGCTCCCTCCCGCCAGTCCGTGGAGCGCGCACCGCCTCGCCGCCCTTCCTACCCTCTTCCGTGGGCCTCTGGTCTGCGCTTGACTCCGGAGACTCCCTTCTGCTAATCCTCTGGCGGTTTTCTGGGTTCTTTAGGCAGGTGTAGGTGGAATCTAAGTGATCGGCAGGACGCGCTGTGAGCCCCGCATCCTCCTACGCCGCCATCTTCCTTAAAACTCGGGTAGGTCTATTTTTAATTTTCTGAGGAACTTGCACACTCTTTTCCAGAGTGGCTGCACCAGTTTGCATTCCCACCAACAGTGCAAGAGGGTTCCCGTTTCTCCACATCCTCTCCAGCATCTATAGTCTCCTGATTTGTTCATTTTGGCCACTCTGACTGGCGTGAGGTGATATCTGAGTGTGGTTTTGATTTGTATTTCCCTGATGAGGAGCGACGTTGAGCATCTTTTCATGTGCCTGTTAGCCATCTGGATGTCTTCTTTAGAGAAGTGTCCATTCATGTTTTCTGCCCATTTCTTCACCGGCCTATTTGTTTTTCGGGTGACACACACAGTATTCTAAATAAATATTTACTGAACCTTGAGTAGTGCTTTAAATTAAAGTGTGAATGCAAATCATAGGAATGGTAGGATTTGCACAAGAGACCAAGATCAGATGTCTGTGAGCAGATCACCTGGCCAAGAGTATATTGGAAGACGTTTCATTCCAGAAGGAGGCTCTCACCAAAAGACTGCTTACTCATTTCATAAGGCTGTTCTAAAGTCACTGAAATTTGCCATGAGTATTTACAGGTGTCTTTCCTTTTCTAGTTGCTTTTGAGAGCAACATTCAGGAGCTGTTCATTAGGTTGTTGCAGAAGGGAACAAACACTGAAATGTTCTACAAACGAAATTAATGTATTAAGACACTAATATTGGAAAGAAGGTGATTGAGGCTAAAACAATATGGATTTGCAACTGCTTGTTGGAAATACTGAAATGTTAGAAATTCCTAGTGTGGTTTTGCTCCTGATCAAATATGTTTTGTCAAGAAATTGTGGCAATACCTTTATTAACATCCAAAGATAGAATCAGAAAAGTATAAACCAGATGTTACAAGCATTAATAATGACCATCTTTTGGAAGGTGATGGGTAACAGAAAGTTGAGCAGAATTAATACTTTTTTTTTTGAAATTAGAGCCCATTAGTTTATACTAGTAAATGTATAAAATTCAGGCATATATATGTATATATGTATATATATACACACACACATTTTTGGTACTTGAATATTTATATTGCATGTTCAAATACTTAAGTTTTAGTACAGGTTCCATTGTAACAGTTTTCAATCAAGTGTGCACATTTACACAGATTAAAAAAAAAAAAAAACTACCATTTAGGAGATACTAACCATGAGCCAATTATGGCATTAAGTGCTTTTGTTATTTTTAATTCTTACAAATATCTGAGTGCTGTATCTTAATCCCCATTTTATAGTGTTGAAATGGAGTCTCAGAGTGCCCAATGAAATTTCATTTAATAAAACCAGGGAGTGACTCAGTGATGCTTTAAACTTAGATCAGTACGAATCCCAAACCTTTTCTTTGTATAACACAGAGCATTGCTTTACAAATAAACAAATAAATGCACATATCTTACTTTCCTTTCTACTTTATGGCAAGTTATGTAGGCTACTATGTTCCTTCCTAGTTAGAGAAAAAAATATATTTATTTTTCCCTACATTCTGCCAAGCTCTCACTTTGTTTCCCTTTCCTACAGGCCTAAGACTCTTAATAAAATAGCTCCTTAGTTGCTATCAGCTTAAGTGTTTGCTGGCAAAGCAATATTATGTCCACTTGAGGGCGGAGCACCACATTGGCAAGATACGTTTATGAGAACACGAGAATGAAATGAAAAGACGTAGTATTTCATGTTTGCCCTATTCCTACCACACTTCACATTGGCACAGAGCGATGCAATTATTATCTTCACAGCTCCTATGTGCACTTTTTTATCTGCCTGCTATCGTACCATGTGGAAGCTGAAATACTGAAATTAGGTCACTCCCCCAAGGTGACATGACAGAATGCGGAAGAATTTAGAGCTCAAGACACATCTACTTCACTAAGTAGAAGATATTCAAAATTGTTTGCTGCACGTAGAATTAAAATTTGAAAGAAAATTCATGCCAATGTGTGAGGTGATGTTTCCGATAAAGCTAAAGGCTATAGCTGATTGTCAGTGACAAGATTACAGAATACCAGTGGAAAAGGACGAAATGATACGGAAACAGAAAAAAGTAATTTAATGTGGAAATGTACAAAAAGATGTCTGAAGCACAAAGACAATCTTCAGTATGTGGTAACAAAACCGTCAAGAGTGAGTTGTTTCCTGACATCTGAACGCTATAATCCCTACAAACAAAATCTAAAATAAGAAGTTTATGATTTGAAGACTGTGACTAAAAGCAGTGTAAAGACATGGCTTGAGACAAAAGTATTTTAAAATAATGTAATTCAGTTAAAATGTCTAAAAACGAGAGCTAGACCAAAAGATAGCCTGGTAGTGGGAAGTGACTCAAAGTTGTTAAAAAACAAATTAAAGTATGGTAATTATATTTTAATGTGATTGATCAGTTCAAACAAAATGCATAAAAGATTTTCTTTTATAGTTGAGAGCATTTCTTCAAAAACTAGAATCAGATGCACAATTTTAAAGGAAGTGTTATAATTAGACAGCAATCTCACTCAGAAATAATGATTCTTGCAATTAATTTTTAAAAAGAATAAAAACTATTCTTGGAAATTTTGGAGGAGCTAAATGTGAACAAGTCTAGAAGATAATTTCCAGTAAAGGAAATCAAAATATACGTTAAAAAATTTAATATAATTACAATATTGCCATTGTTGAAAATAAGTTAATAATAAGCTAGAAGTACATCTGTATTTTTAAATATTTAATTTTATATTTTCTTAGGCAAATGCTTTTTTATACGATAGTGCATATTGCCTTAGGCAATTCATTTTCTGGTGGATAAAACCCATACTTCCTGATGTGGCACCAAAGGACTATTGTGGCCTTACTTCCTTTGGAAACCATAGTTTCATCTATTTTGGACCAGGCTGCATGTTTAAACAGCAAACGCAGTGCTGGACTATACTGGAAAACTACACTTGCACTGACCTCCTTTTCTCTCTGTTATCATTGCATTAATATCAGTTTAAGAAATTGCTACCCTGTCTGGTAATTGGTATTTAAATATGCCTTTGAGGGGAAAGTAGGCTTTAGGTAGTTACGTCTTCATTTTCCAGGAATAAGCCATAGTTGCTGGTTCGCTATCCGTGCTCAATAAATGGTTTTGAATAGTTTTGGCACATGATATTCTGAATAATGCCATTCCTTGGGAGGAAAATCATAGTTTAAGTTACCACTACCAAGTAATATTTTTATTAGCAAGTAATAAGTTCAGAAAAGCGTCTCGGTATATGAATTTTAGAAACCTGCCAAGCTTCTGAAATTGGCTATGATGTTCAGCATGGTGGCTACAGTCTATAATATTATAGTGCATACATAAAAGGTGTCAAGAGTCCATCCTGAAATTTAACTGTCATTTTCCCAATTCAGGTCCATCAGTATATGAAAGTTACTTTTGTTCTAGATCCCTCCCAACACTTAATATTGTCAGGTTTTAAAATTCTTCCCATATCAAGGACATGAAATCCTGCTTTCTTATTGTTCAATCTACATTTTTCTTTCTTTTCTTTTTATTAAAAATTTTTTTTTACATTCATTTGTTTTTGAGAAACAGACAAAGCGTGAGCGGGGGAGGGGCAGAAGGAGGAGACACAGAATCCGAAGCAGGCTCCAGGCTCTGAGCTGTCAGCACAGAGCCTGATGCGGGGCTCGAACCACAAACTGTGAGATCATGACCTGAGCTGAAGTTGGACGCTCAAACCGGCTGAGCCACCCAGGCGCCCCTCAATCTACATTTTTCTAATTTCCAGTGAGTTACAGCATCCTTTCTTACATTTCAGGCTTCTTCTCTTGCCTGCTTCATTTTCAGTGCCTACATATCAACAGTACCAAACCCAGATTCCAGATGTGAAGCACAGATGATATTGACCTCTGTTTATGGAAATTTAGAATGTCTTTTCCATTTCTGATATGTAGAGACATTTTATATTTTTACTCAGTGAAGTGTTTTGTATTTCATATATATGTATAAGCATATATATACATATTCACACAGACAACACATACATGTTCATATATACATATATATGTATGTACACACACACACACACACATATATACATATACATATATTTCTGGGTTTTTAAAATTATATCTGTCATTTCTGAGTGCTATGAACCATGCAAAAACCGCTTTCTATGTCTCTTGCTGTGAATGGCAGTTGAACACTGATTTAGATGATTTTATTGTTTGATTTAAAAACACCAGCAGTTTAGGGGTGCCTGGATGGCTCAGTTGTTGGTTAAGCAACCGACTCTTGGTTTCGGCTCAGGTCATGATCTCGCAGTTTCATTAGTTCGAGTCCCACATTGGGCTCCATGCTAGCAGTCCAGAGCCTGCTTGGGATTCTCTCTATATCCCTCCCTCTCTGCCCCTCCCCGACTTGTGCTGTCTCTGTCTCTCTGAAAATAAATAAACTTAAAAAAATTAAACCATACAGTTTAAAATTGTGTAATTGAGAATTTGAGTTTATAAAAGTTCCAGCTATGCAATACACGCCATCAAAGTTCTTTGGTTACCTATTTTGTGTTGTTTTTTATGATCTGTAATATCTATTAGTTTATAAAATTAGGGTTCCATATCTAGCCAACAAAAATACCAGATGCCCCATTAAATCGTATTTCAGATAACCAGGAAAATGTGTTCGAATATAAACATGTTCCAGGTATTCCCAAGCTTAACTGGGCATCCTGTATTTTTTGTGGAAACATTAATAAAATGCATTTTCTAATGAGATGCTTTGGCGAACATTACAAACTTTAAGACAATTTCCTGAGCTTTTTGCTCTGGTGGATTCTTCTACTCCCATTTTTTCCTATTTACTGAAATCAGCAATACAACAGATAATGCATGCTTTTGAGTGACAGTAGACAATCCACATGACTACAAAGTGTGGCTGCAGCAGGAGTGGTACAATGTGGTAGAACAAGATTGCTGGGCCAGAGTTCTGGCTTCAGCATTGACTAGCTTTGCCAATTTAGGCGTGCTGTGTAACGTCTCTGTGCCTTAGTTTCTGTTTCTGGAAATGAGTTAATATATACATTAACTATACGATTTAAAACAATATCTCTTATGTGAAGAAAGAAATCGCTGTCGCCTTAGCTATTTTTATCTTCTATCTTTATATTTTTAAAAATAATCTGTGAATATGTATGCATATTTTAAACGATTAGAACAGAAATAGGAATAATTTAGTAATTCTTGACTTGCCAGCTTAAATTTAGTACATGAAAGGATACTGAGACAAGCCATCAAATTATCAATTTACAATTCCCTAGAATAAGAAACTTTGCAAGCAGTATAATATTGGAGAGAGTACCTGTTATGAGCCCAATTGGATATGCATCTGTAATAAAATGACTTTGTATCTGACAGAGAAAGACCAAAATATAATCCCTATGATCTCTAGTTTTATCCTGAGATTTTATCTTGTATCATATTTTTGTAAATGATTAAGAGCATACAGTTGAAATTGAAATACAGTTCTGTGAGCTTCCCTGTCTAGAGAATGTCATTCAGAGATACCTTGCCAGTTGCCCACTGACGGTCTTAGAGCTGTAACACCGAGTCTGAGTCATTAAGACTGGTATCATTTAATTATCGCACTCCTTCTCCTGTAGATTCATTTTTAAAATACCACCTAAGCCCAGATAATGCATTAATTAACTCTCTTGAAATTCGTGACTACTTAGGCACAAAGTTTGGGAAACACCAATTTCCAGAAAATTGTGTTGCAAAGAAATGTCTGAGTGTTAATTGAACCACACAATGAAAATAGGGAACAGCTGAATAGCAACCTTAGAAATAATAAGATAGAAATAATTATAACATAGAAGTAATAAGTAGGAAAAAAGTTGGCCAACATACCAAACAAAAAGCTAAACAGATAAATGCATACACTGTATAAAACAGTTTATAGAGTACAGTATCAGTTCTTTAAAGATATATGAATAATGAAACCTTAAAGTAAATTTAAAAATACTACATTAAATAAATTTGAATACTTGATTCAATAAAACATTTTATGACATTATTTGAATTATAAACATTGCCTTGATAAACTTTAATATATTATGGATTGAAAACTTTCTTCTACATAGAAATAATCAATTAGGTCATATAATGAAACAACCCCTTTATAAAAACAGAAAGACATAAAATACAAGAATATTAAGAAAAAATGTACTGCAACAACTATTGCTGAAGAATTTGTTTAAAAAAAGAGATATATTAGCTGCCATCACCAGTTTAACATCCCAGATGTATATTAATTTGGTGTGTGAGTGTCACACATTAAAATATTAGCAATAATCTGTGAGTGGTGCGGTTTACCGCATTTACTTTCTTTCTTTTTTCTCTAGTCTTTAAATTTCTATTTTAATGTTCACATTAAAAATATTTTCAACTACACAACCAAGGAAATGTCACTCAAGCACAGTACTAACAACTAAGACATCCAAGACAAAGGCTTTAATTTTGGCTTTTTAAAATCAACAAAGTAAGATTTTATAATTTTCTTTCTATATTCATGTGCTAGCTTTTTTAATTTTTAATTATACATTCTTTTACAATATTTCAGTTTTTCTTGTTAATTTATTATTAATATGCTTCCTTCTTTCCTTGCAAATACAAATGATATTTATCTATTTATTATTTTTAATTTATTTTTGCTTGGAATTGTTTTTCTACTCGTATATCACATTATTTGAGCTCTTATTGAGACTCTCCGGTGATTTTCCCTCCATACAGTTCTTATAACATAGAAGGCATACCTTCTCTTTCTTTTGAAAACAGACTGTAAGTTTAAAGAGGTGTGCAAATCATTCCTCCAGTTTAATACATATGCTGCTGAAGCAAGCATGGTGTGCAAATTCATTCTTAAAAAGTGTAATGGCGTTTTAAATCCCTGAAATGGATTCTCCACTTGAATTGCCTTTCCATTTATTACTTTTAAAATTACAGAATCATGGTAATGCAAATTACAAAAATATTTTTCTGTAAGTCTAATTTTCACTTCTCAGCTTTTTACAATTAAGGCTGATTATAATCATATGATGAAAAAATTTTTTTCTTAAGTTTATTTTGAGAGAGAATGAGAGAGAGAGAGGGCATGAGCAAGGGAGAGGCAGAGAGAGAGGGAGAGAGAAAATCCCAACCAGGCTCCGTGCTGTCAGCGCAGAGCCCTACTCAGGGCTCGATATCATGAATCTTGAGATCATGACCCGAGCCCAAACCAAGAGTTTGAACACCTACCCGACTGAGCCACCCAGGTGTCCCTAGTTTTATGATGAAAGATTTTTGAATAAAAATAGAAAGACCATTTTCTAGCCCTGCAATACCTTGAATAAGTAACATAATTAGGTGTTTTGTTACTATTTATTTACAGAAAATAATTTCTGTCTAAATTAAAAATAAATCCATCCTCATTGAGTCTTTTGAAACAATGGAAAATGATATAGAAGAAAATAATTGTTCATGATGATCTCTACACTTGAAATAGTCTGTTAACATAGTTGTATAGTCTTCCTGCCAAAACTTTTTCTGTGCTGCTCACACTTTTTATTTTTCTAGAACATTAAGCTAATTTTGTATATAATGTTTTGCCTATCTTTTTTTCTTCAGTAGATATCATATTGGGAGTAATTCATCTCTTTTCCATTTCCTTCACCGCTCACAAAGGGAATATTGATTGTCCCCTGCTCCATCCTTGTGTATTGCTAAACAACAAAAACTGCCAGGCAATTTGAAAACAATTGAGGAAAAGTAAACATGACTTGAGAGGGAAGATGGAGAGAGAGAATGAGAAAGAGAGGAGAAGGAAGAAGAGTAGGAGAAGAGGGAGGAAGAAGAGGAATTTGGTTGACGATTGGCTTCTTTTGAGGATGATGATTGCACTCAGAACAACAATGGTTTATATCTTCACAATGTGTAAGGAGAGTAACACTCACCTAACGGATTACATTGAAAAAAAAAAAAAGATAAAAAACTAGAGGTAGAAACCCTGAACAATCCCAGCATTGAAGTTGCCTGTAATAACATACAAACTGAATTATAGCTTCAATAGGTTTTTATAAACGAATTTTCTCTACTATTTCAGAGTGGTGCACAGAACTACATAATGTACTATAAACACCTTAGAGTACACATTATTCTTTTCTTTGATCTCTCCACTCTTTTCTTGACCTAGTCTGAAAAGTTAAGATTGCATACATATTATACCTGGAGCCCTTCACACATGTTTACATGTGCAGTGCAAAAGTTTGACACACAACAACAAGCATGCTTTGCAATTCTTTACCCACACGTATAGTGATCTCCATGGTTTTTTTGTTGATAACAAAATAATTTCTATACTAATATCTTTTAGTGACATGCTTCAAATACAGTTGACCCTGGTGGGGCATGTGGGAACGTATGTTTTAAAACATGTACTTTTATGATTTATTTATTTTTAAATGCAATCCGTGAGTTCTTTCTGTTCCTATTATTTGAGGAAACTATTTTTTATCAATATTAAAATCAGGTCAGTCATATTTTTGAAAAATTAACCATGTTTTATTATTGGTGACTTAAAATATTTTAGAGTAATGTTTTTGAATGATTTTCCTTACTTTTAAAACAAATTTAAGAATCCAATTAAAATATTTTACTTACACTAAAATATCTACTTCAAAACATAAGCATGTAATCTGAGGAAAAAGGAAAAGGATGATAAAGGAAATATTTTTAGTAATGAGTTTTAGTTCTGAATTATGCAAATTTATAGCATTTATTTTAATTGAATAAGTTTAGGTTACTTTATAATAATATAACCTATTATATTATTACATTAGTCAATATTATTAAATGCTATCTTTTAAAAAATCTATGAAAAGGAGTAAAATATTTATAATTCATATTGTATATTCTGTCAGCATAAATTAATATTTAAGCATAATTATAAAGCATAGTAGTAAGTCAAAGTATGGTTTTAAAATTATGAGTCTATTATGTGCTGGTGTTTATGTTAGGAGAGGTACAAATATATCTTGATGAATAACATGATGCATAGATAGTTAAAAGGAAAATATTGTCTAAAAATAAAGAGCTGATAGCATAGAAAAATTCTTAAAAGCTCTTTCTTTAAAAAAAAAACATTTCTGCCTCTAGTTATAACTGTATCTCTTGCATATTTTTTTAACTTTTCCCCTCAGTGTTTATTTATCTTCGAGAGAGACAGAGAGAGAGAGAGAGAGAGAGAGAGAGAGAAAGGGACAGCAGAGGAGGAGCAGAGAAAGAGAGGGGGACAGAGAATCTGAAGTAGGCTCCATGCGGTCAGCACAAAGCCTGACATTGGGCTGGAACCCAGGAACGGTGAGACCATGACCTGAGCCAAAGTCGGATGCTCAAATGACTGAGACACCCAGGTGCCCCTGTATCTACTTCATCCAAGGTAGATAATCGTCCTTCTAATTTTACATTGATCAAATTGTACCTACACCTGCAATTTCCATATCACAAACATTGATCTGTAGTGCAAAGGTTTTTAATTTTTTTTCTCTAATCTAGAAATTCCCCTGAAGAAAATCTTGACACGTTATTTTATACTTATACCACATCTCCAGGCCACATGATTATCTGATTCTCCATATATATTTTTTACTAATAATAATTGTATTAGTTCTACAATTATACAAATTTACCCACATGTGTTTATGTATTGAAAAAAAAACTGCCAATTGGTTGGTTTATTTTTTTTTTCATATTCCCTAATAAGCAAGAAAATTCTGTGTATTACCTAATTATCCAATATCGTGGTAATGGTGATTATTTCTCCATTGATGAAATAAGGCACATTCAAGCAGAAGAGATGTCAGTAAAACCATATGTTTGACAGTTCCTTGTCTTAATTTTCTTTGTAGCCTCACAGCCATCAAACAGGGATTGGGCATCTAGTAGGGGCACAGTTGCCAAGATACTTAAAAATCAAATAAATTGATACTGACCTTGTGTTTTAGAAACAGTGTATAATAAGGAAAGTAGCAGAAAGTCTCTTTCCATATGCACTTATTCATCATTCATAGATATTTGTTAAACCCCTACTACGTGTCAGTTAAGTGTAGAGACATAGATGAATGAGACAAAACAAATTAATATGTATTCAGGGTATCAAGTGATCAAAAATGGTATTTAGAACAGTAAATCAGGGCAAAGGGAGAAAGGTTGGTAAAGGATTTAGACGTGTGTGTTTTTGTGAATGTGTGCGTGTGCACATATGCACGTTTATATCTCTAGATGATATATTCTTTAATATTACTATGGTGCCTCTGTTATAAAAAATAGCTTTACCATCTTTATGCTGTTCTCTTATCCCTTCCCGTTCCTGTCTGGGGAGAGGTCAAACATTCATTTGAGGGATAGCCGATGGTTCTAAAATTCTAACCTGCTAAGAAACATTCAGATTCTGAAAACTTGAAATCTCACCCAAAGGTGTAGTTTAAGGGCAATAGTTAGATTTATATGCTTTTGGATTTCTTCTGAATGTATCACCAAGGCATAATACACTTTACAAAGGCCTGTAATGGTTCCAAATACCAGTGTTATGTGTAGCTCCAGGTCATATTTTCTATTACAGGAGATAGGAGAGTATAAAAATTGCATTGCATAGTGCATCAATAAAGGAACACTATGGACCTTATCTTATCTTACAGAAATTTCCAATTCGAAATGTGCATTTTTGTTGGGAAAATGCCTTAAAAGTTCACAGTGCTTTCTGCCTCTACGGTCTGAATTATATCCAAGCCATTTTAAGCTAAGCTTTTGTTCTGGTTGAAGATCTATAGCAGAAGTGGTGCTTTGCTAAAGGAGAAACAGAGGGGAGTGGGGCTGAGAACATGCTGCTGGATGATAAAGTAAAGGCAACTTGGGAAAGAATTCTAGGAAGAGGTTCAATGAAAGGGTATATCCATTTTGACTGTAATATTGTTTTTCCTAGAAGAAAATAATAATATAATTTATTCTAAAATCTCCTAGGTTGCCTCCTCAGAAGCCATCTTTTAAAGAAAATTTCTCTGTGTATTGTCAAAATAGCATATTCTGTGGGGCTATTTACTTCACGTTGGGAGGAAAACAAAAAGGAATGAAACACATCTGTTTTATTTTTTCTTACCTCTTATCAGCACTGCCTTAGAAATTATTTATCCAAGCTCTATTTTTCTGCTGTTGCTTCTATAATATCTGTTTGAATAATATTAATTCTAATTGATAGCTTGTTGTTTTGCTGGGTCATGCAAAGGTCTCCGTTAGGAAGACAGATGTTTGTTAAAAATACAAATTAAAATAACCTAGGAATTATCTCCTTTTACTTAAAATAAAATGATTTCTGAACAAGTCCAAATATAATTAGTCAAATATAGGGATATTAGAAGGAAATAAAAATAAGCTAATAGGAAACAACAGAAATATTCAGCTTTGTCTTTATCTGTATCAGTAGTATTACAGCCTCAAAGCAAGAACATATTGGGACGTGTTTAGTGAACAAATTAATCTCTGGGCATAAATTAGGAATTTGTAGGATTTATTTACTCGTACAATGCCTGCAGTATCAGTAATAAGAAATTAAATAAGTAAATATGCGAACAAATTAATTTATTAGTTCAAACATATACACAGCTTTAATAGATTACAGTGCCCCAGAGTTTGAAAAAGTGAAAAAATTTCTCTAGATGCTAACTTTTACAATGCATACATAAAATTAATTAATGTATTATGACTTATATTAGTAATTTATTGAGACTGTTGTTTACCCAAATCCCCAGCACTGTGGTATCATCCTAGAAACATTCTACAAATTCTCTTTGCCTACTTATTGTTTGGAATCTATGTAGTTTATACTAACATTCACTTTTGCCTGTCAGAGTATGCTAGCCCTATGTTCTTTCCAGCCTCTATCATGGGCAACATGTTTGCTTAGAAAAGGACCAAAAGAAGAAGGAGAAAATAAGTAGTATATACTTAAAACATGTGGACTTAATGCCATTGAAGCAACTAATCAACATATTAATTTTCATTCGTGTTTGCATTTCTTCCCACTCACAAAGGCAGACCCCATGTCTTTGAATCCCTAGCAACAAGCAAACGGAGGTTACACAAGGCATAGGAACCAACCCGGGCCGAGAGATAACAAACAATGACAACATTTGACTGCAGGATTTATATTCTAATCCTGTCACTGAGCTACCTTTGATAGGTTACTGAAATTTCTTTAATTTTAGTTTCATTTTTAAAAACAGATAGTAATAATAAAATAAGATTAAGGATTAAATTTAAGCACAGCCCAGACCGGCAGAGAAAAAGTGATTAATAAAGATCAATTAGTCATTGTTACTCTATTACAACGGTTATTTTTATGTACTGAATTGTACACCCCCCCCCCACCCCCTCCACCCTCGGCCATTCATGTGTTGAAGCCCTAACATCCAACGTGACTAGAAATGGAGATAGGGACTAAAAGGAGGTAATTGATGTAAAATGAGGTCATAACAATGAGATTCTGATCCTGCAGGACTGGTATCCTTCTACAAGAAGACACAAGAGTGCTTGCTCCCTCTCTTTGTATGCACAAAGAAGAGGTCATGTGAGCGCACAGCAAGATGGCAGCGAGGCCTTGCTGGAAACTGACCATGCTGCTACCTTGATCTCAGAATTCCTGCCTCCTGAACTGTGAGAAAATAAATGCCTGATGGCTGTGGTATTTTGTTATGGTAGCCAAAGTCAACTAAGACCGCAGCGCAATGAACATGTGAGCAATACTGTAAAGCACTCACAGTTATTTTTCAGTGTTGATAGATTTGTATGATTTGTTACTTTTTGAACTATCAAGGGAGTCAAGCTGAGAGGATAAACTCATTAATTTAAAAACTGTAGCTGTTAGGTGTGTAGTTCTTGGCCATGACTCTGGAAAAGAGATGCTATCAGGTCCCAAACTGTATTTGAATAAGGTTCTAGGCTTCTGAACTAATCACCAAAACTAAACTGTATGTGTTTAACCACTTAAGAGAACGTATTGGAAGTGATGGTTGCAGTTTTAATGAGTCCCTAAATAGCATCCTTCTTTACTGCCCATACTTGGAATAAATTTAGAAATAGACACAGGAGTCAGACAGATGGAGACCAAATTGTCAGCTTTACTGCTAATAAAAAATAGATCAAAGGAGTAAAGGACATGGCTTAGATACACAGCCAAAGGACTTGAGAACACCTCCTAGAATTGGATCAACTTATTTACCCAGTTACTGGAAGACTGCAGGCTGCTCCACCAGAGCATCGCCAGCTCCCTAAGCTCACCACAAGGCTGAGAAAACAGGCCAGAACACATCTGTCCATAATGCAGCCTTGCTCCAAAGAGGAGCATTCTTCCAAACTTATTAACCGGCTAACCCACTTCTCCTTCCTTAGAGAGGAATAGATGAAGAGTCTAGGGGGAGTGGTCAGGACAAGGAGTATTAGTCCAGCTTAAATCCTTCCACAGGAAGCCTGAGGAGCCATGATGGTTGCTTTCCCTGAAGAGCAGTGTCATGGGATGAGGAGTGTGCTATTAAAACTGAAGAGACTTGGGTCTCCCTGGCTCACTTTGCACGTCTCCATTCAGTTGAAGTTGAAGTTGAAGTTGAAGTTGGAAATTCCTTGATTCTGCTTCCTTTTTCCTCTTCCAAGTTTGAGTTAAGTGGCCCCCTGAAGCAATTGTTCACCTTCACCTTCATCCTCCAGGCTGATAGCATTGTCCTTGACCATTCCACTTTTCTATGTTTGGACTCCTAGAGGACGTTGACTGTGGCATAATTATTTTTCTACTTTTACTGACTAGTACAGCATCTGATATGCAGGTAGTAAATAAAAGACTATTGAATTTAATCTGATGTTTTCCTAACAGTATTTCTTATTTAAAAGTACTGAGCAGAGATTTTGTAAAAAAGTTAATGAGCGGGGTGCCTGGGTGGCTCAGTAGGTTAAGCGTCCGACTTCAGCTCAGGTCACGATCTCGCGGTCCGTGAGTTCAAGCCCCGCGTCGGGCTCCGGGCTGATGGCTCAGAGCCTGGAGCCTGCTTCCGATTCTGTGTCTCCCTCTCTCTCTGCCCCTCCCCCGTTCATGCTCTGTCTCTCTCTGTCTCAAAAATAAACGTTAAAAAAAAAAATTAAAAAAAAAAAAAAGTTAATGAGCAAGTGGAATATGGTCAACACTTAATAAGATGCTCCTCACCCCATTTTGCCTTCTGTGTGTGTCAGACATAACTGAAGTACAATCATTTGTTCAGAATGATTGAAAGAACACCAAAAAACATGTATATTTTACTGCTGCATTTGGAAAAGATACATAGATGATAGATAGATAGATAGATAGATACATAGATGAAATACTCCTTCCCTTAAAACTTATCACTAAGGAACTGGAGACAATCCTGTGGTAACTCTTAAGGCTATTTATGAGTATATGGTTCTCTCTCCTAGGCACATGGTAGGATTGACTTCTCCAACTTGATCCCAACTTTAGGTAGGTGTCATGCTTTTTCTGTTAAAGCCTGCTAATTTTCTTACATATGTCCTTGCTCATGTATTATTTATATTTTGATCTGGTATTTTACAAAATGATGCTGCTAATTTGTTTTTTATTACCAGTATGTAAAATTCTTTGACAAGTGATACAATATGAGTATGATTTACAATGTTACTGGTTAATTGTTAGATCATGAGTAATTCTAGGGGTCCAGGAAGACGAGCCGGAGCACTCTGAATTAATGTGGTCCCTCTAAGTGACTCATGGTAGTAACTTCTTAGTAACTGATATGAAACATTTATATACTTAAATATTTTAACAGTTGGTATAACTCAACATCAACCCTACTTTTATTCTCTCTCTCTTTCTTCTTCCCTATTCCGTCTTCTGTTTCTTTCTTTGATTTTGGTTACTCTACCGTCTTTTGTCTGTAACATGAGACATCTGCGTTCTCTGGCCCACAGATTTATTGCACTTTCCTATGCTATACCAAGAGTGGGAATTGAAATTAAAATTGTTGGTTTTTATTTGTTTGCTTTGTTAACTTCTTAACCTGGAAATGGATTCTTTTAAGAGCAGTGTGTATATCTTGCCACTACCTTCTGCACTGTCTCAGCTCAAGGTTCAGCTGTTTAATTCAGTCATAACCATCATCATGTGGGCTACAGTGAGTCTCACATAGTCATATACGTATCATGTATTTTTTTTTCTTACTGAAAAAAAATATTACAGTTGAAAATCAAAGTCTGACCGAGTTAATGCATCGGTAATAAACTGACTCATCATGGTCCTTCAGTCCAAGAGTGTCACAGCACTGGCACAAACATTTTTAATCCTTAGTAATCATTATTAGTTATATTTGATATGATACATGTGAAAGTTTATATGTAACCTTTAAATAAATGTTAATTACATACACAATTTGGGAAGAAACAGGAGTACTGGTGAGGTCCAAAATGATAAAAGGTGGGAAAAAATGTGTTAGAATAATGATTTTCTTTTACATTGTCTTGAGAGCAGGGCACTGGATCATACATTCTAATAGTATGGTGTGAAATAGTTGGATAGAATTTTCTAGCCAGCCCCTACAACTGCAAATAGGCATAACTAACCTCAAGGTATTCTTTCACAAGCTAATTATTCTTTATTCATCCTGCTTCTTATGTTAATACTCAGAGTGGTGTCAGCCTTTACACAGATTCAGATTTGGGGTAGGGTCAACAATTACATTTTCTTTTCTCATTTCAGTTTATTCTATTGATTCCAGAATAAAATATACATATCTTGTTTTAAGTTTTCAATCTTCCAGAGAAAATGATAAAAATAAGGCAACTTACTGCTCCCCTTATATTCACATTTTTTCAGCAATATCAAAGAAAAATAAAATATATCCTTACCTTATCAGGTAATAAAACTTAGTCACAAATTGATAATTTATTTTAGTTTCAGAGTAAGTTTTACTATTCAAACAAAACACACATTACAGTCTGGTAAATATATATCACTTAAAGAAAAGTTTTCTGCATTTTCTAGATGGAGTCATGCTAAGATTCCCCATGCAATTTAACCAGCAATGTGCCAATATGCTGTTCTCCTTGGTATTAAAACAAGATAACTCTCCTCGGTCTTCATTGTGTTTAGAGTCCTCGGAAAATGAAATTGTAGAGGTAACTTGAATTGTCCAAGATCTATATGCTTATATATTAATCACTTATAAATAGAACATATGAATGCTATTAAAGTAAATGAGACTTTTACAAAGAAAACCCCACAAATGTGTGAAAATATAAGCTTTTTTCGAGCAGAAGTTTTCATTGCTTTTTTACTATATATCCTACATGCTAAAAAGAAGTCTTGGGATTAAAAAAGCCTCAATAAACACGTTGGGCCAATAAGCACTTTTTCACTAATTTAAACATAAGCTATAGCCCTGAAAATTTGTGTGCAATACACAAATTTTATTGAATGCCATTTTCTATGAAATATAGTGACGTGATCAAATAAGAAAAGATATACAAAATACAAAATCATATACAAGAGACCTAAATTTACTTCAAAGGTATATCCTCTACAAGAAATACTAAATAAAATTATATGTACGTACATTTGTGATGGTTAATTTTATATATCAACTTGACTGGGATAACAGATGCCTAGGTATCTAGTGAAATATTATTTCTGAGTGTGTCTGTGAGGGTGATTCTAGAAGAGATTAGCCATGAACCAATAAATTGAGTAAAGGATATGCCCTCACACTTGTGAGTGGGCATCATCCAATTCTTTGAGGGTCTGAATAGAACAGAAAGGTAGAGGAAGGGTAAATTTGCTGTCTGCTTGACCTGGAACCTCTGTCTTCTCCTGACTTTGCATATCTCTGCTCCTGGTTCTTAGGCCTTTGGGCTAGGACTTGAACTATACCACCAACTTCCTCAGGCCTCCAGCGTGCAGAGAGAGCCTGTAACTTCTCTGCTTTTTTAAAGATGTAAACCAACCTGACATAATAAATCTCTTTGTATGTATTTACATATACCCTATTGGTTCTGTTTTTCTGGAGATCCCTGGATAATATAATATATATACACACGTGCATTGCCTACCAGACCTAATGAAAGTTTTGAGATAGCAAATTAACTATGGAATGCATAACTTTTAGATGGATAGAAGTGGGGAATTTAAAAATCATAGATTCTTGGGGTTTCAAGTCACCTGAGAATGCAGTCTTTCCCTGTGCCCTCATTCGGTGCACATGTTTGAGGACTAGTCTCTGGGTCCATCACCAACTGATTCCAGCAGCATCCGTAATTTTTCAGTATTTGTCTACTGTCAACCTCACCAAGTGAGGTGTTGGGCTCTAACTACTGGATGAATTGGGGAGACGACATCTGCAACCTCTGATCAATCTTAAAAGTATCAAGAAAGAGATGACTAGATATTTTTCAACTCTGAATATGGTACAATAGGAAGGACACATCATCACTGTGAATTTGTCATGTCAAAAAAATCAACCATGAATCTGATCAAGCCTTCTGCTCTAAAACTCAAACTGAGGGTTGATGGGGTGGGAGGGAGGGGAGGGTGGGTGATGGGTATTGAGGAGGGCACCTTTTGGGATGAGCACTGGGTGTTGTATGGAAACCAATTTGACAATAAATTTCATATATTAAAAATAAAATAAAATAAAATAAAATAAAATAAAATAAAATAAAATAAAATAAAATAAAAAAAGTCAGAGAACCGTGTTAAGCCACATGATGGGGATGCAATTAGCAGCTTCTAGCATCCAACATGTGGAGAATTTTTTAGTAGAGAATACACTTCTGCATTCTTCACCACATAACCTTCCAGACCAAAAAAAGAGTTGGAGACACCTACAGAGTTAAGAGACTAACATGTATGAGCATTGTTTGACATGATTTCCAACAAACCAATAGTCAAAATGAATTAATGTGGGGCTCCTTGGTGGCTCAGTCCATTGAGTCTTGATTGTGGCTCAGGTCATGATCTCACCGATTCATGAGATGGACCCCACATCGGACTCTCTTTTCCTGTCTCTCTCTTCCTCTCCCCACCTCACACTCTCTCTCTCAAAATAAATAAACACTTTATAAAATGACGTTATGAAATAAGTAGAGAAATTTGAATTCTATTTATATTAAGAAACTATCACATTTCTAAAGATTGACAAAACAGTTGTTTTCATGTTTTAAAATAAACATTTTCTTGTGAATACGAAACCTAAAATATTTAGAGATTTATAATTTTGCTTACTCATTTTAAAAATTTATGTATTCGGGGGCCTGGGTGGCTCAGTTGGTTAAATGTCCAACTTCGGCTCAGGTCATGATCTCACAGTTCATGATTTCGAGCCTTCCATCAGGCTCTGTGCTGACAGCTCAGAACCTGGAGTCTGCTTCGGATTCTGTGTCTCTCTTTCTCTGCCCACCCCCACTCATGCTCGCTCTCTCTCTCTCTCTCAAAGATAAGTAAACATTAAAAAATAATAACAAAAATATTTTTATATTCAGTTTTTCATTTCTTTCAGGGATTGTTTTATTTATTTTTAATTTAGCATATCTTTTCATGTCAAAATGTGCAGTAGGGTGGTAGGTAATCTTAATCTAATCAAGAAGTTAGCAATGGTGTTGATAAGGGGCATCTTAAGATGAATTTGAAAGAGCCTCTGATCCAAGATTGTGAATTTGTTGTATAGGTTATTGTGATATTAGTGATACATTTTCTGGAAATAACCAAAAATTCATAGAATTCTGTAATCCAATCTCTATTTCTTTCCCAGTTGAAGAAGTAAGTGAACAATGTCTTAACTGAGAAGAGGGCAGGAAGAAAACTCTGTGAGGGCTTTTAGCCTTGAACTCTCAAAATCTTTAGCAGTATATAGTGAGTGCTCTCTTGGTATAGGTTGGAATGTGACTTCCACCATTTATCAGACAGTAAAATCCAGACAGTGATGTAAAGCAGCTTCTTTTATTAAGGATAAATTAATTTATCAACTTAATGTTATGTGTAGGTGGTAGGTTAAAAAAAATAAAGAAAGAGAAATAATAAGTACTCATGACTGGGATATATCTGAAATCAGAGACCAAACTGTAAAATACACTATAAGGATAAAAATGCCCCTAGAACCTGGGTATTTCTATAATTGCTAACACCTTTCTAACTCTGACTATATATTGAATAGGATAAAATTCATATTGATTTCTAATAGGTCATAGTTCATGCAGAGGCAAATTCTTATTATCTTGTATTTATTATCATTTCAAAGTTATTCAAGCCTTTTGTTCTCCTCCTTCTTTTTTTGTGGCTATATGTGTCTAATAATTATCAGATCTGTCTGATGGTTTAAAAAAAAATGACAGAGAACTAAGGAACGAAGGTAAACCGATTATTGTTCTAGTAAAAGTTTTATGAAGTCAACAATAAAAGAATTAGATAAACTTAGGATTTAGAGGACTCAATGATCCTTTCAATATATTATGAAGTCATAATTAGTATAGTTCTTGGAATGAACAATTCTCTTTGGGGGTGTTTGGACACAGGGTGGTATAGGCCATTAAAATCAAACACACTAAACATTATTATTACAGGTGGTGGTATTCAGTAAAAGTTTCCCTGTATTTACTTGATTCTAGTATTAGAAAATAAAAGTATCCTAAGAAAGAGTAGCCATAAATCAGTACATCTTGCACCTTTCTAATATACTGCTACCAGGTGCCACTATGTGGTATAAAAGGAATAAAGCTATATTCCTGAATGAGATGATCGAAAGGATAGGGGTTTTCTGGAATAAAGTATTTTCACTTGAAATCTAGTATCTGCATTTGTGTTCTTCTCAGTATTTCGATTTCGGATTATCAACAGATTTTCGAAATCCCCTGGTAAGTATAGTAATAATCTCTCACAGTAAATAATATAAGAGGATAATTGTCTAAAATTGCCTACAAATTACTTTCTAGGCTTTGTGTCAAAGACAACTTGGATCTAGATGAAAGTATTGTACCATGAGGTACATTTATTATGATGAGAATCGGTGGTGGCATAAACAGCGTTAAATGTCCCTGTGCTGTGGAAACCCTCCAGACTCCCACATAATGCAGTTGGTTCAAGTTGTGGAGAGGCTGGCTGTAACACCAACTGAGCTATAATTCAAATACGCAGACCTTTCAATTTATACGGGGTTTCCAAACCACCTGTGAAATCTTGGAAAATTGCATTTCCAATAGCTTATGGAATATTCATGAGACACTGCTGGGAACAATGGATATTTCTTGAAATTACTATTCTAGATATGGTCACATATAATTACTAAAATAAACATAATCATGGCTATTCTCTTCCACCAAATATGTAGTTTCCCTTGTAAGTGCATTGCTTTTAAAATATGACGAGTTAACTGAGAAATAAAACGAGTCCAGGATGGTCTTATCCATCTACTTTTTAAAACTATGTTGAACTAATATAGAAAAAATGGAAGAAATGGTAGAGGAAAGGTGAACAGAGTGGATTACAAGGAAGAGAATGTATGCATGCCCAACACGTTCTAAACAGAAGCAAACACACTGGGAAAGTGTGTTAAATAAATAAAACATTTAAAATAGAATCAAAGTTGATAAGGTAGGCGTGCGTAAGAGCAGTTTAGTGTAGATTGCACAGCCTTTCATCATATGGTCTCTGCTTACCTCCACATCCTCATTTTTGATCACACCCCACACCTCCCATTTACCCTGTGCTCCAGCCACACGCCATCACCTGGAATCACTGTATTCCTGCTCTTCTGAGACTTTAAACGTGCTACTCTCCTAAGTAATTGCAAAAATACCCCCAATTCACGGCTAAGTCCTATTCTTTCCCCAAGCAGTTTAACAACTACTTTATGTATTGATCTAGCCTCTCCCTTTGCTCTCACCAGAACCACTACTTGTCCTCCTCTACTGTGATGATCTTTCCCTGTTTACCTCCCCTCTAGAGTTAGAGACAGTGCTTTTGTATCCACAGTGCCTGGAGCATGGTAGATACTCTGTAAACATGAACCAAAACCAAGATCTTAATTTTTAACATGGAGCAAAAGTATTGACAGTTCACAGAAAGGGGAATACAGATTGATATAACAGCAACTAGGAACCTAAAAACCTGTTCCAACATACCAAAATAAAATAAAGCTTAACAATAAGTATGCACCATAAATATTTAAAGAGAATTATAATGGTTAAAAATAAAATATTCAAGTAAATGAGCCCTTCTGTATAATATGAGAGGGAATATAAATTGTTACAAACCTTTCTTAAAAAAAAACATTTATTTGGAGAGAGACAAAGAGAAACAGAGAGAGAGAGAGTGAGGGTACCCGAGCAGGGAAGCTATGACACAGTCATTTCCATTTAATCCTAGTCTTAGGAAACAACCTGAATTTCAGGAATAGTATTTAAAAAAAGTAAACAATATTAAATTTGAAATGATACTAAGTGAAGAATGGTAAACACTTTTATTGCCAAATCATAGTAAGATGGCTGTTAACACTAAGGTATATTTACAGAATAAATGCATTTGACCCTTGAACGACATGGATTTGAACTATGCTGGTTCACTTACACACAGGTTTTTTTCTGTACATACAGTAATGTCCTGTAAATGCATTTTCTCTTCCATATGATTTTCTTAATAACATTTTCTAGCTTACTTTATTGTAAGAAGACAGTGCCTATCTAATGCATGTACAAAATATGTGCTAATCTACTGTTTATGTTGTTGTAAGGCTTCTGGTCAACAGAAAGTGACCAGACGTAGTAGATGATTTTTTGAGGAGTCAAAAGTTATTTGTGGCTTTTTGACTGAGGGGTTGAGGGAGTCAGCACCCCTAGTCCCTGCATTTTTCAAGGATCAACTGTACTTTGTGATTTTTTTTTAAGTTTTATAGAGATAATGGGTAATTTTAAAATGCTATAATACTAAAAACTTATAAGACATTTATATAATATGGTTATCACAAATATACATATATATATATATATATATATATATATATATATATATATGAAGAAATGTGGAAATGAATCCCAGATATACCCTAAAAATTGTGAAATGTGGCAACTGACATATTCCTCTCCCATTGTAAAGGATTGCTCATGACGTCTCTCTGACTTGGAAAATATCCATGGAGTGGAAGCCAACAGCATTGGCTCTGGAGAGAGAGAGAGAGCTTAGACTTGAGACCTGGCTATGCCACTTGCCATGTGATCTTCAGCAAGTAGTTTACCCTAGATGTTCCCTGATTCCCTAATCAGTGTAAGCATGACATTACTATGTGTGCCTTATGCATTGTGAGTAGTTAAGTGGCTTATAACCTATGACAAAGACTCTCTGACTACTTTAGTGCTACTCCTCTGAGACCTCTTTTTGACTAGGTCTTGCCCTTGGGCTCTGCCCTAAGCCCATTTAGTCCAATTTCAGCAAGAATCCTGCTGGGTTAGTATAGTGAAAATCACCCCCCCTCCCTTGATATGTGATCAGATTCCTTATCCCCCACCTTCAATATCTTATCACCTGGCCTGCCTACAGCAAAAATTCTGTCAAGTTGGCTTAGCCAGAATCCCCTAACCCCTGAAGTCCCCTTTCAGTATTTTTCCACCCACTGACCCTCACCCTGCCCCTTGGCTATAAATCTCAACTTGTCTTTTTGGTATTTGGGGTTGACTTCAATCTCCCTCCCCTATTACAAAACCCTATTGTCTTAGGCCCACTGAAAAAAATCTGCCTTACCACCTTTAATAGGTGTCAGAATAGTTTCTCCTTTTATACCTACAAAGTAGGTACAAAAGTACTTCATATAGAGTGTGTGCTTAAGCAATTTTGGCTATTACAATCTTTATTACTATTAATATTATTTTATATTATATTTATATAATTTTATAATTATATATATTTATACATAATTTAAATATATATTTATATATAATTTAATTTAACATAATATTATATATATAATAATATATATATAAACATATATATTTATATACATAATTTTATATTATAATTACAATTTCTTAAAAATTTCCAGCACTGTCTGGCTTGGAAAATTGACCATGGGGAGGCGATCTCAGCAACCTGCACTTCAGTCACTGCGTTTCTGACAGCTTAATCACCTTAACTTCAGTAAGGGTGGAGTCCATGACCTTGTTGTTTGTGGTTACCCCTCCAATGTGAAGAAGACTGCCTGACACATGGGAGACTTGTAATAAATATGTGCTGATTAAATAATTAATTAATGTTTCAATCTAACACAAAACCTTTAGTCTTCAGTTATCCTTCCCTTAATCATAGAAGATGCTCCTTGGTCTCATCATCAAACTCTACGCAGCATTTCCTAACATGATTGACTTTCTGTAAAATCACAAAAATTTTTGGAGGGGGTCTTGTTTTCAAAACAAATGTTGCTGAATAACTTTTCATATCCATGAAAATAAAACCTTACCTAAATTATAAGCTCCCTGAGAGCAAAGAATTTGTCTCCTGTTTTCTTTTTTTTTTTAACATGGATCCACAGGTCTTCTATGAATAGTTTACATACATTTTTCAGCATGTTAAGTATTAAAATAGTGTCTCATAAGATAAATGTCCATCTTTGAGCTAGAACCTAACTTGCAATTATAGCTTCTCATATTCAAGTAAATGTATTAATAATGTGAAAAATAGACCTGAATGGACAGCTCAGAGCCTGATGCAGGGCTCAAACTCATGAACTGCGAGGTCATGAGCTGAAGTCGGAGGCTTCACCGACTGAGGCATCCAGGCGCCCCATTAGTGGAAGCATTGCTGTGAGCCACTGCAGAGAAACGGCCCTACCCATCTCTGAATTGAGCCAAAACCTTTGGACGGGGCAAATTGGTAGCTGTTGTAAGCAATTGCTTGGGGGAACAGACATCCTGATCACAAGATTGATGGTTGTGGACTTTCTGAAGATAGAATCAGTAATCAATCAATGTATATAACCCAGAGTAGTTTAGCTTAGCACCCACAGACAAAAAAAAATTTTTTTTTTTTGCCTTGTTAACTCATGAAATTGCCCTCTGACTATCCTTTTCCTTATTAACAACCCCTTGCTTTCTCTGTACAAGCAGGACACTATTCAAGTTTCTACCTGAATCTGTGCTTCCGAATTGCAATTCTTTGATCCCAGATAAATGCTTGTTTGCTTCTCATTGTGGCTCTTTATTTTCAGGTTAACAATAGAAATGAGGTTGGTGGCTATAATCTTTTTCTTGTGGTTCCGTTAAATAAATACAGTGGCATCTTTAATGGTAAAACGACACTTTTGGCTTGATAGAATATGATTTTTTTTAATAAAATGTGATTGTTTTATAAAAATAGTTACTTAAAAGGTTACTCAAACTATTCAACCAGTTATCTTTTCTTTATGGAGATCGTTAGGTAAAAGAAATACACAGAATATCTTTCCAAAAGTTTATTAGGAAGCATGTGATTAATTAACGGGGTCCTCTGTCTGCTGTTGTTTTATATGCTGGATGTTAATTATGGTCCAGAGGTTACTATATGTGCTTATAGTTAGATTATTCCAATTTTAGGCTACTTCCTTCCAAGAAATTTTAATCATTTAGTGGCATGTCAAACAAGGTATCAGATGGAAAAATGTGAAAAGTATAAATTATTCTTGAAAGATTTGAATAACAGTGGCAGTTGAAACTATGCTTTCAGCAGGCCTCTTAAAGACAGACTATTTCAAACCACACTAATGCAGTAACTATGATACATTTATCAATATAAAAGATGGACACAAGTGAGGCTGGAGAGACTGTGTAAATTTTTAACATTTGAACAGGTGGCCAACTTACCAAAACAACTTAAACCTTTATGGTATCTTATCATGCTGAGACACATCCTGGTGTTTTACAATGACATTAACATTAAAATTTAATTTTTTCCCGCAGAGTTAATAATTAGCCAGTGTCAGTGAACAAAAATAGTGAGAACCCATCAATTTTTGAGTGTCATTTTGAAAGAGGAAGGAAAGATATTCTTCCTGTCGTGGGCCAATGAATATTGCCATGCGCTGGTTGCTAAAGAGGAGAGTTGTGAATACGAAGGTAAGTGGCTCTCAATTCTATTGTTGCTCTCATTTTCAGGAATTTAGGAAAGTAAATGATATCTCTAATTTTACAAAGTGATAGGGGAGGGAATCAGTATACATCCAGATGCTGATTCAGGGTCAGAGCTTCCCTTTATTCTAAAAGCAAAGATCTGAATGCTGGGTTAAATCAATACCATAATAAACTCTCAAATTTCTCCTTTGTAATGTGCGTTACTTGATAAGTTTAAAGTACTTAACCTACAGTTCTCTAGGATAGTATGAAGAGATACATTAATCCTAGTAACCTATTTGGCTGCTTGGTTGGACGTCAGGCTGTGAGAATACATAGTCTCTTATCAAATAAATGGGGGTTGAGCTGAGCCTTCATCATTTACTGTTTTTGTCAATGCTTGTACAGACAAAGGCAGATGTGAGGGTGGCTACACATTGAAAGCGGCATTTAGATATCTTCAGAAGCCTTTCAGGGACAAGATATTTTGTTCCCAACTTATTCCTAGCTAGTTTACCCAGTTTATAGCTATGACTGGTTTGTTGCTTTCTCCCAGAAACTTTGATTCTTTGTTCCACATTCCTACTTCTAATATCTTCATCCAGCCCTTGATGTTTTTTTTTTCTTTGTGTTTTCTGCAGGCTGTATTCCTTAACATACCAATCCCATATTTTCTGTTAATTGCCATGTTTGTGCCTCCCTTTTAAAGGATTTCAGAGTTCCTGAAGCTTCTTGCCTTCTCAACCTAAATTCCTCTGAATGCTCACTGTGCGTTCTTCTCTGAGTACCAAGTTTTAAAAAGAAAAAGTATAGTGAATGATAATACAAATAAATTAATTTGTACAAAACTTTGTAATTATCTGATACATTGCTAAGACAGTATTGAGGGCATTTATTTGTAAAGCAAGTTTATTTTGTCTCACACCATCTTGTTAAAATGTTTCAGTGTCAAATTTGCTTCAGAGACGCTTTCCTCTCTCTTAGATGAATGTCGTAGGCTGAGTAATAGACCACCACGAGATACCCAGGTCCTAATTTGGGAACCTGTTACTGTGTTACCTCTCATGGCAAACAGGACTTTGCAAATGTGATTAAACTGAGGAATTTTACACAGGGAGATTATCCTGGATTATCTAGGTAGACCCACTTGTCATCACATGGATTCTCAAAACTGGGGACCTTTCCTGACTGTGGAAAATGATCAGAGAGATTCAGCATTGCTCATTCTGAAAATGAAGGAAGGAAGCAATGAGTCAAGGAATGTGTGTGGTCTCTAGAAGCTGGAAAAAATAAAGGCAATGGATTATTTTAGCACCTCCTGAAAGAAACACAACACTGCCAACATTTTTTTTTCCGAGAGAGAGAGAGAGAGAGAGAGAGAGAGAGAGAGAGAAAGGGAGATAGAGAAGGCATGCACACACAAGTGAAGGAGGGGCAGATAGAGAGAATCCCAGCAGGTTCCACACTGCCAGTGCAGAACTTGATGTGGAGCTCAAACCCAGGGCTATGAGACCATGACCTGAGCTGAAGTCTGACACTTACCCAACTGAGACATCCAGGTACCCCAACCAACATCTTGATTTTAATCCAGGGCGACCTGTATTGAACTTTTGATGCACAAAATTGCCAAATAAAACATTTACCTTGCTTAAGGCACTGAATTTGTGGCAATGTGTTACAGGTGACAATAGGAAATTAATACAGATGATAACATCAGGTGCAATTTAGTAACTAGAAGATAAGTTCCTTTATAATAGTCAAAGCTTTGAGATTGATTTGTAGTTAAAGCCACCCTATCTTCTTCTCCAGCCTTCTCCTAGAAAAATAGTGTGTGTGTGGCTTCTGCTTTATGCCTCTGCCCTCTTTCCTGTTTCTGTTCCTCTTCATCCAACTAGTTACCTTCAGTTTCCAAAGCTTGTAAAGTTGGAGTAGTGGGAGTCAAAAGAAGAAATTCGGAAGCAAGTGGATCCTAGACTGATATCAGAGTGGTGATCTATAATCTTTGCTCTTTGAACTTGGAATATGTTTCATTCTTTTGCTTTTGGGCACTTCTCTGCATTGTTGAAGACACCAATAGCCCAACGGCTATTAATAGCCCAACTGCTTCAACTGGTGTTAAAGACACCAATAGCCCAGCTGCAATGTCCATTTCTCTACATAACTAAAATTTTCACCAGAATTACCAAGTTTCTAGTCACGTGCTACACCTTTTGTAGCCCCAGGCATATGAAAGTCTACTCTCACCCCTCACCCACTGCCTAAGCACTGGTACTTCTCCAACTATAGTTAACCTTGTCCTTAAGATTTCTCAGGCGTTTACACAGACACTGTTTTTCTCATACCTTGTTTATTGTATGAAAACCCCTACTAAAGTCTTATAGTGTGGACCTCACAAGTCTCCTCTCCCTTGTCGTACAGTGAAAGAAGGACACCCTTCCCTTGTGGAGTTTGGAAACCACAGTGGATTGCTGAAGTTCTCGCCAAAGGTCTTCCTCAAGAATGGTCTTCAAAGATCGTCTAACTACCTATGCTTTTACATCTTTGCTATGAAAGAATGACTTAATAGCCATTCAATCAAGTTTTAAATGCTACTTTGAACTTCCTGCAACTTGATCTCACTTTGTCAAAACCCGGAAAGAAAGGACCCATTTTGAAAACCTTGTTTCCACACCACAAAACATCATTGCTGTAGATAGATTCTGATATTAAATAATACCCTTATTATTTCTTCTCATGCTTTAGCTTGCTTGTGATTCAGCTACATTTTTTAACCACTTCCATTTTCTTTCATCTCTTCTCTCTCTCTCTCT
This sequence comes from Panthera tigris, assembly GCF_018350195.1. Classification (NCBI taxonomy): domain Eukaryota; kingdom Metazoa; phylum Chordata; class Mammalia; order Carnivora; family Felidae; genus Panthera; species Panthera tigris. The sequence continues at coordinate 33,271,839 of NC_056660.1, read as the reverse complement.
CTCTCTTTTTTAATCTTCCCACACTTCTTTGTCCTAGTGTGTTGAAAATGTAAATGGTCCTGCCATGGTTCCTAACATTTATTCATTCATTCAACCAAAGTTGAATGACTAAAGTTGTGACTAAATAATATTCTCAAAATATTATGCTCATTGATGAGGATGATGTAGAGGTTATTCCACCTGACCTCAGGGAACTTTTAATTTGATAAGGGCAAAGACCCACATAATCAACTCATCTATCTCTGAAATAAGAAATGTAACTGTTAATCCTCAAGCTTCTGCCTACACATCTTCATGATACACCCCCCCCCCCCCCCGTTATGGGGTAATTTCAATCATTCCACTATTTTATTAATTTACCAAAATTTATCAAACATGTAAAATGGCCAATTGGTAAAAAATATTGGGTCACTGTGTTTACATATATTTAATTACATGGTAGATAAATATATCCCTTTTGACGCCTATAATACTTATTTTTTCTTAGAGTAATTTAGATTACAATGTCAAGAACATGTTTTTATTGTTTTCTTTTTAACCTAATTGAGCCATATGCAAAATAAATTCAGTTTTATCTGCTTCATTTTTATCTTTATTGGATACATTTTATTATTTCTCTTTATCTTGAAAAGAAGGTATATGAAACTATAAAATAATTGCATTATTCCTTTCTCTAACCCTGGCAGTTATGCTCTCAGCCCCATGCCTTATAGGCCCGATAAACCTGGCCCTTGCCAGGGGGACAATAAATCGCTACCTGTCAAAACCTGGTGGACATTTCTTTTTATTCTTGATCAGCTTGTATATAGGTCTTCTGTCTTATTCCACTTTTCAGAGTGAATGTGAACCAGTGTAGAGTCTCATCTTTTTCCTATTCTTTAGTAATTCAGTTTATTTCTTGTGCCTGTAATTCTGTTTCCTCCCAGGTATTCAGTCCATTAGGTGAGTAATCTGATTTGTATCTGCATTTGCAGAAGCAGGCTTCGTGGATCGTACCTTGTCCTCACAAGCTGAATTCTCTGTCCTCCTGCTCTCAGTCGTCTTGTAACGGGCGCCTAGTCCCCGGATGTATAGTACTCACTCATTACATCAATGTACTTTGAAACTCCACCAATCACTGGCTGAACTGATTACATAGTGCAACTCCTTTCGAACATAGACTAATGTTCCTTATGTTCTATGTGCTCCCTTTCCCCATGAGGATTGCTATCAGAGTTGAAGGCCCACATTGAGAATCCTCTGTGATCTTTTTTCCTAAAAGAAAAGGCTGTTGTCTATTTCCATACAGCATTACCTGATTCTGTAAGCTTTCCAGGTGCACTGAAGAAACATAGAGGAAAATAGAGGAAACAGGAAAATTACTGGAAGAAGGTGCTGGGGAATAAATCACAGATAGGAATAAACAATAGGAACAAAGATAATTTCAAAACTCTGTACTAGTATAGAGTTGCTTTCCTTTCCAAACTGCATATGGAACACTATTTTTTTCAGTGCATTTCTTTTCAGGGCAGAGCTGAACGAGGGGCTCGATCCCACGACCCTGGGATCCTGACCTGAGCCTAAATCAAGAGTCCAATGCTCAACGAACTAAGCCACCCAGGCACCCCATAATCTAGATTTTTAAATGATGAACCATTTAACCTCCCTCAAGGTAGACCTTCATTTTTTATTCCAATTTTAATGATGTATACTTAATATACAAATAGTAGCACATATTTAATGTATACATTTTGATGAATTTGGATATATGCGTACACCTGACAAAAATTATTTTTTTCCAAACAAGAAAAAAAGAGAAAGAAATTAATTAAAGGGGCAGGGGGGGGGGCGTGGATAGCACTGTTGTCATTTTCACTATTTTTTTTACTCCAGAATTAAAATTTCTCAACATAATGAATTATTGTGCATTCTCACATATTCAAAATCGCCATCTTCTGATAGTTCTAATTATAGTAATTTCGACAGATATGCAAAAGACAGATTAATATCTTCAATATTTTCCCAATAGTCCATTATATGTTTCAGCGTTAAAAAAGTATTCAAAACTCATATTCTTATCTCAAATTTTATGAAAAAAAAACAAGGGATTTGTTTCTGCCATATCCATAAAACACACACAACTTTAGCATATGTGGAAAGAGAAAATTTCAAATTAACTTCTTAAAAACAAGTTAATTTTATAATACATTATGTTTAAAATTTTTGTACCAACAATATTATCTTTGAACTGTTATGTCTAATAGTTCACTGGGAGCCAGTCTTGGAAAACTTTTTATTTATTTATTTTTAATTTTTTAATCATTATTTATTTTTGAGAGACAGAGTGCGAGCAGAGGAGGAACAGAGAGAGAGGGAGGCACAGAATCCAAAGCAGGCTCCAGGCTTCAAGCTGTCAGCACAGAGCCCTACACAGGGCTTGAACTCATGAACTGCGAGTTCATGACCCGAGCCGAAGTTGTACACTTAAGGGACTGAGCCACCCAGGCTCCCCTTGGAAAACTTTTTATTAAAGGATATACTAAAAATGTTTTCTACATCACACATATGCGCACACACACACACACACACACACACAACTCTTTAGTAAGCATGTATGATAAAAATTACTTATTAGCTTCTCTTGGATTAACATAGAATTTGGATGAATCATTACAAGGCAATTTCAAGGGAATATAATAACACTGACTACTAGCAATGAAATGAGTATGATAGCTATAAGTCTCGCTACTTTATTAAGAGCAAAGATAGCGGGATCATTCTCTGTGAACGGTCACCCCTGGAGCATGGCTTTGTGCCACTGAAAGAAGCATCTAGATCTGTTGACTGAATGACCCTGGGGGGACTACACTGTTAGGAATCACAAGTAGCAATAACAACGGTTGGAGTCAAGGCCACTAACGCAAATGAACGTGGAAAGACTACAGATAAGAACAAAGCACACATCCTACGTCAGAAAAAGAAATTGTCAGTTCAAAATGATGAGTCAAATTGCTTCTAAAAAATTCCTCTTTCTGACATATTTGCATCTACAAACATTGATGCTAGAATGAATTTTTCAGAAGGCAATTCTCCTTATCACACCAAGATTTCCAAACATATATTTTAAAACTAGCATATATTTTCTAATTTCAGCAAAATATTTTGTGGGTGTCAATATTTAGAGAATATGAAGAAGAACATAGAAACAAGCTCAGATTCATTATACATGTGTTTGTATACATGCATCAGTAAATATTAAAGAAAAAAGTACCTTGCATCCAGGTTAAAGTGATTCTACTTTGTTAGAATGTATTTAGAGGAAGAAAACCTTTTTTTTTTTTTAAATGTTTACTTATTGTTTTTTTTTTGATAGAGAGAGTGAAAGCTGATGAGGGACAGAGAGAAAGAGAAGGAGAGAGAATCCCCAGCAGGCTTCATGCTGTCAGTGCAGAGCCCAATTCAGGACTCGAACTCAGGAACCATGAGACCATGACCTGAGCCGAGATCAAGAGTCAGTCGCTTAACTGACTGAGCCACCCAGGTACCCTTAAAGGAAGAAAATCTTAAATTATAGCTCATTAGAGAAATCATCATCTTGATGAATGAGTAAAAGTACTTCATATTTATAGAATTAAAGTATTAAATGATAAAAAAGAACTGATTTCTAAATTAATTTTTTTTTCCCAAACACATGGGAAACTAGCATTGGTTTCTGGCTTCCTTCCCCGAAACCACAGAATCCTGAAGATAACACATACTGATAGCTCCCTTCCTTTTTGTTTCTCTCTCACACATGCACATACATGTCTGCATGCACATACGTGTGCCCATGTGCACACAACCAAATACACACAAACTATGAGAAATTTACAGGTATCCTATAAATGGATAAATGGTTGTATCCCCTTGGTGTGTGGAGATGTGAATGTGTGATACCCAGAGTATGTCTGTGTGTGTGTGTGTGTGTGTGTGTGTGTGTGTGTTGTGTCTAACCAGAGACAGCTCTAACTCAAAGATTGGGCATAGGCTAGGGGAGAATCTTAGTAAGATGTGGAAAACTGGATGGCTAATACGGCATTGTGGGAATGTAAATAGATGACACTGCTTTAGAAAACAGATATTACTTACTAAAATTGAAGATACACATATGACATATATTAGTCAGCTGTGGCTGCCATAAAAGCAGGAGAAAAACATTTTAAGTAAGTAATAATGTTATAAACAGAGACACAGTGCCATTTATTTGAGAAATGCAAGCTTAAATACAATGAGATAACACTGTATATCCATCAGATAGCAACCATTAAAAAGCCAAATAATTTCTCGTGCTGATGAGAGCATAAGCAATTGTAAGAGAGCTCTTTGGAATACTATCAAAATGAAGTATTTGTATATACTATATACTAGCAATTTCATTCCAAAGTATTCAACCCAGTAAACCTGTGGGACACATTCATAAGGAGTCACATTTAAGGCATTCACCAAAATATTATATTGATAGATAGAGGTATTAGTTCATTCATTATAAGAAATATAAAAGATGTGTATATAATTGATGAGAATGTATGCAGCAGTCAGAAGCAATGAACTAGATGTACATACATGGGGGTATTGCATTATTAAATGAAAAAAAAATAGAATGAGACAAATAGGATACTATTAATTTATATTTCAATATATATACTCTGAAACAAATCATATTTTTAAATTTAAATTCAACTTAGTTAAGGGGCGCTTGGGTGGCTCAGTCGGTTAAGCGTTCAACTTCGGCTCAGGTCATGATCTCAGTCTGTGAGTTCGAGCCCCGCGTCAGGCTCTGTGATGACAGCTCGGAGCCTGAAGCCTGCTTCAGATTCTGTGTCTCCCTCTCTCTGACCCTTCCCCCCTTCATGTTCTGTCTCTCTCTCAAAAATAAATAAACATTAAAAAAATTAATTCAATTTAGTTAACATATAGTGTAGTATTGGTTTCAGGAGCAGAGTTTAGTGATTCATCACTTACATATAACACCCAGTGCTCATCCCAACAGGTGTCCTCCTTAATGCCCATCGCCCATTTAACCCATCCCCCCACCCACCACCCCTGCAGCAACTCTCAGTTTGTCCTCCATTTTTAAGAGTCTCTTATGGTTTGTCTCCCTCTCTGTTTTTATCTTATTTTTCCTTCCCTTCCCCTATGTTCATCTGTTGTTTCTCGAATTTCACATATGAATGGAATCATATATTTGTCTTTCTCTGACTATTTCTTTTAGTATAATACACTCTAGTTCCATCCATGTTGTTGCAAACAGCAAGATTTCATTCTTTTTGATCTCTGAATAGTATTCCATTGTGTGTGTGTGTGTGTGTATGTGTGTGTGTGTGTGTATACACATGTGTGTATATATGGCATACATACATACATATATATATGTATGTATGTATATATATATGTATGTATACCATATCTTCTTTATCCATTCATCAGTCGATGGTCATTTTGGCTCTTACAGCCACTCTGGAAAACAGTAGGGAGTTTTCTCAAAAAGTTAAAAATAGAACTACCCTATGATTCAGCAATTGCAATACTAAGTATTTATCCAAAGGATACAAAAGTACTAATTCAAAGGAGCACATGCACCCCAATGTTTATAGCAGCACTATCAACAGTAGCCAAAATCATATTTTAAAAAATAGATGGATAGGTGGAGAAACCATTTATGGAAGGTAGTTTGGAAGGGTGTTTTTTACATACATGTAGATAAATATTATGCAAACCAATTGTGGAACGTATATTAGGAGGACATATAGTAAATCCAGTATTGTGGGTGCAGTGGTGAATGTGGGTTAAGGTGAGGGATAAGGCATAGAAACCAAGCAAAACTAAAAAGCAGGAAAATAAGATAGAATACAGATAGGCTTAGAATGTATGTTCACAAAATTTTTCAGACATATTAGGAAGCAGATAGTATATGATGTCTGGAAGTCTCCAGATGTTCCTTAGAACTCCAGAAATTCTGAAATTAATTGCCTGGTGGCACTTTCTAGGTTGACATCCACATATTTTTCAAATTGAACAAGTTCAAATGGCTCATTCCTTTTACCTTATAACTTCCATCCCTTTAGACATTTCCTGTTTTGGTAGAGCTGCCAATTGTCTAAGGCTATAAATTGTTCTAATAAATCCTCTAGCTCACCCACGGCTTTTTTCATCTAGATTACTATGTCCATCCATTCTGTCTCTAATGCCTTCCTTTAATTATTCTTTTGACCTGCCTATATGGATGTCTTTAAAATGGAAATATGACATATTACTCCTTTTGGAGACTAAGTTCTATGAAGCAAGGTACTTGACTGTCTTGCTTACCACTCTATCTCCAATACCTAAAACTGTGCCCAGGATATAATAACCAGTCAATTCTTATTGGAGCCATAGTTTGCTGGGTAGCTTCTAAATACTTCTTAAAATACCCCAACTAAAGTTGGTATCCCTTTAAGTGGGTATCTCTTCTGTGATTAGGTTATAAGAAATACTGACTTCCTTCTTGCTAGCAGTCTTTATTTTTCTTGCTTTGATGGAGCAAGTTGCTATGTTGGGAAGTGTTAGAAGGCAGAGGAGGCTCACTAGAGTAGCCTCCAATCCGACACTTTAATACTGAAAAAGAAAGCAGGCCACTCCACATGGTTTGCACAGAATTTTATTTGAGGTAACTTATACCGACATGGGCAAGTGAGCAGTTGATCCAGAGAATTATGCAGCTATTCTCTTTGCCCATTTTCTGCAACTTAATCCCCACCTTTACAGAACCAGGGGCGTGGTGGTGAGGCCACAGGGTAGTTAATCTAAGTGGGGCCACCTGTGCACCAGAGGGATCGCTGGTTATCTAAAGTGACGCCACCTGTGCACCAAAAGGCAGCACAAGATGGAGAGCTAAAGTTGAAGTCAGCGTGGTCGGCGTTCCCACAGGAAGGTAAGGGTTCTAATCGCCAGCTCCAGTGTGTGGGTGCAGGGGGTGGGGGGCTTTCCTACACCACTAAGAATTTCTCAGACACTAGCTGGGTGTCCTACAGTTCAACTCAATTTTAACATTATCTACCTGGAGATAGCATCAGATTCCACAGGTTCAGAACTCAGTCCCACAACACTGTCTGTCCCCCCGACTTCAGATACCAGTTGAAGTTCAGGTTCAGCCTACTGGCTATCACAGATTCCCACAAACCTCTCCTTCGGTTCAATTAATTTTCGAGGGTGGTTCACAAGATGCAGGAAACCAGTTTATGCACTAGATTACTGGTTTATTACAAAGGATATTAGTGAACACAACGAACAGCCAGATGGAGAGATACATAGGGTGAGGTCCCCAAAAAAGGGGCTTCTGTCCTTGTAGAGTTTGGGGCCCTGTGTGGTGGCATGTAGAAGTGTTCGGTTTCACCAATCTGTAAGCCCTCTGAACTCCCTTCTTTTGTGTTTTTATGGAGGCTTCATTACAAAGGCATTAAATCATTGCTGAAAACATTGACCATTGGTGATTGATTCAACCTGCAAACCTCTCCCCCTCCCTGGAAATCAGGGGTAGAGGGTTCCAACCCTCATTCATGATTGGTCCCCAGTGGTAACCAGCCCCCTCACTCCCGCCCCCCCCACCTTCTTTAAGAGATTTCCAAAAGCCATCTCATTAATATAAACTCAGTTATGGTTGAAAGGCGCTTGTTATGAATAAAAAGACATCTATTTCACTTTCATGTTCTGAATCTTTTTAGGAATGGAGAATAAGAGACCAAATATTATAACAGAAGGTGCTTCCATTGCTTTTATCTCTCAGAAAATTCCAAGGTTTTTGGGAACTGTGAGCCAGGGACCTTAGATGAAGTAAAAATATAGACGAAAGATATTTTGGTCATCTGATACATTTCTTATAAATCACGATATCTCAGGAGGCCAATACAATAAAGAACTGAGAGCAGCCTCTGGTCAACAACCAGCTAAGAAGTTAGGCCTTCAGGCCAACAACCCAAAAGGAATTGCATCTTGCAACAACCACATAAGTAATCTTGGAAGTCGATCCTCAGTAAACCTATTGGAAGAAAAATGAATAACTCTAAGGATTCCTTTAATTATATTTTCTCTGGATAATTTTACCCAAAGGACATACATAATAAAATAGTGCTCACTTACTTATTAGAATGACAATATCTTGATTTGCTATCCTCTTAGATTGTAATGACCTAGAATTACTAGGAAATAACTTTGAAATGTGTTTACATTATGATTTTAGATTCTATTTTTTAATTTCGCATTCTATTTTTATTTATTTTTTATTTTTTTAACGTTTATTTATTTTTGAGACAGAGAGAGACAGAGCATGAACGGGGGAGGGTCAGAGAGAGAGGGAGACACAGAATCTGAAACAGGCTCCAGGCTCTGAGCTGTCAGCACAGAGCCCCACGCGGGGCTCAAACTCAGGAACGGCGAGATCGTGACCTGAGCCGAAGTCGGACGCTTAACCGACTGAGCCACCCAGGCGCCCCTTCACATTCTATTTTTAAAATTCTAGATCAACTGATATTTCATTTCCCTGGATATCTTTAAGCAGAACTGAGTTTGTTTGCTAAGAAACAATTTTTGGATGAAGTTTTCAGGGGACATATTTATGTTCCCACTGACAATCCAAGTTACAGTTTTTAGGGCATTTTTCTTAGTCTCAATTCCCCAGCTGGCAATCAATAAGGAAATTAACACAAATGGTTGGACTACTTTATCAGTGTTCAGTAAAAATCAGATATCCTTCACTTATTGAATGTCTATTGCATCCTGAAACTAGTATTTTATGATTGTTCTATTGTGAGTTATGGAAAAAGTTGAAAAAGAAATTTAAAACTGAAAGTGAAATTCACTTTGGAAAATGAGCTACAAAATAATTTTTAAGTGTATTCATTTATTGAGAGAGAGCGCATGTGCATGAATGAGCAGGCAGTGAGGGAGGCGGGGAAGGTCAGAGAGCAAGGGCGAGAGTGAATCCCATGCAGACTCAGCAGTGTCAGCACAGAGTCTAATGTGGGGCTTGATATGGCCTCAATATGGGGCTAGGTCTCACGAACCAAGACCTCATGCCCTGAGCCAAAATCAAGAGTCCAACGCTTAACTGACTGAGCCACCTAGGTGCCCCTACAAAATAATTTTTATACATATAAATGATGTTGAGAAATTCAGAAACAAAAAGACTTGTTAAGAACCTTATGTAACTAAAGGTGGTATTCTCACCCATTTATACAATGGAGAGTATCTTTAAGTTAAGCTGTTATCTTGGTATTAGTAAATTTTTAACTGTAAGTTTCTTTATATATACATATATATGTATATACATATATATTTACACGTATTTTATATATATATGTATATATATATCTATATATATATATATTTAAATAAATAGGAGTTTATTTGGATGAAACTATAGCTAAAGACAGTTTTTGCTTGCACAGGGCCTAGGAGTGCTGCATTCCCAAATTTCTCCTCACACAAAACACAGTTATGTGATACAACTGTTTCAAAAATCAAGTTTAAAACATTAACTCATTATCTTAAATTTTCATTTCCCTAAGGGCAAGATATTACTTTACTTGTAAATATGTCTTTTTGCTTATTAGTATTTGAATTAAAAATAAAGTTTAATATTCATTAATTTTTAGAATCTGATCCTTAAACATCTTGTCTAAACACCACGTAATGTTTGAACACCTTCAATATCTCCAGCAAATACTCGTTTTTTTGTTAAAGACTTCAGGGACAGGCATGTTCGATAATCCACATTCTGAGGTGGCTCAATCATGTTTGGATAATTCTGTTGGCAAAAGATGATTTTTTATAGTCTTTTGTAACTCCCCCCCCACCATTAATTCTTGTTCTGTCCTGTGAATTCTTACATGGAAATGAAGAAAGTGCCTCATATACTAGCCTTTAGTAAAAATGCTATATTATAAAAAGTCCCCAGCTTAACTCTCCCTACCTTTTTTGAGTTATGTTCCATAGCTTTTAGTTTTCATTTTATTGTATATTCATTTTCATTTTATATTATTTTAGAAATGTGCTTACTAGAACTGAATGCAGTTTTCTAATTGAAGGAAACTTACAGTAGTGTGGTTATGTGTGCCTTATTTCTCCATGCACTATCTGAAATTATGTGCAAAATATTATTTTCATGACCATATTTTCTGAGGATGAAGTGCCATAATTTTCATCAGACTAAAGAAACATTGGAAGGCCCTCAACATTTGATGCATTTGTAAGACAGTAATCACTACCTTTTAGATACTCTACTAACAACAGCAACAAAAAGACAATTGTGAACCTGTGTGCTTTCTTGGATCTTACATTAACAAGAAAACATGATTTTCTTAAAGAAAAGTAGACTGTCTAAAATTACATGTACATATAAAGCCAATTCTCATTATTGGCAGATTCTGTATTTGCACGTTCGCCTGATGGCTAACATGTATTTGTCACCTCAGTACTCATGGTGCTTACACTGGATGTCATTCATGCACAGGTGCACGCCAGTGAAAATTTGCATCACCCAATTGCAAATTCCCAGCTGACGTTGAACAAGGTAAGACTTGGCCTTCTTATTTCAGCTCTCCTACTGTAAACCATTATCTTTTTCATGGTCTGAATAATGCCACATTTCTACATGTGTGTGTTTTTTGTTTTTGTTTCTGGTTTTTTTTTGGTGATTTAACTTTTTAAAATGAGCCCCCAAGCACAGTACTGAAGTGCTATCTGGTGTTCTTAATCAAAAGAAGGTTGCTTTGTGTCTTATGGAGAAAATATTTGTCAGATTAGCTTTATTCAGGCATGTGTGGTAGTGCTGTTGGCTGTGATTTTAATGTTACAGGGTTGGCAATATATCATCATATATAACAAGAGTCCATAATAATATAAGCTGTCTTTTAACAGAAACACACATAAAACAAGTTGTATATTGATCAATTGGTGGAAATGTAACTAGAAACTCACAGGAACCTATTTTATCTAGGAGCAATGGTTTAATAGTCACTAATTTAGTACTTCCAGCAACTTTATAGAACATGGTTACTGACTACCGTGTGTGTGTGTGTGTGTGTGTGTGTGTGTGTGTGTGTGTGTTAAAATGAAATAATCTTAAAAATTTGTTACACATCGTTTTATCTCTATTTCAGTGATTGCTGTTTTGGAACTAAGTATAAAAGCTTGACATTATTCTATTAATTTTAGCCCATTCTTCTAGGCTATCAGAGACTTTTTAGAACAGAGTTATAACGCTGTGTATATTTACCCAACTGATTAAAAATTCATCTAAGTGTTGTGACCATATTTTCTGGTAATGTCTAAATTATATCATGAAGAATATTGTCTTTTTGTCAGAAAGACAGATAATTTAATTCAAGAAATATTTTTTGAAATTCTGTTTCGAAGTGTTTTCTCATTTACCTTTGAAGATAAAAAGATAAAGCCAAGAGTTTTGTTTTATCAGAGAATTTGCAGTCAAGTTGAATGAACTGGGCAGGATGAGATGCATTGTCATTTAACAGAAAAAGAGTACAAGTTTTGTAGTCAGAAAACTGACATTCAAGTGTAGTTTTGTAAACTTACCAAGTGCATGGTTTTGGTCAAATCAATTTGTTTGTGGGCTCTAATAACTTAATAATACCTGTTTATCACAGCTACAGTCAGGATTGAATGAGCTCATATGGGGGAAACAGTTTGTAAAGTAGCAAAATTCACTATTGTTTTTAAAAAGGCAAGTTTGCAATTCTCTTTAATATAAAATTAGCATGAGTGTTTTAAGATAAATATGTAATTCTGTTTCAATATTAGCATGAGTGTTTTAAGATAAATATGTAATTCTGTTTCAATATTAGATGTCTTTTGTCTGCTTAGATACTTATGAATGGCTAACTGTATGAAGTCTTTATTAGTAGAGATAACACAGGAGGTATAACTTTGGTAAAATAAGACGACCGGCTTTATTTTGTGCTCAGTTCAATTTTTCTATAAAGGATAGGAAAGTAATAGAATACTGAAGTTAAAAAGAGCCTCATTTTGAACATTATGGATGTTCTATAGGCCTTTGATAATAATTTTATAGTCTCAAGAGAGAGAGATTATAGGTTTTTAAGTTGAGTTACATGAAGATAAATCTAAGAAGCGTGTAGGATAGACTGCAATGGGAAAATTCCGAAGGAGGAGAGAACAAGTATATATTAGTTCAAGGATGAGGTAACTTTAGGCTAAATTAAGATGGTGATAACCTGAGTGAAAATGGAATTTAAAAAAATAACAAAGAGTTTTGGTTTTAAAATTGTCTTTAGTTGATTTTTAAATCATGGGACTAATGTGTTCATATTTTAACAATTGAAACATGATATAAAATCTACAGATGCAAAGCTAATCACCTCTCTTGCCCTTTTTTTCAAAACTCACACACATATACACACAAAGCTCTCTCATGTCCTTGAGGTAATTAATTTTTAACCCCTTGATGTATATCTTTACATTGTGCTATCTCTACTTGAGTAAAAATATGCAAGCATGTCTGTCCATATATGGAGGATTATTTGCTCTTCTCCAAATAAGAATCATACTGTATGCATTGGTGTTTTGATGATTTTTAAAACTTGGCAATTGATTTGATGATTGATGATAATTTAATAGAGGAAAAGAAGTCAAGGATAATAGAAATTTCCAGCATAGGTGATTAAACAATAGATTCTTACAAGGAATAGGAAAACTGGGAGAAAGAAGCACTTTTTAGTATCATTTTAGTATTTTATACTAAAATAGATTATACTGCTAATCCTATGGATAAATTAAGAATAGTGTCTTCATATTTATGTCTTCATAAAAAAATAGTCCAAAATCTCTCCTCTTTCCCATCAACCTTCTTCATTTATTTCATTTATTCAACATTTATTCAGCCCTTGTTATGTGAAAGAAAAGTTCTTTGTTCTCCTTGCCTTAATAGGGCTTGCACTGTCTTGGTGACACATAGAAAATACAAAGATAAACAAAAGGCAAAGAAAAATAAATAGAAAAATGATTTTCAAAGATCATAACTGATATGAGGACCCTTAAACAGGGAGATATACAACATAGATAATGGAAGCAGATAGGAGAGGTGACATTTGTGTTCAAATCTAAATGACTTAGAGCCAGTCTTGTACATGCCTCTGAATTTTTTATTTTATACACACGCACACACGAACGTACGTTATATGTCATACATGTAATTCTAATACACACATATGTGTGATATTTCTCTCTCTCTCTCTCTCACACACACACACACCTGAGGCTGCTGTAAACAGATTACCATACCTTGGTGATTTAGATCAATGGGAAGTTATTCCCTCACAGTTCTGTAGGCCCAAATCTGGCTGGGCCATGTTTGTTTTCTCTGGGGGTGCTGTGTGGGAGATCCATTTCTTGCCTCTCAGCTTCTGATGGTTCCAGGTATAACTTGACCTGTAGCTGCATAACTCTAATCTCTGCCTCTTTGGTTACCTTACCTCCCACTCTTATATATCTAATCTCCCTCTACATCATGCTCATAAGAACATCTGTCATTGGATTTAGGGCCTACCTGCATAATCCCTTTCATTCAGTATCCTTGAGGAAACCCATATTTCACCAGATAAGGCAATAACCACTCTTTACCATATAAGATAATATTCACAGGTTCTGTGAATTAGGGTGTGGACCTATATTTTTGGTGGTCATCCTACATCCCACTACACTACAATTTATATACTGTGTTAGTCATACCATCATCGCATATATATCCCAGACTTCCAATTGTTTGTGAGAAATTTTTCCTTTTTTTTCTAATTCTATGGTGACTATCACAAATAGATGCTTATTAAATAGACGTTTGATTAGTCAAACATTCTGTTAAAAAAATCAATGGCATGTTTGAGGAAGTGAAATAATGATAAGAGGAAAGAAGACAAAATATAGAAGTAGTAGGAGGAGAACCAGCATTCGGTCTGAGCTAAAGTTTATCCCAAGCAATCTGTCATTCATGTGGGAGCCTGATAGCAGTGAACATTATCATTTTTATTTGTGAAAACATCATGTGTTTATTTTTTCTCTTGCATATTTTATCCAGCTATTTCTATCTCATATTATTCCTAAAAATACTTTATATTGTAATTTCCTCCTCTTATTTTATAATTAAAGTAGTAAAATAAAGGGTTAACAGGATAAACTCCTAGGGAGCATCCAGGACATCAGTCTGTATTATGAGCCTTCATTCTCCATAATTTAAAAAAATGGTTTAACTAATAAACCTCAGCAGCTATATAACAGATGTTTCATATGTTCTATGAATAAATAAATGGGTGAATTAGTGAATTAAAATTACTAGATGCTAATTCATGGCTAGTATAATAAGAGAGAAGGAAGAGCCCAACACTGAGGAGGGCAAGACATCTTAGCATAATGGTTTTGTTTTTCTTTTGAAACAAATTTAATAAGAATTATATTTAGTAAAAAAAAAGTGATGAAGAACGTTTGTATCCTAAGTTATGTTGCCTGTTAAGCAATGAACTACATAATGATTATGGCTATGACTTAAGACCTTTTAACTAATTTGAAATCAAACTTTTTTTGGTCTAAATTACATTATGGCTATCTTTAATTCAAATTTCTATTGGATATTGACAAGGTGTTTATCCAAAAGCTGCCTTTTGTGCTCAAAATGGAAAAGAAAGGCTGATTTTGTAATTCGTTATGTTTGTAACTATACAGTCATTCAGCTACTGATTGAGGGATTATGTGAAGTTAACAATAAAACACTAATTTCTGGGAAATTCTGGGCATCTATGAAAATGATGGAGAGTAAGAAAGGTAAGGGAACTTAAGAAATTGCGACTTTCAGTTTATTTCCAAGAATCTGTAGTCCGCAGTATGTTAAACCCTCTGCATGTTAAAAAGGCTTAGATACAATTTTAGCTGGAGTTTGGTGTCATGGTTAATTGGAGTATTTATTAAAGTTATAATGAATGTTGCTTATAAGACTCTGAGGACTGTTACAGATTTATATTGAAATTCTTTTGGCTACTAGGCATTATTACATTTCAGTAATACTTTTTTTTATTTAAAAAGGGGGGAAGGGGAGAGCAACTTATACATTTTTAACATTTTCATCAGAATTGTTCTAAACTATATAGCACATATGTCACAGACTCATGAAGAAGGAAACTAACATTTCTGATGGAGTATGAATCATATCACACAATATCTTTATTTCAAATACTTATAATTAGGATAACAGTAGACGGAAGTAGATATGACAGATACTTCTAAAAGCTCTGCTTTAAAATTTATGAATCTCATTTGGATGCAGATATCTAGTCAATCATTCATCTCTGGGGCTTCTCAGCTCTTGCTAACAGAGAAGTCAGACAATTATAATTATGTGTCATATTCCATACATTCATTATAATACAAAAGTTACATATGCTGTAATGAAAGTTAATATTTCTAAATATTATCCAAGGCATAAAAATGTTTAAGACTAAGATATAGTGGTTTATCAAAATATACCTCATTTATGCCCTAAGAGCATATTTTGACTATGTGACAATTTAGTTTCAAAGCATGCACAATAGGAAGATTGAGAAGAAAGCAAACTAGAAAAATTGTTGACAATTATGTCCATGCAAAACCCAGCGTGAAAATATTTAGAGCAACATCAGTCACAATAGCCCAAATGTGGAAACAACCCGAATGTCCATCAACTGATGATGAATGGATTAAAATGTTGTTTATCCATACAGTAGAATATTTTCAACTACAAAAAGGAATGGAGTGCTGATACATGATACAACATGGATGAACTTTGAAAACATCGTTTTAAGGGAAAGAAACCAGTCACAAAATACCACATATTATATCGTTCCACTCAAACAAAATATCCAGAACAAGAAATCTATAGAGACAGAAACTTAACTTAGTTGCTTATGGATGGGGAGATGGGATGGGAAAATAGTGGATGATAGCTTAAGGACACAGGTTTTCTTTCTGAGGTGATGAGAATGTTGTCAAATCGACTGGATTATGGTTGCACCTATCCATGAAATACTAATAGCCAATTGTATTATACAACCAATGGGATGCTTTCAGTTGGTGAATTGCATGGATTATGAATTATATCTAAATCACATTACTCTGTGTCCCATGCTGAGCACCCTTTTATTGACATCTTACATTTGTACAGTACACTGGTCACAATTAATGAACACCTATTCATGTTGTTATTACTTCTGCCCATATTTATTCCAATTTTCTTAGCTTTTGAAAGAAATGAATATCCTTTTTCTGTTCCAGAATCCCATCCCTGATTCCACATTACATTTCATAGTGCTGTTTCCTTAGATTCTTGTTGGTTTTTACAGTCTTTAAGACTTTTCTTATTTTGATGGCCTTGAATTCTGGTCAAAGATTTGATAGGTTGTCACTCATTGGAAATTGTTTGATGTTTTCCCACTGAGGTAATGTGTTTTTGGAGGAGGATCATAAAAATAAAATGCCATTCTCATTACATTAGTCAAGAGTACATACTATCAATATGACTTATCACTGTTGATGTTAACAGTCACCTGGCTTGAGGAGATGTTTGTCACTTTTCTCCACCATAAAGCTACTATTCTTTACCCTTTTTTTACTTTTGAAAGGAAATCATTGTGCATACCCCACACTTAAGAAATATAAGTTATGAGCCCTCTTGTTAAGGATGAAGTATCTACATACATTATTTGGGATTATTTTGCATTAGGGGTTTAATAATGTATTTATTTGTTCACTTTATTTATATTAGTATGGACTCAGACTTTTATTTCATGCTTTATGATTCCATACAGCAGTCTTTATTTTGCTGTTGAATTACTGCAAATTTTTCAGTGGGAGCTCTCTTAGCTTATATCTGTGTACCTTTTACATCCCCCATCATTGGGAATTTTCTTTTTCTTTTCATACTTTTCTTTCCCCCAGAACTTCATATCGTCTCACAATACAAGATGCTCTGTGCTCATTTTGTGTATTTCCTGCTCCAGTCCTTGAATCAGTCATCTCTCCAATGATCCTTGGTTTATTTTATTGGGAAATCATATTAGAACCCAAGATTTGGATACTTAAGTATATCTGTTGCTCTGAGATGGTTTTGCACTTAGGTTCTTTTAGCTGACAGAGCAAGGACATACGTGTGTAGCATATAGTTATAAATTTGTCTATGTGTAACCATCTGTATGGGAAATGAAACCTGACAAAATACTGATATATCCAATTCTAATCCATTACCACAGAAATCATTCTATTTTCTTCCTCTTGTTTACCTGTAACTGCCCACTCCAACCAGCCATGAGGAATGTAGATTTAACACCCAATCTTCCATTTACTTAATGGAAATATGGGTTCAGTTACAGTAGACTTGTAAATTGGTCTCAGAATTGTATTCTAAGTTATTTTATTTTTTCCAGCTGTATTGAGATATAATTGAGATGTAACATTTTGTGACTTCAAGTTATATAACAGTGATATATATATATATATATCAGACAATTATAATTATGTGTCACATTCCATACATTCATTACAATACAAAAGTTACATATGCTGTAATGAAAGTTAATATTTCTAAATATTATCCAAGAAATAAAAATGTTTAGACTAAGATATAGTGGTGTGTGTGTATGTGTGTGTATGTGTATGTATGTATATATATATATATATATATATATATATATATATATATATAAAAGATTATGGAAATAAGATAAGTAAACAGATTCATTACTTCACATAGCTACATCTATTTTCTGTGTACGGTGAGAACTTTAAAAAAACGCTCTCTTAGCAACTTTCATGTATACCGCCTGTTACACCGCTGTGAAAAGTACTTTATCAGCTAGAGTACAGTACTTATGTGCAGCTTCTGGGGGCTTTAGTCTTACAGAATCTATTTATTTTCAAAGTAACGTCGGTTAGCCCCTACTCCCTACTACTTTTAGTGAGGTTGTTTTATACATTTGTAATGCATTTATATTCTTTTCTTAATGTTTATTTATTTTTGAGAGACAGAGAGACAGAGTGCGAGCAGTGGAGGGGCAGAGAGAGAGGGAGACACAGAATCCAAAGCAGGCTCCAGGGGCTCAAACTCACCAACTGTGAGATCATGACCTGAACTGAAGTTGGATGCTTAACTGATGGGTTACCTAGGTGACCCATGTATATTCTTTATCACATTCTGTATTCTACCCAGGGAATCCCTGATCTCCTAAATGCTTTCTTTTAAAAAATTACGTATAATAAATATTACGTTTTGTGTTGCAAATTTCCATGGCTTTTGACCAGTGCTTAACATGGTATCATTTTATAAAAACTAAAATAGTTTTTCTATTTCACTTTTGCTCTCCCCAGCCCCCTGGCAATCACTGATCTGTTCATTGAACCTGTAGTTCTGCCTTTCCCAGAATGAAATATAATTGGACTCATACATTATATTGCTTTAAGAGACTAGCTCCTTTCATTTATAGATAAGAAATTGAGATTTATCCATGAATAAGGCTGCTATACACATCCATGTGCAGGGGTGTGTGTGTGTGTGTGTGTGTGTGTGTGTGTGTGTGTGCGCACGCATGCTCATGAGGTTTCAGGTTAGAGTGTAAATTCCCAGCAGTGCAATTGCTGTAATGTTTGATAAGTAGATGTTAACTTTTATAAGAAACTGCCATCCAAAATGGCTGCATCAATTCTTTTTTCCCACCAGCAACTGATAAGAGTTCGTGTTGCTCCACATCATTAGTGCATATTTAGAGTCTGTTTATTTAAATTTTAGTCATTGTAAGGTGTGTGTTGGAAAATTATTGTATTAATTTGTGATTCCCTAAGATCAAATTATGTTAAGCATCTTTGCATATGCTTATTTTCCCTCTGCATGTCTTTTTTTAGTGTGTCATCTGTTGAGACATTTGCCTATTTTAATTGAATTTTTGTTTTCTTAATATTTAATATTTTTGCAGTATATTTTGGACACAAGTACTTTATCAGATATGTATTTTGATAATATTTTCTCCCCATCTTTGATTTATCTTTTTATTGTATTAACCATGTCTTTCATAAAGAACATTTTTTTTATTTTAATAAAGACTAATTTTTTTCTTCCATGGATATCGCTTTTGGCATCATATTCTATGACTCATCAGCCAACCCAAGATGATGTAGATTTTCTTCTAAGTTATTTTCTAGAAGTTTAATAGTTTTTGTTTTTCATTTTGGTCTATGATCCATTCTGAGTCATTTTATGTGTAATGTGCAAGCCCTAGGTTAATATTTTTGCTTATGGATGTCAGATCAATACGCGTATTGATACAGAGCCATGGGTTGAAAAGATTTTTCTTTATTGATTTGCCTCTGATTCTTTGTCAAAGATTAGTTAACTAAATTTTTTAGGCTGTATTTCTAGGAACTATATTTTGTTCCATTACCCTATGTTATTGCCAATATTACATTTTTTTGGTTAATAAAATCTTGTAGAAAGGTTGAATTCAAGTAGTGTAAGTCCTGTAACTTTGTTCTTCATTTTCAATACTGTGTTGACTCTTGTCAAGACTGTTGGCTTTCTGTATAAATTTCAAATCAGATTGTTGATATCTAATAGTAGTTTCCTGGGATTTTGATTAAGGTCATACTTAATCCTTAGATCAAGCTGGGTAGAATTGGCATCTTAACACTATTACGTCTGTCAATGAGTGATTGAGGAATCTCTACACATTTATTTAAATATTTTAAAAGAGCATTGTTATTTAGCAATTTTCCATAGACAGGTTTTTTATATACTTTGTTAGATTTATGCTTAAGTATCACTTTTTGACGCAACGCTAAATGGTATTTTAAAAAAAAAATTTTAATGTTTATTTATTTCTTGAGAGAGAAACAGAGTGTGAGTGGGGGAGGGGCAGAGAGAGAGGGAGACACAGAATCCAAAGCAGGCTCCAGGCTCCAAGCTGTCAGCACAGAGCCGGATGTGGGGCTCAAACTCACAAGCTGTGAGATCATAACCTGAGCTGAAGTTGAACACTTAACTGACTGAGCCTCCCAGTCGCCCCCAAATTGTATTTTTAATTATGAATTCCATTTCCTTATTGTTCCTATATAGGAAAACAATTAACATCCATATAATATCAACCTGTAATGTTGTATAACTTATTTATGTGTTTTCGGAGGCTTTTGGCGGGGGGTCAATTCTGTTATTTTTTCTAATGTTTATTTATTTTTGAGAGAGAGAAAGAGAATGAACAAGCAGAGAGGGGCAAAGAGAGAGGGAGACACAGAATCCGAAGCAGGCTCCAAGCTCTGAGCTGTCAGCACAGAGCCTAATGTGGGGCTTGAACTCACAAACCACAAGATCATGACCTGAGCCAAAGTCGGATGCTCAACCAACTGAGCCACCCAGGCACCCCTATTCTGTTGTTTTTTATACAATTGATTCATCTGCAAATAAAGATGGTTTTATTTCTTTCTACTCTTTATATTGTATTTCCTTTTCTTGTCTTATTACACTAATTAGGACTTCCACTATGTTACTACATAGGAGTGGTGAGGGAAGATCTTCTTATCATCTTTTCAATTTTAGGAAGAATGTGATGTTTTGTTCCATTAAGTAAAATATTGGCTGTAGGTTTTTTGTAGATGTTCTTCATAAAATCGAGGAAAGTCCTCAATTTTTAGTTTCCTGAGATTTTTTTCATAAATTGTTATTTGATTTTGTCAAATGCTTATTCTGCATCAATTGGTATGACCGTATGTTTCAGTCTGTTAGTCTTCTTTAGTTCGTCAATATTGTGCATCACAATGATTGCTGTTCAAATACTAAGCCAGCCTTTCATATCTGGAATAGAATTCCAGAATTCTACAATACTGGAATAAATCTCACTTGGCCAAGGTTAATAATTATTTTTACACTTTGTAAATTCAATTTGTAAGTATTTTGTTGAAGATGTTTGCACCTATGTTTATGAAAAATATTAGTGTGCAATTTGCTGATAAAGGTTTTATATCATTTTGCTATTAATATATGGAATATATTCCCTCTACTTGTATATACTGAAAAATGGTGTGAAGAATTGGAATTATTTCTTCCTTAAATGATTGGGTAATTCACTAGTGAAATCATAATGGACTGGTGCTTTCATTTTGGGGATATTATTAATAATTGATTCAATTTACTTAATGCACGTCATACTGTTCAGGTCATCTTTTACTTCTGAAAGTTTGGTAGTTTTGATTTTTAAATTATTGTCCCTTTTCATCTAACTTACCAAATTTATAGATATTGAGTTGTTCATAGCATCCCTGATTATCATTTTACTATCTGTGAAATAAGTAATGTCTCTTGTATTTCTGAAATTCATAATTTGTATCTTCTCTCTCTCTCTCTTTTTTTGTTTTCGTTATCCTGCCTAGATATGCATTCATATGGAAAGAAACAACTTTTGGTTTTGTTGATATTCTCCATTGTTTTCCAGTTTCTGGATTTCTGACCTAATGTTTATGATCTCTCTCCCTGGGCTGGCTCAAGCCTTACTTTACTCTTCTTTCTCTAATTGCGTAAAGTGAAAGCTAGGTTACTGATTTTAAATCTTCTTCTTTCCTAATATATAGATTACATCCTATAAATGTCCCTCTACTACTGCTTTCACTGCATCCCACACATTTCGTTCATAATACTTTAAAATTTCTTTTGAGATTTTAATTTTGGCCTTTGTATTATTTAGAAATCTGTTGTTTAATTTCCAAATATGTGGTAATTTTCTAGGTATTTTTCTTTTTTAAATAATTTTTTGTTGAAATTCCAGGTAGTTAACATACAGTGTAATATTAGTTTCAGGTGTACAATACAGTGATTCAACACTTCCATACAACACCCAGTACTGTTATGTTTCTGTTACTGATTTCTAATTTAATTTCGCTATGGTCTGAGAACCAACTTTACATGATTTGTATTTTATTAAATTGTTAAGGTGTGTTTTATGACCCAGAATGTGGTTTATATTAATAAATATTCTATGAGAAGAAGATGTATTCTTTTGAAGTTGGATGAAGCTTTCTTTGAATGTCATTTTGATCAAGTTGATTGATAGTCTGGTTCAGGTCAACTATGTGTTTATTGATTTCTGCGTATTTAATCTATCAATTATTAACATGGACTGTTGAAGCCTCCAGTTGTAATAGTGGATTTATCTACTTCTCTGTTTAGTTCTATTAGTTTTGCCTCATATTTTGACATTCTATTTTAGGTGCATACACATTTAGGATTTTTATGCATTATTACAATTAGATCACTTAATCCTCTGTGATAATATTTTTTTAGTGATATAAAGTCTACTTGAAAATAATATAGATCCTCCAACTTT
This sequence comes from Panthera tigris, assembly GCF_018350195.1. Taxonomy (NCBI): domain Eukaryota; kingdom Metazoa; phylum Chordata; class Mammalia; order Carnivora; family Felidae; genus Panthera; species Panthera tigris. Next base: position 33,249,433 of record NC_056660.1, on the reverse strand, counting down.
TCTTTGATTGGTGCTAGCATTGTATATCTTTTTTCATCCCTTTGCTTTTAAGCTTTTAGAGTCTTTCCATTCAAAGTGTGTTTCTTTTAGACACATATAGTGTTTTTTTTTTTACCTACACTGTCTATCATTCTCTCTTAATTGTCACAAAAATAACATTCGTATTTAAAGTATTTATATAAGATCTTCTTTGACTTAGAATGGGATTACATCTGGATAAGCCCATTGTAAATTGAAAATATCTTAAGTTGAAAATGCATTTAATGTACCTAACCTACTGAACATCATAACTTTGCCCAATCCACTTTATACATGCTCAGAACACTTATGTTAGCCTACAGTTGGGCAAAATTGTCTCACACAAACCCTATTTTATAATAAAGTGTTGAATATCTCATGTAATTTATTGAATACCGAAAACGAAAAACAGAATGGTTATATGGATGCATAAGGGTTGTAAGTGTACCAGTTACACTCTTGTGATTGTGTGGCTGGCTGGGAGCTGCAGCTCTCTGCACTCTGCACTCCCTCTCAGCATAATGAGAGGGTATCATATCACATATTGCTAGCCCAAGAAAAGACCAAAATTTAAAATTCAAAATATAGTTTGTGGTAAATGCATATCACTTCTGTATCAGTAGATAGATTAATATCTACTATGTCTGGAACTGTTTTCTCTTTATTACTGGAGCTTCCTTTATCTTCTTCCTCCAATAGAATATTTTGTGTCAATCATCTTTTATATCTTTTAGCCTACGGATTATACTTTAAATTTGTTGTTTGTCCTAAAATTTACAAAATACATTTATGACTAATTTTAGTCTACTTTAAAATAAAACCATTTCATTGTAAGTTTAGTGCGGGTACCTTTTAACCTTCCTCCTTCCTTTGTGGCATTGCTATCATTCATCTCGCTTATCTAGTTGTTATAATCACCCAAAGCATTACTTGAATAGTTATCTCTTAGATCAGTGGGGAATGAGAAAAAAAATATTTTATTTTACCTTTTTATTCCTTCTCAAACTCTTCCTTTCTTTATGTAGATCCATCTTTCTAACCTGTATTTTCCTCCACCTAAAGAAAATCATTTAACATTTCTTGAAAGGCAGATCTGCTGGTGGTGAATTCCCTTAGCATTTGTTCTACCTGTATTGTCTTTATTTCGCTTTCATTTTTTAAATGTTTTAAAACCAGAACATTTATTATTGTGTGACTAGTACCAAAATCTTTACGATGAACTGGGTACTGCAACAGCTGCCCTCTTGGGTGTAGGTGTTGTTCCTTCATGGAATCCATGCCTGGATTTGTGGTATTCAATGTTTAGGTGCCTCTTTTGACTGGTCCCAGTCTTTTAGCCTTGGCACTCCACCTATAGTTTTTCTTCCTCTTGGCAGGATAGACACATTTGCCACAGGTCACCTTCTGAAAGTGATGGGCCTTAGAGCCACAGTGGTAACACACATGTGGGTCTTGTATCACTTTCCACATATGACGTCCCCTTTGTCATCTCATTTCTGCTGACAAAACCAAAGAGCTCTCCTTCACTTTGGAAAATTAATTTGCTGGATGTGGAAGTCTAGTCTGGTGGTTTTCTTTTTTCTCTTTCAAAACTTTCAACTTTACTGTATTTTTGCTTGTGTGGATTCTGATAATTAGTCCACTGTGATGTATGTCCTTGTTTCATTAAAGGTAAGATGTTTTCTTCAGCTATGTCTTCTTTCAAGATTTTCTCATGAAAACTCACCAATTCAAATCATAGGTAATTACCCAATGGAAATTAACATGCGTGCCTACAGAAATATGTTAATATGTGCATTCATTGCAGCATTATTCATTAAAAACTGGAAGCAAATAAAATATCCATTAGTAAATCAGTAATCAATAAAAATAATCATCAACTATCAATATTAATAATAATAGATTTTGGTGTATCCATATTATGGAATACTACTTACAAGTAGAGACATATAATATTAATACGCAAACTATAGGTGAATCACAAATTGTTATGTTAATTGAAAGAAATCAAACACAAAAGACCATGAATGAATTGATTCTGTTAAAGTATGATAATGACAAATTCTGAAATCACATTAGTGGTTGTCTGAGTTTTGAGGTCAAATTGAATTGACTGCAATGTGGTACCAGCAACGTTTTAGATTCGTGGAACTGTCCTAGGTCCTGATTGTGGTAGTGGTCATGCAAATGTATATAATTACCAGTTTATCAAACCATACACCAAAACTGGCTGAATTTGATTCTATAATATCTTAAAAAGGTAAAATAGAAAACTTGACCAGTATATTCCACAAATGGCTAAAGAGTAATTGTGTGTGTGTGTGTGTGTGTGTGTGTGTGTGTGTGTGTTTAAGAGAAATTATTTTTTAATCTCTTTTGAGACACATAATTTCTTCCTTTGGACAAGTGGAAACATTCATTTCCCTTTACTGCATCAAGCTTCTTGTTTTACCTGGAGAGTTTTGATTCTAGAGTGTAAAAACCCTCTCATTTTGTGTTACCATTGACAAACTAGTTTCACCTACTTTGTGGCTTAGAAATATTCAGTCATTTGACATCCTTCACCTTTCCCGAAAGCCTGCCAGTTTTGGCCAGCATAGCATGTTGTACTGCATTTGATTTAAAAATAACAACAACGAATAAAAAAGGAAACAAAAAACGCACAAAGTTTTATGGAGATAAAAATCCTTTATGTGTCTTGTTGGCTTAGGTTTTTGTTTCTTTATTGTAAAAAAAAAAAAAAAACTCAAAGAATCATTTGGCTCAAAGACCACAGTCCTGTTTGATAGAAACTAAATTACTTATGCAATATAGAAACTTTTGGGAACTGACTCAAAGATAGTTGAATGTTTTTTAGTAGTAAAAGTGCTCCTGGAATTTTTTTATTTGAATATTTGATCAAATTTATTATAGAATGGTAACTCTAAAAATAAGAAACACAGAAAAGTAAAGATTGCCAAAAACAATTACATTTAAGGGTAAATATTTTTAAAGTTTTTTATTGCTTTAGGGATTTTCTTCAGTAATATACTTATGACTAACAAAATCTGTGTTTGATTTTTGCTTTGAGATCTTCTATTTATATATTTGAACCCACTATTTTATTTTTTTAGAAAAGTATATTTTGGTTTTATATATGTTTTTCTTGATGCTTAAAGTCCTCACTTCATTTTTTTTTTTTTTTTTTTGCTTCTTGCTGTGTTTCTAGCTTGTTACATTAAAGATTACAAATATTTTATAATTTTCCTGTAAAAAAAATACTTTATTTTCATTACCCAGCATAGTGATATTTAATGTAGTCAAAATTATCTGGATAATATGCTGCTTCAGTTGCCCAGAGTTACCTTAGGAACACTAACCTTACCATTGGTAGCCAAGGCACTGAATCTTTGAAGAAAAATGGTAGTTTTTTTGATTGTTTGTTTTTGACAGTTATTTTACTTTTAAAGTTTTATTGTTGAAATCATTAAAGGAGAAATGTTTTTATCAGCAAATTTCTTGATCAGCAATATTTTATTTTAATATTAAATGTCATCTTACCTGTTTTTGTTACATAAAATATTGTTGAGCTTGATTAACAATATATTCTGTATAGCATAATTAAATTATCTTACTTCAGTGCCTATATTATCTTGATCAGATTCCAGATGCATGTGAATGCTAAAAATTAGGCATGCTTTCTTGATAAATAGAGTGAAAAAAGGTGAAACTGGACAAAAATTTGAAGGAGGGATAAATGAGTAAAGTATTCTAGAAATTTGGGGGTCTGTAATCAGGAAATATTTTAAGAACTCAATGCCATGATTTTCAATTCTATCATAATGACTGTCTTTACTTTTCACGCCTTTACAACATTTTGTGAGGGTGAGCCATTGCTATATAATTAAATGATGGTGTGAATAGCTCTCTGGGAGGGCCAGCTGAAGGCTTATTTCTTTAGGAAAGAAAGTATAGCTTTCATTGCATTAATAATGGTTATAGACAAGGAGAAAAGAATAAGCTTTAGAAGTTTGGCCAGCTCTGAGAAACCATAATTTTATTTGGGTTCCAGATTAGCCACTAGGGAAAACTATATTTCCTGTCGCTTCCCTAGAGTCTCTGAATAGAAACGATAATTTTTCTTTTGTTTTTTTTTTTCCCTGGAAGCAAATCTAAAATAATTAGTGTAATTTAAAGACAAAACTATTGCCCCAGATCTTATATCATATAGTGTGAAAGTGATCATTGTTTTATAGGTGGTGTTTAAATTAAAAACAGTTATAGCTGGTATAAGGTTTAAATGCACAGGCTGTGCAGTCACGTATATTGGCCCCATTAGGAATCTGTCTCCTCCACTACATGTTGTGTGGCTTTAGAAAAGTTATTTAATGTCCCTAAGATTGTGTTTGTAAAACTGGAATGAACTTCAAAGGGTTGTTGAGAGAAATAAAATTAATCCATATAAAGTCCTCAGCACAATATCTGCAATAGAATAAGAAGTCAAATATTTCTTATTATTAAGTTGCCTTTAAACAAATTACCTCAAATGGCACTGAGTATATAGTCTGCAATTAGGATTGCTGTATACATGTCTTATATGCAACTCTAAATTGAAAATTGAAAATAGGTAAACCTATAGGATGAAACTGCCGAGCACCTTTATTAATTTCAGTTGCTAAGCCTGTGTGTATAGTCACTTCCAATAAATGGTACTCTCAGCTAAAGATGTCATGATCACAACTCTTTGTCCCCTTACACCTGCAAGTTTTGCTTCCAAACTAAACACCCACACTATTGCTTGATTACATTTTTCTTAATTAAATGGTGTGTACAGCTTGCATTTTCAGTTAACACAGCAAAAGAAGCCTGCATTCTCATAAGTCATTTCTATGAGTTGGGCCCCTATCATTTTAATGTGGCAATTAATTAAGTGCTTAATAAAACTGTGCTTTATTATAGCGAAGCCTGGTTGCAAGAGTGTAGTTATAGATGTGTCAGCGTTTTTGTTACTAACTCCTTTTTATCTTCTCAATAATTGTACTATAAAAATTTGCTTTGGGTACAAATTTTGAATTGCAATAATAAACAGTTCTTTAGATATAGAGATAATTTTAGTGTGAACCTATGTATGAAAAGATGGTTAACTGAATTATTTTCTTGCCGCTCCCCAGGAGTACTATCTACTTAATATCAAAATATAGTTGGGGAATCTGGGTGGCTCAGTTGGTTAAGGATCAGACCCTTGGTTTCAGCTTAGGTCATGATCCCAGGGTTTCATGAGTCAAAGCACCGCATCAGGTTCTGTGCTGACAGGATTCTTTCTCTCTTCCTCTCTCCCTGCCCCTCCCTTTCTCATGCTGTATCTGTCTCTCTCAAAAATAAATAACTACTTAAAAATATATATAGTCTACCTGCCTATATATTAATGATTTTGCGCATATTGACAGATTCTCATTACTCTTTTGACTTATGGTTACATCCCCAATGAGAATAGGCTCCTAAATAAGATTTTTTTTAATGTTCCTTTATTTTTTTGAGAGAGAGAGAGCAGGAGAGGGGCAGAGAGAGAATGAGACTGAGAATCCATCCAAACAGGCTTTGTGCTGTCAGCACAGAGCCCAACGCTGGGCTGGAACCCACAAACCGTGAGATCATGACCTGAGCCGAGGTTGGATGTCAACTGACTGCGCCACCCAGGTGCCCCCTATATAATATTTCAAATACAGCATAAATGTAGGATTATAATTTGATTATATCTTGATTAGGAAAGTGCTTATATAACTCTGTGATTGTATCTCCTTAAAACATATAGGAAAATATCCTTATGGAAATGTTTCTAAATAAAAATCCAAAGTACAATAACTAAGCTTGTTATATTTTAAGAGTTACATCCTGCACAAAAGTTCAGAAAATGGATTGTTCAGAAATATTCAGTGAAATATTTACCTAAAAGTTATTGATTGCCCCAGGTTGTTAAATACAGCAAAGAGTGTCTCTGGCGTCTTGGTTTTCCTATATAATGATGTAAAATTATTCAAAATATACAAAGTTCAATCCTGTAATATAAATATTTATTAAGATGTATTTGTATCTAGTTTGTGTGAGCATTTTAGAAAAATGGGATTTCTAGAAGAATTTTTAACTAGGTGGGTTAGAAAGCAAAGAATACATCTGGAGCTAGTTTAATACAAAATTCTTTCCACTCGTCTGAAGCAAATGAACCAAAGTGCTACATTTTTCCTCAAAGACAGGTTAGTTTTGAAAAATGTTGAAACACAAGAAGAGCATAGAGTTATCAAGTACATTTCAAAATATGAGTGTGTTTTCTCCTTGAGTGTAAGGCCCTAACTGTGATCAGATGTACATGAAAACATCACCTATGTTGATTGTGTATATTAAGAAGACCAGTGAAACATAGAACCATATAAAAACTATCAGTAATTTCTGACAGGGGCACTTGGGTGACTCAGTCGGTTGAGAGTCCAACTTCAGCTCAGGTCATGATCTCCTGGTTCGTGAGTTGGAGCCCCACATGGGGCTCGCTGCTGTCAGCCTGTCAGCACAGAGCTAGCTGTTCCCACCCCTCTGTCCCCCTCTCTCTGCCCCTTCCCTACTTGTGCTCTCCCAAAAATAAATAAATATTTGTAAAAAGAAAATTCTGACAGAATAATATATATAAGTGCAGTTGAGTTTACAGAGTGTTCCTACCATCTGAACTCAGGAAAATATTTAATCTTACCCATAAAAGAAAGAACTGGAAAAAATACATAGATGGAGAAAATATATATGACTAGCAAGAGGTTTTGATAAATTACCTAGAATTTCAATCCCTGGGTTTTGTTTCCGAACCAAGTTTTTAAATATATAATTCAATGCAATAGATTCAGGTGTAAACATTTTTCATGAGTGCAATAAGCTGGTATTCTTAGGTCTATTTTATAGGTATTTGAGCCAAGTGCTTTTGATTTTTAATAGCTAGTAAATGTTTATAACTCTTCAAGCCTATGATAAATAGTGTGTAATTTAGGAGACCCACTCATTGTCACTATATTCACAAGTAATTTTAACTTTAAAAAAATTAATGTTTATTGTATTTTTGAGAGAGAGAGAGAGAGAGAGAGAGAGAGAGAGAGAGAGTGCATGAGTGCGGGAGGAACAGAGAGAGAGAGGGAGAGAGAGAATTCGAAGCATGCTCCAGGCTCTGAGCTGTCAGCACAGAGCCCAACACAGGGATTGAACTCACAAATAGATCACAACCTGCGCTGAAGTCGACACTTAACCGAATGATCCACCCTAGTGCCCCAGTAATTTTGAGTTTTTAAGAATGTGTTTCAATATACTTTGTAATGAGATATTATCAGGTAGACAAAGGGATAAAAGCCTAGAAAACTATGTGTATGTCCATATTCAGATATTAAAAGTTAATGTAAAAAGCCAAAAGAAAAATACATTTACTTTTCAATAACTTTTTTTAGTTGTACCTCAGTTGTACCCTGCCCTCAGTTATACCGTGGTTCTCCAACAACCACCAAATATTTAAATAATAGTGGTAATATAAACTTAATAGAAGGAGACAAAAAAAAAACTCAAGTAGATAAATATTCCTATAAATATCAGAAATTATCCAACATAATATCAAAATTATTTGGTAAAAACAATTTGAACAATTTTAATATGCCAGTGTAAAGAATGTGGATTCTTTCCATCTGAAAATAAGCAGAAAAATACAGAAAAATCTAAGCTTGATGAAACTAGGAGAGAACTATAGTGGTAAAACACAATAGTTGGGAGGAGGTAGGGAAGATGGCGGCTTAGGAGGACGCTGGGCTCACCTCGCATCCTGCTGATCACTTGGATTCCACCTACACCTGCCTAACTAACCCAGAAAACCACCAGAAGACTAGCAGAACGGAGTCTCCAGAGCCAAGCGCAGACGAGAGGCCCACGGAAGAGGGTACGAAGGGCAGCGAGGCGGTGCGCGCGCTGCACAGACTGGCGGGAGGGAGCCGGGGTGGAGGGGCAGCCTGCTGGCCAAGCAGAGTCCCGAGTCTGGCTGGCAAAAGCGGAGGGGCCGGACGGAGTGCGTTCCCACAGCAAGCAGGACCTGACATCTGGAAGGTTATAAGCTAACAGCTCTGCTCTGAAAGCGGGAAGGCTGGAGGACAAAGGGAGGGAGAGTTGCTGAGCCCCTGACGACAGAGCTAATTGGCGGGGAACAAAGGCACTCACCAGCACCATCTCCCTCACCCATCCCCCAGCCAAAATCCCAAAGGGAACCAGTCCCTTCCGGGGAACTTGCTCCCTCCGCGCAAACACCCAACGCTGTGCTTCTGTGAAGCCACCCCTCTGGCAGCAGGTCTGACTCACTCCAGCTGCCACAGGGTCCCTCCTGAAGTGGATCACCTAAGGAGAAGCAAGCTAAGCCTGCCCCTCCTGCCCCCGTGCACCTTGCCTACCCACCCCAGCTAATACGCCAGATCCCCAGCACCACAAGCCTGGCAGTGTGCAAGTAGCCCAGACGGGCCACGCCACCCCACAGTGAATCCCGCCCCTAGGAGAGGAAGAGAAGGCACACAACAGTCTGACTGTGGCCCCAGCGGTGGGCTGGGGGCAGACATCAGGTCTGACTACGACTCCGCCCACCAACTCCAGTTATACACCACAGACAGGGGAAGTGCCCTGCAGGTCCTCACCAATCCAGGGACTATCCAAAATGACCAAACGGAAGAATTCCCCTCAAAAGAATATCCAGGAAATAACAACAGCCAATGAACTGATCAAAAAGGATTTAAATAATATAACAGAAAGTGAATTTAGAATAATGGTCATAAAATTAATCGCTGGGCTTGAAAACAGTATAGAGCACAGCAGAGAATCTCTTGCTACGGAGATAAAGGGACTAAGGAACAGTCAGGAGGAGCTGAAAAACGCTTTAAACAAAATGCAAAATAAAATGGAAACGACGAACTCGGATTGAAGAGGCAGAGGAGAGAATAGGTGAACTAGAAGATAAAGTTATGGAAAAGGAGGAAGCTGAAAAAAGATAAAAAAATCCAGGAGGAAGAGGGGAAAATTAGAGAACTAAGTGATACACTAAAAAGAAATAATATACGCATAATTGGTATCCCAGAGGAGGAAGAGAGAGGGAAAGGTACTGAAGGGGTACTTGAAAAAATAATAGCTGAGAACTTCTCTGAACTGGGGAAAGAAAAAGGCACTGAAATCCAAGGGGCACAGAGAACTCCCTTCAGATTTAACTTGAATCGATCTTCTGCACAACATATCATAGTGAAGCTGGCAAAATACAAGGATAAAGAGAAAATTCTGAAAGCAGCTAGGGATAAACATGCTCTAACATATAAAGGGAGACTGATAAGACTCCTGACGGATCTCTCTTTTGAAACTTGGCAGGCCAGAACGGATTGGCACGAGATCGACAATGTATTGAACAGAAAAAATATGCAGCCGAGAATCCTTTATTCAGCAAGTCTGTCATTTAGAATAGAAGGAGAGATAAAGGTCTTCCCAAACAAACAAAAACTGAAGGAATTCGTCACCACTAAACCAGCCCTACAAGAGATCCTAAGGGGGATCCTGTGAGACAAAGTACCAGAGACATCGCTACAAGCATAAAACATACAGGCATCACAATGACTCTAAACCCGTATCTTTCTATAATAACACTGAATGTAAATGGATTAAATGCACCAACTAAAAGACATAGGGTATCAGAATGGATAAAAAAACAAGACCCATCTATTTGCTGTCTACAAGAGACTCATTTTAGATCTGAGGACACCTTTAGATTGAGAGTGAGGGGATGGAGAACTATTTATCATGCTACTGGAAGTCAAAAGAAAGCTGGAGTAGCCATACTTATGTCAGACAAACTGGACTTTCAATTAAAGGCTGTAACAAGAGATGAAGAAGGGCATTATATAATAATCACAGGGTCTATCCATCAGGAAGAGCTAACAATTATAAATGTCTATGCGCCGAATACCGGAGCCCCCACATATATAAAACAATTACTCACAAACATAAGCAACCTTATTGATAAGAATGTGGTAATTGCAGGGGACTTTAACACTCCACTTATAGAAATGGATAGATCATCTAGACACACGGTCAATAAAGAAACAAGGGCCCTGAATGATACATTGGATCAGATGGACTTGACAGATATATTTAGAACTCTGCATCCCAAAGCAACAGAATATACTTTCTTCTCGAGTGCACATGGAACATTCTCCAAGATAGATCATATACTGGGTCACAAAACAGCCCTTCATAAGTATACAAGAATTGAAATTATACCATGCATACTTTCAGACCACAATGCTATGAAGCTTGACATCAACCACAGGAAAAAGTCTGGAAAACCTCCAAAAGCATGGAGGTTAAAGAACACTCTACTAAAGAATGAATGGGTCAACCAGGCAATTAGAGAAGAAATTAAAACATATATGGAAACAAACGAAAATGAAAATACAACAATCCAAACGCTTTGGGATGCAGCGAAGGCAGTCCTGAGAGGAAAATACATTGCAATCCAGGCCTATCTCAAGAAACAAGAAAAATCCCAAATACAAAATCTAACAGCACACCTAAAGGAAATGGAAGCAGAACAGCAAAGGCAGCCTAAACCCAGCAGAAGAAGAGAAATCATAAAGATCAGAGCAGAAATAAACAATATAGAATCTAAAAAAACTGTAGAGCAGATCAACGAAACCAAGATTTGGTTTTTGAAAAAATAAACAAAAGTGACAAACCTCTAGCCAGGCTTCTAAAAAGAAAAGGGAGATGACCCAAATAGATAAAATCATGAATGAAAATGGGATTATTACAACCAATCCCTCAGAGATACAAACAATTATCAGGGAATACAATGAAAAATTATATGCCAACAAACTGGACAACCTGGAAGAAATGGACAAATTCCTAAACACCCACACACTTCCAAAACTCAATCAGGAGGAAATAGAAAGCTTGAACAGACCCATAACCAGCGAAGAAATTGAATCGGTTATCAAAAATCTCTCAACAAATAAGAGTCCAGGACCAGATGGCTTCCCAGGGGAGTTCTACCAGATGTTTAAAGCAGAGATAATACCTATCCTTCTCAAGCTATTCCAAAAAATAGAAAGGGAAGGAAAACTTCCAGACTCATTCTATGAAGCCACTATTACTTTGATTCCTAAACCAGACAGAGACCCAGTAAAAAAAGAGAACTACAGGCCAATATCCCTGATGAATCTGGATGCAAAAATTCTCAATAAGATACTAGCAAATCGAATTCAACGGCCTATAAAAAGAATTATTCACCATGATCAAGTGGGATTCATTCCTGGGATGCAGGGCTGGTTCAACATTCGCAAATCAATCAACGTGATACATCACATTAATAAAAGAAAAGAGAAGAACCATATGATCCTGTCAATCGATGAAGAAAAGGCCTTTGACAAAATCCAGCACCCTTTCTTAATAAAAACCCTTGAGAAAGTCGTGATAGAAGGAACATACTTAAAGATCATAAAAGCCATTTATGAAAAGCCCACAGCTAACATCATCCTCAACGGGGAAAAACTGAGAGCTTTTTCCCTGAGATCAGGAACACGACAGGGATGCCCACTCCCACCACTGTTGTTTAACATATTGTTGGAAGTTCTAGCATCAGCAATCAGACAACAAAAGGAAATCAAAGGCATCAAAATTGGCAAAGATGAAGTTAAGCTTTCACTTTTTGCAGATGACATGATATTATACATGGAAAACCCGAGAGACTCCACCAGAAGTCTGCTAGAACTGATACATGAATTCAGCAAAGTTGCAGGATACAAAATCAATGTACAGAAATCAGTTGCATTCTTATACACTAACAATGAAGCAACACAAAGGCAAATAAAGAAACTGATCCCATTCACAATTGCACCAAGAAGCATAAAATACCTAGGAATAAATCTAACCAAAGATGTAAAAGATCTGTATGCTGAAAACTATAGAAAGCTTATGAAGGCTATTGAAGAAGATATAAAGAAATGGAAAGACATCCCCTGCTCATGGATTGGAAGAATAAATATTGTCAAAATGTCAATACTACCCAAAGCTATCTACACATTCAATGCAATCCCAATCAAAATTGCACCAGCATTCTTCTCGAAACTAGAACAAGCAATCCTAAAATTCATATGGAACCACAAAAGGCCCCGAATAGCCAAAGTAATTTTGAAGAAGAAGACCAAAGCAGGAAGCATCACAATCCCAGACTTTAGCCTCTACTACAAAGCTGTCATCATCAAGACAGCATGGGATTGGCACAAAAACAGACACATAGACCAATGGAATAGAATAGAAACCCCAGAACTAGACCCACAAACGTATGGCCAACTCATCTTTGACAAAGCAGGAAAGAACATCCAATGGAAAAAAGACAGTCTCTTTAACAAATGGTGCTGGGAGAACTGGACAGCAACATGCAGAAGGTTGAAACTAGACCACTTTCTCACACCATTCACAAAAATAAACTCAAAATGGATAAAGGACCTGAATGTGAGACAGGAAACCATCAAAACCCTAGAGGAGAAAGCGGGAAAAGACCTCTCTGACCTCAGCCATAGCAATCTCTTACTCGACACATCCCCAAAGGCAAGGGAATTAAAAGCAAAAATGAATTACTGGGACCTTATGAAGATTAAAAGCTTCTGCACAGCAAAGGAAACAACCAACCAAACTAAAAGGCAACCAACGGAATGGGAAAAGATATTTGCAAATGACATATCGGACAAAGGGCTAGTATCCAAAATCTATAAAGAGCTCACCAAACTCCACACCCGAAAAACAAATAACCCAGTGAAGAAATGAGCAGAAAACATGAAAAGACACTTCTCTAAAGAAGATATCTGGATGGTCATCAGGCACATGAAAAGATGCTCAATGTCGCTCCTCATCAGGGAAATACAAATCAAAACCACACTCAGATATCACCTCACGCCAGTCAGAGTGGCCAAAATGAAGAAATCAGGAGACTATAGATGCTGGAGAGCATGTGGAGAAGGGGACCCTCTTGCACTGTTGGTGGGAATGCAAACTGGTACAGCCACTCTGGAAAACAGTGTGGAGGTTCCTCAAAAAATTAAAAATAGACCTACCCTATGACCCAGCAATAGCACTGATAGGAATTTACCCAAGGGATACAGGAGTACTGATGCCTAGGGGCACTTGTACCCCAATGTTTATAGCAGCACTCTCAACAATAGCCAAATTATGGAAAGAGCCTAAATGTCCATCAACTGATGAATGGATAAAGAAATTGTGGTTTATATACGCAATGGAGTACTACATGCCAATGAGAAAGAACGAAATATGGCCCTTTGTAGCAGCATGGATGGAACTGGAGAGTGTGATGCTAAGTGAAATAAGCCATACGGAGAAAGAAAGATACCATATTTTTTCACTCTTATGTGGATCCTGAGAAACTTAACAGAAACCCATGGGGGAGGGGAAGGAAAAAAAAAAAAAGAGGTTAGAGTGGGAGAGAGCCAAAGCATAAGAGACTCTTAAAAACTGAGAACAAACCAAGGGTTGATGGGGGGTGGGAGGGAGGGCAGGGTGGGTGATGGGAATTGAGGAGGGCACCTTTTGGGATAAGCACTGGGTGTTGTATGGAAACCAATTTGACAATAAATTTCATATATTGAAAAAAAAACACAATAGTTGGAAATGGACAGAGTGGTAAGTGTCTTAGCCAAGGGAGTACAGTGAAATACTTGTTGCCTACACAGGGAAATCCCAATTAAAAAGAAGATAGCTTTCCCTGAAGAACTCCTGAAATCTACAGAAAGTCGTTGCATGAGGTCCTGTGAAGGATAGGGGTGAGAATAGGCAATAAAAAGCAGGAGGTTTGTCTACAGAGTGTAGACAAAGACAACTTTGGTCCCCAGAAAGCTACAAAACTCTGAAATCTTCTCTTTCCAGTTTATCCCAAGAATCAGGAAGCACATAAACTGGAGAGATTGAAACAAAAGTCTCCGGACTGGAAGACCTAGACACAGTAAAGAGAAGAATTAAAGAAAGTATAGGAGAGAAAGCAACAGATTAAACAAACATTATCTCAGTGAATGGTGAGGATGTTACAGGACTGATTTTTTCCTATTCAATCACTTAGAGAATTTTTTTCTTCTGGGAAAAAGTTAGCCTTGGAAAGCCTGTGGGAACTGACTTTTGGGATGACTCCACAAAATATTTCTTACTCCCTGGCCATCCTATATTCGGTTCCACCAGATAAGCAAACCTGTCCTTAACAGAACTTTCAGTTATCTGTTTAGTACTTAGATTTTAAATCTGAGACGCCAAAAAGAATCGATAGTTTGTTGAGAGTCTTCATCAGGAAAGACAGAAGCTAAACAAAAGAAAAACAAAAAAAATGGAAATAGGAAAAGAATACAGTAAATGCAACAGAATAAAGTGTCAAAAACTGCAAACTCTGATTAAAATCCTCAGAGAGAAAACTTAATGCATCTGTAACATCAAAAAAAATCACAAAAAACGCACTGAATACAAAGTTAATATAAAACGATACCAGTCAATGTCAATAATTAATAGAAAAGTTGGAAAATTAAATTAATGAAATCCTTAAAAGTAGGAGGAGTTTTGAAACATAGAAAATAAAATAAATAGATAATTAAGGGTGTGTGGAATCCAACTAACAGTATTTTCAAAAAGAGAAAGTACTTGGAACACAGGGAAAATATTCAGATAATGACACAAGAAAACTTTCTTTGACTGTAGGTAATCACCTCAAAAGGGTCTAGAAAGGACCCTCAGAACGAAATAAAGACGCAGCCCAAGGCATGTATCAGTGTGAATTTTCAGAATACCAGGATTAAAATAAAGATTCTAAATCCTTTCAGAGTAAAAGAAAAAGTAACACAGGAAGGATGGGAAATAAACAAAATATCTTAATATCAACAGCAAAAGAGAGTAAGACAACGGAGGCATAATTTGAAAATTCTTATTGAAAATAATCTGTATTGGAGATTTCTATAGGGTATAGAATATAATAATTTTCTGATGGACAGCAAGCTTAAAAAGATATTTCCTATTTTTATAAATCAACTGGAAAATATTTTTCACCAAAACAAGATAAACCAACAAAAAAGGGAACAGGCTGCTCCATGGATGAGAAAGGAATAAGAGAGAGAAGAATATCAAAAGAGAGAGTAGAAATAAGAACACAGGGGCGCCTGGGTGGCTCAGCTGGTTACATATCTGACTTCAGCTAAGGTCATGATCTCGCAGTTGATGGGTTTGAGCCCCTCGTAGGGCTCTGTACTGACAGCTTAGAGCCTGGAGGGGCTTCAGATTCTGTGTCTCCCTCTCTCTCTGCCCCTCCCCCGCTCATGCTCTGTTTCTCTCTCAAAAACAAACAAGCAAACAAAAAATATTGAATTATTAACAATAACTAATATCTCTTCAACATTTATTTACAAAGTATAGAATTAATACTTTAAATAATTGTCTGAAGTACGAATAAATACCACAGTTGTACTATTGAATGGGAGAAACCAGCACAAAAGAGGACAAGCTATATTACTTGTATTTCTATGAAATCAAAAGTAAAAAAGTAAGGTGCCTAACATAGACATCTTTATTCTAGTGGAAATGCTAAACTATAATGATGCAAAATAGATAAGAGAAACGAATCTTTTAAAATCACAAACCATAGAAAGTTTTTGTTTTTTTTTTACAGAAAAGGTTTTAGGTCATAATTAAGATTTAGGGTGACTATATTGCATATGCAAAAAAATAGGATGATTTTCAGAACTGTGGAAATCACCTGTCGTGACTGGAAATCATTCCAAGTCTTTGCGTCCCACTCTATGACTACAAATGATTACCTCTAATTGCATGGACCACCTTTCTAAAGATTAGGAAAGAAAAATACTTGGGCTGCTCACAATTTTTCTTGGACTAATTCTGTGTTCTCATTAGCATACCTGTTCCCTTCAGTTTCTGCCCTCATTGGTACCTTGTAAACAGTTTTTAATAATTCCCCTTCCGTATTCATTCAAATGCTGACCTTTATATTTCAAAAGAAAATTAGTAGTGAGGAAAGCTTCTCAACACACATATACAAAACAGAGGGCAAATTATTTAACTTACACTTGAATGTTTTTCACTCTGAGCTCACATTAGCTCTACTCACATCTCACTTATATTTTTTCACCCCATACCTGTAAATGAGTTAATTTTGGATAACCTTTAACTGAGTAACTTAATTGTGGAAAAGATCACTTGTGTCATTTTACACTCTTGTAAATATAAATTGTTTTTTTTTAAATTTCACATATGGATATAAAACTTCATATATATACATATATATGAGATTTTTGTAGCAGCATGGTAAAAATCTGTAAGAATAAATGGATAAATATAATATTAATTTAGGTATAACAGCTTGCTGGTCTATTTTTTTAATACGTCTAACATTTATTGAGAATTACTATTCTATTTTTTACACACAAATTTTAGTTAAAACAGAATTAATGTACCTTAAATTTGCGTTAAGTCACTAGGGATAGGGAGATATCTTTAAAAGAGTCATGTGTATGGAAGTTTATTTCTGCAATGTTCAATTGCCTTTTTAATGCACTTTTTAACGGTTGTAGTTACCTATGTTAATCTGGAAACACTATAATGTTAATGACATTTTGGTAGTAGTAGTAAAAATACTCCAAAGTCAATAATATGTCTCAAAATATGATTATAGGGATGGAGAGAAATACGTTAGGCTGTTTGCTCTTCAATAATTCATAGTTTCTTGAATGTTCACATTCATCACCTTAGTTTAAAGAACAATCTGCCCGTAACTCTGTTGGAAATGTGCTTATTTGTTTAGACAGATGGGCATGCCCTGAGGTTCATTTTCTAGCTTAAATGCACAATTGGCTTTATTATTTTAAGAAGCAACTGATGAAAAAAAGTTGTGGAATGAAGAGTTTGTAGGACTGTTCAACAAAGGAGATGCAATATGGCAAATCATTTAATTTTCAAGACTCCTCGACATGTTTTTGTTGTTGAAGGTATGATGTTTTTATTAAGAATAAATTTTAAATACTTGAATTGCAATGATTAGGCTAAATTTGAAAAAAAATTAATGCAAACTAGAGTTTTTTGACACTCAAAAGAAAAAACGTAAACATGTATATCATCATCCAAACTAAGAATTAATAGTCACTACTTATGATGGGTCAGACATATGTAGTTATTTTTTTACAACAAAAAGCAAAGGGTCTCATTCCAGAAAAGCTTAATTTTCCCATTATTTAAATGTTTTTTTAATATGAATTTCCATTAATTTCTGTGAAATGAAAAATTTTTATGTGTATAGAATTTCAGTAAAATGATAGAAATTATACATCTCCCAACAAATAACATTTAAGACTTAAAAGAGTCTGGGGTGCCTGGGTGGCTCAGTTGGTTAAGTGTCTGACTTCAGCTCAGGCCATGATCCCTCAGTTCATGGGTTTGAGCCCCGCATCGGGCTCTGTGCTGACAGCTCAGAGCCTGGAGCCTGCTTCAGATTCTGTGTCTCTCCCTCTTTCCACCCCTCCCATGCTCATGCTCTGTTTCTCTGTCTCTCAATAATAAATAAACGTTAAAAAAAAAGAGGCCTGTGTTCTAGAATTTCACTTCTTCTTAACTGACTTGCTCTAAGGGTGTGTCCCTTAACTTTTCCATGTCTCTGGCTCTTCCTTAGTAGTTTACAGACAAAAACATTAATGTATATCATAAGATGTTTTGAGAAGTGTTAAACTAAATTCTGGAGATATAAAACCCAAACTGGGAGGAAGGGCAGGAGAGAAGGAAGGGAGGGAGGGAGGAAGGGAGAGAGGAAAGAAGGAAAGAAGGAAGGAAGGAAGGATAATTAAAACAGAATATTTATTCAGCTCTGAAAATAACCTTCAACATACCCTTGGGAATGTTGAGTCAACACTATTGGTGATATATCCAAACAGGACATTTAATTTAAAGAATTTTTAAATAGATTCTTGGACATTTTCTCACACATATTTTTTTTCCAGGATTTGTTGAATATCTAAGAGTTGGTTAATTAAAGTTCATCCTATTCCAGAATATTCCAATATTCTGGAATAGGATAGAATTATATCTCAAATCGTTGGCTAAATATTTGACATCTACCTTCACTGATGCAATAGCAATTTTTAAGGCAAATACCTTGAGCTCTTTACCAGTATAAATTCTACTTTGATATTAATAGATTATTGAATTATCTTTTCATGTAGTTACATAGAAAGAATAAATGCAACTACCCTATGGCCCATAAATTGCATCAGTAGGTATTTATCCAAAGGATAAAAAAAATACTGATTCACAGGGGCACATGCACCCTGATGTTTATAGCAGCATTATCAACAATAACCAAACTGTGGAAAGAGCCCAAGTGTCCATCAACTGATGAATGGATAAAGAAGGTGTGAGAAATATGTAAAGAATTAAAAAGAATTAAACCTTGCCATTTGCAACGATGTGGATGGAGCTAGAGTACATTGTGCTAAGTAAACTAAGTCAGTCAGAGAAAGAAATATCATATGATTTCACACATATATGGAATTTAAGAAATAAAACAGATGAACCTGGGGAAGGGGGAAAAAAAGAGTGAGGAAAGCAAACCACAAGGGACCCTTAACTGAAGAGAACAAATTGAGGGTTGATGGAGGGCTTCTGAGAAGGAGATGAGCTAAATGGGTGATGGGTATTAAGGAGGGCACTTGTTTTGTTGAGAACTGAATGTTATATCTAAATGATGAATCACTAAATTCTACTCCAGAAATCAATATTACACTATATGTTAACTAAATAGAATTTAAATATATTTTTGAAAGATAAATGCATGTAATTCAAGATTGACTTGTACTTCACCTTAGTCTGAAAATGTGTCTGGAAGTGGAAGGGAATATGAAATTCAAATTATTTGCAGTTGAAGCAAATTGATACATGTTATAGAGAATTCAGACTATTTTTCTAATCAAAATCAACATATAATCATGTCATTATCTTCATTTATTATTTATTTCTTGATAAATTATATATTTATTGACACAGTAAAAGAATATAGCAAAGTTTAGACTGGCATCATTAACTGCTAAAAGCACATAATTTTCTTCTTGAAGCTTCCAATGACTCTATGCAAAATATGCATTTATTTTCATCTCGATTTGGCAGAAAATTTTGATTGTAGATTTCCTGTTTTATAAACATTTTAATTCTCTTGGTTCCATCTCATACACTATTTTTTTTCAAATTTCATAGCCATATATCAGTTATTTACAGCACAGAATGCCAAGACACTATCATTTCTGACAATGAATCAGCCTTAGTTCAATTAAGTTTAGGAAACTTGTAGAGATAGCATCAATATCAAACCTATCACTATCAACAGTGATTACTCTCTATCAGTTGCACACATTTTTAAGTATGGCAAACAAACAAACCAAAAAACACTAAGATGCTCTGAAGTGAATCTTAAGGAGAGATGGTAAAATTTGGTAAGTTTTCTTTGCTCAAGACGTCCCTCTATGTTTAAAATCAGGAATGCTAATTCATGGTGAGTATATTGGGGCTGACTAATTGCACCCACACAAACTTATTTGATAGTTTATAGCTCAAATAATAAATAAGTACACTATTCCATACTCGTATATTATGTTCTGCCATATTAACTGGAGTCATATTCATTAGCAGAGAGAGTTCTTTCCTCCTTTGCTGAGCCTGTATCTTTTCCAGTCATCATTCACTGCACTTACACTCATGAAGTATACAGTATAGAAAATGCTGTAGAATAAGAGACCAGGAGCACAGTCCAGAGGATGGCCTGTTTTAGACAGCTGACGAACTAAAATACTTTTTAATTTTAAAAGAGTTGCAAAAACAGATCTAAACAAAACACAAAGAACAAAGTGCACAAGAGAATTCAGGTAGCCTACAAAACCTAAATATTTACTTTTTGCCCCTTTAAAGAAAAAAAATTGTCAGGCTTTCCACAATAGTGACCATCGTGTGTGTGTGTGTGTGTGTGTGTGTGTGTGTTTAGTTTGAAATACTCTCAAATTTTTTCTGAGGTTGTTAACTGATTTATAAATCCATAAAGAGTGGAGCCAAAAATCCTTTCTATCTCTTTCCTTGAAAATAGAGTCTGACGAAAATTTGCAGGACTTAGTTATTATTTTTTTTTTTTTGCCAGTATGTATTTCCTGATCCTATCTTATCTATCTTTAAGTTCCCATAAACAAGGCAGGCCCAGATCCACTATATGTATGTATGTTGTTGTGTATGTGTGTGTGTATGTGTGTATGCATATATGTATAAATTTACATACATACACAAGCTACATATATATGCACATGTACATACATACACATGTGTATGTATGCATTCTTGTGCTTTGGGAAGCAAAAAATGCATATTGTCTCTCAAATTGTCTACTCTCTATAAATACTTTCATTAGTGGGAATAAGGAAGTGAAAATATTCTATCAGTTGAGGGAGTTTTTTCTATTTTGTTCTTGATTCCTTAGAGAAACTATTGTCATAGACTATGATTAACAAATCTATAATAAAATGTTTTTCTGAGTTGATTGGGACTATATTATAAAGATCCCATCTAACAAGGACCTTGACATCCATATGTTGGAGTACAGAAAGAATATAAAATAATAATTTTCTGTATTATGAATTGTACTGTAGTATGGTTTATATACTACATTATTCAATTTCTTTCCCGCAACATTCCTGCAAATACCAATCATGCTTATCCAATACATGAAGAAATCCAGGTAAAATTTAGTAACTGCCTTAAGTATCAACTCTTCCAAATAAATACAACAACCTGGGAATAAATGATAAAGGAATGTAAAATATATGCAACGATAAATGAAAAGCTTAGGTCACTTAGAAGAAAGGGAATCATCGCAGGTATGTGCTTGATCTCATATAAAATGAAATTTTTGGTTGATATAATTCAAGGTCATTAGGGCCAAAAAAGTAAATTAAAAATATTGAAATCCTATATAGTCAAGAAAAATTATACTTTACTGCTAGAATAGTATCTTAGGCCAACTAGCTTAGTAAATGGCCCTTAGGAAGGGATTTTCAAATAGGTTAATTATTCAGAATGTTCTTACTACATATAAGGCAATAAGTGGGTCAGATTTGGGGAGAGGGATACATTGAACTATGACACAGCACCAGAGACATCAGCCTGTCCTTCTGAGAGCTCTGGAGCTGAGATAGTGCATTAGATTTGGTAAGAATTGAAGTAAAAGGGTTAGGCCATTGTATTCTGTATCAGTCAATGGGGTTATGGGTACCCCTGGTTAGGGGATATAACCTTCCACACGGAAGGACAAATTCCACAAAAAATACTTGCAGCTAGGAATGAATGTCAAGTTCCTAAAGTAGAGAGTAGGTATCAGACCATAATATACATTATCGCCTCCTCTTTGCTCTTCTCAAGTCCTCTTGCTTCACACAGTCATTTTATTCCATCTGGGAAGAGCTCCTTAAGATTCTGGTTGGTCTTCCCCCCCTAGGGATTCATAGAGTAGGCAAGTTTCTGGGGGAAAAATGCAGCACTGGTCTTGAGGCTGCAACAGTTATTCATCATCTATTTATTGTTCATTTCTACCAACCTTTCTAAATTCCCTTTACTTTTTCCAGTGCCATTGTAGACCCATGCTATCTATCTGCTGGGTGATCTAGACCCTCCTACTTGAGGAGTCTGAGTTCCTGGTTGACATAGATAAGCAAGAGGCTGAGGGAAGTAGTTGCCGCTAAAAGATCAGGATCTCTGGCCCCATTGCCAGATTGAGAAAGTTCACAGATTCAGAAAACTTTGAGGACAAGCTGGGTCCACACAAGAAAAAACAAAAAAAACAAACAAACAAAAAAAAAAAAAACTGAAACAACATGGCAAATTTTTCATAGTAAATCTCCTAGTTCTTCTCCAAAGAGACCTACAGCCCTTGTTTGGGTAACTACTAGGGAAAGGAGAGTATCAGATGTGTTGAGAAAAGTAACACAAAATTCTAGACTGTAGAAGCTCCAAAAATTAGTAATAATGTATTTGTTAATAACATATGTACAAAAAAAAAAAAGCATGTGACCACATTAAACCACAATATGGAGAGAGAAATTGGGAACATACTGTTGTTAGAGTCCTTTTTCTATACATAAAGAAGTATATTCTTATCTGAAGGTAGACTTTGGTTAATAAAAACTATGTTATAAATCTTAGGGCAGCCATAGAAAATAAAACAAAATGTTTAAAAGAATTAGAAATTAGAAATCAATATGGAGATACGTGGGACTGTACTATATGATTAATTAATCCTAAAGAAAGCAGATAAACAGGAAACATAATAACACAAGGAACAAGTAGAAAACAACTAATATGTTGTTATATTTTAGTCCAAACATAGCGATAATCATACAAAATATACACGCTCTGAGCATGCCAATTAAGAGATTGCCAGATTGGGTGAAAAAATAAGAACTAGGTCTGTGCTGTCCACAACCAACCTACTTTAAATATAGCGACCTAGCAATGTACACATTTAATGTAATACCTATAGGGGCTCCTCGTTGGCTCAGTCAGTTGAGCTTCCAACTTCCACTCAGTTCATGATCTCACAGTTCACTTATGAATTTGAACCCCACGTTAGGCTCTGTGCTGACAGCTCAGAGCCTGGAGCCTGCTTCAGATTCTGTGTCTCCCTCGCTCTCTGCCCCTCCCCCCAGCTCATGCACGCGTGCTCTCCCTCTCTCTCTCTCCCTCTCAAAAATAAATAAACATTAAAAAATTTAATGCAGGGGCGCCTGGGTGGCTCATTCGTTTGAGTGTCTGGCTTCGGCTCAGGTCATGATCTCGTGGTCTGTGAGTTCGAGCCCTGAGTCGGGCACTGTGCTGACAGCTCAGAGCCTGGAGCCTGCTTCGGATCTGTGTCCCCCTCTCTCTCTGCCCCCTCCCCGACTCATGCTCTGTCTCTGTCTCAGAAATAAATAAACATTAAAAAAAAATTTACAAATTTAATGCAATACCTATAAAAATACCACGAGCATTTTTTGCAAAACTAGAACAATCCTAAAATTTGTATAGAAACAGAAAAGACCCTGAATAGCTAAAGCAATCCTGAAAAAGAAAAACAAAACTGGAGCCATCACAATTCCAGATTTCAAGCTATACTACAAAGATCATCAGGACAGTATGGTATGGCACAAAAAACAGACACATAGATCTATTAAACAGAATGGAAAACTTGGAAGTTGACCCACAACTATATAGTCAATTTATCTTAGACAAAGAAAGAAAGAATATCCAATGGAAACAAGTCTCTCCAACAACTGGTGTGGGGAAAACTGGACAGCAACATGCAGAAAAATGAAATGGGACCGCTTTCTTACACCATACACAAAAATAAATTTAAAATGGATGAAAGACCTAAATGTGAGACAAGGAGCCATCAAGATCCTAGAGGAGAACACAGGCAGCAACTTCTCTGATTTTGCCTGAAGCAAGTTCTTACTAGACACGTCACTGAAGGTAAGGGGAACAAAAGCAAACATGAACTATTGGGACCTCATCAAAATAAAAAGCTTCTGCACAGTGAAGAAAATAATCAACAAATCTAAAAGGCAGCCTACAGAATAGAAGATATTTGCAAATGAAATATATGATAAAGGGTTAGTATCCCATATCTATAAAGAACTTATCAAATTCAGCACCCAAAAAAAAAAAAAAAAACCGACCCAGATAGAAATGGGCAGAAGACATGAATAGATACTTTTCCAAAGAAGACATCCAGATGGCTAATAGATACATGAAAGGATGCTCAACATCACTCACCATTAGGGAAATACAAGTCAAAACCATTATGATATAACATCTCACACCTGTCGAAGAGCTAAAATTAACAAGAAACAACTGGTGTTGACAATAATTCAAAGAAAGAGGAACCCTCTTGCACTGCTGATGGGAATGCAAACTGGTACAGCCACTCTGGAGACCAGTATGGAGGTTTCTCTAAAACAAACATAAAACTACCCTATGATCCAGCAATTGCGCTATTAGATATTAACCCAAAGAATACAAATATATAGATTTGAAGGGGTACAGGCATCCCAATGTTTATAGCAGCATTATCAACAATAGTCAAACTATGGAAGGGGCCAAATATCCATCAACTGATGAATGGATAAAGAACATGTTGTGCGTGTGTGTACACACACACGTGCGTGCACACACACACACACACACACACAGTGGAATGTTACTCAGCCATCAAAAAAGAATGAAATTGCCATTTGCGATGATGTGAATGGAGGTAGAATGTATTATGCTAAGCAAAATAAGTCAATCAGAAAAAGAAATACCATAGGATTTCACTCATATGTTGAATTTCAGAAACAAAAAAAGTGAACAAATGGGAAGGGGCGGGAGAGAGGCGAGAGGGAAATAAACCACAAAAGACTCTCAGTGATAGAGAAAAAACTGAGGGATGATATAGGGAGATGGGAGGAGGATGGTTTAGATGGGTGATGGGACTAAGGAGGACCCTTGTAATAAGCACTGAGTGTTATATGTAAGTGACACATCACTGAATTCAACTCCTAAAACAAATATCTCAGTGTATGTTAATTAACTGAAATTTAAATCATAATAGAAAAGGAAACAAAAATAAGTTAAAAGTAGAAGGGCAGACCACTAACTAAAAGACAGATTAGGTGTCAAAGGAAACACCAGAACAAGAAATCGTGCCATGGACAAGAAGTAGCATTACATAATGATAGAGGGGTCAATTTTACAAGAAGATCTAATCATTCTAAATATGTGTGCGTTTAAGAGAGTTTCAGTACACAATAAAGTTTTATAAAATTGAAAGAACTAGGTAAGTCCACAGTTATAACTCTGGACTTTAACTCTCTTTTTAATAAAATATATAACACATCTACAAAAATTCAGTAAGAATAGAGAAGACCTAAATAAAACATGAATCAATTTGAACACATTATCATAACATGCTGCCTCCAACAAGAGATACTGTACACACTTTATCAACTGTATATGAACATTCACCAACCTAGACCATATTCTGAGTATAGACCATCGATAAATTTAACAGTATACACATCAATACTTTTTGTTATTCAGCTTTGAGAATCTTATAATTCGTTTCATGGTTTGTCATTTAATTTACTTTCTATTACTTTTTCTTTTCTTTGAATTATGAAAGTCTTAAATAGATGTAAAACAAAACAAACAAAACAAAAAACATGGGAAATTATTAGTCATTCTTTTGTATTTTGTCATAATCATGAAAAACGAAAATATCTGCCAATTTTTGAACATTTATTCAGAATTTATACCAATAAGTCATACCTGGATGATAAAGTATCATGGTTCAGATATAACAATCCCACACAGGAATGAAGATCTGGCTACTCCATATCCTATGTTTGTTAAACCATCCCAAGACATTTTTCTTGACTACTTAAATGAAGCTCCACCAGTGCAGTTTTCCCTTAAAATTTCTTGATACAAAATGATTCTGGAAAATTGTCTGCCTAAGACAAACACAAAATTTCAAGAACTGCTAACCTTATACAATTAAACCTTAAAATACGCATTCTCCTAGATTTACTGATATACATCCTAAATCATATTTTAACCAAGAGCTTTAAATCTCTTTTTGAAAGAGTGGGATATGAAGTCTAAAGTGATAAGCACCTATGATCTATAATCCTCTTTTAGAATAATTATTGGAACACTATCAAAATTCCACACCAAAATATCTATAACATTAAGTGTGCTTTACAGGATGTGCACATTGGGGAACTAAGTAAATGTTGTGCCTTGTTAGATAAAGGAAACAACATATGCTGCAGCTTATAAATATGTATTTAATTTAATCCCCAACAGGGCAAATGAGTCATGTATAATAAATGAAATATGTTTAAAAACAGAATTTATTCATAAATTATTTTAATTGTCAGTATTAAAAAGGATAACATTTGTTTTGATTTTAGCAGTGTTTTATAATGTATTATATAAATTTTGTACAAAATAAATTCCTATGCTTCGATTCATGAATACAGATTCATGTAAAATATAAACCCTTATCAATCCCACAGCAATGGATTGTCAAAAAATGGACTATAAGAAAATATTTATGATAAACATCGACATAGGCATCAATTGCCTGATGGAAGGTCCACATAGATAACTTTGTTATTAATGATCTGAGAGAAAGAATAAACAGGTTTTAAATAAGACCTTCATAAACATATCAAAATAGGGCTACTTCATGGAAGTTTGAAGAATATATTAGAAAGTAAAGAAATCAAAGAATTACATTTTACAGTGATAAAGGGATCATCACTTGAAAATGGAAATGCAAACTAATCTTATAAGAAAAATAATCAGATGCTATCAAAGGGATGGGTTGTTTGGAAAAATAGAATTTATTAGTGTTTGTAAAAGGTGGTGCTAAGCTAACAGTGAAATGAGTGAGCATTGTGCTGTGGTGCCCAGAAATATTAGTACGTGTGACTCAGTATTCAGAGTTTGTCACTATGAAAGGTATTTCCATTTCTTTTCAAGCACTCCTGGTGGGAACAAAATTACATATTTTAAAAATCTGAAGCTGTTATGATCATGAAATATAAACAGCATTAACCAGCTTTAAGAGCAATGCATAGCACTGAAACTTGGAGGAAAATAATGTATAAATAAAATCTTAAAAGATTAATAATTTTTCCAGAGGAAAATCTTCAAAGTAATATTATTGGGTATTTTTAAATATGCATCTCAATAGTTGATTGAAATTTTTTTTTCCAGAATATTATAAAATGAGTAGGGATGGTCTTCTCATTTATAACTTACTTGAACAATAAATATTATCTTGTAGTACCCAAAACATTCATTTTTATGGGTTGATTTGAAAACAATTAAACAAGGTGAACTGAATGAATCCTATGATACAGGTTGAAGAAACATAAATGAGTTGTCAGGAATTCCGAAAGATGTGGCTTCCTTACGCTCTTCTATTTTTTTTCAACTGTATTTTCTTCTCTCTGGAAACAGTAAACATATTTTTCCCATTGCAATCCATTCCTCAAGAGTTACTGATTCGGAGATGGTAGCAGATCTCTCAGTCTGACCTTTAGGATATTTTTCCTGCAATTAGTTATTTGTAGCTTGTAGTTGTAAGCACAACAGAGCAGTCAGTGACTCAAAGAAGCAGCTAATCTTGATGTGGTTATAACTCTTACTAGAATGTTAGGGAATAAAAGCTTGTTTTCCCACTCAGGCACAGAGGGAGGTTAGTGTGAAGTCGTTGTTTTGGTATTCACTATTTTTAAAATTCAGCAATATTAGCTAATAAATAGAAAATGTTTGACCACACATTACTGTTTCCAGACCCAAGACCTATTCTCTGTATTTTACCTTTGTCAGGAATGCCCTTGTTTTACATGCACCATTTCAATTCATATCCCAAGAAAAACTCTGAATTAATAATGTAACTGAGGGTTATAAAATTAAAGCCATGTTGACATAATGCATATCAAAATAACTTTATTCCAGTGAAAATTAGTACAAACCATATATTTCAAGTCATGAAAATAAAAGTTGGAAGTTAGATTAGTAGTAAAAATTAATCAAATTGCCACCCCTACACCTCAATGTTTGTTGTGTGTATTATTATAAAAGATTATAAAAGTCTATTTTTTACTCTCTGACCTTTTTTCCAAGGTCAGTTTATGAGGGAATTTCATGGAGATAAATGGAAGGGGACTTCAGTTTAGTTACAAATGCAAGGACATCTCATTTTCACAGGTAAATAGGAGTGAACTGCCCTAAGTGTGAAAAGCTATTTCTCAACTAAAATAGGAAAAGATCAGATCAAACCACCTGTGACCATATCTAGCGCAAATCACCCTGGTAAGAGAGCAAAATCAGTTCATTTTCTTCTTGAGAACAAAACATATTTGCCAGAGGTTTGTTGTTTCTCTGCCTCTCGCTGACATAGAGAAATAATAAGCCAATTTCTCCCCAGTGCCTAAGTCACTCCCTCACAGTAGATTTAGATACCGAAGAAGAAAATGTTAACTTCCTTCTGATCCATAAACTTGCACTGAATGCATTGTTACTAAAAGATAATTTTCAAAAAAAAAGTAGAATGGCTATGAAATATGCTTATTTTTCAATTGCAGGTTTGAGTGTTTATGTATGTGTGTACATGTACACATATATTTGTATATGTGTTAATACTCTCGTGTATGTTATATGAAATAAAGGTTATGATGTAACTAATACAGACATTATTTTACTGTTTGTCTATTTACAATTATACTTGACTGAGTAGATATTCTGAGTGTAGAAAATAATGAAACTGAGTTACTTTTAAGTGCATCAAATATTTGGTATTTTTAACATTTGATAGCAAATAAAATCTTGCTTTTTAAAAAAAACCTTTCTGAATTTCTTAAGAACATTCAAATTTAGAAGGGAATTTCTTGGTCTTTGTGTGATCTTAGGGAGTAATTTCACCTGAGTAGTATTTTCTTCATGTTGAAAATCAGAGTGTTGAAACATTTCCCTACTGTGATTGCTTCTAAAATATAATTCTGTGATTCAGTGAATTATCTAAGCACAACATGTGTATCAACTTTGACACTTTGATGTTATTTGTATTTTAAATTCAAACGTTCCCTTATTCAATTAAGATTTATTGACCATCTATCATGTGTCAGGGTCTATGGTAGACAGGGGAGACAAAATTACACCAAACCCAATTTATCAACATGGAATATATAATTAAATTATCAGAATAACATATGTCAAAGATGCCTTAGATATCACTTAGGGCAGTAGTTATCATTAAAAAATGAATAATCTGATTCCAAAACATGTTATGAAATTGATCAAATTGTATCGAACTTAGTGAAGATTGGATTTTCATATTTCTTGGCTTTGTTTCAAAGTGTTTATTATATTTTGCTTTATAACATATGTTACATACTTGATAATACATACGTGGTTTTGTATCTATACACTTTACATATTAGAAGATTTTTCATATTTAAAAAAATTAATTCCAGTATAGTTAACATAGTTAAACTATTATATTAGTTTCAGGTGTACAATATACAATTCTTTGCATTACTCATGCGTATCATAATTAAGTGTACTCCCCTTCCCTGTTTCAGCCATCCCCCAACCACCTCCCATCAGATTGCTTTCACAAATCATCAATTCTCTATATTTAAGAGTCTGGTTTTGTTTTTGGTTTGTCTCATTTTTCATTCATTTGTTCTCATGTTCATTTGTTTCTTAAAGTCCACATGTGAGTGAAATCATGTATTTGTCTTTCTCTGACATAGTTCACTTAACATTATACACTCTATATCCATTTATATTGTTGCAAATGGCAAGATTTCTTTTCTATGGTTGAGTACTATTCCATTATTTACATACACCACTTCTTTATCCATTCATATAGCAATGGATAGATGGGTTGCTTCCATATTTTAACTATTGTAAATAATGCTACAATAAACATAGGGGTGCATATATCCTTTTGAGTTAGTGTTTTTATATTATCTAGGTAAATACCCAGTGGTGAAATTACTGGATCATATGGTAATTCTATTTTTAATTTTTGAGGAGCTTTTATACTGTTTTTCACAGTGGGTACACTAGTTTGCATTCCCTTCAACAGTGTACAAAGGTTTCTTTTTCTCCACATCCTCACCAACATTTGTTTCATGAGTTTTTGATTTTAGCCATTCTGACAGATGTAGTTTCTTACTCTGGTTTTGATTTACATTTATCTGATGATAAGTGATGTTGAGCATCTTTTCATGTATTTATTGGCTATCTGTATGTCTTCTTTGGAGAAATGTCTGTTCATGTAGTCTTCCCATTTTTAATTGTGTTGTGTTTTGTTTGGGGCTGTCGAGTTGTATAAGTTCTTTATGTATTTTAGATACTAACTCTTTATTGGATATGTCATTTACAAATATCTTTTCCCATTCAGTAGGTTGCCTTTGGTTTTGTTGATTGTTTCCTTCACTGTGCAGAAGCTTTTTATTTTGATATAGTACCAATAGTTTATTTTTGCTTTTGTTTCCCTTGCTTAGGAAACATATCATCATGTGATATTACAGCCGATGTCAAAGAATTATTGCCTCTGTTCTCTTCTGGGATTTTTATGGTTTCAGGTCTTATATTTAGTCCTTAATCCATTTTGGGTTTATTTTTGTGAATGGTATAAAGAAGTGATCCAGTTTCATTCTTTTCCATGTAGCTGTCCAGTTTT
The DNA here is from genome assembly GCF_018350195.1 of Panthera tigris. Classification (NCBI taxonomy): domain Eukaryota; kingdom Metazoa; phylum Chordata; class Mammalia; order Carnivora; family Felidae; genus Panthera; species Panthera tigris. The sequence continues at coordinate 33,219,039 of NC_056660.1, read as the reverse complement.
CCCAATGTTTCCCATTGCATATTCTTGCCTCCTTTGTTGAAGATTAATTGAATATATAATTGTAGGGTTATTTCTGCATTTTCTAGTATATTCTATTGGTCTATGTGTCTGTTTTTGTGCCAGTATTATATTGTTTTCATTGCTACAGCTTTGTAGTATATCGTGAAATCTGGAATTGTGATACATCCAGTTTTGTTTTTTTCTTTTTCAAGATTGCTTTGGCTATTTGGGGTCTTTTGTGTTTCCATACAAATTTCAGGATGGTTTGTTCTAGTTCTTCAAAAATGCTGTTGGTAATTTAATAGGGGTTGCATTAGATGTGTAGATTGCTTTGGGTAGTATGGACATTTTAGCAATATTTTTTCTCCCAATACATGAGAATGCAATATCTTTCCATTTGTTTGTGTCATCTCCAATTTCTTTCACCAGTGTTAGAATTTTCAGATTACAGGCTTTAACCTTGCTGGTTAAGTTTATTCCTAGGGTTTTATTGTTTTTGGTGCAATTGAAAATGGGATTGTTTTATTTATTTATCTTTATACTACTTAATTATTAATGAATAAAAATGCAACACATTTCTGTATATTGATTTTGTATCTTGTGACTTTACTCAATTCATTTGTCAGTTCTAGTAGTTGTTTTGTCGACTCTATAGGGTGTTCTTCTATATAGTATCATGTCATCTGCAAATAGTTAACGTTTCACTTCTTCCTTACCAATTTGAATGCATTTTATTTTTCTTGTCTAATTGCTGTGGCTAGGACTTCCAGTATTACGTTGAATAAAAGTGGAGAGAGTGAACATTCTCATCTTCTCCCTGATCTTAGAGGAAAAGCTGTCAGGTTTTCACTATTGAGTATGATGTTGGCTGTGGGTTTTTCATAGATGGTCTATTTTGTTGAGGTATCTTCCCTCTAAACCTACTTCGTTGAAGGTTTTTATCACAAATGAATGTTGTACTTTGTCAACTGCTTCTTCTGCATCTACTGAAATGATCATTTGATTTTTATCCTTTCTCTTGTTAATGTGATATATCACATTGATTGATTTGTGATTATTGAACCACCCCTGCATTCCAGGAATAAATCCCCCTTGGTTGTAGTGAATGAATTTTTAATGTACTGTTGGATTCTGTTTGCTAATATTTTGTAAGGGATTTTTGCATCTATGTTCATCAGAGGTATTGACCTATAGGTATGTTCTTTGTGGTATCTTTATCTGGTTTTGGTATCAGGATAAGGCTAACCTCACAGAATGAATTTGGTAGCTTTCCTTCTACTTTTCTTTTGGAATAGTTTGAGAAAAATAGATATTAACTCATCTTTAAATGTTTGGTGGTATTCTCCTGTGAAATAATCTAGTCCTGGACTTTTGTTTATTGGGATTTTTTTTTGATTCCTGATTCAATTTCATTGCGGATAATGATTCAGTTTTGGGAAGTTATGTTTCTAGAGATTTATCCCTTTCTTCTAGGTTGTCCAATTTGTTGGCATATAATTTTTAATAATATTCTCTTACAGTCCTTTGTATTTGTGTGGTGTCAGTTGTTATCTTTCCTCTTTCATTTCTGATTTTCTTTATCTGAGAGTTTCCTTCCTCTCTTCTCTCTTCTCTCTCTCTCTCTCTCTCTCTCTCTCTCTGTTTTGCAAGTGGTTGACTAAAAGGGTTGTCAATTTTGTTCATCTTTTCAGAGAAGGAGCTCCTAGTTTCATTGATCTCTTCTATTGTTTGTTTTGTTTCTATTATGTTTTTTTTCTAGTCTAATCTTTATTATTTCCTTCCTTTTACTAGTTTTGGGATTTGTTCTGTTTCTAGCTCCTTTAGGTGTCAATTTAGTTTTTTATTTGAGATTTTTCTTCTTGAGGTAGACCTGTATTGCTATAAACTTTCTTCTTATAAGTGCTATTGCTGCATACCAAAGATGGGGACCATTGTGTTTTCATGTTTATTTGTCTCCATGTATTTGTTTGTTTGTTTGTTTGTTTCTTCTTTGATTTCTTGGTTGACCCATTTATTGTTTAGTGATGTGTCATTTAACCTCCATGCATTTGTGTTCTTTCAAGATTTTTTCTCAAGGTTGATTTCTAGTTTCATAGTTTTGGGGTGGAAAGATGCATGGTATGACTTTGAGCTTTTGAATTTGTGGAGACTTTTCTTGTGGGCTAATATGTGATCTATTCTGGAGAATGTTCCATGTGCACAAGAAAAGAATGTGTATTGTGCTTTTTAAGGATGGGATCTTATGAATATATCTGCTAGATACATCTGGTCCAATGTGTCATTCAAAGTCACTGTTTCATTGTTGATGTGTTTCTGTTTAGATGATCTGTTCATCGAAATAAGTGTTGTATTAAAGTTCCCTACTATTATTGTATTACTATAGATTACTTCCTTTATGTTTGTTATTAGCTATTTTATGTATTTGGTTGCTCCCACTTTGGATGCATAAATATTTACAACTTTTATATTTTCTTGTTGGATTATTCCATTTAACATATCATATGTCCTTCTTTGCCTTTGCTACAGTCTTTGCTTTAAAGTCTATTTTGTCTTGTGTAAGTATTTCTACACCAGCTTTCTTTTCACTTCCATTTGCATGATAAATTCTTTTCATTCCTTCACTTTCAATCCGTAATTTTCTTTAGGTCTGAAAGACACTCTTTCAGATGTGTCTTCTAGGCAGCGTATAATAAGTCTTGCTTTTTTTTATCCATTCTTTCACTGTATGTCTTTTGATTAGAGTTTTTGGTCCATTTATATTCCAAGTAATTATTGATATGTACTTATTGCCATTTTGTGACTTGTTTTATGGTTGTTTTTGTAGTTTTTCTCTGTTCCTTTCTTCTCGTTCTTTTCTCCCATGGTTTGTTGGCTTTCTTAGGTGATATACTTAGACACCTTTATTTTTATTTTTTCTGTATCTTTTACTGGTTTTTGATTTGTGGTTACCATTATGTTGTATATAACATCATCTGCATATAGCAGTCTATATTAATTTGATGGTTTCTTAAGTTTGAGCCCATTCTTTACTCTTTCCTCCCCACAGTTTAGGTATATGTTGTCATACTTGACATCCTTTTATTTTGTGAATCCCTTGACTGATTTTTATAGATATACTTAATTTTACTGTTTTTGTGCTTCATACTTTTCTTACTTCTACTTATGGTCTTTCCTTTCCAGTCAAAAGGTCCCCTTTAACATTTCTTTTAGGGCTGGGTTAGTGGTCATGAATTCCTTTGTCTGGGAGACTCTATCACTCCTTCCATTCTGAATGACAGCGTGGCTGGATAGAGTATTTTTGGCTCTTTTTTTTTTTCCTTTCAGCATTTTGAATACATCATGCCTCTCTGTGCTGGCGTACAAAGTTTCTGTTGAAAAATCTGCACATAGCCTTATGGGGTTTCCTTTTTATGTAACTGATTTATTTTCTCTTACTGTTTTTAAAATTCTCTACTTAACACTACCTTTTGCTATTTTAATTAGTATGTGTCTTAACGTGGCCCTTCTTGGAATGATCTTGTTGGAGGCTCTTTGTGCCTCTTGGATCTGGATTCCTGTTTCCTTTCCCAGATATGGAAGTTTTTAGCGATTATTTCTTCAAATAAATGTTATGCCCTCTTTTCTCATTCTTTTTCTGGGATCCCTATAATGTGAATGTTACTATGTTAAATTGTGTGACTGAGTTCCCTAAGTCTTTTATGTTTTTTTAAAGTTTAGGCTCTGTGCTGACAGCTCAGAGCCTGGAGCCTGTTTCAGATTCTGTGTCTCCCTCTCTCTCTGACCCTCCCCTGTTCGTGCTGTGTCTCTCTTTGTCTCAAAAATAAATAAACGTTAAAAAAATTTGTTTTAAAGTTTATTTTGAGAGGAGATGGAGAAAGTGAGTGAGGGGTGGGCAGAGAGAGAGGGGGAGAGAATCCCAAGGAGGTTCTATGCTGTAAGCATGGAGCCCAAAACAGTGCTTGAACTCACAAATCATGACATAATGACTTGAACCAAAATCAAAAATAGGACACTTAACTGACTGAACCACCCAGGCACCCCACTCTTTTAGATTTTTATCATTATTTTTTTTTCTCTTTCTTCTATTCAGAGTGATTATTATTACTCTGCCCTCCAGGTCACTGATCCACTCTTCTGCTTCTTGTAATCTATGTATTCCATCTACTATGTACTTAACTTCAGTTATTGAGTTCTTCATCTCTGATTAGTTTCTTATGTTTTCTATATCTTTGTGAAGTATCTCACTGAAGTCCTAAATTCTTATGTCCAGCAAGTATCTTTATGACCATTGTTTTAAATTTTCTATCAGTTGTAATACTTAACTCCATTTCATGTAGTTTTCTTGCTGTAATTGTGTCCTGTTTGTTCATTTGGTACATATCCCTGTGTCTCCTCATTTTGCCCAACTCTCTGTTTGTTTCAGTGTATTAAGGAAGTCCGTTACATCTCTTGCTCTTGAAAGTAATGGCCTTATGAAGAAGAGGTTGTATCGCACCCTATAGTGCAATGCCCCCTGTTCACCAGGGCCTGGTATTTCAAAGGTGTCTCCTATGTGTTCTGTGTGTGTTGTGGGTTCCCGAATGTTGTGGCTAATTCGGGGTATGCGGTACCAGCAAGTGGGGTATGCCGTACCAGCAAGTTCTGTGTCACCACAGGAGGGTACCTACAGCCACCAGGGATGAGACAGTCTTGGTGGAAGGAGGGGGTCTGCAGAATTGTGCAGGGGCAGAACAGTGATGTTAGCATGATTTGCACAGGTCCCCTGCAGGAGGGGCCCTGCAGCTACCTGAAACTCTTGCCAAGGCCAAAGGATTGGAGAGGGTGGACCCACAGATATGTGTGGGGTGGAGCCAGTGGTGTTGGCAAGTTATGGAGAGTGTTATTGCTGTGCTGGTACCTGCAGGTGTCTGTGTAAACAGGCTGGGGTGGGTGGAAGGAAATGGTGCCTGCCAGCTCTTTGTATCTGAAGAAGTCTCCCAATGATCCTGCCCCTCCAGCACAGGCTCTGCGATTGGTAAACAAATCTCCTTTCATATACCCAAGGCAGTTTTTAAACTGCTGCTTCTATGCTGTATCTTTGAGGAGCTATTTGTTGTGCTATTTCTTTAAGGGTGGGGACTCAGATTTATGTCACCTTCTGGCTTTCCCAGAACCAAACCTACTGATTTTTAAAGTTCCAGGTCTTAGGCCTCACTGTAAGAATTTGCGAAATTCAGCCCCTATGGTTTTCAAAGCTAAATGTTTAGGGGGTTCATTTTCCCCAGGTGGGTTCCCATCCTTGAGGTATCTGTTTCTCTCCCTTCTCTGTACCTAGTGTCCCTTCCTCCCACAGACAGTCCGGCTAGTCTGTTTAGCTCCTGACAGCATCTCCAGTCTCCCTACCTTCTGTGATGTGGCCTCTTCTCCACATTTAGCTGTGGAGAGTCTGTTCTGCCAGTCTTTGGGTTGTTTTCTGAGTTATTTACAGTTTGGGTGTTATCTATAATTGTATCTATGGGGTGAGTGAGTACCTACTCCATCTTCTGCTTTACAAATTCTTTTTTGTTTTATTTTCATATTTTTAATTCTTCTTTATTCAGCATTATATCACAAGCATTTTCTGAATTCATTTTTTCAAAATCATAATTTAACTACTTCCATAATAACCCATTATAAGGCACAACATAATAATTTTGCACATTCAATTTCAGAAGTTAATTTCTATTTCTTTAATGTTAGTAAAAGAGTATAAATAAATATTAATATTGCTCATGTTATCCAGAAACCTATGAAATTCCAGCATTTCCTTATGTTTGGGAATAGCATTTTTCTCACACTTTAACCATCATAACTAATGTAATAAGAATATTTGTGAATAATTTTTGTTCTGATTATTCATTATTTCCCATTAATATATTCCATGCAGTAAAAGTCTTCCAACGATTCAAATGTCAGTGAAACTAACTCCCAAAAGCTATAAACTTACACCTATGCAATTAGCAGTCTCCCTATCAACTCATATATAACTGCAAATTTCTCTAATCTACACTTATTAGTGGAAAATAGCATGAAATTGTTTTTACACAAATACAGAATATTGTTTACATGTATTTCTTCAAACATCTTCAGTGGTTTTCCACTTATTAGAGTATGAAATCTGGGTCTTCGGACACCAGTTCAGGTTTATTTTTCCCAACATATCTTCATGCATTTTCCCAAACAAGAAAATTATATCTGAAGAGATCAAAAAAAAAAATCACTTTTTTACAGACTTTTACAGATCACTTATCTATGTTCTTGATACTCTCATGCTGACTTAGTTCCCACATGTCTGCCCAAAATTTGGGCATCTATCACTAACAAACCATCAGGCAATGTTGCTTTTTTTGTTGTTGTTGTTATTTATTTATCAGAATTCCTGTAGCATTCACTGATATAACTACACATTTAATGGCTATTTACACTTAAATTCCTTTTAGTTTTTTAGTGAAGTTTTAGTTATATTTCTTATATACTAACCATACCAAGTTAAATGGAAATGAGGGTTTTATAAAGCCCTTTGTCTTTATCACCATAGCATGCGGTTCTGCATGACATATAGTAGATGCTTGATAAAATAATTATTGATCTATTCATTAACTGCTTCATTTGCCTACATATAAAACAATGATAGTGATTATAATTCTAGAATGATGCAGAATATAAAGGATATCAGACAACAGTATGAAGAAATATAACTTTATTTTACTTTTGTTCCAAATTATGCATCTCCGACATCTCCCATAACCTTTATTCACCAGGCAAATGGATCCATATGAAATAAACTGAAGGTCCACCTAAATAGTTTTACTTATGAAGACCCTGATGGATATGAAAAAGTTCTGAAATTGCTATAAAAAGAGGCTTTTTTTCTAGAACAATCATTGTCACTTAAGAGCCAGAAATTCAACTTATCATCTCTGGAAAAGACAAGCTATGTACAGCCTGCCCATTTTTCATGATTATTTGGAGAAGCAAATGAAATAATAAATTTTATAATACTTTGAAAATTTAAAATATCTATTAAAAATAAACTGGCATTTTCCTTTGTACTCTCTGTCTTCTAATATGTTCAGGATTCTTCTAAAGGTCCCTTATAATACATAATAATTGGGTATACTTATGTTCATAATATAGACCAATTCTCAGAGAAGATGACAGTAATAATCCATCATATTTTTTGCACGCTCTTTAAAATGATTATTCTATTGGTTCCAGCTATTGGAAAAATTAGCATCATCAATTTCATATCCTTTATGAAACATCACAATTTCAAAAAGATAAAAGAAGAATAAATCACTCCCAGGATTCTTTCTGCATTTAAAATGCTAAAGGGAGTCAAAAGGAATATTATTTCTGTTCGCGGTAATTAACAAGAGTCAAATTAAAAATAAAATAAAATGGGGGGCGCCTGGGTGGCTCAGTCCTTAAGCTTATGACTTCAGCTCAGGTCATGATCTCGCAGTTCGTGAGTTTGAGCCCCGCATCAGCTCTGTGCTGACAGCTCATAGCCTGGAGCCTGCTTCTGATTCTGTGTCTCCCTCTCTCTCTCTGCCCCTCCCTTGCTCACACTCTGTCTCTCTCTCAAAAATAAATAATAAACATTAATAAAATTTAAAAATAAAATAAAATGGAACAGGAGGAGAGCATATGTGTCAGTTTTGTTATCTGGGGGATGATTGGTCAGTTATAATAATAGAAATAGCCACTAGCTGTACTTCAATATAATTGTACTTGAATATAATTGTTATTTGGCCTGGATAAGTATAATATTGTGGGAAAATAAAACAATCTGGGGAATTTAAACAAATAGAGCTTTGTATGAAAATTTCAAAAATGCAAATAGGTGAAGTAAAGAGTTATAGCTTCTAGAATCTTTTCACCTCTCAGATTAGGAAAATTCCAAGACCAAATTATAAAATAACCTATTAAATGTGTATTTGCTTTATAAAATTTCTGGAAAATATATGTATGTTAGAAAAAGTCAGTCTCTTTCAAAAACAGTCCCCTAAATGCATCAGAATTTGCTGTCATTACAATGGAAATCATAAATCTGATGACCTGACCTTGAAATATAAAGTAACCCCTCTACTCTTTATCTCTTACTTAAACAGTCTCAGTTAAGGGTGACAATGAAAGGTAACTGGCATATTTTAGGAATTTATATGTGGGATAAAATAAATAAATATATTATTTATGATTGGTTTTGTACCATACACACACACACACACACACACACACACACACATATATATCTGTTGCCTAATGTCTAATAACCAAATGTCACTTAAGTAATTAAACACTGAAACTAAACACTTGATAGTCTGTTGAAAACATTTTATTCTTTTTATAAATCATTTTTTATAATAAATTAGCAGATCTATCTTTCCATTTAACCAATAACAACTCTAAAGTGATGTGTCCTAACAAAATAATTGTGTCTTTTAGATTCACATGAAAGACCATTTAAAGTCATATTTTCTATGTAGTTAATAGTTTCAGGATATGGCAAAAAAAAGTCTGTAACTTTTTTTTCCCAGTTTGTAAAAATATTAACATTAGAAGGAATGAGATGCTGTTGTAATGGGAGTCTAGCCTGTGATTTTCAAACAGCTGTGGTTTCCTGAAAGCCAACTTTCAAAAATTAGGTTATTTAATTCATCCAATTTTACTGAAAAAAATTATGTTATCCAGCTCGGATCTGGATTAGCATTTGTACATCTTCTAATCTGTGGTAGGATGACCTCAGGACAGACATCTGTTTGGATGTCTTGGTTGAGTTCACATACAACCATCTGTTCGTGGAAGAGTAGCCTCTTCAAAATTGGTCAGAACTTTTCATGAGACATTAAGGGCACAGAGATTTTTCAGTATCGCTGTACTCTTGCTATGTTACACTGAAAAAAAAAAAAAACAAAAACAAAAAATAAAAGCATGAGAGTTGCCATGTTCTATGTCTAATCAGTAGCATACTAGGTGAAGTGGTCTAAATCCTTTCATAGAACATTTAACTTTAATATAATGAACACCAAAATAAGTGGATATTTTAAATCTGATGTCCATATTTTGAACAAATATCTACACTAAATCTATAACTTTTAACAAGTTAAATGTGTTTGAAAAACAAAAGCAAAATAAAACCTACCATTTTCTCAGCACATAATAATAAATTTGAAGGAGAAGAATGACCCACAAGATTTTCAGAATCATTAATATTTTAAATTTTCCATAAACTAATACAACTATGATAATTATATTTATAAAAATAAGAAATCAGAAAATGTGGCATTCTTAGCTACATGATACTGCACTGATCTATTGTTGAGATGTCTCAAGTGTGCTATCATTGGGACTATCAATATACTTAGAGATTAGAAAATTTATTATGAATATTCCATCAGTCAGCATAGACAATCTGTTTTATGTAAACACAACGCCTTAAGTAAATAACACAACAGAGTATCTTTTTTTTTTTTTTTTTTAATGGGAGAGTGAGTTTAGGGGTTTGTTTATTGTTTTGTACTTTATCCTTACTCATATAAAATGCACCGCAGGTGTGGTTTATTTGCCCAAGCAGCTGATTTCTAATCTGTGGCTACACCTAAATACATTCTTCCATGATTACCATAAGGAAGAAGAGTCTTACGCTAGAAACTGAATACATTGGCCAGAAAGAGACACATGCCACTTTTATCCCAATCTATTGGCCAAGATAAGTTGCATGGCCCTATCTAACTAAAGGATGGGGTAGAAAATATAATCCTGTGCCTGAAAAGAAAAAAACATAGTCAGATATATATGAGCAAACATGCATGTGTATATGTACAGATGTAGATTACACATGTGTATACATGCACACATATGTATGAAATATATATGTTTATATATTCTTAATTTGGAAGATTAGACATTAACCTATGTGCCAGCTGTAGGATGTTTGAGAAATATTTTTAATTTTATCATTTCTCATCTTTCATTAATACTTTCTTAAGTCACATTTAAAAAAATCAAAGAATATCAAGTCCTAATTTCACTTTTATCAAAACATTTTTCCTCATACTATACATTTTCACTTCATACTATACATTATTTTTATCATTATACCACACATTATTATTTCCACTATACATGTGCCTAAGGCACATGTATGTGTCTTTTAAAAACAACTAGAATATTTTAGCCCATATATATTTTTCTGTATCTTACGGTGATTTAATTGTGGTGTTTAAAAGACACAATGGGGTTACTTTAAGTTTGGTAGTCAGGATATCAGATTTGTTACTTCCTTAATGTATTTGTTACATATGAAGCATAGTGCTGAACATGAAGCATTTATTTATTTCATTGTATATCTTTTAAAATTTTTCCATGAAGAAGAATCATGGTTTATTAACTTTTTCCTTTCTTTTGGGGAAAATGAGCTCCTAAGATGATGTCATTGTTTTCAGGGCCAGATGTTTTGGATAAAATGGATCCACAGGAAGCACTACAGGCAACCATAAGATTCAGGTAACATAATGAATATATTCTTAACTGCATAACTTCCATAATAGTACTATTTCAGATAAAGAAATCAGAAAACAAATGTTAACTGCCTGTCTTCATTGTATTTACAATAATGGGTGAAGCTATAGTCTGGTGACTACTAGAACCTAATTTCAAAGTCTTGTTAGTGCAGGAAATGAAGATCAAGAGAATACATTCTAAAATCTGTAGTTTAACAGCTGTTGAGATTGCTATTCAAAGATACAACATTGTCTATGTTTCATTATGGTGTTCTTATATAAAAATATTTAAGTAATTTCAGTAGCGTTTCTATTTGTCCAAGAATTTGGTGGTGATGTGGGAGATGCTGGCTAGAATCGTTTGCCTTACGAGGTCTGCCGTGCGAGAGATGCAGAGACCAAAAATCTGATCATTTCATTTAATGGATGATGGAATTAATGTTCAAAAGAGTTGGGAAGGGGGTCTCAACTCACAAAGCTCACTAATGATGGTGCCAGGATTACAATCCATCCCTCCGGATTTACATAGCATCTATTCCATTTTCAAGCAAGATTTTTCAAAAGTAACTACCTGAAATCATACTTTTGATTAGATTTCCAAACCTATCTTAGCCTTTAACTTGATCTGTTCCAAATTCTGCCATTTTTAATCACAGCTCATTTTGTGCTCTTCACCGGGAGTATCAAGTAAATATGAAGTAAGTACTGCTTGAAGAATTAAAAAACAAAAACAACAACAACACAAAAAAGGTCTATTTACTTGAATAAATGAATGGATTTCTTGCCTTTTTATTTTTTTTAAAGACTCTTCACTATCTGCCTTCTCCAAGCCTCCTACGGGGCAGCTAAAAACAGTAGGAGAAAAAAACACACACTGAGGAGATTGTTAGCAATGTAAGTGCATAGTCACTAACCTCAGCTGGACCTCAATGCTGGCTGAAAATTTTATTATTACATTTCTTTTATCTAGTTTCTATAGTCAAACTTTTCTATTCTCCACACTCCTCTACTTGAGTGGTTCTCAGCAGATGACCTGGCCTCCTACCTGGTAGAACAAACAGAGTCTGTCACAAACAACCACCTCAAATTCTTGCCATCGTGTCTTCAATTCTACTTTTATTGCACTTACTCACTTAATTTATGTAAACGATAGTTTTCAATAGAACCTATTTTTTTTTCCTGTCAATAATGTCTTCAGGGAATATCCATGTTGACTGTGTGTGTATGTATGTTCATGATTGTGTGTGTCTGATATTGGTCGCTTCCAACCGCTTCATTGTACACGGTGTTGTATATCTACCGTGGTCTTCCTGTTTCCCCAGTGTGGATTTCTGAGAGGATTCCAGCTTCCCACGACTGTAAAAAATTCTGTGATAAACATCCTCAAACGTACACATGGGTGAGAATTGTTTCTATACTTCCTTTGAGTCCAGATATCACGTAACTAGAATGGCTTCATTCCTTTACGTTTTCAACTGCAATGCTTCGTCATTCTATCATTTACACAGCTGATAACAAAATTCCGCATATTCCAGGTTTTCCTGATGGAATGATGGCAGTGTGCTAAGAGGTTGTTTTTAAGTTGCAGTTCTGTAATGCATTTGAATATGTCTTTTCATTTGGTGAAATTTTGGGTTTCATCTTCTCTGAAATGGCTATTCATATCTGTTTTCCAGTTCTTCTGTTATGTTACCTGCATATTTATTTTTGATTCCTAAATATTTCTTTTTATTTTAATGCCATGAACTTATTTATTTTAGATAATACAAATATCTTTCATATTGCCATTTTTTGTTACCCTGTCCATGATTCTCTCCATTAAAAATGACCCACAATAAAAATCAGTTTTTTGCCTCAGTGTTTGCACTTATGGGTTTTATTAAGTAGACATTTTTACACTTGCACAGCAATAATCTTTTTACATTTTTTAACTTTATAGTTTCCCTTTTTTAACTTTAAAAAGAGATAGTTTCCCTCTTTCAAACAAATGTCCTTAATCCACATGGATCCTTGTTATATATAGGAATTCAGTACATTATTGTTTCTCTGGGTTAACCCAATTTCCCCTACATTTCTCAAACTATACATACTTTCCCCCATTAAATTAGAGGAATATATGTACTAAGTATTAATATATAAATATTTCCTGTACCCCTCTCTATTATGTACCAATGTAAACTTTATTTCTGTTCTTGCATCAGTATTACACTGATGAATATTTGCAGTCTTACTTTTTGGCTGGTAAGTTTTGTCTTTTGTTATTGTTTTGCTTTGTTTGGTTCCTGTTTCTTTTTTATATGTTTTTTTATATATAAGTTTACTCAGCTATCCTTGGTGTTTTTATTCTCCATATATGTTTTCTTATATAAATTTATCAAGCTTCTCAAAAATTTAGATGGAAATTTGGTTAAAATTGCATTGAGTATATTACCATATTTTTAAGTTGGGCTTTTATTTATTCAGATCTTATTTTATACTCCACCATAAAACTTTTTAAAGTTCATTTATTTGTTTTGAAAGAGAAAGTGCAAGTGGGGGAGGGGAAGAGGGAGAGAGAGAGAATCCCAAGCGGGCTCCACACTGTTAGTGTGGAGCCCAATGTGGGGCTTGAACTCCCAAACTGTGAGATCATAACCTGAGCTGAAGTTGGATGCTTAACCAACTTGAGCCATCCAGGTGCCTATTGTTCATAGAATTTTAATATGTTCTATATAGAGATTGTATATATTTTTGTTTAAGTTCCTAGATTCTTGAGATTCTGTTGATACTGTAAATAGTATCTTCATTTTTCCAAGACTGTTTCTTTTATTGAGACATAATTGAAACCAAATGGTAAGTGAAATCAACTGCTCCTAAGTGTACATTTGGATCAGTTTTGACAAAGACATAAATCTGTGTAAGCATCCTTATCAATACATGTTTTCTGCCCAAAAATTCTTCCTCTTGCCCATTATACTGGGCAATACTTCCTCTTGCTCAGTAAATTTCAGCTTTTGCTCAAGCAAGCATTGTTTTGATTTCTCTCACCATGGATTTCTCTTACCATGAGTTTGCCTATCCTCAAATGTCATATAAAAGAAATTACACAGTTATGTACTCGTTGGTGTCTGAATTCTCTCACTCAGTTTAATATTCTTGACATTATCCATGTATTTTCATGTATCCTTAATATATTCTTATTATTGCTGAGTAGTATGCTATTATTGTATGAATAGATGAGTTTGTTTTTCTCTTGATGAAAATATGGGATGCTTTCAATTTGGGCTAGAATGAGTAGTTATGAATGTCTTTGTAAAACTCTTGGTGTGTGCATGTTTTTATCTTTTAAATAATATCTAGAAGTAGAATTGCTGAATGATAAAGTGAATGTTTATAAGAATTAACCAACAGTTTTTACTATTTTATTTTATTTTATTATTTTATTTTATTATTATTTTTTATTTTATTTAAATCCAAGTTAGTTAACACATAGTGTAATAATGGTTTCAGGAGAATAACTTAGTGATTCATCACTTACATATAACACCCAGTGCTCATCCCAACAAGTGCCCTCCTTAGTACCCATCACCCATTTAGCCCATCCCCCTACCCACTTTCTCTCCAGCAACCCTCAGGTTTTTTCTCTGTATTTAAGAGTTTCTTATGGTTTGCCTCCCTCTCTGTTTTTCTTGTTTTTCTGCCCTTCCCCTATGTTCTCAGTTTTGTTTCCTAAATTCCACATATGAGTGAAATCATATGGTATTTGTCTTTCTGACTGACTTGTTTCGCTTAGCATATTACATTCTAGTTCCATCCATGATGTTGCAAATGGCAGATTATCATTCTTTATCATTGCCAAGTAATATCATTGCCAAGTAATACATACACACACACACACACACACACACACACCATGTCTTCTTTATCCATTCATTAGTCAATAGACATTTGAGTTCTTTCCATAATTTGGCTATTGTTGATAGTGTTGTTACAAACATTGGGGTGCATGTGTCCCTTCGAATCAGCATTTTTGTATCCTTTGGATAAATACCTACTAGTGCAAATGTTGGATTGTAGATAGCTCTATTTTTAATTTGTTGAGGAACCTTCATACTATTTTCCTGAGTGGCTGTATCAGTGTGCATTCCCATCAAGAGTGCAAATGGGTTCCTGTTTCTCCACATCCTTCCCAACATCTGTTTTTTCCTGGTTGTTAATTTTAGCAACCTGACAGGTATGTGGTAATATCTCATTGTGGTTTGGATTTGCATTTCCCTGATGATGAGTGATGTAGCCATCTGGATGTCTTCTTTGGAAAATGTCTATTCATGTCTTCTGCCCATTTCTTCAATGGATTATTTATTTTTGGGGTGTTGAGTTTGATAAGTTCTTTATAGATTTTGGATACTAATGCTTCATCAAATATGTCATTTGCAAATATATTCTCCCTTCTCCATAGGCCACCTTTTATTTTTGTTTGTGGTTTCCTTGGCTGTGCAGAAGCTTTCTACCTTGATGAAGTCTCAATAGTTCATGTTTGCTTTTGTTTGCCTTGCCTGCAGGGATATATCTACTAAGGTTGCTGTGGCTGAGGTCAAGAAGTTGTTTTCTGTTTTCTCCTCTAGGATTTTCTCCTCTAGGATTTCTCCTCTAGGATCTCCTTTCATCCATTTTGAGTTTATTTCTGTGTATGGTGTAAGAAAGTGGTCCAGGTTCATTCTTCTGCATGTTGCTGTCCAATTTTCCAACACCATTTGCTGAAAAGACTGTCTTTTTTCCATTGGATATTCTTTCCTGCTTGGTCAAAGATTAGTTGGCCATACTTTTGCGGGTCCATTTCTGGGTTCTCTATTCTGTTCCATTGATACACATGTCTGTTTCTGTGCCAGTACCATATTGTCTTGATGATTACAGCTTTGTAATACAGCTTGAAGTACAGAATTGTGATGCCTCATGCTTGGTTTTCTTTTTCAACATTACTTTGTCTATTCAGAGTCTTTTCTGGTTCCATACAAATTTTAGAATTGGTCTAGCTCTGAGAAGAATGCTGGTGTTATTTTGATAAGGATCGCATTGAATGTGTAGTGAGAAATTATATGAGACATTTTTGGGTAGTATAGACATTTTAACAGTATTTGTTTTTCTAATTAATGAACATTCCATGTTTTTCCATTTCTTTGTGTCATCTTCAATTTCTTTCATAAGCATTCTATAGTTTTCAGCATATAGATCTTTTACCTCTTTGGTTAGGTTTATTCTTAGGTATTTTATGGTGGTTGGTGCAATTGTAAATGGGATCGATTCCTTGATTACTCTTTGCGTTGCATCATTATTGATGTATAGATATGCAACTGATTTCGGTACATTGATTTTATATCCTGTGACTTTGCTGAATTTATGTATCAGTTCCAACATTTTTTGGTGGTCTTTCAGGTTTTCCACATACAGTATCATGTTATCTTCAAAGAGTGAAAGTTTGCCTTTTTCCTTTTCAATTTGGATGCTTTTTATTTCTTTTTGTTGTCTGATTGAGGCTAGGACTTCCAGTACTATGTTGAACAACAGTGGTGAGAATGGACATCCCTGTGGTTTTTCTGACTTTAGGGGGAAAGCTCTGTTTTTCTCCATCAAAGATATTAGCTGTGGGCCTTTTATATATGGCCTTTATGATATTGAGGAATGTTCCTTCTATCTCTACTTTTTGAGGGTTTTTATCAAGAAAGGATGCTGTATTTTGTTAAATCCTTTTTCTGCATTTATTGAGAGGGTCATGTGGTTCCTATCCTTTCTTTTATTAATGTGATGTAGCATGTTGATTGATTTGTAAATATTGAATTAGCTCTGCAGCTCAGGAATGAATCTCACTTGATCATGGTGAATAATTCTTTTAATGTACTATTGGATTTGATTTACTAGTATCTTGTTGAGAATTTTTTTAATTTACTTTTTTATTTAAAACAATTATAATGTTTATTTTTGAGAGAGAGACAGAGTATAAGCAGAGGAGGGTCCTGGAGAGAGGGAAAGACAGAATCCAAAGCAGGCTCCAGGCTCCATCCTGTCAGCACAGAGCCTGACACGGGGCCCAAACTCATGAGCTGTGAGATCATGACCTGAGCCAAAGCTGGACGCTTAGCCAACTGAACCACCCAGGCACTCCTCTTGTTGAGCATTTTGCATCCATGTTCATCAGGGAAATTGGTCTGTAATTCTCCTTTTTAGTGGGATCTTTACTTTTGGAATCAAGGTAATGCTGGCTTTAGAGAATGAACTTGGAAGTTTTCCTTCCATTTCTATTTTTTGGAACACATTCAAAAAGTAGGTATTAACTCTTTAAATATTTGGTAGAATTCCCCTGGGAGGCCATCTGGCCCTGGACTCTTGTTTTTTGGAGATTTTATATTACTGATTCAATTTCTTTACTTGCTATGGATCTTTTCAAAGTTTCTATTTCTTCTTGTTTCAGTTTTAGTACTTTAGTTACTTTGTGTTTAGCAATTTATCCATTTATTCCAGATTGCCCAATTTGTTGACATATAATTTCTCATAATATTCTCATGTTATTGTTTGTATTTTTGAGGTGTTTGTTGTGATCTTTCCTCCTTCACTCATGATTTTATTTATTTGGGTCTTTTCATTTTTCTTTTTGATCAATCTGCCTAGGGGCTTATCTATTTTGTTAATTCTTCCAAAGAACCAGCTCATGGTTCCCTTGATCTGTTCTACTGTTTTTTGTTTTGTTTTGTTTTGTTTTGTATGTTTGTTTGTTTGTTTGATATCTTATTTCTGCTCTAATATTTATTATTTCCCTTCTTCTGCTGACTTTGGGCGTTATTTCCTGTTGTTTCCTTGTTGTCCCCCCCCCACCCCAGTTCCTTGAGGCGTAAGATTAGGTTGTGTATTTGAGACCTTTCTTTCTTATTTAGGAAGTCCTGGATTGCTATATACTTCCCTGTTAACCTTTTGCTGAATCCCAAAAGCTTTGGACAGTTGTGTTTTCATTTTCTTTGGCTTCTATGTACTTTTTAATTTCGTCTTTAATTTCTTGGTTAACCCATTTACTCTTTAGTAGCATCTTGTTTAATCTCCAAGTATTTATGGTCTTTCCAGATTTTTTCTCATGGTTGATTCAAGTTTCACAGCGTTGTGGTCTGAAAATAAGCATGGTATGATATTGATCTTTTTGTACTTGTTAGGTCTGATTTGTGACCCAGTATGTTTTCTATTCTTAAGAATGTTCCATGTGCACTAAAAAAGCATGAGTATTCTGCTGCTTTAGGATGAAATGTTTGAATATACCTGTTAAGTCCATCTGGTCCAGTTGTCATTCAAAGCCATTGTTTCTCTGTTGATTTTCTGCTTATTTTCTGTTCATTGCTGTAAGTGGGGTGTGGAAGTCCCCTACTATTTTTGTATTATTATTAACGAGTTTCTTTATGTTTGTGATTAATTAATTTACATATTTGGTTATCTCATGTCGGGAGCATAAATATTTATAGTTGTTAGGTCTTCTTGATGGATAAACCCCTTAAATATGATATAATGCCCTTCATAATCTCTTGTTACAGTATTTGTTTTAAAATCTAGTTTGTCTGATGTAAGTATGGCTACTTTGGCTTTCTTTTGAAGTCCATTAGTATGATAGATGCTTCTCCATTCCTTCTCTTTCAATCTGAATGTTTCTTTAGGTCTAAAATGAATCTCTTTTAGGCAGCATATAGATCAGTCTTTTTTTTACCCATTCTTATACTCTGTGTCTTTTGATTTAGTCCATTTACATTTAGAGTGATTATTAAAAAATATGAATTTAGTGCCATTTTGTTGCCTGTAGAGTTGATGTTTCTAGTGATATTCTCTGGTCTTTTTAGCCTTTGTTGCCTTTGACCTTTTTTCTTTTGCTTTTTGTTCACTCAAGGAGTCCTCCTTAAAATTTCTTGCAGGGCTGGTTTAGTGGTCATGAACTCCTTTAGCTTCTATTTATCTGCGAAACTTTATCTCTTCTATTTTCAGTGATAGCCTTGCTGGAAAAAGAATTCTTGGCTACATATTTTTCCGATTCAGCACATTAAATATATCCTGCCACTTCATTTCTTGCCTGCCAAGTTTCTGTGGACATATCTGCTTCAACATCATTCTTTCCTAATCTGTGTATTTGTGAATTTGACTATGATATGCCTTGGTGATAGTTTTTGTTGAATCTAATGGATGTTCTCTGTGATTCTTGGATTTTGATGTCTGTGTCATTTCCCAGATTAGGGAAATTTTCAGCTAAAATTTGTTCACATAAGCCTTATTCCCCCTTTTCTCTCTCTTCTTCTGGGACTCCTATGATACAAATGTTATTCCTCATTAGTAAGTCGTCATGTTCTCTAAGTCTCATATTGTGATCTTTTCCCTTTGTTTCCCTCTTTTTTCTGCTTCATTATTTTTCATAATTTTATATTCTATATCATTGATTCACTTCTCTGCTTCATTCATCATTTCTGTCATGACATTCATTTGACACTGCATCTCAGAGCATTTCTAATTTCGACCTGACTAGACTTTAGTTCTTTTGTCTCTGCAGAAAGGGATTCTCTCTGGTGTCTTCTATGCTTTCTTCAATGTCAGCTAGTATTCTTACAATCATGGTTTGAAATTCTAGATCAGGCATCTTATATCTGTGTTGATGAAATCCCTGGGTGTCATTTCTTCCTCTTTTGGGGGGGGAGGGTGAATTCCTCTGTCTTGTCATTTTAGAGGAAGAAAAAAATATTAATAAAATACATAATATTTAAAAACTTAAAAATAAAACAAAACAAAAAATCAAAGGTAGCTAGATCCTAGGTGTGTTTTGTTCTGCTTGGTGAGAGAAACTTGATAGAAAAAAGAGAAAGAAAAAAAAGGTTAAAGAAATGTAAAAAATTAAATAATAATAATAATAATAATAATAATAAAAAACAGGACAAAATAAAATAAAAATGAAATAGAATAAAAATAAAAATAATAAAATAAATTTGCTCTTTCTGTATCCAAGAAAGAGCAAGAAAAGAAAGAAAATAGAAAACAACAGAAGCAAAAACAGAAGCAAAGAAAATGAATAAACAAACAAGCAAACAGAATGAAACCCAAATGAAGTTACATCCAGTTTCCCCTAGAACTGAAATGTTGCAGAACACTATCATCCATAGATTTAACAGATGGAACAGATTTGTGCTAGTCCTCTGGGGGATGTACCCAGAAGGTGTAGGAGGGTGTGGTTTGGTGTAACGGCTTCGCTGTCCCCTTGGTGGTATTGCTTAGCTCACTGGGATCAATCTCTGTATGCCTGCATGCATGTTCTAGAGGTGAAAATGGCTTCACCTGGCTGTCTAGTCTCTGGAACAGGAATTTCATGCCCTCACACACATCCAATTCAATACCCCTCCTTTGTCTCAGTTTTTTATCCATTCCCTGCCTCCACCAGGTCTGTGTCTGGGTCTGTGTCTGAGCTATCCATCTGCCAGGTGATGCCTCCCTTCTGAGTTTTATCTCAGGTGGGGCTATGTCTCAAAACCCCATGCTTTGGAAACCCCTATGCTTGGACCCACACTGATTCTCTGGGGGAGTGTCTAGCCAAGGAATGGACAGGGGCTGGCCTATCCCAGAAAACTTTCATGTGATCGCACAACAGCAGTGTTTCAGGGTTTATGGGAAATGCCAACACACAGCTGGTGCCAGGTTTGGCTGAGTTCTGGCATCTTTGTCTCAATACCAGCAAATGTGGTAGCCCTCCAGGGACCACCAGGAACTTGGCCCATGGGGAGGCCTAATGGCCTCTAGCAAATACACTCCAAGCAGGGGAATTTCTTTTCCCTATGTGGCACATAGCCCCCTCAGACTGTTCTACCTGCCCTACTTCCTCACTGAAGCACCACCAGGCACTGAGCTCCAAACCTTCAGAATCTGTGTGCCACTGTTTATAGAATCCTGGTGGTATTGAAACCCTTTCCTTTCTCCCTGTCAATGGTTTTAGAAAACAGCCTTCTTGTCCAGTCCTGAAGGTGTTTTCAGTCTTTGTCTCTTTCTTTCCAGCTACTTTCAGGGGATAGGGGGTGCTTTTATTGCCCAATCCCAAAGTGCTTCACTCTCCCCATTTCTCTTTCTCTCTCTGTCCTCTATCCATGAAAATGGATTCCTACCCTCCACAACTCCATGCCTTTTCTCTTCCCTAATTCACCTCTCTGGACTGCATACCTGCTCAGTTCTTTGGGTCAAATCATGCAGATTTTTGCGTTAATCCTCAGATCAGTTTCCTAGGTGTGCCAAATGATTTGATGCCGATCTAGCTGCGTTTCAGGGACAAGACAAGCTCAGGATCCCCATACTGCTCTGTCATTTTAACTCTAAGATCCCAACAGAGTTTTCCTTTTAAAGTTGGACCTTTTTATCCCTATTGGTGAGAAAGTTCAGTTGGCTCCATATTCTCAACAATATTTGTTATTATCAAATAGTTTTTAAGTCCCATGTCTTTTCTTCTCTATTTTAGACATTGAAAATCATACAGTTGCTCCGAGGATCGCTATAGCTCCAAATATCAGAATGGCATGTTTTCATTATTCTTTAATTAAAATGTATTTTAAAAATTTCCCTTTTGATATTTTCCTTTGATACTTGGGTTATAGAAATGGGTTTTGTCTAATTTTCAATTATTTGAAGATTTTCTGAAGATCTTAATGATTTCCAATGTATACATTTGTGGTTCAGAAACCATGCTCTGAATGGCGAAACCATGCTCTGAATGGCTTTGATCTTTTGAAATTTATGGAGACCAATTGTTCTGGTGATTTTGAGTGAATGTTTTACATTAACTTGAGAAGAATGTACTTGATTTTATGGATTGGGGTTATATATATCATATATATGATATATATATGATATATATGATATATATGTTATATATATGTCATATATATATTACATATATATGACATATATATATATCATATATATGACATATATATGACATCACCTTGGCCATTTGTATTGTTCAAATTATATACATCAATTTAGATTTATCTTCTTTTTTCTTTCAGTAATTCACAATGTAATGTTAAAATCTGCAGCTATATTTGTGGATGTGTTTATTTCTCCCTTTAATTGTGTCTTTTTCCCTTATCCTGGATCTCTATTATTGCATGCATACATATTTTACACTCTAAGTATTTTTGATAACATGACCCCTTTTGTCAATATGAAATGGCCTTATTTACATTTTCCTCAATTGTTTTTATGAAATCACTTTTTTTCTGATATTAATAGAACCACTTCAGCTTTTTTATGCTGTGTACAAGAATGTTTGCATAAAATAAGTTTTTCCTTTTTAGATCGTCAATATCCGTGGCTTTATGTTGGAAGTGTTCCATTGTATGTTTGTGTATTTGTTTTTGTTATCTGCATATAATAGGAAGATATACTTCAAATGACAAATAATTATATACTTTTCTACAAAGAAATCTCCCAGGAATTATTGCCAGCTAGGCAAAAATGTTTGTATTTATCCTCTTAAACAAAATTTTATATTATTGAGGTATCTACTGGGACTAGATTCAGATGAGCAATAATTTCCTGGGTATAGTTTCTTAGCTTCTCTGATACTAAGGCTATATTTCTCTCTGTGCTATATGATTGTCTAAGACGATCTTAGGGGCTTATAATTATTTTATTACTTTATTACAAATTACACCTGAACTCTGTCATTTTACATATTTAATTTGAGGTGTACTCTATTTTCTTATTAGATTTTTAAAACTGCAATTAGTCTGGTCTCCATTACTCTCCAAATGTCTAGATTTCCTTCTCCCATTTTTTCCCTTCAAGACAAGTTTAAAATATTAGTTCAGTATCTTGGCTACTAAAAACTCATCATTAATTTTATTTCCCTCTTAATTTATAGCAAGCTATTATCCTTCTTGTCTCATTCCCTTCTGCTACATTTGTTGCCTGTAGCTTTTATTTTATGCTCTCACTTATTTGCACTTGCTATCAAGCTTTAACCAATCAATGCATGTGAATGTGTATATGTATATTTGTGGCATCTTATTACTTTTTTATGTCGAGCAATTAATGTTTTTGAGTTTTTATATTGTTATGACTTACTTGTGTTGTCTTTCTATATTAAATATTATTATATTCCATGGTGTGAAAAATAATAAATAAAAATCCCATTAATAAAAATTCCTCTCTAATAATTTTATAAAAGGTACTCAGGAAGATAGTACTTTCTTCTCCTTTTCCCTTTTTGTTTCTCCCTAAACAGTGTCACACAATCATAAAGCCTTCTTTTCAAACAGATGGAACTTAGAAGTTAAAGTGAGATGAACAGTTTACGAAAGTGGTAATATAAAGAGAAGAAAACTGGGGAATTATTATACCTCAATACAGATTCCTTTTTTATTAATCATATGTTACTGCTCTACAGATAGGCAAAAAGGTAGACTTCAAAATCTTTGCAAACCATAAAAGGTCACATTTATTTTTGGGTAAGCAAAAAGAGTCAAAATAATAAGGGAAATTCCAGAAAAATATGTTGTGGAGTATAATCATGATTCAGAAATGCCATTCTCAACAGGAGTATTTATAACTAAAAAATCTAATATCTGAGATTTTTTTAGAAGATATTTCATCGGAAAAAAATAATGCTGCCGTTTAAATGGGATTTCTGCGGATTTGATTCATCTCTTTTGTGTAGTATTTTTGTTACCTTCTATAGTAAAAAAAAAAAATCTCTTCCATAGAATTTTCCAATTGAAAACCGGAAACTGAATATTCAAACAAAGCAAATATAAACCCTCTGGAATTGGGTGTTGGATATTCAGGAAGAAATGTCCCTTTTAGCCAAGACCAAGTTTTGGAAACAAACTGACAACACTTACTGCGTTTTAATAAAAATCATTTCAGTGCCTCAATATGCATGGCAAACAGCTGCAAGTGTCAGGTTCAGATAAGCTGAAAGCAAGATGGCTGAAAGGTACATTTTCTAATCAACTTCCTGAATTATCTTTGACTCCTGGTATGGCCTCACATGTGACCTAATTATGAAGCATAACATGCCAATATTTTCATAACAAAAAAATGAAAATTGGTCTTTTAATTCTTTGGAAATGGTTCATGATGTTATCCTTGCCCTGTTACTTCAATGAATTTTAGATATACTCTTCCCCTTAAACTTTGTCTTCTGACTAAAAAGTGGCAGACACCAATTTTGGGTGACGTCACTTTCATTCTGTGTTCCATTATGCACATTTTGCAAGTTCTTTATTTATATATTTCAGTAGCTAATATTTTTTTTTTCCTGAGGCCATAGTTGGTTAAAGTCTTTTGAAAATGAATTTTATCTAGGCCGTGGCCAAAGTGGTTTACTTCTTAAAAAGTAGGCAGTAAAGACATGGGAATTCAAAATAACATGCCTGGGTGTGTTTATTAAGAGTAGCATGGGAAAATATTGTTTAGATTATTTTTTTTCCTGCTCTATACTTCAGAAAGTTTAGTGGCTTCATTTTGATATTAGTCTTCCTTTGTTCTTAATTCCCTCACCCCATCCTGTTCTCCTTCATTCTTTCCTTCCTCTTATGAAAGGCACTTTTTTTTAACCATGAAAAACCGTGATACAGAATTTATATTTCTTAAGCTGTAGTTAGCATTAAAAAATTTGTACATGGAAAGATAAGAACATTTCAACAAATAGGTACAAAAGGTTCTGATGTAGAAATGAATTTCGCTAGTTCAAGAAACTAAAAGAAGACTAGTAAAGAAATGAGAGTTCTAATTGATAAAATGTTACCATGTGGATTTTGATAGTACTGAAATGGTAATAGTTGGAGAAGAGAAGAAAGATAAACATGTATTTAACTTCTTCAGTGACTGCCAGGGGAAAGACCAAGAGATAAATAGGTGAAGGTAGTTAAGAGGGATGAGAATGTTTGAGCCTTGTTACTACACACAGTGAAAGAGGAAATTTACTGTTATGTTTTTGTTGGTGGTGGTAGTATCTTTTAGGACAGTAAAGACCCAGAAGTGACAATTGCAGGCAAAAAGGTATCAGGTTACCCTCCTAGTACAGGTATGTAAAACAATAAAAAATGGTTTCAGATTGGTGAATATTATTCTCACCTTATAATCTTAAGTATTTTTTTTTACTTTCTCATAATACAATATTGTGTTTACATTTTGTTTTGGAGGGGAAGGGATGATATTAAACATAGCTTCAACTCCATATAAAGTTTCAATACTCCTTCATATCTCATGTTAAATCCTATTTCAATAACATTACTCTTTTTGAGAGGAGGATCAACTCTTTTTTTTGTGTTTGACAAAGTAAAGGAAGAGTTGTAAGTGTTCTCTTGCTACTAGGTTTACTTTACCAGGTGATCTTACTATAATGTAAACCACCCAAAACTCCCCTGAAAAGCTTCTAACATGATACTTTAAAAGCAATAGCCACACTTTCAGGTAAGGAACACAATAAAAGTAAACCAAACATAAAACAGAATAACTACAAAAACCTAACCAGATCATATCATTATCTGTGTAAAATATCTTCCACCTTGAAAGTTACTTTTTCTAAACTGAAAAAGATGTTGCCACATTCTTGGTTGCCCACACTCATTATTTCTTTAAAGTTCACATATATATCCACTTATTTTGAATACAATGGCCAAAATAAATGCAATGAATTGGGAACATAGAACCTTTGTAGCTCAGTATAGGTAGTGAAGGTAAAGTCTTTCAAAACTAAAACAAACCAAAAGACCGATATTTTTTCTTATTCACTCATCCATTTATTTCAGATTACGCTTTTCTTTTTCCTAATACTTCTTGGAAGACTTCCTACTTGCATATTCTCTAACATTTGAAATTTTTAAATTTGGAACTTCTTTTCTATTTTTCCTCCAGGAGGTCAAAATGTCAATACCTTTTTAAAAATTCTGATGTGGAGGCACCTGGGTGGTTCAGTCAGTTAAGTATCTGACTCTTGATTTTGGCTCAGGTCACAATCTCATGGTTGTGGGATCAAGCCCTGCATTGAGTTCTATACTGGGTATGGAAGCTGTTAAGATTCTCTCTCTCTCCCTCTTCCCTTCTACCCTGCTTATGTGCTTGCTCACTTTCTCTCTCAAAAAAAAAAAAAAAGTAAAAGAAAAAGAAAAAATTCTGAGGTACTGACAGGTGACATCAGCATCTTGGTAGCAGGAGTCATTACAAGCAGGCAGAGAGAGAGACAGAGACACAGAATCCGAAGCAGGCTCCAGGCTCTGAGCAGTCAGCACAGAGCCTGAAGCAGAGCTCAAACTCACAGACCCTGAGATCATGACCTGGGCTAAAGTTGGACGCTTAACTGACTGAGCCACCCAGGCACCCCAGGTGTTCACTACTTCAAATGTGGTGGCAGAGGCACTTTTCACTGAACACCATGAAAAATCATGGTAATGTGGTATTACAAAAAGAAAATGACAATTTTCCAGCAAATGAACTCAAAGACATGGAATATTGCAATATAGCTGATAAAGAATTTTAAATAGCTGTTATGAAGAAATTCAATGAGCTACAAGAAAATTCAGAATACAAGGCGATACAATGATATTGAGAATAAAAGTAACAAACAGAAGGGGTACTTTACCATAGAGGTTGAATTTCTTTTTTTTTAATTTTTTTTAATGTTTATTTATTTTTGAGACAGAGAGAGACAGAACATGAATGGGGGAGGGTCAGAGAGAGGGAGACACAGAATCTGAAACAGGCTCTAGGCTCTGAGCTGTCAGCACAGAGCCCGACAGGGGGCTCGAACTCACGGACCGTGAGATCATGACCTGAGCCGAAGTCGGCCGCTTAACCGACTGAGCCACCCAGGCGCCCCGAGGTTGAATTTCTATGAAGGAACAAAATATTCTGGAACTGAAGAACCTAATAATGACATGAAGAATGAACTAGAATTGATTGGAAATGGAGCTGATCATGCAAAAGAGAGAATTAGTGAGCATAAAGATTGAAATGTAAAGATGATTCAGGTGACAAAGGAGAGAGAACTAAAATTTCTAAAAAGTGAATAAATCTTACAAGAATTATATGAATCCACTAGAAAATCCAACATAAAAATAATGGACATCCCAAAAAGAGAAATGAGGAAGTACGAAGCAGAGAGTATATTTAAAGAAATAATAGCTGAGAATTTCCCAAGCCTTGGAAAGGAACTGGATATACAAGACCAAAAAGCCAATAGAACACCTCATTATCTCAATGCACAAAGACCTTCTCCAGTTTTATATTAAAACTGTCAAAAGTCAATGATAAAGAATTTTAAAGGCAGTCAGGGAAAAAAGACAGTAACCTACAAAGGTACCCTCATTAGGCTACCAGCAGGCTTCTCAGCAGAAACTTTATAAGCCAGCAGAGAGTAGAATGACACACGCAAAATATTGAAAGATAAAAACTGCCAGCCAAGAAGAGTAGTCTATCTGGCAAAGTTATCCTTCAGATATGAAGGACAAATAAAGGCTTTCCCAGGCAAACAAAAGTTAAAGGAGTTTACAAACCCTAGACCTGGCTTACACAAAATGTTGAAATGAGCTCTTTCAGCTGAAAAAACAAACAAACAAAAAAATACAGACAAAATTTTGATCAATATGAGAGTCAGAATTAGAATAAGTCTTTTTAAGAATAGTGTATTAAACTTTTAATTACAGCATAAACTTTAGAATAAATGAGCATTAAAAATAACTATAGAGGGGCGCCTGGGTGGCGCAGTCGGTTGAGCGTCCGACTTCAGCCAGGTCACGATCTCACGGTCCGTGAGTTCGAGCCCCGCGTCAGGCTCTGTGCTGATGGCTCGGAGCCTGGAGCCTGTTTCCGATTCTGTGTCTCCCTCTCTCTCTGCCCCTCCCCCGTTCATGCTATGTCTCTCTCTGTCCCAAAAATAAATTAAAAAACGTTGAAAAAAAAAATTAAAAAAAAAAAATAACTATAGCTACCATAACTTGGTAATGAAATCATAGCAAAAAAAGGAGATAATTTGTGACATCTAAACTATAACAGAGGCAGAATATAAGAATGGAACTTTTATAGATGAATGAAGATAAATTGCTATCAGCAGAAAAAGGACTATTTTTATCTATGAAACATTTCATGTAAGCCTCATGGTAATCATGAAAGCAAAAATCTAGAGAAGAAACACAAGACATAAAAAAGGGAGACACTGAACAAATCACCATGGACAACTACCAACTTACATAGCTAGACAGAAACAGAAGGAAAAAGAAACAATTCAGAGACAAGATAACCAGAAGTCAAAAGTTAAAATGGCAGTATAAATTGTGACATATTCATAATCACCCTAGATGTAAATGGAATGAACTCACCAATCAAAAGTCATAGAGTGGCTGGACGGATAAAAAAATAGTGAAACCCAATTATATGCTGACTACAAGAGACTCATTTCAGCTCTAAAGACACACGTAGTCTCAAAGTGAAAGTATGGAAGATGATATTCCAAGCAAACAGAAATGAAGAAAAGGCAGGTGTAGCCAAACTTGTATCAGGCCAAAAAATGTAATAAGACAAAGGAGGTCATTTTATGATAAGGGATCAATACATCAAGAAGATATAACAATCCTAAATGTACACATTCCCAGTACCCAAGCCCTAAAATATATTAAGCAATTAGTAACAGAACTTAAGAGCAAAATAGGCAAAAATGCAATAATTGTAAGGGACTTTAATACTTCATCATCAGCAATAGATAGATTCTATAAATGGAAAATCGACAGGGAAATATTGGAATTGAAGCACAGTTTAGAACAAATGGACTTAACAGACAAATACATCCAACAGCAGCAGAATACACATTCTTCTCAAGTGCACATAAAACATTCTCCAGACCCCATATCCAGGATAGATCATATAATAGGCCAAAAAACAAATCTTAGCAAATTTAAGATTGAAATAATACCAACTATCTTCTCTGGCCATAATGTTATGAAACTTAGAAATCAATAATAAGAGGAAAGTGAGAAGATTTACAAATATGTGGAAGTCAAACAACACACTTCTAAACAACCATGGGGTTAAGGAAGAAGTCAAAGGGAAATAAAAAAGAAATCTCAGAAGAAATATAAATGAAAACACAACATGTCATGTATTGACATGTATTGACAGTTCTGAGAGTAAAGTTTATAGCAATAAATGCATATATTAAGACATTAGAAAAATATAAAAACTTAATTTTATACTTAAAGGAACCCAAAAAAGAAGAACAAACTATGACCAAAGATATCAGAAGGAAAAATATAATAAAAATTAAAGTGGAAGTGAATGAAATACAGACCAGAAAAAATAGAATGGGTCAACAAAAGAGAAGATTCTTCTTAAAGAGAAGAATTATCTCTTATCTTAAAAGAGATAAACAAATTGACAGAACTGTAACTGGACTAAGGAAAAAAGAAAAGCCAAATCAGTAAAGTTACAAAGTTACAAACAAAAGAGGGGACCTTTCAACTGGTACCACCAAAATACATGAAATCATGAGACTACTGTGAATAATTATGTGCCAGCAAATTACATAATCTAGATGAAATGAATACTTTTCTAGAAACACACAAGCTACCAAGACTAAATAAAAAAGAAACAGAAAATCTGAACAAAATAATAATGAGTAGAGAAATTGAATCAGTAATCAAAAACCTCCCAGACCAGAAATCTTCAGGATCAAGTGGCATCACTGGAGAATTATACCAAAAACTTAAAGAAGAATTAACACCAATCTTCTTAAACTCTTCCAAGATATTGGGGAGGAGGCAACACTTATTCTCTGAGACCAGCATTACTTTGATACCAAAACCAAGTAAGGACAGAACAAAAACAGGAAAAATATAGACCAATATTTCTACTGCACATGCATGTAAAAATTCTCAAGAAAATATTAGCAAACCAAATTCAAGAACACATTTAAAGGATTATACAGTATGACTGAGTGGGATTTATCCCTGGGATGCAGGGCTGTTTAACATATGCAAATCAAGAAACATTACCTCACATCAATGAAATGAGAGATAAAAATCACATGATCATCTCAATAGATATGCAGAAAATGAATTTGACAACATGTAACAATCATTGATGATGAAAACCCTGAATAGACTAGGTATAAAAGGAGCATAACATAACGAAGGTATTATATGACAGATCCACAGCTAACAATCTACTCAATACAGAGAAATTAAAAGTGTTTCCCATAAGATCAGGAGCAAGGCACGAAAGCCTGCTCCCACTACTGGTACAGATAATACTGAAGTCTCAGCTAGAGCAATTGGAAAAGAAAGAGGAATAAAAGGCATCTAAATTGGAAAGGAAGAAGTAAAATGGTTATTATTTGCTGTTGGTATGATTCCATATAGAGAGAATCCCAAGAATCAATAAAAAAAATATTGGCATTAATTAATGACTTAATTAAAGTTGCAGTATACAAAATCAACCTACAGAAATTAATTAATTTCGTTCCTTCACACTACTGATGAAGCAATGGAAAATAAACAAAATCATCCCATTCACAGTAGCATCAAAAACAATAAAATATGAAGGAATAAATTTAATGAAGGAAGTGAAAGATCTGTACATAGAAACTACAAAACTTTGCTGACAAAAATCAAAGAAGACACAAACAAATGGAAAGACATCTGTATTCATGATTTAAACTTCTTAAAACTGTCATACGACATAACCTGCCTACAGATTCAATGTATTCTCTATCAAAACAAAAAGCATTCTTCAAATAGAAGAAACAATCTTTTTTTTAATGTTTTTATTTATTTTTGAAGGAGAGAGAGAGACAGAATATGAGTGGGGGAGGAGCAGAGAGAAAGGGAGACAGAATCTGAAGCAGGCTCCAGGCTCTGAGCTGTCAGCACAGAGCCCAATGAGGGGCTCGAACTCACGAACCGTGAGATCATGACCTGAGCCGAAGTGGGATGCTTAACTGACTGAGCCACCCAGGTACCCCGAAACAGAAGAAACAATCTTAAAATGTGCGTGAAATCATAAAAGACCTCAATTAGCCAAAGAAATCCTGAGAAAAAAGAACAAAGCCAGAGGTATAATGCTTCTGGATTTCAAACTATACTATACAGCCATAGTAATAAAAACAATATGGTACTGGCACAAAAATAGGCATACTAACTGAGGAAACAGAGCAGAGAACCTAAGATGAGGCCCCAGCTTATATGATTAACTAATATTTGACAAAGAAGCCAAGACTTTTCAATGGGAAAGGATGGTCTCTGCAACAAATGGTGCTGCAAAAACTGGGGAAACATATGCAAAACAATGAATTTGGACCCCCATTTCACACCACTCACAAAAATTAACTGTAAGTGGAGCAAAGACTTAAATATAAGATCTGATATCATAAAGCTGCTAGAAGAAACTGTAGGGAAGAAGCTTATTATATGGGTCTTGGCAATAGTTTCTTGGGCATTGCACAAAAAAGCACATACAACAACAACAACAACAACAACAAAAACAATCCATAAATGGGACTACATCAAACTTAAAGCTTCAGCACAGCAAAAGAAACAACAAAATGAAGACAATCTGTAGAATGGGAGAAAAATTTTGCAGACCACATATTGGATAGATAAGGGATTAATATCCTAAGGATATAATGAACTTTGTCAACTCAATAAGGAAAACCTCCCAAATAATCCAATTAAGAAATGGGCAGAACTAAATAAACATTTCTCCAAAGAGAACATGCAAATGACCAATATACACAAGAGAAGATGCTCAGAATCACTAATTATCAGGAAAGTGCAAATCAAAAACCACAATGAGATATCTAACAGCCACCCGTCAGAATGAATGGCTATCATCCAAAAGACAAGAGGCACATATACTCGTGAAAAGAGAGTCTTTATACATTGCTGAAGGTGATGTAAATGTCTAACCGCTATGGAAAACAATGTGGGAATTCCTCAAGAAATGAAAAATAGATCTGCCATATGATCCAGCAATTCCAACTCTGGATATATACCCAAAGGAAATGAAAATGGCAAGATATATGCACACCCGTATTTATTGGAGCATTATTCCCAAAGCCAAGTTACGGAAACAGTTCAAATGCCCATCAAAACATGAATGGATAAAAAAGATGTGCTACATACACACAATGGGATATCATTCAGCCATGTGAAAGGAAGATATCCTCCCATTTGGGACAACATGGAAGGGCCTTGAGCACGTTATGCTAAGCAAGATAAACTGGACAGAGAATCACAAGTAATATATGATATCACTTATATATGGAATCTAAAAAAAAAAGGTTAAACCTGTAAAAAACAGAGTAAAAACTGAGTAAAGTGTTAGTTACCACAGGATGGAGGGAGGTGGAGGATATAAGTGATAATATTTAAGGGCGGAGACTTGTGATTAGTAAATAAGCCATAGAGATCTAATGCACAGTATAGTGAACATAGATTATAATAGTGTGCTATAATTATGTAATGTGTTAAATTTTGCTACATTGGCAGTCATATTACAACATTCAAAGGTATCAAAGTAACACATCATACTTACAAATGTTATATGTCACATTTATTACATAAAATTTCTTTTAATTCTATTTTACTGCTCAAGTAAAATATATTTAATTTTAGGTAGAAAGAACTTATACATAGGTGATATATAGGAAGACACAGTTTATTAAAATATTTTTCTTCGGGTGCTTGGGTGGCTCAGTCCCTTAAGTGTCTGACTCTTGGCTTCAGCTCAAGTTATGATCTCGTGGTTTCAGGATTCAAGCCCCATGTCCGGCTCTGTGCTGGCAGCATGGAGTCCGCTTGAGATTCTCTCTCTCCCTCTCTCTCTCTGCCCCTCCCCCACTCACGCTGTCTCTTTCTATTTTAAAGTTTTAAAATAAACTTTAAAAAAGTAAAATATTTTTTTCTTTTTTTTAACAGACTCCTGCAAATACCCTGTATTTTTCTAATTCTTATCACCTAATAATTAGGTAACAAATTAGCTTTTCTTGACCAAAGATGTAAGTGTTGACTGATATATAAACTGTCTCCACTAATTTCTCTATGGTATGTATTTCTCTCAGAGGTATTAATTGTGTATCATATTACTCTGCTTTTGTTCTATCTTTGATGGCATTTAAATCAGACTCTTCTACTTACCAAATAATTTTTCATATATGCATTTTTTCTTTTATTTTTTTCTAGGTCTTTTGATGTTCTGTATGTAATATTTTGCTCCTTTCTTTTACCCAGAATTCTTTCCTCTATTTTAACACATGCTTACCTTAAGAGTTAAATATAACATAATATTGATTGTTAACTTAAAGAGAAGCTTAAGATAAATGTGTGAGGCACTAATTATGGGATTTAGGTCATAGGTATCATTATGAAATCATTGCTGTTATAAACCAATCTCATCAATTTCTAAGACATTCATGAATTTTAGAAAGCTCATTGAGATTACTCTCAAAATTTTCTCTTCATTCCTCACTCCCCATGTTCACAATTAAATTTGTTTTCTTATATCAGCATTTAAGTTTAATAAATACAATTCAGTGCAATTTTAATTAGGATTTTTAGGACAGTATTTCCTGTATTTTTCACTATCAGTAAATGTTATGTCATCTATGTATATTAGCTATTCATAATTGTGAAGAGTTACTTTGTATATCCACTTAGAATCTATTAAAGTTCTATTTCACGTTCCAAAAAACTCATCAGAAGTTGAGGATGAGGATTGAATTAAGATATCTACATAACTGTTAAGGTATAACACTATCTATTTATGTTCTGGATTGTATTATTTGTCAAAAATATTTATTTCCCTTTCCTCGTGGACCTTCTCCTGCAATAGGATTTTACATCCTGCCCACTGATGAAAGGTTTGACAGTGCAACTTGCTTTGTTAATTGGAATGTGTGTGCCCTTGGCCATTGGTAATATGTGCCATTTCTAGGTACCTTATGTCATATGACTAGGGTTTTGTT
Source organism: Panthera tigris (assembly GCF_018350195.1). Taxonomy (NCBI): domain Eukaryota; kingdom Metazoa; phylum Chordata; class Mammalia; order Carnivora; family Felidae; genus Panthera; species Panthera tigris. Next base: position 33,185,529 of record NC_056660.1, on the reverse strand, counting down.
TGTTTGCTTTTTTTCTTGGTTCTGTTCTCATACATAAGACTCACACACTTGATTGAGAAAGGTGCTACTCGGGTGCCTGGGTGGCTCTGTTGGTTGAGTATCCAACTCTTGGTTTTGGCTCACGTCATGATCTTGCAGTTCACGAGATTGAGCCCTGCTCCAGGCTCTGCACTGACAGTGAGGAGCCTGCTTGAATATCTCTCTCTCTCTCTCTCTCTCTCTCTCTCTCTCTCTCTCTCTCTCTGCCTCTCTCTCTGCCCCTCCTCTATTCGTGTTCTCTCTAAATAAATAAATACAAACATACATACATAAACAAACAAACAATCATTAAGGAAAAAAAGAAAGCGGCTACCCCATGTTACAGTATGGTTAAATTTGTATCAATTATTGATGAATGTAGGGGCGCCTGGGTGGCTGAGTTGGTTGAGCGACCAACTTTGGCTCAGGTCATGATTTTGCAGTTTGTGAGTCCGAGCACTGTGTTGGGCTCTGTGCTGACAGCTCAGAGCCTGGAGCCTGCCTCGGATTCTGTGTCTCCCTTTCTCTGCCCCTTCCCCGCTCATGCTCTGTCTCTCTCTGTCTCTCAAAAATGAATAAGTGTTAAAAAAATTTAAAAAAAATATTGATGAAGTAAAAAGCTATAGAAAATGGAAATATTGCCGAAGGCAAATTTGATTATAGAGTTTGGCTGTTAATGTTACCCAAAATTGCTTAAAACTGTTAAGTTTGGAAGTATTATCATTTGTATGATTTAAATGAATGATGAGATATATGAATTATTTAAGAAAATCATATTTGGAAAAATTATAAAAATATTAGCAGCAAGTATTTTATTTGTTGATTAAATTCAGTTGCCTTTTTGATTGGATTTTATTTTAAAATAGAGTTAAGACCTGAGCTCTTTAATAATTAATCTTATTTTATTAGAAAAGAATATAGTTGCTACATTGTTTTCCATAGTATTTATGCCAGACAATGTCTTATGGGGAAATATAGATGGATAATGCCTTTGTGCTCTTTTGACTCAAGAGAATAAGCCAGGGTTACCAGTGTTGCCTCCCTACCATAGACATCCCATAGGATTCTGCACTGAAAAAAAAAAAAAAAAATTGCAAAATTGCTCTTTTGTGTGGATCCAGGATACTTTTCCCTTCCTGAACTGAAATCCCTCCACATCTGTTCAACCAGCTCTGCTCCAGGTTAAAGAAAAAAAAGAAAAAAAATTGTATTGATGAATTGCAAGTCTTGTTTCACATTCTGTTATTCCTGGCAGCAAATTCTCTCTCTCTCTCTCTCTCTTTCTCTCTCTCTCTCTCTCTCTCTCTTTTCTTTTGTAACATGCAAACCCAGAAGCCATTTTCAGTTCTCTGTCTTTTGTTTCATGAAATCTTCCCTATAAACACAAGCTACAAAGCATTGTCAAGATTTTCTTTTAAATTATAGAGTTCTTAATATTTAAACATAAATTAAGATATATTTTCAAGTGCCAATTCTATTTTTAAATTTATCCAAGAACCTGGTGGAAGATGGAGACAAAAGGAAAGGAAACTCTTACAAAAGGGTCACCTTCACTGATATTGGCAAATCCCAGTGTTTCCTGTCTGAAAAATGATTCATGTAATGTATTGAGGTTGCTTTCCTTTAGAAGAAGAGTGCATTCTTAAAGTGTAAGCCATACATAATACAAAGCAGCTTCAGTGTTTTTAGTACATTCAATACATAAATATAAATCTCTTGCCCATTTTGAATTTTTTTTTCTGAATTGTTTACATTGACTCTCTCCTTAGCTGTGTTTATCCATTGAAATAAAGTTAGTACTGTCTCCTGCCAAAGGACTTATTTTAGAAGATTTATAGCATTTAATATCATGTAAAATTTTTAGCCTAAGTATGATCATAAGCTTTCTTTATCAAAAGGTATCAATATAAAATCTGAGTTGAAAAATCTGATGTGTGTTTCACCCCTGATACAATGATACAATCAATGAGTATTAAATATAATTTGATCTAATAATGATCAACTTTAAAGTATTTTCCAATATTAATTATATATATATATATATATATATATATATATATATTTTGAGTACCTTTAATTATACACCTCAGAAGTAGTATATTTATCTTTAGGCTACTTTGATGAATTAGAAGTTATTTTGTCCATAATTGAAAGCATAGGCTTCAATGATTGATTCAAATTAGTCCTAATTATTTCTATCTGGCAATACCGTATACAAAATGCATTTTTTTCCATTTGAAAATCCTTAAATGTTTTTGAATACCTAGCATATATTCCATAGAGTTTTCTTTGTCAAGGTTGAATATGCCTTGATCCTTCTACCAATTAAATTTTGGATGTTCTCTAGTGCTATCACATTAGGTTACATTCTTTTGAATGTTTGTTGGCTTGGTATCGCCCTCTACTTTGCCCTTCAGGTGTGTAACAATAAAATGTGGTACAGCCAGTGTGGAGTATATTTAAAATGTTAACAATTTGGTATCCTAGAGACCCTCTTCCTACTCAAGCAGCTTAGAATTGCATAAAATTTTTGGAAGGCCATATCAAACCGTGACACAAATCAAGCTCATTATCTTTGAGTATTTTTAGTTGTCATGGATTCTCCAATACAATACGCCTATGTTAATGTTCATTTGATGAGCATGCCCTCAGTACCAAAGGTTATTTGCTCAATGTCTGCTCACTCCTTGGCTTTGAGCCTTTATACTGTAACTTGGAGAGATTCTGTCTGCAGCTCTCATCTTTATTTCGCTGTCATTTTTACTCAATGCTTGTTAGCATGGTAGCAGGGGCAGAGGAGTGGAACATTCATTCTCTACTGTTCTGATTAAGACCCAGTCTCAGCAGGCACTGTGTCCTTGGGTCTTAGGGATATAACCTAAGAAAATTTTCTTGCCCTTTCTATAACTATAGCTCTGGACCTGGCATGTACTATTGCTTTCTTTCAGGGTTTGTACTTGTGTTTGTTTCTTTTTAACCCTGTTCCCTTTGCCTCCACAGATTAAACATTTTGTTTGGGGGAAGAAAGGAAAAGGATGGTCTGTGCAGAATTTCAGCAATACCTGCTGTTTCCCTACCCCAGCCAGCATCACCATAGACATGTTCTCAGGATTGTTTCCACTATCCCCTGCCAATGCCAATGGGGCTAATTGAGGAAACACAGCAAGTGGGAATAAATCCCCCTACATGGGCAGCCCCCAGTGGCTTCATGTTCTCACACTAATTCACACACAGCTTTAGCAAATCATTAAACATTTTCAACTATGTCTTAACTGGCTTAAATGGCATATGGCCATATGTACCCTAGATAAGCAAATGTGTGTGTGTTCGGCTTCTCCCTGAAGGTGCCTAACTCTCTCTAGTTTTGGAATTAAGTGCTTTGCCTGAAACCTCAGTTTCTCTGGAAGGCTAGAGGAAAAAATCATTAATTTGCAATTTGTCCCTCTTTCTCTATTTTGTAAGGATGAGAGCAGCACTCTTTCTAGCTTACTACATCTAAGGTGATATTCAGAGATGTCTTATTAGGGTATCTTCTTAGGGTTTTTAAAAATTCTAAATCAGTTTGCCCCCATTTAAGTAAATAACCCATACAATACACTAATCAGCTTTTGATTATTATTATTTTTTTTTATAGTCCAAGCACTACCATCAATTTATTATTTTTTTTTTCTAAGCTCCTCTTTTGTTGGGCCAGTTTTGTTTTTTTTTTGTTTTTTTTTTTTATTTATTTTTGGGACAGAGAGAGACAGAGCATGAACGGGGGAGGGGCAGAGAGAGAGGGAGACACAGAATCGGAAACAGGCTCCAGGCTCCGAGCCATCAGCCCAGAGCCTGACGCGGGGCTCGAACTCACGGACCGCGAGATCGTGACCTGGCTGAAGTCGGACGCTTAACCGACTGCGCCACCCAGGCGCCCCTGTTGGGCCAGTTTTAAACCTAGACATGTGAGTATGTAGAAGGAGGGGTGAAAGCCTAGGACCCATCTTATGCTGCCTCTACAGAAAACTTTAAAGTTCAACCACGCCCTCTTTGCCACACTCCCTCCTCCCTACTCACTTACAGTAGTGGCCCTGAGCCAAACAAAACTCTCAGAAGTTATACTTATTGTGAGCACTTTTTTTTCTCTTGAAAAGCTGACTTCTCATTGTGTAGCCCTTTAGTTTCCACAGTGTAATTAGCTTAGGTCTAGGTAGTCAGTTTTCCTCTTTCATTAATCTGCTTTGCACTCTCCCTGGGTACATACTATCCCTCCTGATTTGGGCATTTCTAGTTTCTTACTCTAAACCGATGAGGCAGGCAGAGCTGGGGATAAGTAAGGGCACCGTTAGAAACTCTTGGTTTCTTTCTACATTTCTTTACACCAAACCACAACTTTCCAACCACCATCATCACTACCAGCACACACAATGTGCACGCGCGCGCACACACACACACACACACACACACACACACAGACAATCTAATTCCCAAGTCTGTGATATCCCCCCTGTCATTAATCTGCTCTCTTATATTTCCTAGTTGAGTTGTGGGTAGAGCGTCATCAGCCGAAGCTAATATGCTATCCTATAGGGAAGAATTGTTCTAGAATAAACTTTTCTTTCCAGAGGACACTACAAATGCTTAAAATTTCTTTGGTCAGTTCAAGTATCTCTGACAAACTCCCCTTTCTTTGATGCTACACTCCACGCGAAAACCAGTAAGAGAGATTTTAGACAACCTATGTGCGTTTTAAATTTCATGAAGTAATTCATAACGCTCTTGGATAAGAATCACTGAGTGCACAGTCTGTGAGTTAACTTAGGCATAACATATAGAAATCAGGACAGGTCATAAAGGAGGCTCAAGGGCTGAGTATAAGATACATAACACAGGGTTGATACTTGTGGTGTAAGCTACTCAAACATATTTTCCTAGATGCTGATTTTTTAAAAACAGTATGATAGTTTCCTAAAACTGGGAAATAAATTCATATCAGAGACTTAAGTCTTATATTTTTATTTCTGATAAAGTTAAGAATATGATTTTTCTTACTTTCCAGAGCTTGTAAATATTATTTGCCATTTTTTTAATGTTTATTTATTTATTTTGAGAGGGAGAGAGAGAGAGAAACAGTGAGAGAAAGTGTGTGATCAGGGGAAGGACAGAGAGAGACAGAGAGAGAATGTCACAAACCTTGAGATCATGACCTGAGCCGAAACCCAAGAGTCAGATGCTTAATCAGCTGAGCCACCCAGCCACCCCATTTGACATTTTATTTTGCTTTATTTTATTTTATTTTATTTAAATTTTATTATTTTTAATTATTTTTTATATTTTTAATCTTTAGAGATAGAGAATGAGATAGCACCAGTGGGGGAGTGGGGCAAAGGGAGGGAGGGATAATCTTAGGCATGTTTCTTGGTCACCACAGAGCCTGATGCAGGGCTTGATCACATGACCCCGGGATCATGACCTGAACTGACATCAAAAGTCAGAAGCTCTCTGGGCACCTGGGTGGCTCAGTCGGTTGAGTCTCTGACTTTGGCTCAGGTCATGATCTCACAGTTCACGGGTTTGAGCCCCGCATCAGGCTCTGTGCTGACCTCTTGCTCAGAGCCTGGAGGCTGCCTTAGGTTCTGTGTCTCCTTCTCTCTCTGCCCCTCTCCCACTCAGGCTTTGTCTCACTCTGTTTCTCAAAAGTAAATAAATGTAATTAGAAAAAAAAATTTTTAAAGAGTCAGAAGCTCAAATGACTTAGCCACCCAGGTGCCCTATTTTAAAAAAAAATTGTTTTGCTCCTTGTCCAAAGGGACTTTGTGGGAAAATATATATATATACATACACACATACACATATATATACATGTATGTATATATATGTGTATATACGTATATGTGTATATACATATATGTGTATATATGTGTATGTACATATATATGTATGTATATGCATATGTGTATATATATGTATGTATATGTGTATGTATATGTATATATATTTTTGTTTGAAGACAGGTTTCTTTTTTTGTTTTTAAGAGTTTTATAAATTTATTTATTTTTGAGAGAGAGAAAGACAGAGTGCTAGCAGAAGAGGGGCAGAGAGAAAGACAGGGAGAGAGAGAGAGAGAGAGAGAGAGAGAGAGAGAGAGAGAGAGAGAGAGAGAGAGAGAGATTGAGAATCTGAAGCCGACTCCAGGCTCTGAGCTGACAGCTCAGTGGGGGAGCCCAATGAGGGGCTTGAACTCATGAGCCATGAGTTCATTACCTAAGCTGAAGTCAGATAACCGACTGAACCACCCAGGTGCCCCTGACAGTTTTCTTATTATTACTTCACGTGTACTTCATAGTTAAAATTACAAATAATATTCTAAAGTTTTAGACATTTTAAAGATGCTTGAAATAGAAAATTTTGGCTAATAAAGTAAACATATAATTGTAATAGTTTTCTATCTAGGCTCTATGCTCTCCGATTTGCCTGACATTAGCACAATTCTGTCTCTGGTTCCGAGCATATAGTAGGATCTCAATAAATATTTGTTGGATAAATGAAATGTTGGTGACCACTTAAAGCTGCTATCATCTACATTTTTCATTTTCAAAGATTTTCTTCTCATATGAGTCCATTTTTTTCATTTGAGGTTATGGTGCTATCTTTTGTCACCTAGCTTGAAAACAACTGTTCCAAGATCTTTTATGTTTTCTTTTTATTTATTTTAGCACATGATAAAATAATTAAAGAGAAATGAAGTTTCTGGAACATCATTCTTAGAATAAGAACTGTGTCATAAAAGAGAATTAATTCTATTTTGGCTTAATCTTATTCTGATGGAAGCTCATTTAAACAAATATGTTTGAGTTTATTTTCTGGTAGCAAATCAACTTCCATTCTCACTTGGTGGTTTATAACAACACTATTTCTCTGACACACATTTGTTAGAATAAGCGATTTTAAGTACTTTCAAAAGATCACCTACAGATTAGAATCTTATTTTAAAAGACGTTTCTTTGGTTTGATATTAACATATAACAATGCTTATTATCTATACAAGGATAGCTATTCTTCAAAATTGTCAAAGGTGTTTCAGAATATTGTTACCTTGTATCTGGGGAGAGGGTATATATTATGTGTCTAACAACACACATATATTTTGGGGCGCCTGGGTGGCTCAGTCAGTTAAGCATCCGACTTCGGCTCAGGTCATGATCTCACAGTCCGTAGGTTCGAGCCCCGCGTCGGGCTCTGTGCTGACAGCTCAGAGCCTGGAGCCTGTTTCAGATTCTGTGTCTCCCTCTCTCTGTGACCCTCCCCCATTCATGCTCTGTCTCTCTCGGTCTCAAAAATAATAAAACGTTAAAAAAAATTAAAAAAAAAATGTTTCTTTGTGAGGGAATCTTGATGGAAGGCTGTTGGCTTCCATGATGTTCCAGAGCTTGGTTTTTATCCTAACAGATTTTAAAAAATGTAGACAAACCTGTTAATTTTAATGAAATTATAGTATCTATCCAGATATTGAAGTGTGAGATTTACTTAAGTAAGGGATCTAGGCTAGAAGCTCAGAGAACGATTTTAAACTATTTTAGCAACTCATGGCTTACTTAGCTTAATAAACTGTGGTTGAAGGGATTCTTCATTTTAAAGACATGAAAATTAAGGCACAAAAAGAAAAAAGCTCAGCAATGTCCTGCTGTAATTTTACGCATTCTTTCTGCTTTGGTGTAGCTCTTATTTGGTCTGGAATAGGAAAATGTCACCGGTTGGCTCCCTCTAGGAAGAAGAGAAAATAAGCTGGATATTGTGGGAACTGGGGCAGGCTCTTTTCTAAATACAATATATATTCTCGTGGCGGCTGGGTGGCTCAGTCAGTTAAGCTTCTGACTTTGGCTCAGGTCATGATCTTGCGGTTTGTGATGTTGAGCCCTGCATCGGGCTCTGTGCTGACACCTCAGAGCCTGGAGCCTGCTTCGGATTCTGTCTCCCTCTTTCTCTGCCCCTCCCCTACTCATGGTCTGTGTCTCTCTCTCTCTCAAAAATAAATAAACGTCAAAAAAATTTTTAATGCAGTATATATTCTTATTGTAGTTGGTTATTCAATGACTAGTCGACTAAAACAGTGTTTTTAAAATATTAGGATTAGGATTTGTTTTTATATGGTAAACATCTTTGCTCCATGTCTTATCGCTATGAAAAAATCTATTTTTAAGAATACTAAACCTAATCACTAAATCCTCACCTGAAACTAATATTAAACTATATGTCAACTAACTGGAATTTAAATAAAGTTTGAAAAAAATGAAAAAAAATACTAAACCAACATTATTCTGAAAAAACTGCATATTACAGTTCAGTGCCTATAGCATCACTCTAAGATGAAAACTAATCTCCTTAACGGGTTTTATTAAAAGACAAACATTTTTTCACGAAATAAGCGTTACATGCAAAGTGGATAACCTATTACTGTTATGCTTTCTGAAATTCTGATCCCTAAAGAAATCCCTGGGTTGTTAGGAAAAAAAAATAAACTGTAAACTTTTCTTTTTTTCAACAATTCTATACATTACTCAGTGGTCATAATGATAAATGTACTCTTAAACCCCTTCACCTATTTCACCCATCTCCCCACCTACCTTCCCTCTGATAACTGTCAGTTTGTTCTCTGAGGTTGAGTCTGTTTCTTGGTTTCTCTCTCTCTCTCTTTTTCCCCCTTTGTTCATTTGTTTTGTTTCTTAAATTTCCCATAAGGGTGAAATCATATGGTATTTGTTTTTCTCTGCGTGACTTATTTTGCTTAGCATTATACTCTCTAGATCCATCCATGTTGTTGCAGATGGCAAGATTTTGTTCTCTTTTATGGCTGAATTATGTTCCATTGTATATGTATGCCACATCTTCTTTATCCGTTCATCTGTCAGTTGGCACTTGGGCTGCTTCCATATCTTGGCTACTGTAAATAATGCTACAATAAACATAGGGTTGCATGTATCCATTTGAATTAGTGTTTTCGTATTATTTGGCAAAAACCCAGTATTACAATTAGTGGATCTTAGGATAGTTTTACCTTTTGAAGAACCTCCATGCTGTTTTCCAGAGTGGCTGCACCAGTTTGCATTCCCACCAACAGTACCCAAGAATTCCTTTTTCTCCACATCCTTGCCAACACCTGTTCCTTGTGTTTTTGGTTTTAGCTCTAGCAGGTGTAAGGTAATATCTCACTGTGGTTTTGATTTGCATTTCCCTGGTGATGAGCGATGTTGAGCATCTTTTTATGTGTCTGTTGTCCACCTGTATCTCTTCTTTGGAGAAGTGTCTGTTCATGTCTTCTTCCTGTAGTGTACAGAAATGCAACAGATTTCTGTATATCAATTTTGTATCCTGTGACTTTACTGAATTCATTTATCAGTTCTTGTAGTTTTTTGGTAGCATTGTCAGGCTTTTCTACCTAGAGGATCATGTCATCTGCAAATAGTAAAATTTTTACTCCTTACTTGTCAATTTGGATGGTTTTTATTTCTTTTGGTTGTCTGATTGCTGTGGCTAGGACATCCAGTACTATGTTGAATAAAAGTGGTGAGAGAGGACATCGTTGCCTTTTTCCTGACCTTAGGTGAAAAGCTCTCAGTTTTTCCCCATTGAGTATATTAGCTGTGGATTTTTCATCTAAGCCCTTTAGTATGTTGAAGTATGTTCCCCCCTCCACGTACTTTGTTGAGAGTTTTTATCATGAATGGATATTGTACTTTGTCAAATGCTTTTTACGCATCTATTGACATGAGCATATGGTTTTGATCCTTTCTCTTATTGAGGTGATGTATTAAACTGTTACCTTTAAGTACAACTGTCCATATTACATTTCACACTTAGAAATTATATTTGTAAAATTAAAAATATGTAGCAATATATGACTCTTCTCCTTCCAACAGAAGTTATAAACTAGCTACTCTTAATAAAGGGTAGATCTCAGATTCACTAATGAAGGTTTTAAAAGACTATCATGCCTACCACCTAAACCCACAGATACTGAGTCTGTACTTATTGGGTGGGCCTAGTGCATGTATGTTTTAAAACTTCCACAGGTGACTCACGTATAGGTAAGATTGAGAAATGCAGCTGAAGAGATTCCCTCACAAAAAAAGAACATTCCTTTATTTGTACCTTCTATTATTGCATCCTTTTATTTCTACCCTCCCCTCCAAATTTTCCTCCCACATTATTTCTCTGTGACTGGCTCTGAGAATGTAGATGTGTCCCAGAATTCTCACAAACATCAAAAATGTATGATGTGTCATTCCTGTTATGGCAGATTTCTAGAAGAATACATGGGTGGCTTTTAGTCGTGCGACACACACACACACACACGCGCGCGCGCACACACAGAGACATAACATATAACTGCCATTAAAACATTCACATAGTGCCGTAATTCAGGGTTCTTTCAGATGATTCATTGTCCAACTCACCTAACAGTAAGTTAGCAACCCAAGATTTTTCTTGGCTCCTCATTATTTCACTTTATGTTCTAATGGAAGTGGTAATGTAATCATTAGGCCTTTGTATGATGTGGATCAAAATTATTGTAGAAATATTATTGAAAAGAGTACATTCACACTTGCAGAAGAATAACACATTTCACTTTACTCCAAAAAGTGCTAAGGAAATGGTGGAACTTTATAGCCTCTTGCTTATTGGTCATTTGTGCTCGGCTATCAATGTGTATAGCGGTCAAATCTGAATACATTACATTTAGTTCTAAACTGAGGCTCTCTCTTCACAATAAATGACTCCATTGTTAGACCTATTTTCACAAGTGGTAACATGGAAATCATCAGTTGCTTCCCTTTCTGCCCTTAGTGATACTATTCAGATACTGAGTACTGACATTTCTATTTCTTAAGCGCCTACCAAATTCATCCATAGTCATCCTTCTAGTAAAGGCAATGATCATATCATCTCTTGCCCCAACTAGTACAACAGATTGTCAAATGGTTTATCATTTTGCAAACTGTAGCAGGATCATCTCTTAAATCATGTCTACTCTGTTTCAATTCTTTCATTGGATTCCCATTGTCCTAAGAATAAGACCCATGCCTTACTGGGTCTTATATCATGGGGCTTTGCCTTTCTCTCCAATCTTGTGATTTCTCTCACATATTCAATGTCCATATACTCTAAACCTCAGATACATTGAACTTTGTCCCCCAAAGTGACCAGCTGTGTCTTCCTGTTAGGCTTTTGATTTTGTTAAAAAAATGAGTCTCTCACCATTTATCCCCCACTACCTATCCTTCTTCACATTTCTCACTTTCTTGAGCAATTCTTATTTATCTTCCTAGTCTCTCCCTTAAATCGTCTTCCTTTGGAACACTTTTCTGGTCCTGAGACCAAGTTCATCCTATCTATTTTTTTGCTTTTGTCTCACTCAGTATTTCCCCCATCACAATACTTGTCACACCTTAGTATAATTACCTATTTTAAATGTCTTTCTATTTCCCCCAATTCTATGAGAGGGCTACACCTATTTTTTGTGTATGTGATGGCTGAATTCTAAAGATTTTACAAAAAAAAATAGGTACCAAACTAATATGTATTTAAAAAATGGAAGAAAATCTAATAGTCACCAAAACATATTAAGGAATGTGTCATTTGAAAGATTCAAGTAAAGATAGAGAAATTTTGTAAACTGGGAAAAAATATGATATTGGAACTGAAAAGGCTATGGGGTGTGTTTGTAAATAGAGTTTTGTTGCAGTCGCAGACACCAGGGATCATGCTAAAACCATATATATAATTATATATATGTGTGTGTATATAGTTTTTATGCATATATAATTCTATACGTATACAATTTTTTTCTGAAACAACACAAATGGAAGACCTTTGGGTGGGTACTTTTTTTTTATGCTTATTTTTGAGAGAGAGAGAGAGAGAGAGAGAGAGAGAGAGAGAGCGCGTATGAGTTGGGGAGGGGCAGAGAGAGAGAGGGAGACACAGAATCTGAAGCAGGCTCCAGGCTCAGAGCTGTCAGCACAGAGTCCGATGTGGGGCTCGAATCCACAAACCAGGAGACCATGACCTGAGCTGAAGTCAGGCGCCCCTGGGTGGATACTTTTTAAGTGACTCCTGTGCTTAGCAGTTTTTTGATTAACATACTCACATTGCTTTGAGACAAGTGGTTGTGGAACACTGTGGCACAGAGAGGTCAAGGGGCAGTCCCACAGCATATAAATTGGCAGTACTTTAGGAGGTTATAAAGAATGTACTTTCATAATTAACACAAAAATGAAAGAGTACAATAATGCAGTGTATCACTTTTATTAGGATTAGATTCCAAACTCGGGAACAGAAGGTGAGGCTAGGACAAGGTGTCCTTAACGTCTTTCAACTTTGTGGGTTAACTGCTCAAATGTTCTTAGAGATCATTTTTTTTAATACAGTTCCATCAGCCCTGTAATAGCTGGTAGATATGGGTCCAAGATTCTAGCAAGATTCCAGCTCTCTTCATGCACATTGGAGCCTATACTTTTCACACTTGCTGCTTGGAATGCTTCTCTGCCTGCCTTTTTGGTATCAACTATTCACTACTCAATAATTATTAAAAATCTCCTTGTCTGTGAGGATTTCCTTGATAGTTCCTTCCCTTAAAGAAAAAAAAAAAGGTTCATTCTGTCATTCTGCCTCAGAGAAACTTTCTTATTTCAGTATTTGATTTATGTTTATTGGTTTCATTTCTGTCTTTCCAACTCTTCCATATGGGTCTATTAGCATAGGAATTGGTTTGATGTTTTCTCTTTTTCAGGAGTATGTCCTCAGAGTCTAATTTTGTACTGGAATACAGAGTAGGCATTTAATACATATTTTTATATGAATTCATAATTGAATTAATATACATAAAAATATAACTGGAAGGAATTACATTATTGCTATATTACCAAATCATATTTTTTCTTTTTCTTTTTTGATTGTTGATATTTTAAAAATCATTGTGAAATTTTATTGTGATTAAAAATTTTAATATGATTAATACAGTGTAATACAGTTTTACAGATTTAATATGACAACAAATATAGACTGGCCTTACTGCACATCAGGCACTATTAGAAGAGTTGAAGACACAGCAGTGTCTCTAATTTTACTGATTTATAATTGAGAGATATCTAAGAATGGTAATTATCATAACAAATCCTGTACCACATCTGTAAGTTATATGAGAAGAGCTTATCATTATAATTTGATTACTGTGGAATACTGATAAAGCAGGACCCTAAAGTTTTACATAATGACAGAAATAAATCAAGCTAGTAGGTTATGTATAATTACCATCTTGATCAAGAATATTCAGTTATAGGATGTGCAATTTTATGAAAAGGGTGGCTAAGTTACTCACCATCTTCTGCCAATTTTGTTAACTAGTGTTTTTTTTAGGCTTTAAAAACAGGTCACATATTGTGCGGATTGAGCAATTATATTTATTAGCTATTATTTAACTTATGTCAGTACTTAAAACAGTAAGAAAATACCAGTTGAAACTTTTTTACCTATAGTCAATCATTGTGATTGACATATTGCATTTAAATGATCAGGTATACATGTATTCATGTTATAGGAGCTATAACATTACCGTACCAATGATAAAATATTGAAACCTCCACCAAATTATTTTACTTCATTAATTTATTTATACCAATAATTTTGCTGAAAGCAGTCAAAGGGAGTCTATAGTGTATTTTGTTTCTCTAAAAAATACAGCTTATAGTGTATTTTGTTTCTCTAAGAAAGATATAAAAGCCTTGTGCACATTTTTCAAATATACATTAAAAGTAAGATCTAAATTATGTATCTGTTTTAGTATCTATTGCTGCATAACAAATTATTCTACAGTTTGATGCCTTAATCAGCACTATTTATTATTTCACATTTTCTCTACGTAAGGAATCAGAGTATAGCTTAGCTAGTTCCTCTGACTTTGGGTCTTTTACAAGATGCAATCAAGGGACCAGATAGGGTTGCAGTTTTATATGCAGATGGGAAAGGATCAGTTTCCAAGCTCATTCACATGGCCCATGGCAGGATTCACTTCCTCAAGGGCTGTTGGCCAGAGGTCACTCTTGGATCCTTGCCACATAGGTGGCATGTTCTGAACATGGCAACTTGCTTCATTAAAAGAAGCAAGCAAGAAAAACCAGAGAGAGCATATACCAGCTAAAAGTGTGTCATAGTCATTTATATTTTGAAAAAAGAAAACTCATTTTACTGTGGTAAGCACACTTAACGTGAGATCTACCCCCTTAACAAATATTTAAGCGCACAGTGCATTAAAGTTTACACCAGGTGCAATGTTGTACAACAGATCTCTAAAGCTTTCTCATCTTGCATAACTGAAATTTCATGCCAGTTGATGGATAACTTTTCATTTCCTCCTCTCCCCAGTCCCAAGTAACCGCCATTCCACTCTTTGATTCTATGAATTTGACTATTTCAGATACACCATATAAGTGGAATCATATAGTATTTGTCTGTGATTTATTTGTTTCACTTAGATTAATATCATCAAGGGTCATCTGTGTTGTTCTATATTGAAAAATGTCCTTCTTTTTTTAAGGCTGAATAATATTCCATTGTATGCATAAACCACATTTTCTTTATCCATTCATCTGTTGATGGACATTAGGTTCTGTCTATAACTTGGCTACTGTGAATAGTTCTGTAATTAACTAAAGATTAGTAATAAAACTTTCAAATTCTGATTTCAATTCTTTTTGGCAAATACCCAGAAGTGGGTTTACTGTGTTATATGGTTGTTCTATTTTTATTTTTTTTATGTTTGCACAATCATTTTTTATTATAAAATTTTTGGAGTATATAGCAATTTGATCTAAATTTCTTTAATTTTATTTTTTTTATTTTTTAAAATTTACCTACAAATTAGTTAGCATATAGTGCAACAATGATTTCAGGAGTAGATTCCTTAGTGCCCCTTACCCATTTAGCCCATCCCCCCTCCCACAACCTCTACAGTAACCCTCAGTTTGTTCTCCATACTTATGAGTCTCTTCTGTTTTGTCCCCTCCCTGTTTTTATATTATTTTTGTTTCCCTTCCCTTATGCTCATCTGTTTTGTCTCTTAAAGTCCTCATATGATGAAGTCATATGGTTTTTGTCTTTCTCTGACTAATTTCACTTAGCACAATCCCCTCCAGTTCCATCCACGTAGTTGCAAATGGCAAGATTTCATTCTTTTTGATTACCGAGTAATACTCCATTGTATATATATACATCACATCTTCTTTCTCCATTCATCCATCGATGGGCATTTGGGCTCTTTCCATACTTTGGCTATTGCCGATAGTGCTGCTATAAACATGGGGGTGCATGTGTCCCTTCGAAACAGCACACCTGTATCCCGTGGATAAATGCCTAGTGGTGCAATTGCTGGGTACTAGGGTAGTTCTATTTTTAGTTTTTTGAGGAAGCTCCATACTGTTTTCCAGAGTGGCTGCACCAGCTTGCATTCCCATATTTTTAATTTTTTGAGGAGCATCCATTCTGTTTTCCATAGTGGCTGTACCATTTTGCATTCCTAATAGTGCGCAAGGGTTCTAACTGCTCCACGTGTTTGCCGATACTTATCAATTTTTTTTCATAATAATAGCCATCTTTACAGGTTTTAGTAAACCGGACTCAGGAGATGAAAGACCCATCTACCAAACATCCTGCAAAGCAGAGAACAGACCACAGCTGGAGCATCCCTAGTTTCTACCCATTAGCTACAATAAGCACAACCCCTGTAGTGACAAAACTGTCTCTAGACACTCTCAAATATCTTCTGAAAGGCAAAATCACTTCCAGTTGAGAACCACTGCTTTCAATTATTTATTACACATGAAGTTACTAAAAGTTTCCGTACTATCTAGCTATACAATTCTATGTAACCTATATGATATTATTTTTTATACTGTCCATTAGGGTTTTTAATTATTTTTCTATGATGACACTGAAAGAAGGGATATGAGCTCCAACTAAATGAAACAAATGAACAAACAAAAACCACCTGAATTAGAGGTCGGATCAGATCAGTAAGTGGATTAGAGTTTGACAAGTCCCAGTAGTATGGGTTATTGAAAAGGTCTCATGGGGGCATCTACCCATTTAGTTACTATTCTGTGTGAAATTCAAGTAGTTGTGTTTATTTGCCTTATGTATATTTATAGCTTCGATTTAAGGACATCCGGGGAATCTTTCCCAAAACACAAATAACTTTGTGAATAAGAATACATGAGCTATTTTTAAACATTGTTTTATACAATCTTTTCAAGTTTGACTATCAAATGTCATGTTCATATGTTTATAGGCTATGAATAGTACACTGAGAAATGCTGAGTGTGAGGGAATTAAGGTTTAACTTGAAATTTTAAGTCATTAATTATGGAGGGCCAAGAGAGAAAGTTATGGAAAATCAATTTACGGAAATAACATATTACCCATCTTGAGGGAAGTATGCCAGTGACAATTACAGATCTCCTTAATACTGCTTTTTGGAGAGAAATCTGACATCAGAAAATATTTTAATAAGGCCTGGTTTTTAAGTTGCTCAACTCAACCAAATGTCATAATGTTTGTGAAAGCTTCTCTTTTCAAAATTGGAATATATGCCTATGTAAGAGTTGATGATAATGAAAATAGTGAAAATGTCACAGCTAAAGCAGTTTTACTAGTAATTTACTGTGTAGGTGTAAGAAGATGTTATTAAGATTTACCAAATATGTGTTGTAGCTGATATATAATAAAATTGCCTTGTCTATTGAAATGGCGTAATTCTGAAACAATAAGACTAAAAGAGGAAAGGAGAGAAATAAGTGCCTTTGGGGGAGGTGGGGGCTGGATTGTATAGCTTGTTAAAAATATTGAGCCTCCAAGATCCATCATGTTAGGGCATCGTGAAGTTTGCTTTCCGGCCTTGGCCATCTGTCTATACATTAACATGATAGGCATTAACGGGAAACATAAATTTTACTTTCTGCCTTGCCTACCTCAGGCAAAATACCCTTTTTTCTAGTCATACGCATCTTTTTTCGCTGTTGTATCATGTTTTTTTAATCAAATTTTTTCTTTGCCTTATTCCTTAATGGCCATCATCAATTTATTTTCTTCTTTAAATTCGTACAATTCCATTTTTTGATACGCTCCCAGAAAAGTGGTTAATCTCCCAGAGCTCTTCTTTTAAAAAGACTTTCCCTGTATCACAAAATGTTATTTATCTATTTAATTGATTGCAAATAGTATTCAACGTGCTTTGGTCAGTACAGATGAGAATAAAAGATTGATACAGTAAAAGACACAGTTTTTGTTTTCAGTAAATTATGGACAAATAGATTTGTATACTGACAACCACAATACAAGTCAGGACACTCTTGTTTACTGGTCATAAAAAAGTGAAAACAAGTGGAACACTAACAACATACCCGGTTGGTGGCATACAGGAGGGAGGAATTTGCCTTTGAGATGGACTGTGCATAATAGTTATTATTTAATCAGGAGGAGATAAGGGAATTATCATTCCCAGCAGAACTAGGAGCACAAATAACGCGTTGTGTGTGTTCAGATAATGGCAAATTGCAAAAGGGGTAGTTGTGAAAGGATTGGTTGGGAAAGGCAGGTTCTAAGAATATCCTGAAGGACCGTGAAAGTCGATAGAACAGTCTATAAAAATCTATTCACATTTCAGTGTTTTTAATTGCTTCACCCTTTCCCTTTGAACACACTTGTAATACCATTTACTGTCTGCATTGTTTCCTAGAACTGCCATGATGCAGTACCATGACCTGGGTGGCTAAACACAAAAGAAATTTATTACGTGATAGTCCTAGGCTAGAAGTCTAAAATGAAGGTATCAGCAGAGCCATGCTCCCTCTGAAGGATCTAGGGAATAATTTTTTCCCCCTCTCTTCCTATCTTCTGGAGGTTACTGACAATCTTCAATCTTCCTTGGTTGGTGGTGGTGTCTTTCCAGTTTCTAGTTCTATCTTCTTATGACCTTCCTCCCTATTGGTCTGTGTACCCCTGTATCTCTGTATGTGAATTTCCTCCTCCTTTCTGATATTAAGGTGGATTCGGGGCCCACCTTAATCCAGTATGATTCAATGTTAACTCAATTACATCTGCACAGACCCTATTTCCAGATAAACATTGACAGGCACCTGGAATTAGAACTACAACATATCTTTTTAGGGGACACAATTCAACCCATAATTCTCCTAAAATAAATTTAAATATAGTATAGCCTAATATATATATATATATATATATATATATATATATATATATATACATATATATATATATACATACATAATTTACCAAATAAATATAACACCCTAACAATAAAAGGGACTATATATAAATACTTCAGAGTAAATATGTATTTGAATATGCTTAGGTACTACTATACTAAAATATATAGTGAACTAATCAGATACTTACGCTTGCAGATGGAGACACCATGTGAGAACAAACAAAAAACAACCATATTTTAATATTGGTGATCTAGTACCATAACAACATTACTATCAGTAGGCTGATTTTTATAAATAAATCATCACTGTGATAAAGGTCTGATCAAAAGGAAAAACAACCTCACCCCAATTCACAAGATACTTGGATTTTGGAATTAGGTTTACAGAAAAACATCCAAAAACATTTTGTGTTTGTATATAACACAAAATTGATTTTTATGCTCAGATACTAACAAACATTTATATGAATAGACATTAGGACGTATGAAAGCCATGGAAAAGGCAAAATAGTTATTTTGTGTATGTGGCAGTCCCATGCCTAACAGTAGAACAAGCATCTCTAGCCCCTAGAAGCCTAGAATGCCTCCACATCCCCATTTTGTGAAAATGGAAATAGCTGCCCTCTACCAACTTATAAAAAACATAGTTTGGGGGCATTGTAGTTTCTGTGGAAACCCAGTCTTAATTGTAAAGGGATTTGGCCTATAGAATTTGACCTCTCTGGTATGATAAAAGAATATTCTTGGGGTGCCTGGGTGACTCAGTCGGTTAAGCGTCTGACTTCAGCTCAGGTCATGATCTCACCGTTTGTGAGTTCGAGCCCCGCATCAGACTCTGTGCTGACAGCTCAGAGCCTGGAGCCTGCTTCGGATTCTGTGTCTCCCTCTCTCTCTGCTCATGCTCTGTCTCTCTCAGAAAAAAATAAATGTTTAAAAAATATTTAAAAAAAGAATATTATTAAATAAATTCTTTTTTTTCTAACTTTTTAAAGTTTATTTATTTTGAAAGAGACAGAAAGTACAAGCAGGGGAGGGGCAGAGAAAGAGGGAGAGAGAGAAAATCCCAAGCAGGCTCCACACTGACAGCAGAGATCCTGATATGGGGCTTGAACTTATGAACTGTGAGATCATGACCTGAGCTGACCAAGAGTCGGACGCTTAACCGACTGAGCCACCCAGACGCCCCTTAAATTAATTCTTAAAGCAAATAATTCATCAAATATATACCAAATACACCAATAATTTTATTGTTTACTCAAGATATTGACTGCATTGTGTGCTAGGTACTAAATTATGATCTGGGGACAAAATGACAAACAAGAAAGGTAAAAACTGCTTTCTTATGAAAATAATAAAGCCACTATTGAATTGTGTATGCCCTTTTGTAATATATGGTTTAACAAAAAGTATCTCAAATCATATATGTAATGCATATATACGTATATAAGTTGCAAACATATGCACATACAGAATTAAGACTAGAATCAAGAATATCAAAAGATTAATCGTAGTTAGATATTGTTTTTTCTATTTGAATGTTATCACTTATTTCTCATTTTATGGAACTTTTGTATAATTATAAGCAAAATCAGAATAGCTTTTATAACTACTATGATAGTCGACTTACATGTACTCTTTTCACCTTCCGAATTATGTAATTTTTGTCCTCAATTTACTATTCGGGAAATAGACACGTTTAGAAAAAAGGAATGGATTTTTGCTATACTGGTACATTTCAGACATTTCGTTTTGGATTGACTGAAGTGTATTTCAGGATATGCTACCCTGTAGGAACAGTTCGGATCACACCATACAGGCAGATACCTAAGCAAGCTGTATGTAAAGGCAGCTGATATCTCTGGTTCTGGTCTCAATCCCCTATTCATCATAACTTCACAAAGAATTGAAAATTCACATGAGGAACAGATTGCAAACATAAAACCTCTACACGTGTGCTTGATGAATAATACAAAATGGAGGAAGGCCAGGTGTTGGAGCTATGCTGTTGCAGAACAGGTGGAACTATGCACATGGCACACCCATGAGAATAGAATCAATAAGACTGTTCATGTAGGGATAGAGCTTTACTGTGCTTAAGAAATGGAATGGACATATATTACTGAGTGAAATGCCTCTAAAGTAAAATGAAAGGACCAGTCTTCAATTATTATAGTCTCTTCCTCCTTCTTCATTTTATTATGAGGTTATTCAAAGTTTTATATTCCTATGGAGAGAGTAAAGATATTTGCGATTTAGGATTCACTGGGGACATTTCTTCTAGTGCCTCAGAAACCTATTACCTGATAGCCTGGAAATACACTAGTGGACTTTATTTTTGAAAAAGTTAAGCATTAATTCTTTCACACGAGTAAGTATGACTTAATGTAAGGTATCCAGGGTGTCTGCTGTGAATACAGAGATGGTGCAATAAGAGGGATAAACACAAATAATTTTACATTACTTTTTCATTTTTAAATTCCAATTCAATGGGAGGTTTTGTGTGTTTTTTTGGTTTTTTGGTTTTTTTTTGTTTTGTTTTGTTTTGTTTTTTGGTTTCCATCAGGTGGATTTTGCCCTTAGATAAAGTAGAAATGGGAAAGAAGAAAAATATGCAGACATACACTTCGGATTTTTTTTGTGTGTTGATAAGGAATTTTTCTTTTAGACTTTGATCCTCCATGACCAGCAACACTTTCTATAGTACCAATTTGCCTAGACTCTCTTATTTAAAGAAAGCCTTACTCTACTTAAAAAAAAAAATGGCTTTGAATTTGTAGCCTAAAGTAATTTGTTTGCAAAGCAAATGTGGTTAAACTCATTACATGAAAAGCTATTAATATTTTTTTAAAACAAAAATTCAGCAAATTTTTAACTTATTCCATACTACCATCAAATATTTAAAAAGACCTTTAAGTAGCTTAAACATGGTATTCATTAGCTCAGGGATCTGATTAAACAAAATCTTTTTAAATTGGGCATAGGAATGTTTTATCAGCTAAAGAAAGAATCTGTAAAGCAAATCACCCATGCTAACAGAGAGGTAATTAAGAACTACACTAGTGTTAATGGAGTTCTCTGAATGACACGTCTAGAATAGGAAGTGATAGGAGACCATTAGCTAGTGAGTATGTGAGAGAGGTCTGCAGAAACCAAGTAGGCTACATAGAACCTGGAAAGGGCACCATAAATCAGAAACCCTACACCTGTTACCCTCACTCGATAAATTTGTGACCTTGGATTGATTGAGAAATAATTAGCCCTTTTCCTCTCATCTGGAAAAAGAAAAAGAAAGGCACAAGGTAATGTAGTTGAAAATGTAGTTGAAAGGAATGAAAAAAAAATGATGCAAGCAGGTATTTTAAAACCTTGACATAACAGTAATTTATTTTAGGCAGTCTGAAAGCACAAAAGTAAAATTATCGATAGCAAACATTCTTATCTTTTTTTTTCCCTTTTGGGTAGATGTTTTAAAGGGAATATATCAAATTGTATGAGAATGATCCCTTCCCAACTCCCTATCAAATGGGAAAATGCTTTTAAGAAAATGTTGATACAACTTTGGAAATCTTTTATTTGTATTCTTTACCAACCAAACAAAAGGTTTTGACCTAATTCAAGTTAAGGTATAGTTATGTGCACTCTTATTTCCAGATGCATGTAGCCCAGAAATTAGATATAAAATTCTACTCACTTAGAAACTGAATGGAAGCTATAATGTGTGAATTTAAATAAATGCTCTTAAAATTTGGAATTAGACATACATCATATCTTAGGCAGATCAAACTTTAATTCATTCATAAAATGAGCTCTCACAAAGAACAAAGGACATGAGGAACTAAAAATTAACCATGGATACCATCAATATTCAGGGATTTAACTTCAAAATTAGGAGGATAATAGTATAGACAAGGAATCTGGTAAAAGAATACTTATCTGTGTGGTAGATATCAAAGTTCCTGACTCCACACGTAAGGAGTTTGGAAGTTGCCAGTCCAAACTAACAAGTCAAAAGCTGAACAGACTGAGAAATCAACGACTCTTTTTGGATCCAAAAGGAAGAGGAGAACATAGGGCAAACAGCTGTCATTGGAGACCCAGGCAGACAGAGGGAGTTGTGATTTGAGGAACGGAGACTCATAAATGCAAACCACCTCAGGAAGCAGTGGCAGGGCAGAAAAACCTGAACTCTAACTGACAAACTGACAAATTTGGGACGTTCAGTGTGGACAAGTTGGAGAGTTTAAAACCCCAGGGGAATCTAGTCATGGGGAAGGGGTGTGCGATTTACCTCCAGGAGCTTGACAGGTTCACATGGTAAATATCAGGGAAAAATCCCCTTGTGCTTCTAGCAAGGAAAAGGGAAAAGGAACCATTGTGAACTACACCAGAGCACTCCATTCTTAACAAGTCCTGCCCTCAGGGCAAACTAGTTAACCAGAACCTAACCTACTAGGGTATTATCAGAGCCTAAGTGACTTAAGGGAATAGAAATACCCAACTGCAGCCCACCCTAGCCATCCTGTCCCACCTAAGGGGGAAGAGAAAAAACAAAAAACAAAACAAAAAAAAACTTAGAGACACTTATGAGTCCACAGTCCAGAGGCACAGGCTCATTAAAAAATTGAAATCTAATCACAGGACTTTATAGAACTCTGCCTCTCCCCACACACCTCCCCACCAAATTACTTAAGACTTATTTACAGCAGCTTCTTTTAGTATATATCATGACTGACCGTCAAGAAAAACTTACAAGTTATACCAAAAGGTAAAATGAACACAACGTGAAGAGCATCAGATCCAAACACGACAGGAATGTTGGACTTAATCAGCTCAGAATTTAGAACAATTATGATTAATATGCTAAAATCTCTAATGTATAAGGTAGTCAGCATGTAGTGACAGAAAACAATGTGAACAGAGAGATGGAAAGCCTAAGAAAGAACCAAAAAGAAATACTAGAGTTAGGGGCACCTGGGTGGCTCAGTGGGTTGAGCATCTGACTTCGGCTCAGGTCATGATCTCGCAATTCACGGGTTCAAGCCCCGCATCAGGCTTTGTGCTGATAGCTCAGAGCCTGGAGCCTGCTTTAGATTCATTCATTCTCTCTCTCACTCTCTCTCTCTCTCTCTCTCTCTCTCTCAAAATAAACATTAAAAAAAATACTAGAGATAAAAAAAACACTGTGACAGAAATGAAGAATGCCTTTGATGGGCTTATCAGTAGACAGGATCCAGCTGAGGAAATAATTTATGAGCTAGATGATATTTCAATAGAATCCCTGAAAACCAAAAAAACAAAAAGAACAAAGACTGAAAAGAAAAGAAAACCAAAGCAGAAAAGAACATCCAAGGACAGCAGGACAAATACAAAAGATACAACATATCTGTAAGGAGAATACCAGAAGAAAAAGAAACAGAAGAAATATTGGAAACAATAATTGACTGAGAATTAACTTAAATTATTATCAGACACCAAACCACAGGTCTAGAAAGCTCAGAATAAACAAGCAGAATAAATGCCAACCAAATGATACCTCAGCATATCATTTTCAAAACACAGAAAATCAAAGATTAGGGAAAACTCCTGAAAGAAGCCAGAGATAAAAAAAACAAAACAAACAAACAAACAAAAAGAACAAAGATCAAAATTACATCCAACGTCTCTCCAGAAAGCAAGTAAGCAAGAAGAGGGTGTAGTGAAATATTTTAAATGTTGAGAAAAAAACACAAAACAAAAAACACCAAACTTAGAATTCTCTACCATGGAAATTATGTTGCCAATAGACCGGCTTCACAAAAAAGAAAAAAAAAATGTTAAAAGTTGTATAGAGAGAAGGAAAATAATACAGGTCAGAAACTTGGATCTACATAAAGAAAGGAAGAGCATTGAAGAAGAAATAAATGAAGGTCAACCAGAAGCTTTTATTTTTCTTTTCTTAATTGATCTGATAACAGTTTGTTCAAAATAAGAATAACATCAGTGTATTCTATTATGTATGCATATGTATGTCTCTTACGTATATATTACACATGCTATACATAAATGAATTATGGGTAGTGATAGACACGAGAATCTTAGCTCCAGAGAAGCTCCTTTGAAATGGCAGCATGAGCGACACCCACAGGCATAATATAAGCAGAGATCAACTCCAAGAATCAACATCCACTCTACTGTCCTATAGGGAATTCAGATTTGAGGACTAGTCCAAGTTTGGGAAATGGAGAGAAAAACCAGACTCAAACAGAAGCCTTGGAGAGAGGAATTATATTCTGTGTAAATTGGAGATATTTACTGTTATATATCCCTGCATGCATTCAAGGTCTCAGTTCATTCCTGAGAACCCGGATAGTACAGATGAGGCCAGTTGACTAGATCTCATTTCTTAAAGCTATAATCTGAACATCAATGATCCTGGGAGCCTATGTTCTTCCCTTGACATTAACTTTTTTAGTATGTGTTTTGCTACTATCCACAAAGTTATTAACCACAAAGATACATCAAGTAGAATGTATATACTATGGGGAAAATGGAAGGTGGAAAGTCAAAAACAATATGATTTACATTATTAATTTTCCACACTGGCACTTTGGCACACATGGAGAATGAATAAATTAATAAAATTGGAATTTTCTAGAATTTTGCCTTTAAAGAAGAAGTAGAAAGGACACCTTACCTATAGTTATTACTAAAAAAGTCCTGCAAATTGCTGTTTGGGGTTACTTAGTAAGAAAATGTAATCAATTGAGTAACCGACATTTTGAACAAATTTTGCCAGATTATGAAGTCCAGAAATTAACACACCCTCATTGTAAATAAATTTCAACACAGAAACTCAAATAACTGAATAATTATAGTTTCAGAAAGCATAGATAGTATTGTTGTTTTGTTATAAATACACATTTTATATATTATGCAGAAAAAAAGGGGGGTTTTGACTTAATTTAACCTTACTCCTCTGAATAAATCACTAATTCTTGTCAACGCTACAGCTAAACTTCCTTCGAATCTTTTAATTTCTTTTGGTTTGCTCTGACATCTTTTACTGCAGACAACTATCACTGAATACCTAGAAAATAGCCTTTTAACTGCTTTCCCTACATTTAGATGTTTTTCTTTTCAAGATATTCAGTCTCCCTATGTATTCAGAGTCTTTATGTAAAACAAAGTTTATTTATGTAAAACGTAAATCAAGTCATGTCGCTCTCCTGCTGAAGTCCTACAAGTGTCGAATCACTCACTTAACTGAAAAGACCCTTGAAGAGGTAAACTGCCATTTATTTTTCCAGCCTCACTACAAGTTCTGCTGATGCCTCTCCCCATTTCTTCTAATTCAATCTGTAATTCATTTGGGCATGCCACTTCCTCTGAGGCTTCTTCCATGTTTCAGCCTACAGATGAGATTGGGTTTAGCACCTCAAACCTTCACTCTCATTGATCTGTACTCCTTAATAGCAGTTTTAATGGTCTTTCCCTCACTAGCTTATAAATTTCATAAGGGCAGAGGCCATGTCTATTGTGCCTGCTTTCAAACCTCCAAGCCAACTTGTAAAGCTTTTGAATAATAGGATGAATTTTTTTATTTTATTTTTTTAATGTTTATTTTTTATTTAATTTTAAAAATTGTTTTTATGTTTATTTTTGAGAGAGAGAGAGAGGGAATGGGGGAGAGGAAAAGAGAGAGACACGGAGTCCGAAGCAGGCTCTAGGCTCTAAGCTGTCAACACAGAGCCCCATGCGGGGCTCGAACTCACAAACCAGGAGATTATGACCTGTGCTGAAGCAAGCTCAGCCTGCTTGACTGGGCCACCCAAGCGCCCCTTAATGTTTATTTTTGAGAGAGACACTGTGGGGGGGGGGAGGGGAGCAGAGGGAGAGGGAGACACAGAATCTGAAGCAGGCTCCAGTCTCTGAGCTGTCAGCACAGAGCCTAATGTGGGGCTCGAACCCACAAACCATGAGATTATGACCTGAGCTGAAGTCGGACGTTTAACTGACTGAGCCACCCAGAAGCACTTAGGATGAATTTTTTAAAATAGTAAATTTTTAATGAAATGTGTCCTTTCACTATGCACATATTATTCCCTCCTCTTGGAATATTCTTTTCCTCTAATATATTTGACTGACTCTTATCCTTAAGGCTTAAACTTAAATGCTGTTTTCTCAGAGATGTTCTCTGGATCTTCAACCTAAGATGCATCCTTTTGTAATACTGTCTGTATTTTCCCAAACAGTGCATATTGTGTTTTATAATATATATTCATTTCTTTGAATATTTGGGTATGTCTGTGTCTCTCACTATAAAGTCCATAAAGGCAGGGGAGGTGATGATTTAGTTCATTTTCTCTCTGTTGTCCTAGTGGAGGGCTGCACACACAGCATGAAAATGGGTGCTCTGTAGACATCTATTCAGTGAATGGTGGATGGTGAATTTGTGTTTCATTTTACTGCTTTTGTTTTGTTTGGGACTTGTTTTCATTTTATGCCCTGTCTTGGCAAAAATACATTTTGCCAGCGTTACGACAACCCAGAGTTCCCAGTTGCTTCCATCGTTTCTGGTTTATGAAGCCAAATATCTGGAAAACACGGCTGCAGAAAATGCATTTTGATTTTGGCAGAATAAACACAAAGGATTTGGGGTCTACTTAATTCAACATCTAAGTCAGAGAAGTAACTCTTTCTATTTGTACTTCATTTCACTGTCAAAGTACTGTTTGAGAAGAAGACATGTTTCTTATTTTCAAAATTGTGGATATGACAGACACATGTATCATTCAACAGTTTATGATATTTTTACCTTAACTTTATGAACAAACTGATTCAGGGTTACTCCTCCATTGTCTCTGTGTCTGGGAATCAAAATGTGCAAGCAGAGGTTGAAGCTTTAAATTGCTCGCATTCTATTGGCAAACTGTAAATTTTTCAGCTCATTTATGCAAAATAAAGATTACCTCAGACCTGGAAGTTAAATTAGATTAGCATTTCAGTAAGGATCAGCATGCAAGGTGAGTAATGTCTCTTTCTAACAGATTAGTAAACAATATGTACTTCTTGGATAATGATAAGTATATCATTTCTGAGGCCACCTTCAAGGAGAACGGTGCAAGAAAAACAGTTATTTCTGGCAGTTAACAAATGAATAATTTATTTATAATGATTTGGAAATTTTAGTCACATAGAACTTTTTTTTTAAGAACAGTAACTCTTATACATATGCATCTTGAGAAACAAGTTTTATAAAACCAGTTTTAATAATGTTCCTGCAGGAGTACAAATAGGATTTAACAATAGAAATGAATTTAAAATGCTCATCTATTATTAATACTGAATGTATAAACCCTATTAAGAGAGCAGGAATAGTTTAATAAGACACTATCCTATGGATATGGATGTGTCAATAACTCTCAAATGATCGTTATCTTTATCCATTCTTCATTAAAAATGCATGGCTATTTAATTCCTGACAAACTCAAATTTGAACACTATGTTCTGGAAAAAGAGGCAAGCCTTTTAATAATAAGTTTATTTATTTTTAATATAATTTATCAGTGATACTTTTGTAGCAAAATATTTGTCACCGCAACTGGAAATTTGGCTAAGAATTTATTAAAGATTTATTGCCATTTCCCCTTAGAGGACTGTTTATATGAGATGCATTTTAAAATACTGAAGACCAACAGAGAAGTTAAGGTGGAGATATGTCTCTTAAAGTACTATTGTGTAAATAGACTCAGCCTTTACTTTTGCACTACAACAGCTTTGATTTGGAAAAGCACACTTTCATTATCCAATTATATGGTATTCTACCCTTAAAAATTTGAAGTAATGCTGTTATACTCACTGAAATATAAATGAATTTATTTATTGACTACTTACCCTGTCAAGAGAGGATAGAACTTAATGGATGTGTTCCTAGTGGTCTAGCTTAACATAACATAAAATTTGATATATAGGAACAGCAATGACAACAAAATAGGAGAATATTAAGTAAAATAACAAGCACTGGGAAAAGGGCAAGGCAACAGGGGAAGGTTAGAATGATGTTTGTTTATACAACATGTATAAACAATATGTAATGTTTATAAATTATATACATAATTTTTATATTACTGTTCTAAAGTGATTATATAACAATAAAGCCTTTTTAGTCCCTTAAAGCCATATATCATAAATCACTAAGCGGTTTCCCTGTTTTTGTAACATTGTAGAAAATTTCAGATTTTTAAAGGAGTGGACTTAATGCTTTTGAATTTGTTGATTTAGGCCAACACATAATACTACACTTTTAAAAATTCATTCACTCAGTCAAAAAATATTTATTAAAAATTGCTTACATTCCATGCCTGTTGTAAGAACTGAGGATAGAGAAGTGATGAAATAGATGTGAGTCTTGATCTGGAAAAGCCTACAGTATAAGGAGAAAAAGGCATTGAGCAAATAATAAAATACCCAAAGAATTATGGCCTGTGATCATTTATCTATGGAAAATATATAGCACAATGTGAGAAATTATACCACAATACTAAATTTGTATTGTGGTTGATGGAAAGCTTGCAAAAAAAAAGTGTATATAAGGTAAGACCTGAAGCCTAAATAGAAAGTGTCAACAAAGAGTCAGTGAAGGGGCAGAGGCAGTTAGAGCAAGTATCATGTGTTTCCATGTCCACAGATGATACAAGTGCTGAATGGATTCAGTGTTCTGAAAGTCTGCCAAAATGGCTGGAAATAAGCAAGGGAGGTAGATCTGAGATTAAGGAAACTCCAACATGAACATGACTTATTGGCAAAAAATTAAGGAATTTGAATTTTGCCACATGCTTATTTAGGGGGCCCATGAAGACTTTCAAGTAGGAAAATAATATGCTTTTATTTCCATTTTGAGAATAAAATTTAGCTTCAGGAGAGGGGAAGGGGGGAAGGCTAGGTTGGAAAGTGAAGAGACAGGAGACTGCCAGCAGGACAGAATTATGGCTTGAATTAGAGAAGTCACAGTTGCAACAGATAAAACTAGATAGATTTGAAATAGATTTTAAAGCTGTCAACATAACCTGGTAATTGCCAGGTGGTGGATGGAAAAAGGCACCAAAGCAACACGCACTCTCTTCTCAACACACAGCTGAGTGGCATCACCATGTATAGACTGGGAAGTTTGAAGAAAGAGAAGATTTATGGGAAATAAAAAAAAAAAAAACTACACTTGGTATATATGTTGTCTAAAGTCCATTGAGACATCTGAGTAGAAATATCTAGTACTTAACTGGGAATAGAGGATAGTTTGGGGCTCCAGATATATTAGTTGGAGGTCATAGTTTATATGTATTTGAATGTATTAGAAAGACAATATAACCCAGAGAAGAGGTAGAGTGAAAGTGAGGGAGAATGAGAGAGACAGAGGGAGAAAAAAAGGGAGAAAGACAGACAGAGAGTGGGTAAGAGAGGGAAGACATAGAAGAAGGGGAGAGGGAGGAAGGAAAGGAGAGAAAGAGAGAGAGAGATCTAAGGCAAAAGAGATTTTTTTGCAAAGAAGGAAGAATGGGAAAACGTGGTGAATTCTGCTTAGAGGCTAAGGAGAATGCTATTGGAAAATGCCCAAATGTCAGGGCACCTGGATGGCTCAGTCGGTTGGGTGTCTGACTTTGGCTCAAGTCATGATCTTGAGGTTGGTGAGTTCCACCCCACATGGGGATATGTGCTGACAGCTCAGAGCCTGGAGTCTGCTAAGGATTCTGTGTCTCCCTTTCTCTCTGACCCTCCCCTGCTTGCTCTCTGTCTCTGTCTCTCTCTCTCAAAAATAAACATTAAGGGCGCCTGGGTGGCGCAGTCGGTTAAGCGTCCATCTTCAGCCAGGTCACGATCTCGCGGTCCGGTCCGTGAGTTCGAGCCCCGCGTCAGGCTCTGGGCTGATGGCTCGGAGCCTGGAGCCTGTTTCCGATTCTGTGTCTCCCTCTCTCTCTGCCCCTCCCCCGTTCATGCTCTGTCTCTCTCTGTCCCAAAAATAAATAAAAAACGTTGAAAAAAAAATTAAAAAAAAAATAAATAAACATTAAAAGAAGATTTTTAAATGCCCAAATGTCAAGAAGAGAGTGTAAGAAAACAAGGCAAACACTTCCTTCTCTCCCAAGAATTACATATCAATTTAGATAAAAATATTTTTAAACACATTTTAAAATGAAAGTCATACCAAAAACAAGATAAGCATCTCTCTGGGTTAAAAATGGAACAGAATCATATTCTGTAAGTAGGTCTGTACCAATAGATAAAACTTTGCTGCAAAATTGGAACATTGAGACCAGGAGGTCAACCTCACAGGTGTATTGGGAACCTTAATTTACCACAAAGCAAGAAAACTGAATTTGTGGAGTAAATCTGTGATATTGGGGATTTTTTTTTAAGTTGTGAAAGCTCCCCGTTTCCCTTAGGTTGTATAGAACTGCAAATAATATCTTTATCACACCAAAAAATGAGTAAACACTGATTAAGCTAAAATATCATAGCTTTCTTTGAGTCTACCAGAAAACTGAGATCCCCAAACAAATATATAACCTAAAATTTAAGAAAGATGAATCTGAGAAAGATGGAAGGTAAGAATTGCCTCAACTGTGATGGAGGATAGGAAAAGTATCTGTGTGTTCTCAAAACAATTAATCAGGTGAATCACAAAGAATGCTGAAAGTCAAGTGGCCTAGTGTCAGTCTGAAATAGCTGAGATTACTGTATACCTCAGTCTTTACTGCTTGACTACACAAAACAACTAACATTCTATTAAAAATTTAAGAATACACACACAAGCAAAAGGACCCAAACCTATTATAAAGAGACAAAGCAATAAACAGAACCAGATTTGTAAATGACTTAGATATTGAAAGTATCATATGGGACACTTTAAAATAACTGTGATAAAAATATTCAAGCGTGTTGTGAGAAAGATGTGCAACAGGTATGAATATAGTGGATTTTAGTCCAGGTTTTCTAGAGAAACAGAACCAATAGGTATATCAGTTATAATACATCCTTTTATATATAAGTATATACTAATGTTTTATATAAAACATTTTATATAAAGAGATTTATTATAAAGAATTGGCTCATGTGATTAGGGAGGCTGAAACGTCCCAAGATTTGCATTTGGTTTACTGGAGACCCAGGAGAGCCAATGGTGTAGGTTCCAGTGTTTAAAGCAAGAGAAGATAGATGTTTCAGCTCCAAAACAATCAGACAGAGAGAATGCATTCTTTCTTACTCAGAGATTTTTGTTCTACTCAAGCCTCCTCTAGGTTAGAGTAAGCCATACCTCCTGGGTAGGGCCATCTGATTTACTCAGTTAATGCAAATGCTAATCTCATCCAGAAACTCCCTCACAGACACATTCAGAATAATGTTGAACCAAATAGCTGGGCACCCAGTCAATTTGAAACTTAAAATTAACCATTACAGGAAATTTCAGCAGAGGTGAAATAGTTCAATGGAAATGTCAGAAATAATGACAAATTGTTAGATATGAGAGAATAACTTCAATAGGAACATCAATAGACTTGAGAGAATGAAGATAAAACCATTGAGCTTAAAGTTGGGTAGTTAAAAATTACCCAAAGTAAAACACAGAGAAAGAGAGAATGAGAGGGAGGAGGGGTGGGGGGTGGAGTGTAACCGCACACACACACACACACACACACACACACACACACACACACACACATATTCAAGAGCTCTAATACAATATCAAGTGTCTAATATATGTATAATTTCAATCCTAGAGGAAAAGACCAAGGGAAAGGGGTAGAGAAAACATTTGAAGAAAATAATAGCCAGTACATTTCTTCAGATTGATTTTCTGATTGCATATATAATAAAACTTTGTTCTCTACTTAAAACTTAAATGTCTCTCTTTGCTTTCAATATTAAGTACCATTCTTTTAGCCTGACTTAAAACCTTTAGATTATCTTCATTGGTGTCTAAGTCATATTTTTTGTTGTATCCCTCAAGCATTCAATATATGAGCATACCTAAGTGTCTCAAGTTCCAGATATATACCATGTTCTCTTGCAACACCCATACTCATACGTGTGGGTTCCCAA
Organism: Panthera tigris; assembly: GCF_018350195.1. Classification (NCBI taxonomy): domain Eukaryota; kingdom Metazoa; phylum Chordata; class Mammalia; order Carnivora; family Felidae; genus Panthera; species Panthera tigris. Next base: position 33,153,176 of record NC_056660.1, on the reverse strand, counting down.
TTCTCAGAATCCCTGTCCACATCCAAGTCAACCTGACTTTAACTCGATGTCAAGGATCAAATCGAAGGTTGTTTTTATTTGAGGTCTTTCCTGACTTCCAGGTTATGTTAGTAAGTTCCCATATCACCACCAACTTGCTTTCACCACAGCATTTATAATAATCTATTGCAATTTTTCCTAATACATGTTTTTCCAAGTAGGCAGTAAATCTCCTGAGTTTGGTGAATATATTATAGTTTTCTTGTATTCCTCTGTGTAGTTCAATGACTGACTAGTGTGTGACAGATACTTGATAAATGTTCATCAAATTAATAAATGACTTATTTAATAAGATCAAAATAATGATTAATGTTTATAATAACAAAGAAAATATGACTGGCCAGCTACAGATTTCAGTCTAGTGTTTATGAATAATTATGTGTTTTTTAATTATTACTTTTAAATATTCAAACCACTTTTTAATTTATTTTCCTATGCTCAACACATTTGTAAAGACTCATAACTTACAAAACTATGCATTAAAAGTTAAGAATAACAAAAGCAATTTTACATAGTTTAACCGTCTATAAAAACACAAGTTAGCAGTTATTGTAAATCACTAATAGAATACACAAACTTTCTCAGAGCACAATGTAACCATGCTGAAAGAGGCTGTAGATGTAACTCGTAGCAAATCTTTCAAATCAGACTCTATTAATCTTAATTTTTACTGTTGCATTTATCAGAATTAATGCATGAAAGATTATATATGTGAGCTATTTATATGATAATGAAATTGTATAAAATCTGTAGTATGCACAAATCAAACATTTATATTTGCTTTCTTTCTTGCAATGCTTATTTTGTTATATTTGTGGTTTGTAATTTATTTTCATATTCCATATTTATGAATAGGAAATTGTAATCTATATAAACTATATTCACACAAGATACTGTATTATAAAGACTTTGTTAGTCTTTTGCTGACATATGTCTCTTTCTCTATTATGAGTAAATCCTCTAAATAATGGTATATATGATTGTACTCTCAACAGACAAACTCTACATGTAATTCTAAATGAATTTGGAATTTGGTTCAGTCATCCAATAGAATATGTTTAATACAGTTAGTCATTCTGTGAATGAACATTCTGAATTAAGGAAGATCATCCTAGAAAAATATTTATCAAGTTTAAAAGGGGCATCCCCCTTGACCCCAGGATTTGAAGGTAATGAAAATCTAGCACAGATGCAAGTTTTTTATATATATTTTGGAATGTAAAATTGATCTCTATTCATATTTTATCCTTTGACTTTCTACAGAACATTAATTTTTGCATAGCTACCCCAGGAGCACATTACTGCCCATTATGTCCTAAAGGAAATCAAAAATGAAAGGCATCAGTTTGTCTTTGTTCTGTTTTGAAGTTGAAGTTGTGAACTGGTTGTATCATCCACATTATACAAGATCTCACTTAACCATTTCTCCTTTCCTCAAACTTCTTTGTAATTTTTAAATGCCACTTATTTAAAAATTCAATATTTGAAAATGGTGCCTCATTAAGATTTGTTGGTTTGTTTTATGTCTTCCTAGAGCCTTGATTTTTCCTGCTAATCTTTGAGTAAACATTTGTAAAGTTTCTTATCTTCTATTCAACATCTTCTGTATTCTCTTACACCTTTCATTATTCATTTAAACTTAAGTCATTTTTCCTCCTTTGGACTGCACATGTCATTATGCAATAACATTTCATAAGAAATCACTTACCAAGCAATTTAGATTTACCAGTGAGTTTTCAAAACCTGTTCAATGTGTGTTAACATACAGCACTAGTTTTTACTAAATTACTTGAATCTTGATTACGTACACATACATACATATGTGTACTGTATTAAAAGTTTATATAACTAAATACATAAGAAGTATAGCCTAACTTTTTGGAGGGGTAATTCATAATTAAAATTATGTATTTAAGAAGTACAACTTTGATCATTTGATATACGTAAACATGAAATAATCATGACAATCAAGCTAATTAATACATGCATCACCACCTTTGCTTTCTTTTCTCTCTCTCTTTCTCTCTTTTCAGGTAAGAACACTTCAGATGTACCCTCTAAACAAATTTCAAGTATATAGTACTGTATTGTTAACTATAATTAACTATAGTCACACTGTTATATATTAAATCTCCAGAATTTATGAATCTTTCCTAACTCATACTTTGTACCCCTTGACCAGTATCTCCCTATTTCCCACTTCCTCCAACTTCTGGCAACCACTATTGTACACTTTCTAAGAGTTTGAACATTTTAGATTTCACTTACAGATGAGGTTATACATTATTTGTCTATCTGTGCTTATTTTATTTAACATAATGTCTACCAGATTTACCCGTGTTGCTACAAATGACAGGATTTCCTGATTTTTCATGCATGGCTGAATAATATTCCAGTGTGTGTGTGTGTGTGTGTGTGTGTGTGTGTATACCACATTTTCTTTTTTGTTTTCTCCTTTTTTTCAAGTTTTTATTTAAATTCCAGTTAGTTAATATACAGTGTAATATTAATTTCATGTGTGGAATTTAGTGATTCATCACGTATACAACACCCAGTGCCCCAGTGCTCATCATAACAAGTGCCTTCCTTAATACCCATTACATATATAACCCATGCCCCTGCCCAACTCCCCCTCCAGCAACCCTAAGTTTGTTCTCTATAGTTAAGAGACTGTTACCTAGTTTGCTTCTTTCTTCCTCACTATGTTCATTTGTTTTATTTTTTAAATTCCCCATATGAGTGAAATCATATAGTGTTTGTCTTTCTCTGACTCACTTATTTCAGTTAGCCTAATAGTCTTTTTTATTTTTTGAAAGAGCGTGAGCAGGGGAGGGGCAGAAGAAGAGAGAGAGAGAGAATGTTAAACAGGCTCCACACCCAGCATGGAGCCTGACACAGAGCTTGATCTCACAACCATGAGATCATGACATGAGTTGAAATTAAGAGTCAGTCGCTCAACCAACTGATCTACCCAGGTGCCCCAGAATAATACTCTTTAGCTCCATCTATGTCATTGTAAATGCAAGATTCCATTCTTTCTATGGCTGAGTAATATTCCTGTGTGTGTGTGTGTGTGTGTTTGTGTGTGTGTGTGTGTGTGTGTGTGTGTGTGTGTGTGTTAGCCATTCAGCAACTGATGGACATTTGGGATCTTTCCATAACTTGGCTATTGACAATGCTGCTATAAACATCAGAATTCATGGATCCCTTCAAATCAGCATTTTTGTATCCTTTGGGTAAATACCTAGTAATGCAATTACTGGATCATAAGATAGTTCTATTTTTAACTTTTTGAGGAGCCTCTATACTATTTTCCAGAGTGGCTGTGCCAAATTGCATTTTTATCAATAGTGCATAAGGGTTCCACTTTCTTTATATCTTCACCAACCCTGCTGTTTCCTGTGTTAATTTTAGCCATTCTGACTGGTGTAAGGTGGTATCTAATTGTAGTTTTGATTTAAATTTCCCTATGGTAAGTGATGTTGAGGACCTTTTCATGTGTGTAAGCCATCTGGAAGTCTTCCTTGGAAAAATGTCCATTCGTGTCTTCTGCTCATTTTTTTAACTGGATTATTTGTTTTTGGGGTGTTCAGTTTTATAAATTATTTATTTATTCTGGATACTAACCCTTTATCAGATAGGTAATTTGCAAATATTTTCTCCCATTCAGTTGTTTGTTTTTAGTTTTGTTGATTGTTTCCTTCATTGTGCAGGTTTTTATTTTGATTTAATCCCAATAGTTTACTTTTGCTTTGGTTTCCCTTGCCTTAGGAGACCTATCTAGTAAGAAGATGCTATGGCTGAGGTCAAAGACGTTACTTGCCATGTTCTCTTCTAGGATTTTGACGGTTTCCTGTCTACATTTAGGTCTTTCATCCATCTGAATTTATTTTTGTGTATGGTATAGGAAAGTCGTCCAGTTTTCCCAACACCATTTGCTGAAGAGACTGTCTTTTTTCCATTGGATATTCTTTCCTGCTTTGTTGAAATATAGTAATGGGTTTATTTCTGGGTTTTCTATTCTGTTCCATTGATCTAGATGTCTGTTTTTGTGTGAGTATACCACATTTTCTTTATCTGTTCATCTGTCAGTAGACACTTAGGTTGTTTCTATCTTTTGGTTATTGTGAATAATACTGAAATAAACATGAGAGTGCAGATATCTCTTTGAGAAACTGATTTCATTCCCTTTGGATATATACCTGGATGTGAAATTCCTAAAACATAAGGTAGTTGTATTTTTAACATTTTGAGGAGCTGCCATACTATTTCCCATAATGGCTGTACCAATTTATATTCCCACCAGTAGCGTACAAGTGTTCCTTTTCTCCACATCCTCACCAACACTTGTTATCTATTGTCTCTTTGGTAATAGCATTCAAATGGGTATGAGGTGATATCTTATTATAGTGGTGATTTGTGTGTGTGTGTGTGTGTATATATATATATATATATATATATATATATATATATATATCTCAGATATCTCTAATATACTTACTGGCCATTTTCATGTCTTCTTGGAGATACATTTAATCAGGTCCTTTGCCCACTTTTTAATCAGGTTGTTATTTTTCTAAGGCATTATAGGAGTTCTTTATATATTTTCGATATTAACCTCTTATCAGAGACATGATTTGCACACATTTTTTCCCATTTCATAGGCTGCTTTTTTATTTTGTTGATTGCTTCCTTTGTTATGCAGAGCTTTTTAATTGATGCAATCTGATTTGTTTACTTTTGCATTTGCTACCTGTATTTTCAATGTCATATCCATGAAATCATTGCTAAGACCAGTGTCAAGATTTTTCCCTACATTTTCTTCTGGTCTTTATTGTATCTGGTCTTATGTTTAAATATTTAGTCCACTTAGAATTGATTTTTATTTTTCTGCTTTGTGCATTTTTGGCACCCTTGTTGAAGGTCAGTTGACCAAATATGCGTAGATTTACTTCTGGGCTCTTTATAGTATTGATCTATATATTAGGTTGTGTTGTTGTTGTTATTGTTGTTTTTAGAGATCCAAATACAAAATGTTCTATCCATTGGCAGCAGCTTGATCGTCATACATGTCCTGTGTAACACCTCTAAACCCCTCTCCTTGTCAAAGAAGCACAGAGGTGTTCCTGTTAAATCACAATGCACATGATGTTGTCTTGGTAACAAAGTATTAGGACACAAAACAATTTAGATATAGATTAATTCTGAGTCTCAGAATTGATTTTTCCATTTTTCTTTTAGTCTAGAGGTGAATAATAAATATACCAGAGATAAAAATACAAGGATTTGCTATACAAACTTCTAAAAATGCCCATTATTTTAGAGAGCCAATAGCTAGTATAGAAAGCATGAGATCCCTACTAGACCCACTGAACAAAGTACGTGGGACCATTGTGATGGTAGTGCTTGAACATGACCTGATGTTCTTTAATATCTTCCCTAGATAAGTAGTTAGTGGAGGATGGTATAAGCAGGTATCTATATATGATTATGAAAGAGAATAGAATATGTAATCTTTCTTAACTAAAGGAAAACTTGTCCCTCTGTGATAAAATAGACTATCTTAACATGTGTAGCAAAAGAGTATGGGAGCAGTAGAGAATCTAAAATTCATATGCTTTCAATTATTACCATATGCTGACAATTATAAATGATGTCAATTATAATATATCCCCCCCTCCTACTCCATCCCTCCCATAATCCTGCTATCCCTTACACCACTGCCAAGAAGTGCTTCTCATGAAAGATCCACTGCTTCCTTACTTGAGGTGATCTGTTATTCTGTAAATCCCCCTCCATAGTCAGTTCTTTATGTAAAGGAGGCAAACACGTAGAACATAGAAGTGGGAGGTAGGGAATTAATGAGATGGGTAGGGGAGCTAAGGAAGAAATGGAAGACTTATTGTATTTTGTGTTTGACTGCTAATCTATATATTTCCCCTGAATTAGGATCTATAATGTAAATAAAAAGTTCCTAATTTTATGCAGGTCATGGAGAAACCTAGCAATGGAAACTAATGTTGAGGACTATAAATTGTCTCTATTCTTAGTTGTATTTTGAGTAAATAATCAGAAGTATATCTATTGAGTTTAGTGTCTAACAATCCAATGTCTACCTTGGCTCTTTGTTTCAAAACTTTATTTAAATTCTAGTTGGTTAACATGTAGTGTAATATTGGTTTCAGGAGTAGAATTTAGTGATTCATCACTTACATATAACACCCAGTGCTCATTATAACAAATGTTCTCCTAATACCCATCCCCCATTTAGCCCATCCCCCACCCACATCCCTCCATCCATCCTCAGTTTAAGACTCTTAGTTAAGAGTCTCTGTTAAGAGTCTCTTATGGTTTGCTTTCCTCTCTCTCTTTTTTCCTTCCTTCCCATCTGTTCATCTGTTTTATTTTTTAAATTCCACATATGAGTGAAATCACCTTGGCTCTTCCTTACATTCCTTCCGTCCTTCTTTTCTTTCTTCCACTAGTGTCCATTTGATGACAGCTGGGCACTGTTTAGGTACTAGGGGTATAGTATTAAGCGAAACAGGTACTATTCTAATTCACATTATGTTTATAATTTGGAAATAATACTCTACTTAGGAAAGCATTAATTTGCAGCAAATAAAACCTTATCAGAATAGAAAAATTATAAAGTAAAATGTATGTAATTGTTTGAAAATATAAGACATAAAATAAATGAATAAATATAATTACAGACATTTTATTGTTATATAATTGCTTGAGCCAGTTACACAATAGATATACTAATTTAAATGCATTTAAATGATTGTAACTTGTTTGCAAAATTTAAAAATGCAACTAACCAGAGGAACCTGGGTAGTTCAGTCAGTAAACACAAAAAAACAAAAACAAAAACAAATCCCAAACAAACAAAACTTAACAAATTGTTCTTTAACCTGTCCAAAACATGGTGCTCCAGGAATTCAGCTTGACAGTTAAGAGAAACTCTATAGTGGTGATACTCTCAATTATGCCACAAGGGAGTGAAACTTTAAATAATAAATTAACACTTATTGCATTTCTTTTTTTTAATTTTATTTATTGTAGTAAGAAAAATTAACATGAGATTTATCTTAACAAAATTTTAAGTATACAATATAATATTATTAACTATAGGCCTAATGTACAGCAGATCTCCAGAATTTATTGGTGCTACATAACTGGTACTTTATATTCAATGAATAGTAACTCCTCATTCTCCCTATCCCAGCCCCTGGTAATTACCATTCTATTCTCTGTTTCTATGAGTGATATTACTTTAGATACCCTATATAAGTGGAGTAGTATAGTATTTGTCATTCTGTGACTGGCTTATTTCACATATCATAATGTGCTCCAGATTCATCCATGTTATTGCATATTGCAGAATTTCTTTTTTAAGGCTGCATCATATTCTCTCTTATGTATGTGCCACATTTTTTTCATCTATCCTTCTGTTGATGGACATTGAATGGATAGCCTTGAATTGATGGAACCTGTTTCCACCAGCTGGTTATTGGGGAAAATGCTGCAGTGTACATGGGAGTGAAGATCCTGATTTTAATTTTTTTGGAAAAATACCCAGAAGTGGGATTGTTGGATTATAATGTAGTTCTATTTTTAAATTTTGAAGAAACTCTGTACTGTTGTCTCTAGTGGCTATGCCATTCTACACTCTTACCAACAGTGTATAGAATTGCTGCTTTCTCCACATCCTTAGGAACACTTGCTATATTTGCCTACTTTGGTAATGTCCATTCTGACAGGTATGAGGTGATATTGTGCTTTTGATTTGCATTTTTCGGATGATTAGTGATATGAAATGTTTTCTCATGTATCTGTTGGCGATTTGAAATGATTTTCCAAGTCCTTTGTCCATTTTTAATCAGGTTGTTATTTTGATACTGAAATGTAGGAATTCCTTATATATTTTAGATACTAATCCATCAGATACAAGGATGACAAATATATTCTCCCAATCTGAAGGTGGCCTTTTTATTCTGTTATTTCTTTCTGTGTGTAAGATTTTTAGTTTGATATTATAGTCTCAATTGCTTATTTTTGTTTTTGCAATCTACAAGTTCAATGCAATTGCTATCAAAATCCTAACGGCATTCTTTAAAGAAATAGAAAAAAAATCCTAAAATTTATATGGAATCTCAGAGGACACCCCAAATAGTTGAAAAATAAGACAGAAAAAGCTAAAGCACCACACTTCATAATTGCAAAATATATTACAAAGCTCCAGTAATTTAAATAGTATGCTACTGGGCATGAAGATAGTATATAGACTAATGGAACAGAGTAGAGCCTCCAGAAATAAAGCCTCACATACATAGTCAACTGATATTTGAAACTGGTCTCAAAAAAAATACACACTGGGGGGAAAGAAACTCTCTTTAGTGGTGTGAACACGAGATATTCATATATTAAAGAATGAATTTGGGCCTTTTTTACACCATGCGCAAGACTCAACTCAAAATGGATTAAATACTTAAATGTAAGACTTGAAACTATAAATATCCTAGAAGAAAACACAGTGAAAATCTTCATAACATTGGCTTTGGCATTGATTTCTCAACAGTGACACCAAAAACACAGGCAACTGCATTTCTTCTTAAATCACAATTAGAAGATTTTAATTATGTGACTAAAATTGTTTTTAGGAAACATGACATAATATTTAGTGTGCTCTTCTGTTGATAATATTACTGTCCATTGATATTTTCAAATATATGATGTGCTTTATATTAAAGAAATTATGATACTCAATATCACAAATTGTCAAAAAAGGAAGGTCAATACCAAATTTATCAGAATCCAATTTTAAAATAAATAATAATATATATAAATTAATGAGATAAATATGTAACTTAAACTCTCCTTCATTTTGTATAGCAGAGAACAAATTATGATCCAGCATAAAAAATTATTGACAATCCTATGAGATACAATTATATGGATTGTTTCTGTTTTCTGAATATTTGATGACTAAAGATTCAGTTATTTTGTTTCCAGACATCTATTAATGCCATTTTAAGTTACTTCAAAATACAAAAAGAAAGAAAGAGAAAGAAAGAAAGAAAGAAGGAAAGAAAGAAAGAAAGAAAGAAAGAAAGAAAGAAAGAAAAAAACACAGGCATTCTGTCTTTCAGAATGTTCCAATATGAACAGACGTGAACATTTTATTGTAACAATAACAATATTGTATTACTCAGCTTTATTTCATTAACAAAACAAAATCTCGGTGTATTGCAAAAGAACATTTATTTCCAGATTACATTACTTATTAGTAGTTGAAAATGAATTGAAATTGTTCCATATTTTCTTCTCCTTCTGATACTGACTCTGAAGACTAAGCCCTTTTTGTGGAAAACGTTCTTGATGGCATGTGAAAAGAACATGAAGTAAGAAACATGGGTTCTTTTTAAAGCCTCAGCTCAAAATTGGTACATTGTCACTTCTCATATTGATCCATGAAAGTCATAAGACCAGGCCTGAAACTGAGGTGGGGAAATATTTTCTGCCTGCACATGACAATGGGAGGAGATGCTTGATCTGTGAACAGAGAAGGAACGCATTGGAATAATAATATCATCTATCATACTTTTGTTTTTAATTTCCTTTTACCATTAGAGTAAGAGATATTTGAAAACAAGAATGACCATTAACTACCCTAAAACCCTTTCTTTTGATAGCATTTTTTGAAGTACATTTGAACAGGAGATATTTGTAAGTTAAATTGAAAGGTGAAGTACTTACATAAATCAGCCACAAGGTCAATCTCTGCCTAATTCTTTTATTGTTATTACTATTTCTACTTATCTTTTGATACTGAACATAAAGGAAAGAGAAAGCAACCAGAGTCTGATGCTCTGGGACAATTTCGTATTTTTCCAAACAATATAAGACCATATATTCAAAATTGGTGGACACAATGTTCTCTCCATGTGATCAGAAGAGTAGACATTTTTAGGGGTGCAATTTCTAGAAGCTCTACATCTTGTTGCCAGAGTTCAGAGGAGCAAAGATTGAAATTAGGGATTCTTAGTGGTCCCAGGAGGTAAAAATTGTTGTAATTGAGATTCACACTGAGAATATAAAGAACATTAAAATGCCATTAACTTCAAATACTCGCACTCTGATAATACATTAAATCTAATTATTATGATATTATAGAAATATGTAGTATCCAAATGTTCTTTAAGCTATTTACAAAAGTGAATGTAAAAGTGTATTTGGCATCAGAGAACATGTTAACTTAATTGTAGGAAAAAAAATTCCACTGACTCCATGTAGAGAAAATTCAACACAAAGTGTATTTGAATCTATGTCCACTTTTCTCATGAATAGCAGAATGAATTCAATTCACTGAAAGTGAATGGCTTTTAAATAAACTTGTTTCACAGGACTACAAGCTGAAATAGAAGTAAGAGAGAACAAAGAATAGTATACCTCACTTACTGATTTTTTTTTCTTTGATAAATTGTCATTGTTTTTTGTTTTGTTTTGTTTTTTCTTCTCTCTCTTTATAAATTGCCTTTTGACTGGCATTGCTTTGATATACTGGACAACTGTTGCCAAATGTGCCCAAAGCAAAATTTTTCTAAATGCCCATTGAATTTTTAATGTCTTTTTTTTGTGTGTTAACATTGTTAAAATCACTAGATGACTTTCTAACCAATCATTCCAGTGGGCTATAGTTATTTGCCCTGCAAAACAATCTGCATGAGCAAAGATCTCTCTGGTTTCATAATAATTTAAAACAAGTAGGCATTTTAAAGGTAAATATGCTATGATCATGCTTAAAACTAGATATGAAGCATAAAACTAAATATTTAATTGCATAAAACCCCATCAACTAGAAGGTACTATGTGCTCACACTGGAGTGCTGTCTCTGTCTTTCAATCTTTCTGTGAAGAGCCAAACTATCAATGAGTGAAAGAAAGATCCCCTAATAACACATGTGCAAGCCTTGTTATATTTTGTGTATACACATTAAGGAGAGACTAATTTAGAAGCAAACAAAAAAGTGGACCTGTGGCATTTATTAATTTAATTATAAACATGAGCTTATGATATCTCCCCAAATTATAATCAGACTCACAATATAAAATGGCTAATTCATATCTCCTATCTAGAAATTGCTAAAGCTTCATTGTCCCTATAAAGTGTATATGTAAAAGAATTTTTATTTATTAAAAAAATTTTTTAAATATTGGTTTATTTTTGAGAAAGACAGAGCACGAGCCAGGGAGTGGGCAGACAGAGAGGGAGACACAGAATCTGAAGCAGGCTCCAGGCTCTGAGCTGTCAGCATAGAGCCTGATGTGGGGCTTGAACTCATAAACCATGATATCATGATCTGAGCCAAAGTCGGACGCTTAACTGAGTCACCCAGGCATCCCCGTGAAAGAATTTTTAACAAATTGTTTCAACATTCAAAAAGCCTGATTTTTTTTGCCATTTGTGCAGATCACTGGACTAAAACTGCATTATAAGACAATTTAAGTATGAATGTATTTTTGTTATTTAAATAAGATAGTTCTGGATATAATTTTTATTTTTACTTGTTTTTATTTTGTTGTTATTTAAAAAAAAAATTTATCTTAATTCCAGTGTAGTTAACAAACAGTGTTATAGTGGTCACAGGTGTATGATATAGTGATTCATCAATTGCATCAAGTGCTCATCAAGATAAGTGTACTATTAATCCCCTTCACCTATTTTACCCATACTGCCATTGGTAACCATCTGTTCTCTATAGTCAAGAGTCTGTTTCTTGGTTTTTATATTTTTCTTTTTTTCCTTTGTTTCTTAAATTACACATTTGAGTGAAACCATATAATATTTGTCTTTCTCTGATTGGCTTATTTTGCTTACCATTGTATTCTATATCCATCTTGCAAATGGAAAGATTTTATTCTTTTTTATGGCTGAATAGTATTCCATTATATAAATATACATTTCTTTATTTAGCTATTGATGAACACTCAGGCTGCTTCCATAATTTGACTATTGTCAATAATGCTTCAATAAACATAGGGGTGCATATATTCCTTTGAATTAGGGTTTTTGTATTCCTTGGGCAAATACCCAAAAGTGAATGTACTAGCTCATATGGTAGTTTTATTTTTAATATTTTGAGGACCTCCCTACCGTCTTCCACAGTGGCTGCACCAGTTTGCATTCCCACCATCACTGCACAAAGGTTCTTTTCTCTACATTCTTACCAACACTTGTTTTTGTCAGTTTTCGATTTTAGTCATTCTGACAGGTGAGGTGATATCTGATTGGGGTGTTGATTTACATTTCCCTGATGATGAGTGATGTTGAGCATCTTTTCATGTGTCTGTTTTCCATCTGTATGTCTTCTTTCAAAAAATGTCTGTTCATGTCTTCTGCCCATTTTTTAATTGGATAATTTATTTTTTTTAGGTGTTGAGTTGTGTAAGATCTTTATATATTTTGGATACTAAGCCTTTATCAGATATGCCATTTGAAAATATTTTCTTCTATTCCATAGGTCTTCCTTTAGTTTTCTTGATTGTTTCCTTTGCCATGTAGAAACTTTTTATTTTGATGTTATCCTAACAGTTTATGTTTGCTTTTGCTTTCCTTGCTTTAGGAGACATATCTAGAAAGATATTGCTGTGGCTGATGTCAAAGAAATTACTGCCTGTGTTCTCTTTCAGCATTTTTCTGGTTTCAGGTCACACATTTAGGTCATTAATCTATTTTGAGTTTATATTTGTGTATGGTATAACAAAGTGTTCCACTTTCATTCCTTTGCATGTAGCTGTCCAGTTTTGTTGAAGACACTATAATTTCCATTGCATATTCTTTCCTCCTTTGTTGAAGATTAAATGACCATAACCTTGTGGATTATTTCTAGGCTTTCTATTCTGTTCCACTGACCTGTGTCTATTTTTGTTCCAGTAATATATTGTTTAGATTACTACAGCTTTGTAGTAGTCTAGATGTAGATGTCTAGAATTGTGATATCTCCAATTTTGTTTTTCCTTTCCAAGACTGCTTTGACTATTCAGAGTCTTTTCTGGTTCAATATAAGTTTTAGGAATATTTGTTTTAGTTCTGTGAAAAATAATTTTGGTATTTTTGATAGTCATTACATCTAATCTGTAGACTGCATTCAGTAGTGTGGACATTGCACCAATATTTCTTCTTCCAATCTATGAGCATGGAATATCTTTCCATTTGTACTGTCTTCAATTTCTTTTGTTGATGTTTTATACTTTTCTAGAGTACAGGTCTTTTACCTACTTCATTAAGTTTATTTCTAGATATTTTATGATTTTTGGTATAATTTTAAGTGGAATATTTTTCTTAATTTCTCTTTCTGCTGCTTCATTATTAGTGTATAGAAATACACTGTACATTGATTTTGTATCCTGTGACCTACTGATTTAATTTATCAGTTCTAGCAGTTGTTTGGTGGAGTCTTTAGGGTTTCCTTTATATTGTACCATATCATCTGCAGATAATGACAGTTTTACTTCTTCCTTACTAATGTTGATGCCTTTTATGACTTTTTCTTGTATAATTCCTGTGGCTAGGACATATGGTACTATGTTGAATAAAAGTGGTGAGAGAGGACATCCATGTCTTATTCCTGACCTTAGGTAAAAAGCTCTCAGTTTTTTCCCATTGAGTATGATGTTAACTGTGGGTTTTTCATGATGGCCTTTATCATGATGGTAAGGTAGGTTCCCTCTAACTCTACTTTGTTGAGAATTTTTATCATGAATGGATGTTGTATTTTGTCAAATATTCATTCTGCATCTATTGAAATGATTGTATGGTTTCCAACCTATTATTGATACAATGTATTATGTTGATTGATTTGAGAATAATGAACCACTCTTGCAGCCCAGGAATAAATCCCACTTGATTGTGGTGAATGATTTTTTTTTAATTGTCGGGTTCAATTTGTTAATATTTTGGTGAGGATTTGTGCATTTGTGTTCATCAGAGATATTGGCATGTAGTTTTCTTTCCTGTGCATCTTTATTTGGTTTTGGTAGCAGGGTAATGGTGGCCTCATAGAATGAATTGGGAAGTTTCCCTTCCTCTTCTAATTTTGGAATAATTTGAGAAGAATGGGTATTAAGTCTTCTTTAAATATTTGATATAATTCATCTGTGAAAGCATCTGGTCCTGGAATTGTGTTTATTGGGAGTTTTTTTGATTACTGATTCAATTTCACTGATGGTCATAAGTCTGTTCAACTTGTCTATATCTTCTTTCTTCAGTTTTGGTAGATAATGTGTTTCTCGGAATTTATCCATTTCTTCTAGGTTGTCCATTTTTTGGCATAAAATTTTTCATAGTATTCTCTTACAGTCCTTTGTATTTCTGTGGTGTCAATTGTTATTTCTCTTCTTTCATTTCTGATTTTATGTATTCAAGTCCTCCCTCGCCCTCCACCACCCTCTGTCTCTTTGTGTGTCTGGCTATAGGTTTATCAATATTGTTGAGCTTTTCAAAGAACTATTTTCTGGTTTCATTTATCTGCTCTATTTTTTTTAGTTTCTATTTCTCTAACCTTTATTATTTCCTCCCTTCACTGGTTTGGGGTTTTGTTTGTTCTTTTTCCTTTAGCTAATTTAGCTGTAAGGTTAGGTTGTTTTTGTTTTGTTGTTTCATTTTTTTGCTTCTTGAGGCAGACCTATATTGCTATAATCCACACTTTTAGAACCACTTCTACTACACTCCAGAGATTTTGGACTGTTGTGTTTTCATTTTTTTCTATGTATTTTTTTTTTCTTTCTTCTTTGATTTCCTGGTTGGCCCATTTATTGTTTAGTAACATGTTATTTAACCTCCATGTATTTGTGTTATTTTTAGATTTCTTCTTGCAGTTGATTTCTGGTTTCATAGTGTTGGGGTCAGAAAAGATGTATGGTACAACTTCCATCTTTTTGAATTTGTTGAGAATTGTTTTGTGGCCTAACATGTGATCTGTTCTGGAGAATGTCCCATGTACACTTGAATGTGCACTTGAAATGAATGTATTATTATGCTGTTTTAGGATGGGATATTCTCAATATACTTGTTAGATCCATTTTGTCTAATGGGTCATTTAAAGCCATTCTTTCCTGGTTTATTTTCTTTTTGAATGATCTATGCATTGATGCAAGTAGGATGTTTAAGTCCCCTGCTATTACTGTATTACTATTGATTACTCCCTTTATGTTTGTTAATAGTTGTCTTGTGTATTTGGGTGCCTCCATGCTTGGTTCATAAATGTTTACAATTATTACATCTTGCTGGATTATTCCACTCATGATTTTGTAGTGTCCTCTTGTTACAGTCTTTGTTTTAAAGTCTATTTTGTCTGATATGTATATTGCTACCACAGCTTTATCTGCACTTTCATTTGCATGGTAAATCTTTCTCTGTGCCTTCACTTTCAACCTTCATGTGTTGTTAGGTCTGAAATGAGTTTCTCGTTGGCAGCGTAGAGATTGGTTTTCCTTTTTTATCCATTCTATCACCCTTTGTCTTTTAACTGAAGACTTAGTCCATTTACATTCAAAGTAATTATGAATAGATATGGACTTACTGCCATTTTCTTACTTGTTTTACAGTTGTTTTTTGTACTTGTTCTTTGTTCCTTTCTTTTTTTTCTCTCCTGTCACAGTTTGCTGGCTTTCTTTAGTGATATGCACAAGAGAAAGAAATCCAAGTATATCTATTACTTGTTTTTGATATGTCATTACTATTTTTATATTTAACACATGCATATAACAGTGTGTATTAAGTTGATGGTTGCTTAAGTTTGAACCCATTCTAACAGCACTAAAGTGAGGCACCTGGGTGGCTCAGTCGGCTAAGCGTCCGACTTCAGCTCAGGTCACGATCTCGCAGTTCGTGGGTTCGAGCCCCGCGTCGGGCTCTGGGCTGACAGCTCAGAACCTGGAGCCTGTTTCGGATTCTGTGTCTCCCTCTCTCTCTGACCCTCCCCCGTTCATGCTCTATCTCTCTCTGTCTCAAAAATAAATAAACGTTAAAAAAAATTAAAAAAAATAAAAGCACTATAGTATTACTCTTCTTCTACCCACATGTTACGTATATGGGGTCATACCTTACATCCTTTTATTTTGTGAATCCTTTGAGTTTTGTAGATGTATGTAATGTTACTGTTTTTGTGCTTCCTACTTTTCTTACTCTTGTTTATGGTCTTTCCTTTCCGCTCAAAGAGTCCCCTTTAATGTTTCTTGTAAAGCTGGGTTAGTGGTCATGAATTCCTCTAATTTTTGTTTGGGAAACTCTTTCTCTCTCTTTCTATTCTCAATTATAGCCTTGCTGGATAGAGTATTCTAGGCTGAAGATTTTTTTCTTTCAGCACTTTTAATATATCCTGTCACTCTGACCTAAAAAGTTTCTGCTGAGAAATCAGCTGATAGTTATATACAAGGGAAACCCTGTAAGACTATCTCATTTTTCTTGCTGGTTTTCAATTTTTCTCTTCATCTCATTATCATGCCATTTTAACTACTATATGTCTTGATGTGGACTTGATTGGGTTAATTTTATTGGGGGCTATGCTTCCTGAATCTGAATTTCTGTTTCCTTTTCCAGATTTGGGAAACTTTGAGCCATTATTTCTTCAAATTAATTTTCTTCTTCCTTTTTGCTCTCTTCTTCTGGGATCCTTATAATGTGAATGTTATTATGCTTTATTGTGTCCATGACTTCCCTTAATCTATTCTCATATTTTATTCATTTTTTTTTCCTTTTTCCTGTTCAGCTTGATTTCTTTCTCTTACTCTGTCCTCCAGGTCATTGATCCATTCTTCTGCTTCCTCTAGTCAATTATTTATTTCCCTCCAGTATATTTTTAATTTTAGTTGTTGAGTTCTTTACCTATGCTTGGTTCTTTATCTCTTTGTTGAGGGTCTCACTTAGCTCCTCCACTCTTCTTCCAAGTCCAGTGAGTATCTTTATGACCATTACTTTAAATTCTCTATCAGGCATATTACTCATTTCCATTCTGTTCACTTCTCTTGTTGTGATTTTGTCCTGTTCTTTCATTTGGCATTTATTCCTATGTCTCCTCATTTTGTCTTACTCTTTGTGTCTATGTGTTAGGAAACTCAACTATATCTTTTGTTCTTGGAAGTAGTGGCCTTATGCAGAAGAGGTCCTTTTGCTCTGCAGTGCAATGTCCCCTATTCAACAGAACCTGGCACTTGAGGGATGTCTCTGAGGTATGTTGTGTGTCCCCTACAGTTGGGGCTAACCTCTGTTTGTCTTTGGTCCAGTCATGTCCAATAACTTTCTGCCTGTTGTGGGCAGGGTTTTGTCCCTGTATTATTAATGGGCTAGTCTGGGCCACGTTGGGCTTGAAGTGGGACAGATCAGATAATCACTATAGTTGTGGTCACATAGAACTGCAAGGTACTCTCCCTGTGTTGTTCCCTGAGAATCTTCCATTAGGGGGTGGGGCCTGCAGTCATATAGATGCCTGCCCCCAGCCTATTCCTGATCCATAGTCAGCTGTTGTGTGTGGTTATTTTCCTTTCTTCCCAGGGCAATGGAGTCACTTCAAAGTAGTGCTGGCCCATATTAGGGCTGCTTGCACACTGCCATGCTTATGGCATCACTTTGAATGGACTACTGCCAAAAGCAGGATGTCAGGGGCAGTCAGCAAGAGAGGGCAGGTTTAGGTACATAGTGTTAGCGAGGTTTGTGCTGTTCTGCTTGTGGGAGGAACTCCTGCTGAGGGGCAGTTTAGAGAGGGAGGGTCTGCAGAAGAGCACATGGACAGGGCACACTGTTAGCCAGCCAAGTGGACATTCTTTATACTGGTTCCCACAGGTGTCCACATATCAAGGCTGGGGAATCAGGGAGGGAAATGTCACTCATCCACTCTTCTTCTCTTGGAGAAGTCTCTTGAAGATCCCTGCCTTTGCAGCATTAGTTCTGCCATTAGTAAGTACATCTCTTTCCCATATGCCTCAGGCATTTTTCAAATTACTGCTTTGTGGTAGACTCTGGGTCTAAAGTTCTCTCTTGTCTAGCAAAAGAGCAGGACGCAGGATTGAAAGTGAGAGATGGGTCATGTCCTGGAAAAGACAAGAGCCCCAATAAGCGTCCTTGCCCTGTATTTGTTCAGATCAGAAGGCTTACAAACGTGATGGGTGTGCACAAAGAGACAAACTGTGAACATTAACTTGGTGACATGAGGGAAAAGGGGAGTTTTGAAGATAGTTGGGGTTTGGGTGAATATAAAACAAAATCTTGGTGCCTGGCAGATGGGTAGATGTTTGTTAACGGCAGACAGGAGGCGCCTTGACTGTTTAACTTAGCTAACCTAGGGGATGAGACAGGGGAAATAACCTCAGGGTTAATAGGCCACCTTTTCTTTTGTTAACTGTCTCTGCTCTTGGCTGCTTGCCTGCAGTACAGGGGTCCATAGTCCAATTCCCCAGTTTACCTAACTTGGCCCTATCCTCCTGTGAAAGCAGCTTTACTGCTATAATACTAAATTGGGGGTGCTTCCACCCTGAATATCTAATCTTATTCATCTCATATACCTATGTATTGGGCACCTTTGTGCCATTCCTATTTTAGGTCTTTGCCTCTCTCTATTCTGGGGGCCTTTACATCTCCCTATTCTCGGGGTGCCAATCTGGTTTACCCAAACTGAGGTGTGAGCATTTTATGGCTTTGTATTTCTTTATGCCTTGTTAACCTATTGGTGTAAGCTGGAGGGATTCCTAAGCTTATCACCCACACTGCTTCTAGGCTGAATCTAGGGTCATTTGTTTTGCTGTCTGTGTAGGGGCAGGGACTCAATTTCCTATCACCCTTTGACTCTTTCCAAGCCTAGTCCACTGGTTTTTAAAGTTTCAGGTGTTAAGTCCAATGATTGTAACAACCCACAAAGTTAAGCCCCTCTGTTTTTCAAAGCCAAATGTTATAGGGATTTGTCTTCCTGGTGTGGATTCCTGATGCCTAGAATGCCTGATATGAGCTCTGCTCTTCTCCCTTCTCTGTGCTTTCCGTGTCCCTCCCTCTCCCTTCTTCCCACAGACAGACTCACAGGTCCGTGGGCTCCTGACCACATTTCCAACCTTCCTACCCTTTTCTATGTGGCCACTTCTCTACATTAACTGTAGGAGTCAGTTCTGTCAGTCTTGGGTGGGTCATTTTCTGGGTTATTTACACTGATATGGGTGAGACCTTGGTGTATCCATGGGATATGATAAACTTAAGATCCTTCTACTCTGCCATCTTCCCCGGAATTCTCCTAAAAAGGATATTTTTTTTTTTAATAAAGTGTTTTTAAAAATGAAATGATAAATGAATCAATATCATTCTCTTTTGTCACTTTCACTTGTATAATACTGATAATAGTAATTGGACATTATAAAACAACATATTCTGTAGATTCTCAACAATTGATCAATTTTTCCTTCCTTTTCTTTCCTGACTAGGAAGTTTAGAAGCTTCTCTAAAATCAGTATTGCATTCACTACATATTACAGGCATACCTTAGAGATAGTGTGGGCTTAGTTCCAGACTGCTGCAGTAAAATGGGTCAAATAATTTTTTTGGTTTTCCGGTGTTTAGAAAGTTATGTTTATACCCTACTGCAGTCTATTAAGTGTTCAATAGTATTGTCAAAATATTTACATACCTCAATTTAAAAATACTCTTTGCTAAAAAATGTTAATCGTTCTCTGATCTTTCAGTGAGTCATAATCACAGATCAACATAACAAATATAATAATAATGAAAAGTTTGAAATATTGTGATAATTACCAAATTGTGACACACAAAATTAAATGAGCAAATGCTGTTGGAAAAATGGCGCTGATAGACTTGTTCAGTGCAGGGTTGTCACAAACATTCAATTTGTAAAAAATGCAGTATCTGTGAAGCACAATAAAGCCAAACTTAGTAATACAAGGTATGACTGTATGTTTGCATTTGTCTTTCCTGTTAAACCGGGATTTTGTTTGTGTGTGTGATACTATAAACTTGAAGAAAAAATGAACACAAACATATGCTAACTACATCATGCACATACAAAAATGTTGGCATGGACATGTATATTATCTCCATATATGAAATAATATTTTGCTACCAGTTTTATTATACAAAGAGTTTGGGCCATAATAGACACCTGTCCCAAATAACAAGTATTTTCTGAGCAAGAAAAGGAAAAAAAAAGTGAAATTTCAGTCCCTGATACTACTGAACAATCACGTATACTTCATATGTTAAAATATACACACAGATTACAGAAATAAAAATTTTTCCTGTACTTTTTCTCCCCATTCTGTGCCTTAGGGATGAGAGTAAGAAAATAGTAATAGGTACAGGTAAATTATGTCAGTGATGTGCTGATAGAAAAAAGATAAGGGTAATTGGTATTTTAACTGTCTCTACAGTATGCAAAATAAAGCCACTAATCCAGAAAGTATGAAGAGAATACTCAAACTACACCAAGACTGAGATGCTGTAAAATATAAAATGATAGCTCATTTTTACCCGTTAGTCTATTATAGATTGTGTATTTATAATAGAAAAGCATAATAAGCTCTTTTGTTTTTCTGACTTAGAGCTAGTTCAATAAAATTCAAAAGCAACGTATTTGACACTGATAATCACCTAAGATGGTTACAAGACAAGAATATACTATTAAAAACAATTTTATAGAGAAATAAACATGCAAGAGACAACACTTTTGTCATCAGAATATATAACGCAATCCATTTTGTCCGTATTCTGAGCCTTAAGATTCTCTTCCATACCCCTCCTCCCAACTATTTGTTTAGTAGATATAAATGGCATCTGAACTAGAAAGAATCAGGGGCTTACTTTGCTTGGATGTAAAACAGGTTATATATTGCACATGAGATTTATATATTCTGTAGAATCTTGGGTTTGATAGGCTAGAAAAAGCTTATTCCTCAATTTTATACTTTAGGTACAGACCTCCTCATATTTGCCTCAGAAACATTTACAAGCATGTCATACCATTCTCTTCAAGAATCCATAAAAACCAGTACCATCATTTAAGAATTTTATCTTTTTTTTTAAAGTAAGCTCTTTTCTCAGATTTTGAAACATCCCTTTGCACAGCATGGGGAGCACAAATAACTTTGGCTTTAAAACCACTAAACCCCATGTATGCTCCTTGCAATGCACAATGTAGCCATTTATTTTATGACATCTGTAAGTGAACATTATATGATGCTATCTCCAAATAGGGGTGTTTATAGAGCTGGTGAAAGCGTAGAATGCAGACAGTTGGTAAACCGCCAATTAACCAAACCAAAATATATAGAAAATGAAAGACTCCAAGAGAGAATAATGATGACATGGATAAAAATAAATGCAATATCGTGTGATGTTTCAGATGTATAATTTTAAATGAATGTAGAATCTCCTCTCATCCTTTATAATTTAAAGGTGGGATAATTCTTTTAAGGGAAAGCTTTAAAAATATTAGGTCTGTTTTATAACATGTTAGCATTTAAATGTGTGAGTTATTGAATCCTTACAAACAAAGTAAAATGAACAATGAAATTAAAGATTATTATATTGTCCCTCTTTTCTTCACCAGTTCTGTACTTTGTTCAGTGTGCTGGCCATTAGCATAGCTCGTTGCTACTTTGAAAATTTTTATATAATGTTTTTATTATTTCTTGAAGAAATTACTATAAAATATATTTGCTAGTAGGAAATTCTCCTTATTCATATTTTAAACACATCTTTAACCTTTGCAACTCTATTTTTTTTTCTTACAATAGCAAGCTGGAGCTGGATATTTATAAAATTGTAGCTCATTAATATTAGGTGAAGGTTGATAAAAAAAGGATATATTTGTCATACTTCATCTGGTATATCATAATGTAAAAGTAGAATCATAATCACACATCACCTAATAGTGATGTTTAAAGGAACAATTTATCTGATGATGTATCATTTCTAGTCATTTGTCACAACTGTTTTTCTTCAACATAAATCATAACTCCCTCAATACTCAAAACCTCTTGTCCATAAATAGTAAATTTTTCTATTACTCCCTGATTGGCTTTTAAGAACTTTGATCCCTTTGCTGCTAAAATTAAGGCTTCCTGAATATACTTATTATTTCCATATACTTGCTTAGTCTCCCCCAAAGTATCTTTTGGAAATGACCCTGTTTCCTCAATAAGTTCTTCTGAAAACTCATACTTTTGCTGTTAATCTCCTTCTACTTGTTAATTCCAGCTAAATGCCAGAATACTTTGGATGCCACCATATCCAAAACCCCTTATTCCAAATAGAATATTCTTTTTCCCTTTCAGGGTGACTCACATTAAGGAAGTAAACTACATTTCAATACCCTTGATTACTTTTTTTAAAAAATCAGTGTTAGCATATTCTCATTGCTCAACAACAACAACAAAAAACCTTCACGGTCAACCTCTGCTGTATATCAGTCCTGAACCCACTTAGATTTTTGGAATACCTTGATTTCTCTTTTTCTTGTCAGTTATCAAGCCTGGATAAAATCATCACAAAATATATAAGTAAGTAAAGCAGCCTTACCTAACACACGAGGCTTAAATGAATAGAGAAGTCCTGATTTTTTTTAATTCAAAATAATAAAAAGAAGAATTTTCAGGAAAAAAAAAATTACCTGAGTTTTAGGAGTCTGGCTGAAGTTGAAAACTAACCTTATGAATAGAAAATGATAAATAAATAAGTATGTAGGTAGCTATAAAAGAAGTGCTTGAGATTTAAATTTTTAATTTAAATTAAGCCACCCTAGTTAAACTTAACAGCAAAAAAGTCAGCAACTACATACACAAACTTATACAATAGACTAGGTTTGGGAAAGCTATCCCTTATTGGCCACAAGTAATAGGACCTATATTTTAAATATTATCTTTAAATGGGCATATTGTTTGCAATGGATGCTAATATCATTTATTTGATAAAAAAATTGAACTAAATTCAAATCCCTTTGATACAACTATATTTTCTCATAATTTGAAATTATTAAATACATCAAATGATCTAAAGATGATGGTACTTATTTCTAGATTCATGTATATTTCTGGAAATTTCTGAGGATATCCTTGGCTTTTATGAACAATATAGGATCATCCTAATAATGTCATCCCCTTCAGTCCTATAGTTGTCTGATGATATTACTTTTCCAGTTCCTCAATCCTTCATCACCTTTGAAATAATCTAAAATTCAGCAAAACAGAGCTTTGGTAATAAGAAAAATATCACTCTTTATAACATGATTCCATTTGTAAAAGCTGAAAGATACTTTTCAGTTATGTAATTTGAAACACAAATTGAGAACGATTAAAAAGTGGGTGATAAGACATTAGAATAATTAAAGTTTTGCTTATGCGTTGGTTCTACTTTATTGTGGTGTGCTGTAATTATTAAATTTAGAGACAATGGTAAATTAGAGAGGTGACCTAAGCAAACTATATCTGTACATGATTCTATACATGTACTCAAAATGAATTATTACATCTATGCTGACAGTGCAGGTATCTGTGTTTTCGCATTACATTTCTGTTTGACTATGCCACCAACTACCAATGCATCTACTTCAGTTTAGGCTCTACTCTTACATTTAGACCTAAGGGCTATATGTAGATAAACTTTTAGTTACTTTTGGAATTTCTGGTCCTGTTGTACACTATTTTGAGGACAATTTGCTACTATTGCCTTTTTAGTTGTGTTGCTTCCCACTTAAATTTAGGGAACCAGTTGCCTCCTCATATTCCCCATAGATTATTAAAATCAATTGGCCATAAATTATTCAAAATGTGAACCAGTTTCCATCTTGACCTCACATAGTCAAAAGACAGTAGGATCCCATTGTTGAATTGTTTTCCCAACTACCAGTGGGGTTCAATTAATATATGTAATTATATAGGAGAAAGGAATAAAAATGCTCACAGATTTCTCTCAAAGTCTGGCTCTTTGCCTCCAATGCAGGGTTGAGTGAGAAATATGGCAGTAAGCCAAACTATCCTTCTTCCAAAATCAGCCACAATAGAATCTGCTGGATTGAAATAGAACATTAGGAGTTTAGTTTGGCACTCAGTACTCTCGGCCAGTTCTATATTTGTGACATGATTTACTGGGCCAATCGCCCAAAGAAGCTCTGTGTCTAGCTGCCCAGTTTTGAAATACAGAGAAGAGTTCATGACCACCATGCTTTGTAAACCTACATTTCTGAAAATTATGTTTCTTTATTTAAAAAGGCTGTGAGATAGCCAGATGTGTGTATTGGGGAAAATCAACCATTTTGTGAAAAGGCTTTTGTGCACAATTTCTAAAAACCATCAGTATCACTTGAATTGGTTACACATTGCTTTCTGGCAGAGTAATTTCTGTTTTTATATAGTGGGCTAAAAATGATCAGCATTGAAATTTCATTCAAAGATTCTACAAATGTATCATTAGAGATATTGTGTTTTATTAAATATGCTGTTAGGAAAACCATGTGGCCCAGTGGAAAGAACATGAACTTTGTGTCAGGTATAAATCCAAATTTGTTCACAGACTTGCTGTGGCGGAATGACCAAATTTATTAACTAAATTTCTCAAGATTTCCTTTTCTAACCACTTGTAAAATTGCCTCATTGGGTAGTGGTAAGATTACATGAGTTAACCTATGCAAACCCTGACAGCAACATCCCATGAGCTATTGTTACTTTACCCATTTTTAAACTAAGAAAATTAAGGCTTCAGTAATTTCTTCATGGTCAGAAAGGAGACAGGTGGCCAAGCTCATGTTTCAATGTAGACAAAGTGACCACCAAACCCAAAATATATCTGAGCAAGCATCATCCCTTCTAATATCACCTAATTTGTTTGTTCATCAACATCCTCCAAATTGGCAACATTTTTTTAATGTCACTGGTATCATTGTCTCATAGTCCCTGGATTCATTAAACTACCATAGCATCACCATTGTTGTTTTCATTATACACATAAGTTCTCAAATCTGGAACACCACTCATGTTGTAATGCTACAACCTCCCAGCCATGTAAACTTGGGTGAGTCACAACTTTTCTAAACTTTAGTTTTTCCATTTTCACATTGAAATTGATATTTTTAAGTTTAAGGAAAAATATTTGAGTAATCTCTGGAAGAATAAATATATATGCTTATTGCAAAATGCAGTTAGCAGTAACAATTTGATCAATTATCAATAGGATGAAGTATAATTCGTAAAGAGTGGCCTTAATGGATGTTCAATAATGACAGTTTTTTATAAGTTCTCTTAGATTTGGATTCAGGTTAATTATTAGGCCAAAATACATCAAGTTTAAGACATTATATTCTAATTAAAAATATACTAGGTAGGAAACAAAAATTCTAAGTTGAGGTCTTATAATTGCCACTAACAAAGATGTAACCAGTCTGAACCTCATCTTCATCAAAATCTTCATTAATGTTAAGTAGAAACTTCCTTCCTTACTTCCAAGAATGGTAGAAAAAAATATACTAATAAAAATATGAACTGAAATCCAATATCAAGGTAACACTATTTGGAATGTTAATTCTTTTTAATAGTCCTAGTTTTTTGGATGGAAATGGGAAAGATCACTAGACATTTCTCAGGATCAAATCCTGTGAATGATAAGTCTGATTAGGGCGTAAATGTTGCTAATTTTGGATTTCTTTTAGACAAATAGAAAGGTGACCATAAATTATACCACAAATATTAGTACTCTTGCAATTGTCACAAATCAGAAAGTAATCTAGAAGACTAGCAATAGTTATCTCTGCATATGAATAAGTGAGGATTTAATATTTTTTTAATAATTAGAATTCACAGAGCAAAACAGGCTAAGGGAAGGAATAGCAAACTTCTCATTTTAGTCTAAAAAGTATTTAGTCTTCATTTATGCAAATGCTCCTAATGAGGACAGTGTTGATGATTTTGACCCTTTGTACGTCACTTTTTTTCCAAGACAAAACTTTGTTTGCCCTCTTTCTCATTATGCTTCTATTTGAAATTGATTCATATTCAGAACCAAAGGTGAAGAAACCTGGGCATTCATTTAGATGATTAATTAGGAAGAAAAATTGTATTCAGTCTGAAAAAAAATGATACACAACCCTAATAGTCACTCAACATTGGCTGAAAATGAGGTGTGATTCCCAGAAGTATGATTTATTTTCCTGGGAATGAAGGAATTACTATCAAGATTAGGCCTCAACTGACTGAGCTGACTCTATGGCACTGGCTAGACATTGCAAATGCAGTCTTGACATCGGCTAACACCCCTTTCTCTTAAAGCACAGAATCTGAACTAACATTGGAACTAATTACTCACATCCTTCATATTTAAGTTAACAGATGGAATAATCTTTTTCCAAAAGACAATACTGATATATACGTGACTCTTGTTAAGGTTGAATACTTTTTTCTACTTTAAAAATTAATAGGCTAGAGTTTACAAATACATATTTCATAGATATCTTTCATATTTTTTCATCCACAGACTTTCCATCTAATATACTTTAATCACTGTCATAGTCACAAGTAATTAAGAAGCCTACCTTCCATGTCTTTCATTGAATTTAATAAATAATATAGCCCTACCTTGTGCTGCGTAGATAACACATAGAATTAGTATTTTTACCAGTGTTTACTTTTAGATTTTATTTCAGAGTATATAGCTCTGAAACAAATGAGGGAAGCAAGTCTTTGTTATTTTAGAAAAAAAACTAATAAGCTGTAACTGGATCATCTAAAGAAAGCTTCTCTAACAAAAATATATTGTTATAATAGTAAGGCAAGACTATAGGAGATTTGACTAACAAAGATCTGGAAACTTTACAGCACTAAAATATGAAGGGAATAACAAGGAAATAAATCACATTTATGGTCTGAGACTAATGCAAACTGAGTTAAGCCAATTTTGATAATTACATTTATTACTTTCTTTGGTCAGATATCAATAAAATTAAATAAAGACAAGTGAAGGGTAAAAATATTTTCTCTCCCCTTACTTAAATCTGCTATCAACTGGAAGCAAATATAGAGTGAGGTTTTGACACAGAACAATATGGATTTAGCAAGAAGGCAAAAATGAACAAACAAAACTACCATACAACCTTTAATTTGATAAAGCCACAACTCTGCCACTGTATCACACTGAAAAGAACCTTGTATGGAAGGTTTATTTGAGATTATTATGACAATATCCTACAGGCAGACTGTAGCCAGTAAGAAGATTTTCATGCAGTAAGATTAAAATGTAAGCTAAACATTTAGGACTGGATGGGGGTCTAGGCCCAGGGCATCATTCTGAAGGGCCAGCTTCTGATTCTTAGAGCTTTTAAATATTATCCATGGAAGATAAGGGTGCTTGAGCAATATTTTCCTTCAAACCACATGTCTTGAACACCATTTAAATTGAGAAAAAATGTATAATGTGAATTATGTTAATTAAGAAATTCTATACTGCTGGTCAGAGATAAAGATAGTTGAAATATCACTGATTCAAGTCTTTCAATGCTAACTAAAAATGCCTTGAGTATATATCTTCTCTTAAGTTTACTTCAAATATGAACTATATAACTCTAATTCGTACACTGAAACTAATTTACTTCCACATGTATCTATAGTTAATTTTAACATTTCAGAAGAGAAAATTAGAAATATAGTTTTACCCCCCCTAAATATTTCAGTATGATTCTGTAGAAAATGTAAACATCCCTTTATATGGTGAGAAATACATTCTCACAAGCTTTCTGGTGATTTAATAATAATTCATTAAATATTCTAGCCTAACACTTTCTCCCCAAATTATCTTTACAGCTCATTTTCAGTATCAAGATCTAATTTAGGACTAATCACATTTGATTGTTCGATGCTTCCAGACTCTACATTTTTAACAGTGCTTTTTGTTAACAATATTCTTAGTTGTTGAAGGGAGCAGATGTGACTGACTGTTCTATTTTGGTGAAGATTGAATTACCCCAATTCCCTATAATTCTTGTAAATTGGGAAGTAAAAACAAGGGATTTATTAGATTCAAAGTTAAACTTTCTTAAAATGATATTATTTAATTGTATATGATAATTAATGCTTAATTTTGCATTAAATGTTAAGTTATATTTGGTCACCCCAATATGAATAATGGTGAGATTGGCCAATTTATTAAATGGTGACAGTTTGATTCCTTCCTCATGTACTGTTTTGCCTTTTGTTAATAAAACATAACTTAGCATCACATGAATATCTAACATCCCTCCCTTTTCCCATCCAACAATTGCCAATGCCACTTGATGACTCTTATCTAAGTTAATGATCACATTAGAAATTGAGATGTAGTGATTTTTAAGAGATCTATAATTTCATCTACATTGATTAGCTTTCATCTCTAAAGTAGAACTTCTGCTGATTGTGCAGGGCTATTCATCCCTATGGGATGCACTTTGTATTCCATAGGAATGATAATGATCAGTTCTTTACTTAGGTTTCCTCTAAAACTCTTACCTAGAAATCATAATTTTTCAACATAATTTTCCTTGTTTCTGCTTTGTGATAGACGACTTATAGAATTATAAAATTATTTTCATTGTTCAAATGTCCATATTAACCCCCAAAATCTACAGATTCAATGCAATCCCTATCAAAACACCAATTGCATTTTTCACAAAACTAGAAAAAATAATCCTAGAATTTGCATGGAACCACTAAAGATCCCAAATAACCAAAGCAATGTAGAGAAAGAAGAACAAAACTGGAGCTATCACAATTCCAGATTTCAATATATACCACAAAGCTATAGTAATCAAAACAGTATGGTACTGGCACAAAAATAGAAACATAGATCAGAATAACAGAATAGAGAGCTCAGAAATAAATCCATGATTATAAGATAAATTTATGAAAAAGGGGCAAGAATATACAATGAAGAAAAACATATTCAATATATGGTGCTGGGAAAACTGGACAAGTAAAAGAATGAAACTGGTCCACATTTTAACACCATACACAAAAATAAGCTCTAAATGTGAGACCTGAAACCATAAAAATCCTAGGAGAGAACACAAAGTAATTTCTCTGACATCAGCCATAGTAACATTTTTCTAGATATGTCTCCTAAGGTAAGGGAAACAAAAGCAAAAATAAACTATTGGGACTGCATCAAAATAAAAAGCTTTTGTGCAACAAGAAAACCACCAGAAAAAGAAAAAGGCAACCTACTGAATAGGAGAAGATATCTGTGGATGATAAATCTTATAAGGGGTTATATTCAAAATATAAACAGAACTTATATGACCCAATACCAAAAAAACAATCTGATTAAAAAATGGGCAGATGACCTGAGTAGACATTTTTTCCATTGAAACCATACAGATAGACAAGACACATGAAAAGATGGTCAACATCATTAATTATTAGGGAAATGAAAATCAAAAGCATAGTGAAACATCACCTTATACCTGTTAGGATGGCTAAAGTCAGAAGATAATATATAACAAATACTGATGAGGATGTGCAGAGATGAACCCTTGTACACTTTGATGGATATAGCTCTATGGAAAACAGTATGGAGTTTCTTGAAAAAATTAAAAATAGAACTACCACATACATGATCCAGTAAGTGCACTACTGGCTATATGCCCAAAGAATACAAAAACACTAGGAGCACCTGGGGACTCACTTGTTTAAGCATCTGACCCTTGGTTTCAGCTCAGGTCATGATCTTACAGTTCATGGGTCTGAGCCCTGTATGGGGCTCTGCATTCACAGTAAAAAGCATGCTTGGGATTCTCTTTCTTTCTGTCCTTTCCTCCTTGTGTTCTCTCTCTCTCTCTCAAAAATAAATACATTTAAAAAGAATAAAAAACACTAATTCAAAAGTATATATGCACCCCTATGTTTATTGCAGCATTATTTATGGTAGCCAAGACTGGAAACAACTTAAATGTCCATCAACAGATGAATGGATAAAGAAGATGTGGTGTACATATGTATGTATGTATGTGTGTATAAATAAATATACATATATAGCAAAATATATAATGTACAAGTGTAAATATACATATTTAGAATATTATGCAGCCATAAAAAGTATGAGATCATGACATATGAGACAACATGAATGGACCTAGATGGTATTATGCTAAGTGAAATAATTTAGGTGCAAAAAGACAAATCCCATATTATTTCACTCGTAAGCTGAACCAAAACAAAACAAAACAGAATCAGATTTCGAAACACAGAGAACAGGGACACCTGGGTGGGTCAGTCAGTTGAGTGTCCGACTTCAGCACAGGTCACAATCTCACAGTTCGTGAGTTCGAGCCCCGGGTCAGGCTCTGTGCTGACAGCTCAGAGTCTGGAGCCTGCTTCCAATTCTGTGTCTCCCTCTCTCTGGTCCCTCCCCCACTCGGTCTCTCTGTTAAAAGTAAATAAACATTAAAAAAAAAAAAACACAGAGAACTGATGATTGCCAGAGGGGAAGGGAGTTGGAGAGTTCAGCAAAATGGGTGAATGGGAGTGGGTGATACAAGCTTCCAGTTATGGAATGAATAAATCATGAGAATAAAAGGCACAGCAGAAGGAATACAAGCAATGATATTAATAGTAATGTATCAAGACAGATGGAAGCTACACTTATAAACACAGCATAATGGGGGCACCTGGGTGTCTCAGTTGGCTGAGGGTCTGACTTTCAGCTCAGGTCATGATCTCACGGTTCGTGGGTTTGAGCGCTGCATCAGGCTCCGTGCTGGCAGTTCAGAGCCTGGAGGCTGCTTGGGATTCTGTCTCCCTCTCTCTCTGCTCCTCCCCCACTCACACTCTGTCTCTCTCAAAAGCAAATAAACATCAAAAAAATAAAAATAAACACAGCATAATATACAAACTTGCCAGATTGCTATATTGTACACCTGGAACTAATGTAACATCATGTGTCAACTGTACTCTAAAAAATAAAAATGTAAAGAATAAAAAAATAATTATTTTATTAAAGTGATTTAACATATCACTGTAGCTACTTGGGAATGACAATATGAATTGTTTCTTTTCTTTGTTTCAGATTGCTATTTAAACTCTCTTCAATATCTGAAAATAACCTAGTCATAGCCCTTACCAAATCTATCATCATATGAATTGACGAAATTCAATTCATCCAGATCTACCATTCTTGACTAGGAACATTTTTTTTCTTTTTGCAATTTTTCAATGGATGAATTGTTGTATGTGAATTGGTCATACTATAACCCTGATATTCTCTTGTTTTTCATCCTTCCACAACAAGGCAACTTTTCTCCATCTATAGTGATTACAGTAATGCTCTTTTAATTGGATTGAGGAATTCTTTACATAAAAAAAAAATAGTCCTCATTCCTAGCAATCATCTTCAGAAACCTTTAGGGTATTATGTCATAAGACTGTCTTGTATATAAAATCATTTAGTTTTATCAATATGTTTTTGCTGTTAAGTTTCACATTGATTGGTACTTTATTTGCTTAAAACCTAAACATTGTCAGTTGAAAAGAAATCCACTCTGGTGTCTAGATCTTGCCATTTAAATTCTAGGTTTGCTTTTTGTTTTTTGGGTTTTTTTATGTATGTATTTATTTATTTTTGATACTTGGTAAAATTTTATCCAAGAAGCAGAATACACACACACACACACACACACACACACACACACACATATATATATTTAAAAACAGAGGCTTGCCTGGGTGGTACAGTCAGTTAAGCATCCAACTTTGGATCAGGTCATGATCTCATGGTTCATGGGTTTGAGCCCCGCATTGGGCTTTGTGCTGACAGCTCAGAGCCTGGAGCCTGCTTTGGATTCTGTGTCTCCCTTTCTCTTTCTGCCCTTCCCTGCTCGTGCTCTGTCTCCTCAGTCTCTCAGAAATTAAAAAAATAAATAAAAAAAAAAAGTAAAAACAGGAACCATTAGACATTGAAATAGGAAACTAAGAGTGATTTAAGTTTTGGTGGCCCTTGACTATTTTTTTTTTTAATTTCCTTAAAGACTGTATCAAGATAAAAGGATGGTTTTGGGCAGCTCTGGTTCTGGGTCTCTTGGGGCTAACAAGTGATGAAATTAAAAACAAAGCAAAACAAAAACACTCTCAAACAGGTCAGATAACACCATTCCCTGCCCTGCCCCCAAGATAAAAAAATATGAATACTTTTAGTAATAATTCAGAATTCATCTTTATCTCCTACCTGCTTCATCAGTGGAAGTTTTTTGTTTTTTGTTTTTTTTAGACATTTATACTGTGTATATAGGTATAAACATGTATTAGATGACAAGTGTTATTTTTAAGTCCAGGTAGAGAAAGAAGCAATCATTTTTAACTAAAACACTTCTACATTTTTTGATTATTGTTCAACTTGCTACCATTTAGAAAAAAAGCAAAATTTCCATAGTGTTCATTTCAAATCTTACTGCTTTACAACTGTGGTATACCTTCCACTAAAAATAAAAATATGAAGCAGTCAATCCAGTGATTCCTTAGACATGGCTTCCATTGGGAAGAGATGGGAAGGACGTGATGGCAAAGAGAGGACCAATAGATAAAAGGTAAGTTAAACATACAAGAGTTTTCTTTAAAGAAAAGAAAGAAAAAGAAAATGTTAGTTTCAAGAAAAAGGAAAAACATTGAAAGCCCATGTGTCAAGCTATAACCAAAACCATGTTCTATCTTAAGTAGGCTTTGTTTTTTTCCCCCTTTTTCTTTTTTCTCTTTTTTTTCAGATAAAATCTCTCCCCAAACCATCATCACTTTTTTAATGCTGCCCACACTGTGCTTCATCTTCAGATCCTTCATCTCCAAATTTCTCAGGTGGAGGGCTTGCAGAAGGTTTCTTTTCTGGAGAGCTTTCTGGTTCCTCCTCTTTGGGAGAAGGAGTCTTTTCCTTTGATGCCCTGGAAGCTGTTGGAGAGAGCCTTCTTCCCTTTGCCTTTCTTTTACGGGGATTGGTGTCACTGCAGCCTTTAGCCTGAGTTTGGGAATTTGCTTTACTTTTCTCTCAGGTTTGGACTTTTTAGTCATCTTTTTTTTTTCTTTTCTATTTTTAAATAACTTTAAAGTCTATTTATTCATTTTGAGAGAGAGAGAGAGCGAGAGAACACGAGCAAGGGAGGGGCAGAGAGAGAGAGGGAGGGAGAGAATCCCGAGCAGACTCCTCCATGCTGCCAGCACAGAGTTCAACACAGGGCTCAATCCAACCAACTGTGAGATCATGACCTGAGTCAAAATCAAAATTCAGGCCCGTAACCAACTGATCCACCCAGGCACCCCTGTTTTTATTTTTTGAACTGCCATAGTCACTTTCATTATTGTCTTCTATTAGGAACTCATCTCAGCCAGAATCTTTCTCATGGAATGGTGCCTCATCCTCCACTTCTTGTTCTTCTCCACTGCCCACATCTTCTATGAGCCTCTCTCTGTGTTTGGAAGCTACTTTAGAGCCCGCCTGCCATTGCTGGAACACACTTTTGTGACCTTCTTTTGCATCTTCACACTGTCCTCTGCTGAGTGAGAATCATCCTTCTTGGTCTCCACATCTTTTTCTTCTGAGTTCTCACCGTCTTCTTATGAATTCATTCAAGATCGCCTCTTAATTTTAACTTCTCAGGAAGATGATTGAATTTTCTTAGCTGGAGTGTCTAAATCTCTTCCATAATCTTCATCAGCATCGTCAGATTCCTGAAACTGAATAATCAATGACCTTTCTATTTCTGACAGGCTGAGACATGTTTGTTGTCAAAACAGGACCCAGTGTAGAAGCCGAAGACCAGGACCCCTCTTCCCAACTTTGGTCAATGGTGCCATTGATGTGGAACCTGGAGCTGCTGGCTTCTCAAACTCCACTGTTTCTTGGTTCAGTGCCCCTTAATCAGACAGGCCCCCCTTCTCCCCCATCTCTTCCTTCTTATTTTTTTATTAATTTGTCTTTTGGGGCTGCCTAGGAACTTACCTATTTAAATAAAGGCCACATTGATACGGTAACCCAAGTCCTTTTGTACCCAGTGGAGTCAGTTTTCCTAACCTAGCATACTGCAAGTGCTGGTCTAATCTAACGTGGATAAACATGTTATTGAAGAAGGTTTTCAGCAATATTTCATCAAATAAACTTAGATTGACATTCAGATTTTCCCAGTATAAACCTGTTGATGGTGTGATTAGGGCTTGACAAAGATCATAACTTTGTGAAATTATGAAACTGATCACTGATATCCATGTGAAGTCCTCTTTCAAACAGTTGGTGTAAGTTGCAAAGTTTTAAAAACTGAGCATGGTAGAAAATATGTAATACTGAACTATTCTCACCCTTTGGGGTTGTGTCACAGTCCTAGAACTCTGAAGAAGTCCACGTTTTATCATGAACAGAGGAGATAATTCTATCAATGGCCAGACTAGAATATTACTTGAATCCTAAAATACAGTATTATCATATCTGCCTACAGTCAACTCTAAAAATACTTGTCAGAGTAGATAGCTGTGTTTCTATCAAACCTCCAAGATAAAGTTACATGGTTATTTTTTGTGTCAAATTGTCAATACCTGCTTTCGTGGAAGAATTTAATATGAGATTTGTTTTTACTGTAATAAAACACCTGGTGTCTCAGTTGTGAGGAAAAGGAAATATGTCCTAACCTACCTTTAATTATGTGAGATTATTTATATTATTGATATCTACCAAAAGAACTCGACAATAATGAATAATCAAATTGGATCTGGTAAGTTAGCAAGAAAGAGCACCAAAATATTAATACTGCATATGGCTGGATAGCATGGAAAGACTTCCTCTGTTTAAATTTAAAAGAATGTACTAAACTTTAAAGGAATTATATTATATCCAAATTCAATAGACTACTGGATGCTTAAAAAGTTCTATAGCCCTCTCATCTGACCAACAGTGTATCATACCATAGCTAAAGCCATAATTTTGAGGAAAGTATTCAGACATTCTCAGTTACCATTTATTTGAAGCAATAATGGTAATTTCAAAGAGAATATATTCTTTCATGCAGTATTTCAGCTTAGGTGAAAACCCAGAAATTACATCACTTATATTTCCAGCACATCTTTGATCCTGGCTCCTAAAATGACACTGTTTCACTGATAAAAATGTAATGTAATATATATGATTTTACTTAGGCATACCTTATTAAACATATCTTTATTTATTATCAGAAAGAAAACATTACAGAATCATATTACATTACTGTAAGGACTTTATTACCAGATTTAAGGATGTCAATATAATGTAATAAAATTACTTTAAAATGATGAAAGGAATAAAACATTCTGCTAGAAAGCTCATAAAGAGCATAGGATGGAAACATGAGATAAATACTGTATACAATAATTTAATAAATGTTACATTTAATGTTATTAGTGGTAGATTCCAGTCATGCCATATTTTATTTAAAAGTTTACATGCCAAGATAACAAAAAGATGCCCAAGGATTGCTCAAATTCTATCATTTAATGTATGTATGCAGTAATATATGAAGGGAAAAAGAGTGTTATATATTCTCTCTAATATCTCTTATTATTTTATGGTACAAGTTTAGTATACTGCAGATATATCTGTGAGTATAAATCAATATTAGAAACAAAAGCCATATGACTATCACTTTTTTCTTTTTTTTTTTTTTTTAATTTATTTTTATTTTTATTTTTATTTTTTTTTATTTTTTAATATATGAAATTTACTGTCAAATTGGTTTCCATACAACACCCAGTGCTCATCCCAAAAGGTGCCCTCCTCAATACCCATCACCCACCCTGCCCTCCTTCCCACCCTGCCCTCCCTCCCACCCCCCATCAACCCTCAGTTTGTTCTCAGTTTTTAACAGTCTCTAATGCTTTGGCTCTCTCCCACTCTAACCTCTTTTTTTTTTTTTTTTCCTTCCCCTCCCCCATGGGTTTCTGTTATGTTTCTCAGGATCCACATAAGAGTGAAACCATATGGTATCTGTCTTTCTCTGTATGGCTTATTTCACTTAGCATCACACTCTCCAGTTCCATCCATGTTGCTACAAAAGGCCATATTTCATTTTTTCTCATTGCCACGTAGTATTCCATTGGACTATCACTTTTTTTCAATGGAGAAACAAAATGGATAATTGTTCCATTTGCTACATTTTATTAATTCTAAGATACATTTAATCATATAATGCTCCTTTCAATAATTTACTACTATGTATGAGAAGAATAATGCAAATTAAACTATAACCCAATTCTTTCTTTTTCCTCGTGAATCCTTATGACAATCTTGTTATTTTATGACAATCTTTCCTGTTGCAATCCCAAGTCGTAGGTATCAGTCCTATGCCTCCCTTTCATGCTGGGGAGAAACCAATATTCCTCAAACCATTAATACTGAGATTTCAATATAGAACTGGACCGGTGTTGGGTCTACCTCCAGGGAAGATGGCAGAGTTGAGGGATTCTAAGCTTACCTCAACATATAGATACACCTAGATAACACACAATCAGTATAAATAACCCAGAAAATAACCCACCCAAAGACTTGCAGAACAGACACTCCACAGCCAAATAGGCCACATTGAAAACAGTAGGAAAGGCAGAGACGTCGGGAACCAAACTGAACCAGGAGGGAGGACCACTGCAAACAGAGAGGACATAAAGGAGCACACTTCATATCAGGTACCACGGGCATGTGGGACACACACTGGAAAGAAAAATTGTCATAACATTTGGCTTTCAAAACCAGAAGGCTCTAATTTTGTGAGTTCATACAGTTAGCGGGGCTTAACACCTAGAAATATAAAAATCAGCAGGCCTGGCTCTGGGAGAGCCAGAGGGCCATATGAAACTGAGTACCCACCCTTAAAAAGATAGCATATCAAATAACTCCACTGTGAGCATAGTAACAGCAGTTTGAAAAATGCCTGGGGTATATGGCAAAGAGATTTATTTGCTAATGTCAGAACATTTGCAAGAGAGGCAGGGATCTTTAGATTTCTCCAAAACAAAAGAGCCATTTCCCTCTCCCAGCCCCCAGCCTAGATACAACACTGGAACTAGGGTGAATACTCTCCATCCTGCTTGCTAATAGTGTCCCCTGCCCATACATTTTCTTGACAACCCACCATCTCAGGAGTTCTCCAAAGTAACTCCAGGTCTCCTCCAATAGCAGATCTTTGCAAACATTAACATCATATGACCTGACCCTGTGCTTTCCTGCAGTGTTGCTCAATACAACACGTCTCTGGCAGGAGTCCATGCAAAGCAACACCATGAGCTTGGCATTGTGCAAAAAGCAATCACAAAGCCCAGCACCACTGAAAACTGACTCCTGCCTAGGGGAGAGGGGAAGATAACCACACACAGAGACCAACTATAGTCCCAGCAATGGGACTATAGTCAAGCCTGACTGTAGGCCCCATCAACCAATGAAAAGGGCACTAAGAGAAAGCATCCTGCAGTTTGGTGTGATCATAGTTCTGTCAAATGCCTGCTCTGATCCAACTCAAGTCCAAGCCAGCCCCAGACTGTCTCACTAAAAATACAAGGCCACCTTGAGCTTGAGTAATATCAGACAAAACCTGCCCACAACAGGCAAAGAGAGCCATGGCAGATGACTGGACTGAGGCAAGCAAAACTCAGCCACAACAACAGGGCACACATAACACACATAGGAGACATCCCTGAAGCATCATGTTCTGGTGAAATGGGGACACTGGACTACAGAGTACCATAGGACCTTGTCTTCATTAGGCCACTACTTTCAAGAGAAGGAGAAGTAGCTGACTTTCCTAACAGAGACAAAGAGTTAGACAGTATGAGACACAGGAGGATGTCCCAAATGAAAGAACAGGACAAAATCACAGCAAGAGAACTAGGTGAAACACAGACAAGTAATATCCTGATAGAAAAGTTAAAGTAATGTTCACAAAAATACTCACCAGACTTGAGAAAAGAGTGGAGGATCTAGTGAGACCCTCAACAAAGGGATAGAGAACATAAAAAAGAACAAATAAGAGATGAATAACTCAATAAGTGAAATTAACAATACACTAGTTGGGGGGGGGGGGTGCGCCTGGGTGGTTCAGTTGGCTAAGCGACCAACTTCAACTCAGGTCATGATCTTACAGTTCGTGGGTTCAAGCCCTGCATTGGGCTCTGTGTTGACAGCTCAGAACCTGGAACCTGCTTCAGATTCTGTGTCTCCCTCTCTCTCTCCCCCTGCCTCACTCCTGCTGTGTTTCTCTCTCTCTTTCAAAATTAAATAAACATTAAAAAAATAAAAAAAAAATACACTAGAGGGAATAAATAGTAGACTAGAGGAAGTAGAAGAACTAATCAGCAACCTGGAGGACAGAGTAATGGAAAGCAATCAAGCAATGAACAATATAAAGAAAAAAGAATAATAAAATATGAGAATAGATTAAGGGAATTCAATGACACCATCAAGTGTAATAACATTTGCAGAAGGAGAAGAGATAAAAGGGAACAGATTATTTATTTGAAGAAATAATAGCTGGCTTTCTAAATCTGGGAGAGGCAGGGGAGAAATCCAAGTCTAGGAGGCAAAGAGATACTCCAACAAAATCAATCCAAGGAGGTCCACCCCAAGATATATAGTAATTAAAATGGCATGAAGTACTGATAAAGAGAGAATTTTAAGAGAAGCAAAAGAAAACAGTTACATGCAAGGTAAACGTTGTAAGACTATTAGCTGATTTTTCTGCAGAAACTTTGCAGGCTGAGAATGCCATGATATATTCAAAGTGCCGAAATAAAACAAACAAAAACAACAAAGAACAAAAAAAACCTGCAGACAAGACTATCCAGAGAGGCTATCATTCAGAATACAAAGAGAGATAAACAGTTTTCCAGATAAAAGTTAAAGGAATCCAGCATTGCTGGGTGGCTCATTCTGTTAAGCACCTGACTCTTGATTTCATCTCACGTCATGATCTTGCATTTTTATGAGTTCAAGCCCTGCATTTGTTTCTGCACTAGTAACATGGAGCCTACTTGGGATTCTCTCTCTCTCCCTCTTTCTCTTCCCCTCTCCTATCCACACTGTCTCTCTCTCAAAATAAATAAACTTTAAACAAAAGTTAAAGAAATCCATCACCACTAAATAAGCCATACAAGAAATGTTAAAGGGGACTCTTTGAATGGAAAGGAAAGACCATAAGTAAGAGTAAGAAAAGCAGGAAGCACAGAAACAGTAATATTAGTCAAGGGATTCACAAAATAAAAAGAAGTAAAGTAGGACACCATATACCTAAAAAATGTGTGTGGGGGTGGGGGGGGTGAGGGAGTAAGAATTTAGTGCTTTTTAGAATGGGTTCAAACTTAAGGGACCATCAATTTAATATAGATTGCTATATGCATATGA
Source organism: Panthera tigris (assembly GCF_018350195.1). Classification (NCBI taxonomy): domain Eukaryota; kingdom Metazoa; phylum Chordata; class Mammalia; order Carnivora; family Felidae; genus Panthera; species Panthera tigris. Next base: position 33,113,740 of record NC_056660.1, on the reverse strand, counting down.
TGTTATATATAAATAGTAACCACAAATAAAAATGTCAAAGAAGGGAGTGAGAGAAAAAAGGAAGAGAGAAGTACAAAAACAACTGTAAAACAAATTTAAAAATGACAGTAAGTACATATCTACCCATAATTACTTTGAATATAAATGGACTAAATTTTCCAATCAAAACACACAGGGCAAAAGAATGGATAAGAAAGCAAGACCTATCTATACGGTGCTACGAGGGACTCATTTCAGACCTAAAGACGCATGCAGATTGAGAGTGAAGGTCTAGAAATACATTTACCAAGAAAATTTAAGTGAAAACAAAGGTAGGGTGGCAATACTTTTATAAGATAAAATAGACATTAAATACTCTAACAAGAGACAAAAAAGGACCCTATAATATCTTAAAGGGAATAATCCAACAAGAATATATAACAATTGTAAATATTTATACATACAACATAGGAGCAGACAAATGCATAAAGCAGCTATTAGCAAACATAAAGGAAGTAATCAATAGTAATACAATAATAGTAGAGGACCTTAACACTGCACTTACATCAATAGATACATAATCCAAACAGAAAACCAACAAGGAAACTGTGGCTTTGAATGACACAATGGACTTAATGGATCTAACAGATATATTCAGGATATTCTATTTCCAAACAGTGGAATACATATTCTTTTTCAAGTGCACATGGAACATTCTCCAGAACAGATCCCATGTTAGGTCACAAAACAAGTCTCAACAAATGCACAAAGATGGAAGTCATACCATGCATCTTTTCCCACCACAATACCATGAAACTAGAAATCAACCACAAGAAAATCTGAAAAGAACACAAATACATGGAGAGTAAATAACACGCTCCTATATAATGAATAGGTCAACCAAGAAATCAAAGAGGAAATAAAAGAAAAAAAAACCTGGAACAAATGAAAATGAAAATACAATTGTCCAAAATGTCTGGGATACAGCAAAAGGTTTCCTAAGAGAGAAGTTTATAGCAATACAGGCTTAACTCAAGAAGCAAGAAAAATCTCAAACAACCTAAATTTATACCTACCAGAGCTGGAAAAACAAGAACTAAACACCCCCAAACCATTAAAAAGAAGTAAATAATAAAGAGTAGAACAGAAATAAGTGAAATAGAAACTTAAACAATAGAAAAAAAAATCAATGAAAACAGGAACTAGTTTTTTTTAACTTTAATGTTTATTTTTGAGAGACAGAGAGAGAGAGAGCACACAAATGGGGAGAGGCAGAGAGAGAGGAAGACACAGAATCTAAATCAGATTCCAGACTCCAAGCTGTCTGCACAGAGCCTGATGTGGGACTTGAACTAACAAACTGCAAGATTATGACCTGAGCTGAAGTCAGATGCTTTACTGACTGAGCCACTCAGGTGCCCCAGGAACTAGTTCTTTGAAAAGATTAACAAAATTGATAAGCCTTTAGCCAGATTCATAAAAAAGAGATAGAAACAGAAAGAGAGATGAGACCGAGACAGAGAGAGAGAGGACTCAAATAAAATTCAGAACTGAAAGAGGAGAAATAACCATTAATAGCAGAGAAAACAAAGGATTTAAGAGAATATTATAAAAAAAATTAAATGCCAACAAATTGGACAACCTAGCATATATGGATAAATTTTTGGAAACATAAAATCTCCCAAAGCTGAATAAGGAAGAAATAGGTCATTTGAACAGACAGATTATCAGCAATGAAATGAAATCAGTATTCAAAAAACTCTCAAGGAACAAAAATCCAAGACCAGATGGCTTCACAGGTGAATTCTACCGAACATTTAAAGAAGACATAATACTTGTCCTTCTCAAAGCTGTCCTTTTATTTCAACAAATAGAAGAAGAAGGAAAACTTTCCAATTCATCCTGTGAGGCCAGCATTACCTGGATATCAAAATCCATTGAAGAAACTACCAAAAAGAACGACAGGCCCGTATCTCTAAAAAAAAACATAAATGCAAAAACCCTCAACAAAATATTAGTAACCTGATTCCAATAATACATTTAAAAAATCATTCACTACAATCAAGTGGGATTTATTCCTGAGTTAGAAGAATGGCTCAATATTTGCAAATTAATCAGTGTTATATATCATATCAACAAGTGAAAGAATAAAACCATCTGATCATTTCAATAGATACAGACAAAGCATTTGACAACACCCATTCATGATGAAAACCCTCAACAACATAGGTTGAGAGGGAACATATCTCAACATAATAGTGGCCATATATGAAACACCCACAGTTAACATACGCAATGGAGAAAAACTGAGAGCTTTTCCCGTAAGGTCAGGAACAAGACAAGGATGTCCACCCTCACCACTTTTATTTAACATAGTACTGGAAGTCCCAGCCACAGCAATCACACAAGAAAAAGGAATACAAGGCAACCAAATTGGTAAGTAAGAAGTAAAAGTTTCACTATTTGCATATGATATGCTATGTAGAAAAGCCTAACAATGCTATCAAAAAAGTACAAGAACTGATAAATGAATTCAGTAAAGTCACAGGATACAAAATCAATGTAGATAAGGTTATTACATTTTTTATACACTAATAATGAAGCGATAGAAAAAGAAATTAAGAAAACAATCCCATTTTCAATTGCACCAATAGCAGTAAAACACCTCAGGATAAATTTAACCAAACAGATGCAAGACTGTACTCTAAAAAATAGAAAATATTGATGAAAGAAATTGAAGATGACACAAATAAATGGAAAAGTATTTCAGGCTCATGGATGGAAAAACAAATATTGTTAAAATACCCATACTACCCAAAGCAGTCTACAGATTTAATGCAATCCCTATCCAAATACCAATAGGATTTTTCACAGAACTAGAACAAACAATCCTAAAACTTGAATGGAACCACAAAAGACCCTGAATAGCCAAAGCAATCTTGAAAGAGAATAACAAAACTTGAGGTATCACAATTCTAGACTTCAAGTTATATTATAAAGCTATAATAATCTAAACAGTCTGGTACTGGCACAAAAATAGACCTATAGATTAATAGAATAGAATAAAAAAATCCTGAAATAAACCCACAACTATATCCTCAATCTCCAACAAAGGAATCAAGAATATGTAAGGGGAAAAAAGACAGTCCCTTCAACAAATGGTGTGAGGAAAACTTGACAGCTACAGACAAAGAATGAAACCAGACCACTTTCTTACATCATACACAAATAAACTCAAAATGGATTAAGGACCTAAATGTGAGACCTGAAACCATAAAAATCATAGAAGAGAAGACATGCAGTAATATCTCTGACATCACCTGTGGCAACATTTTTCTATATACGTTTCCTAAGGCACGGGAAACAAAAGCAAAAATACACTATTGGAACCATATCAAAATAAAAAAGCTTCTGCACAGCAACACAAACAAACAAACAACAACAACAACAAAAACCCACAAATGAGAAAGCAAAAAGAGAGCCTACTGAATGGGAGAAAATATTTGTAAATGACATATCTGATGAAGTGTTAGTATCTATAAGATACAAAGAATTTGTGCAACTCAACACTAAAAACAATCCAGTTTAAAAATGAGCAGAAGACATGGACATTTTGACCAAAGTAGACATCCAGATGGCCAACAGACACGTGAAAAGATGTTCAACATCACTAATCATCACAGAAATGAAATTCAAAAGCACAATGAAATATCACCTAACACCCGTCAGAATGGCTAAAATCTGTAAGATAATAAACAAGAAGTATTGGCTGGGGAGGAAAAGCCACCTTTGAAAATTCCCACAGCTGGTGGGACCGCAAACTGGTGCACCACTGTAGAAAACAGTAGGAAGGTTCCTCAAAAAGTTAAAAATAGGATTGCCACATGATCCAGAAATTATACTACTGGGTATTTTCCAAAAGAAAAGGAAAACACTAATTTGAAAAGATATTTGCATCCCCATGTTCATTGCAGCGATATTTACAATAGCCAAACTATGGAAGCAGTTCAAGTACCCATTAATTGATAAATGAATAAACACACATATGCAATGGAGTATCACTCAGCCATAGAAAAAAGAATGAAATTTTATCATTTGCAGCAACATGGATGGATGTACAACGTACAATACTAAGTAAAATAAGTCAGAGAAAGAAAAATACCATATAATTTCAGTCATGTGGAATCTAAACAAAAGAAACGAACAAAGGAAAAAAAGAGAGAAACAAAAACAGACTCTGGAAATATAGAGAAAAAAACTGTTGATTACCAGAGGGGTGGTGTGTGGGGGGTGGGTGAAATTGGTGACGGGTAACTATACAGTAATCATAAAGAGTACTGAGTATATGTAAAATTGTCGAATTACTATACTGTAGACCTGAAACTTGTATAACACTGTATGTTAATTATACTGAAGTAAAATATAATTAAAACAACAGGGGCAGTCAGTTAAGCGTCTGAACCTTGATTTCAGCTCAGATTATGATCTTACGTTTCTGGAGTTCAAGCCCTACATTGGGCTGCGTGCTAACAGCGTGGTTGCTTGAGATTCTTTCTCCCTCTCTCTCTGTCCCTCTACTTACCCCCTCTCAAAATAAATAAATACACTTTTAAAATAATAAAATAAATATTAGAAAGAAAGAGAAAAAAGAACAGGACCTGTATTGCTGCCACGTCATCTGTTGCTAAATATCTGCTTCTTTCAGGAACATGTCTGTTTCTTTATGCAGCTAAAAACACCACAATCAGAGCTTTTCTTCTACATTCTGACATTCCGCTTGCCAAAATCACTGCATTCTGGCCTAAAATACAGTGGGTCAAGGGAAACCCATGTTTCTGATACTGTTCCTGTTTCTGCAAATTTTCACAAATAAATGCTTCTTTAGCAGGGTTCGTGGATGTGTTTTGTAAAATTTTGACTTTGTTTTAGACAGAAATATTACAATCATTGAGTGAGCTACCTTAAATTTAATAGATGTTTTTCATATATATCAATTTAGGGCACATATAAACAAAAATGCATACATGAAAGATACATTAGAGATTGCTAAATATTCCCTCTCATTCATAGCCTAAATCTTGTATATTAATTTTGCAATCACGGTCAACAATTTCATGTTTCCACATAATGCATTACTCTTTGCCCTCAAGAGCATGGTTATCCAGCCTTTATAGATAAGTACTGAATTATTGTCTACAGAATTTTCTTCTAAGCCACTGAAACCCATTTTTCAAATTTAGATGCTGATATTACATAAGTGTGTTTGATTTTACCATATTCATAGTTGTGTTTTTTCTCAAGAAAATTACTTATTGCTGGAATTTAAGCCTCTGTGCACAAAATCACCTGGAAGTTCTACAAATTGATAACTTAAATAATATATAATTTCCCACAGTAGTCTCTCCCTCCCTTAGTCCAAATTTTTCTAGGAATTGATAATTTCTTGTTTCATTTTTTTCCCATGGCCAGTGATTGAAAATTCTTTTGCATATTTCAGAGAAATAAAATAAGATAGCTTCCCTACTTGGGAGTGTCTTCCTTGTTCAAGTCCCATAAAGTATCTGCTTGTTGCTTTCAAGAAAATTTGAAATTTCAGCCACATTCCTTCAACGATGAATATTTGCTTCACTAATGTCTTATTTATGCCCTGTGGTTCTGCTTCTGTGCCTCTGCATACACAATTCCATTTTGTTTTTCAATGCTGAGACATAGTTGGACATTTTAAGAGACATTTAAAATGGTAATCAAACTTGACATGTGTAGTTCCAATAACGCACATGATTCTATTGAAGTAATTACAATATGAATAGCTCAGACCAAGGTCATACATGGCAGGTAATGACAGCTCTGTCATAACTGCTAACAGTCTTAAAGTGATTGTAAGACTATAACAATTGTGACAACAATTGTCAGATGCATCCCACTATAACAAATACTAAAATGTGCAAAAATACATTTCTCAGCATCAATGAAATATTCACGTAGAATCAATGTGATAAGTTTTTGCATATATCGGGTAAAGGTTTTATCCTAGAATACAGATATAATTGCCTCACTTAATAAATTTTTTTCTACTAAGTCATGGTACTTTTTGTTATTGAGAGTATAGTTACTAGTAAGTATTAAATATGTTTTGGAATATATACATTTACATTTCCAAATGTGTCCCAATAAATCTCATGTATATTTTAAAACCTAAAAGTTCTCCCTAAAATATTTAATTAGTAATATAGATATAAGCCAGTGTTTTTGAAATTTTAGAGAAATATCAACTTTTCATAAAACATACTCAAAACTGAAGCTTTTAAAAAATATTTATTAATTTTGAGAAAGAGAGAGAGAGAAAACAGGGGAAGGGCAGAGAGAGACAGGGAGAGATAGTATCCCAAGCAGGCTACATGCTATCAGCACAGAGCCCGACATGGGGCTGGATCTCACAGGCTGTGAGATCACAACCTGAGCCAAACTCAAAAGAGTGAGACGCTTAACTGATTGAGCCACCCAGGTGTCCCCAAACTGATGCTATTAATGCACTGATAAAAAACTTTAGAAATACACAGCTTTTAAATATAAGGAGATATATGTCTATACTCATGCAGATATAAGAAGTCTTCATATAATTTTATTAAAACTTTGAAAGTAAAAAATCCCAACAAAAGGAAAATTTTAATTTACAATGTGTCATGAGATTTACCTTGAAAATGAGACACTGGAAGGATTCCTATCAAAGGCCTATGAAATTGAAAAAGACATTTACTTATAGATTTACTTACATGGCATCCTGTAAAATGAAAAAACAGCAGTCATTATAGTTTTTAGCTATGTGTATAATGATCAAAATTATAAACAGTATTTAATACTAGTGAAAAGACCGAATGGAAAATTTTCTGGCTTCCCTTTCTTATTTTCTTTGTCCTTTGGGCTTTCTTAGTTCCATTAATTGTCCTAATCCTCAGTTCACAGCTATTCTCTTTGATATTCCCTTCATTTTCTTTCTTTCTTGGGTCCCTCCCTTCTTGTCTTCTCTCTTGTCCCCTTTACATCCATCGTTTCTTATATCTACTTTAGAAGAATAACAGAGGCAAGTTGGAAGGAGTTTTTATGGATACTTTGTTCTTTTCAGTGGAAAAGATTTCACATCTCTCTTCTATACGTTTGGACTTCTTTCCTAGAGCATAAACCACTATACCTTTCACAGAAGGTAAAAGTAACGAAAGGGTAAGGCAGAGAGTATATCAGTGATGACAGGAGACAAAGAGGTGAAGATCGATAATAATATTTATTTAAAGTATATTTTATGGGAATACATTTATAAAAGTGAAGAAGTTGTATGGTTCATTATTTTATTTCAAAATCAGCATTTGTATGACTACTATGCAGACCCAAAAGTGAGATATTATCAGCAATCAATATCCCCCGCCAGTACCTTCTCCCAGTCTCCCTCCCCTCTATTCACTTCCCAAAGTTACCTCTCAGTTGGACTTATATCACTATGCATTAGTTTTGCCTGTTTTTAAACTTTACAGTAATGGAATCATACAATATGTTTGTATTTGGCTTATTTTGTTTAATATATGTAAGTTCTTCTATTTTGGTGCATGTAGCAGTCATCTGTTCATTGCTATTGAATTATAATATGCAGTTTTAAGATATAACATTATTATCCACACACAATTGCAGAAGCTTTGGGTTGCATCTAGTTTGGGGCCATTATAAATGAATATTCTTGAACATGTCTTTGTCACACACACACACACACACACACACACACACACAACGTTTTATATATATCCATTATATTTTACAATTATGAATCCAACATCAAAATGGTAAAGAACATATCCATCACCCTCAAAAGCTTCCTTAAACCCTGTTTAATCCATTTTGTCTGCCTCTCCCCACATCCCCCAACCTATCACTTTCCCCAGATAATCTGTAATCTACTTACTGTTACTAAAGATCAATTTGCATTGTATAGAATTTAAGACAAATGAAATTATACAGGATGTACTTTTTTTTTAAGTTCCTATAAATCTTTTTTACCCAGTTTTTTTGAGGAATAAATGATATAGATCACTGTATACGTTTAAGGCATAATTTTTGAATTGACACATGTTTTTATTATTATTCCAATATATATATAATACATTTTCTAATTATTTCATGTTACTGAATTCAACCTGAATTCCACTGAAGCCAGAAAACATATATTACATAATTTGTTTCTCTGAAATTGGTGGAGACTTTCTTCAGAGCTCACCTTTCATCAATTTTGGTAACATTTCCTTGAGATACTACAAAAAGAATATTTATTATGTTATTGCATGAACAAAACAAGAAGTTAACAAGGAAACAGCAACTACCATAAAAAAAGAAAGAAGGAATGAAAGGAAGGAAGGAAGAAAGAAAGAAAAAAAAAGAATGAAAGAAAAAAAGAAAAGAAAAAAACAAACCCTAGAGTTGAAAAATACAATAACTAAACCAAAGAATTCAACAGAGTTTCAAAAGTAGACTCAACCATGCAGAAGAAAGAATCAGCAACCTGGAGGATGGGATATTGGAAATTACTCAAAGTGAAATAAGTGAGAAATATGTGAGACAGAGAAAAACAAATACTGTATAATCTCACTTATAGGTAGAATTAAAAAAAAACAAAGAAAACCACCTTATAGAAAAAGTGATCATACTTGCAGTTACCAGAGGTGGAGGGATGGAAGAGAGGAGGAATTTGAGGAAGGTACAAACTTCCAGTTATAAAATAAATAAGCACCAGGGATTATAATGTGCAACATGAGAACTATAGCTAACACTGCTATAAAGTTGTTTATAGAAACTATAGAAACACTCCTAGAAAGTTGTTCAGAGTTCTCACCACAGGAAAAAAATATTTTTTTTGTATTTATTTGAGAAGATGGGCATTAGCTGAACCTATTGTAGTAATCATTTCATAATACATGTAATTCAAGCCATCATGATTTATGCCTTAGCTTATACAGTGATGTATGTCATTTATTCCTCAAAAAAACTGGGGAAAAAAGATTTATAGGAACTTTAAAAAAAGTACATCCTGTATAAATTTCATTTGTCTTAAATTCTATACAATGCAAATTGATCTTTAGTAACAGTAAGTAGATTACAGATTATCTAGGAAAGATGATAGGTTGGGGGATGTGGGAAGAGGCAGACAAAACGGATTAAACAGGGTATAAGGAAACTTTTGAGGGTGATGGATATGTTCTTTACCATTTTGATGTTGGATTCATAATTGTATACAGATATCAAAACATCAAATCATAAACTTTATTTAATTACTGGATGTCAATTACAACTCAATAGAGTTATAAAAATAAAATTTTAGACTATATATGTAGTTTCAACTTGTGGTTTTTTGGTTATATTGCATTTTAATTCTTTATTTTAAAAATGAGAATTAAAATTATGTAGATTTATTCTCTTTGTAATATGTGAGCACACAAGTGATTTTTCCTTAACGTAGGTCACAGAGGGTCTGACAAGTAAAATAAATAACAAAAGAGTATTTGTGTCAGATTAACATTTATGTTAGCAGTTACTTGAAAGTTTAGCATGTTTGTTTAGCTTTTAATTTTTGATTCAAGCATATTTGCATAACATTTACTTAAAAACAACCTAAATGCTTGCAATTGCTTATTAATCATTGTAGTTAAGTCATCTACCTGTATAATTTAGGTTTGTTATTCTGACACCACTGCATAAATTTGCATGGTTGCATAAAATGTCAGTTTTATAGTTGCTCATACACAATTGTTAATGAATTCCTATTATGTGCATATCACTAATACACCTGTGAGGTTTTCTTTATTTTATCCAGAGAGGTTGCGAAGGTCTAGGGTGGTTTGTAGCTCACCGTGAACCAAAATCTATCATAGACTGCTCTCCTCAGATTTCTCTTTGCCAAAGGAACATTCTCCTTGTAATGAATATTGTGAATCAGAGGAGTCTACATGGCTTACATCTGCATTACTTTTTGCCTATATGAAAGCAATTTAGTAGTTTAAGCCTCACTTGTTAAGGAGTAATGGCACATTGCCCAATAGCAGCACATATCCAAATGAGTGAAAATGGATATTCTGATGAGTAACAATGCAGTGATTGATGTGAAATACTTTTCTATTTTAAAAGGTCACTAAACTTCAGAACAACATTAATCAGGTATTGGATTTGCAATTAGAGATACTATCACTTTTAAATCCATCAGACATGTGTATGGACAGGCATAATCAATCACTCACTGATTGTTTGCAAAAAAAAAAAAAAGTATTTTCATTCCCATCCCATTGAGGTCCTCTAGAAGAAATAGTAATATAATTTTTAAAGCACAATGCAGAAATTTTGATATTTAAACTGAACTCTACTATTATGTGATTCTGTTGGTATTTATTAGAAAAATTTGCTTATAATTATCAATTCAATTTCATATAATTTTCAGATTTTTGAGGTCTACGTCAATGAAGTAGTGTTTCCACTTTATTGAAGTTGTACATTTTTAAGACGAGAGAGAGAATAAAAGTAGGGAACTATGTAGATAAATAAAAGGACCTAGTGAAAGCTAGAGATATTTAATGATAAGATTTTCAAGTAATTTTTTTAGAATTCTTTTAATTAGTGAGCTCTTTAAATTTGACAAGTACTTTTTAAATAGTAATCTTAAATATAGCCATTTTGCTGTTGTTAATTTCTCTTTTCCCTTTGCTTGTCTGAAAACATTAACATTTATTTACTTTACTTTTATATCCATGACGATTTACATACTCACGATTTTAACACATGCTCCTGTTACTAAAATGCCATGAAGTGTGTTTGACTTAATATACTGAATGCTTTAAAGTAACAAAAGAGATTCAATATTCTGCCTGTTTTCATGAGCTAGACCAATAGGTTTAAATGCTGTCAGAATATCATCCAAGAGTCATTCAACTATTATACTTTAATTATTTCAGTAGCAGCCTTTTCATCAGATAATTCCAACCTTGAAAACTGGCAATTTTATGCTGCTAATGTTGTAGTTTCAATCCAGTGTTCTTCTGTTTCTAGAACCACGTACGTATGTGTGTCATAAACTTTGCTCCACATTCTGATGGGGAACCTAGTCATTTGCATGTAGGCACAGCATAAACATGGTCTAAGCGAGAACTAGGTTTCTACTTGCATCAAGTAGACTTAGTATATATATCACTCCTCTATTTCATGTTACTATCAAAATTAGAAGAAATGTGCTTTTATGAAAAAAATAATAACATTGTAGAATTAAATTGACCATGGATATTATAGGAAGAAAAAAGGAAATTACATTTATGAAGAAAATAATAAAAGTTATAATTCAGAATTATATGAAGTGTAATCCTTCTCTGAGGAGAATTAGGACATGCTTCTGGTTCTGAGTCCACATACACAGAGCAGTGGGTTTGGCAATCATCACGAGAAGAAAATGAAAAAATAGCAATTGGAGCTGTAGAGTGCATCAGGTTCCCTCATCTCCACGTTTCCCACCCTTTCCCAGGCCTGCCACTCCTTCCACCTCACCATGAACTTTTCTTCATTCCTATATAGGTCATATACATGATGCAGTAAAGACATGTAGCTCATGGGAAACCCCAAAAATTCTATGTAACTTTACTCCTGAAAGTTTCTGATGTGAATATATAAAGGTCTGGTTGGAGTGCTAAATCAATTTTTTAATGATTTATTTTATTTTATTTTATTTTATTTTATTTTATTTTATTTTATTTTATTTTATTTTAGAGAGAGAGAGTGTAGAGTATGAGTGGGGGGAGGGGCAGAGAGAGAGAGGGAGACACAGAATCTGAAGCAGGCTCCAGGCTCTGGGCTGTCAGCACAGAGCCCAGCACAAGACTCAAACCCACCAACTGCAAGATCGTGACCTGAGCTGAAGTCAGATGCTTAACCAACTGAGCCACCCAGGTGCCCCAAGGCCTAAATCAATTTTAAGGAAGTTCTCTACCAGGTGAATCCATTTAGGATGGTAAAAGGCAAAAAGAAAAGGAAAAGGCAAAGCAACTCTATTTTACACAAGTGATATATATAAGAGGAAAAAATACAAAGGATGAAAGGTATTTTCATTTTAATCAACATAAATGCCTTTACAAATTTATGCCTGACTGACATCTTGAGGTCAGTTCTTTATTTTTGTCCTAACAACTCTGTTATTATCGAGGTCTAACTTGGGATGTATACCAGACTCCTTCTAGTACTTTTTAGGACATCTTTTTCCCCACCACACACGTACGTAATCTCAACATGATTAGCTGGGTGCTCATTTAAAAATATAACTTCAACCATGTCTCTCTTCTGCCCCAAAATACTCCCATATCTTATTATCTAACAAAGTAAAATGCAAAATCTTTACAAAGACAGACAAGGTCATAATGGATCTTCCCCAACGCCCCTTATCTCTGACTAAATTTCCACTATCCTCACATTAGCCTCCTTATTTTTCAGTGAATACAGAAAGTACACATCTTTCCTATAGCCTATGAACTTTCAATACCTCTGCAGAGAAGACTCATCCTCCACATGTGTTTATGGCTACTGCCTTCGTATCTCCGTTACATTTTCATCTTAATAGTGAGGGCTTCTCGCAAACCCATGCCACCGTGTACTCTCTGTTTAGCTAACCATACTTTATTTTTATTCTCTTAACCGTAAACTGTGTGAATAAAGGGGGTTTATTTTATTTGTACTTACATCCTTAGCACCAAAATATATAGGCACCCCATAAGGATTATTTTAGTGAATTAAAACATATAGATATTGCATGAATTTCCTTGGAAATATATTTTGACTCTGATTCTATAATTTCATACTTTTTGTTTTCTGATTTGTTTAATGGTTTGGTATTTGTAACACGCTAAAGAAAATATATGTGCATATTTTTTACAGAGGTTGGGAGAGAAGACATATTAAAGGATGAGACTGATCTGACTGACTTTTTTCAAAATGATAGATTTGACTACTTACATACGTAAAACTTGTTAGCCACAATGCCAAAGTCAGGATCCATAAAAGAAAGAATTGATAAACTGCACTTCATTAGCATTTAAAAATTCCGCTCTGCAAAAGACACTGTCAAGAGAATGAGAAGACTAGCCACACATTGGGAGAAAAATATTTGCAAAAGACATGTATGATAGAGGAATGTTTTCTGAAATATACAAAGAACTCTTAAAACTCAATGATAAGAAAAGGAATAGCTCAGTTAAAAAAAAATGGGCAAAAGACCTAGACACCTCACCAAGGACAAGAAGATACTCAATATCATAGGTCATTAGGGAATTATAAATTAAAACAACAATAGTATACCATTGCATACCCATTACAATTGCCCCAAACAAAAGGCACTGACAACACTCAGTGCCAGTGAGGATGTGAAACAAGAACTCCCATCTACTGATGGTAGAAATGCAAAACTGGTACAGTCACTTTGGAAGACAGTTTAGCAGTTTCTTACAAAACTAAACATACTCTTGCCATATAACCCATCAATCATGCTCTTGGGGATATACCCAAAGGAGTTAACAACATGACCACACTACAAATTGCACATTAATGCTTATATCTGGTTTTTTCAAAGTTGCCAAAACTTGGAAACCAAAATGTTCCTTGGCAGGTGATTTGTAAGTAAACTGTGCTATATCTGGACAAGTGATTATTATTCAACATTAAAAATTGATGAATTATCAAGTCATGAAAAGACACAGAAGTAACCTTGAATTATTATTACTAAGTGAAAGACGCCATGCTGAAAAGACAATATACTATGATTCCAATTATGTCACACAATGAAAAAATGCAAAACTATGGAGCCAGTAAAAGGATCAGTGGTTGCCATGGGTTAGGAGGAGAGAGGAATAGATAGGCAAAGCATAGAGAATTCTTAGCGCACTGATACTCTTCTGTATGATACCACAGTCATGGATACATATCAATATACATTTGTCCAAATCCATAGAATGTAAAACATCAAGAGTGAACCCTAAGGTACACTGGATTTTGGGTGATAATGATATTTCAGTGTAGATTCACTGATTGTAACAAATTAACTACTCTGGCGTGGGCTTTTAATAGTGGGGAGACTTATGTATATGTGGGGGCAGGTGGTATATGGGAACTCCCAGTACTTTCCTCACAACTTTGTTGTGAACCTAAAGAATAAACATAAAAGACACAAAGTAGGAAAAGATAGATAAGCTTAACAGCAAGCCACACCCCCCCAAAGTGTAAACATCTTCTAACTACCAGAGAAATCAATAAGAAAAAAAATGAACAAGCTAATATAAAAATGTACAAAAATTGTGCCAAAGGAGAAAAATATTTTAAAGTTCAGAAATGAAAACCATAACATAATGTGATCCTGGCCTTACAATGAATTTTAATAATTCACTACCAAGTTTTGCCTCTGCCTAGTTTCTTGTATTTTTACAGTAATACTCACCACGGGTCATTAGGAGCAAATTTCCAGGAGAATGAAAGTGGTTCCCTGTAATGTGCATTTTCATTAAATCCAGGCTTGCCTTTTAACTAAATTTCCTGCTGGTCTTTCAAAGTGTCTTATCTCTCTTCAGTCCTTATCAGTAAAGAGAGTAAATGTTGCCATTAGAGGAAGCTGTCAACCATTGACCAGATGGCTCTATGGGGGCTACAATTGGTTGAGGACCCTGGTATAGTAATTTCTTGAGATTTAGAGATTTGGCTCTATGGTCAGCTCTGGGATGTGTCTGGTCAGACTGGAGCATCTTGGATGTCTCCATTTTATTATCAATGCCAATGGCTTGGGCTTTGATCATTTCCAAAGTCTGTTACGATTCAGAATGGGTAGTAAGCAGTTCTCCATTGGAGTTATTCTTAACAAAAATTGTTAGTCGTTTGTGCATGTGTGATTTTCAAAGTAGTACATACTTATTTTAAGAAAATTAAAGAAAGATATTACTGAGAATTTGAAAAAAAAAAAAAAAGAGAAATGTGAAATCAAAATAGATATTACTTTTCAGTCCTCCCAGAGATTAAGGAGAAGAGGTAGTCTCATACAATCTTGAAAGCCATGTAAATTAGAACTACTCTTTCGGAGCACATTCTGACAACAGGTATCAAAATTAATTTGAGCCACTAGCTCCACTTGTTAAATTTGTCCCAAGAAGATAATAGTCAAGTATGCTAAGATATGCTATAAAGATGTTTAATATAGGATTTCCCATATTGGAAAACTATGGAGCCAGTAATTTGGGCATGCTTAAATAAAGAAGAACCAGGGGCGCCTGGGTGGCGCAGTCGGTTAAGCGTCCGACTTCAGCCAGGTCACGATCTCGCGCTCCGTGAGTTCGAGCCCCGCTTCAGGCTCTGGGCTGATGGCTCGGAGCCTGGAGCCTGTTTCCGATTCTGTGTCTCCCTCTCTCTCTGCCCCTCCCCCATTCATGCTCTGTCTCTCTCTGTCCCAAAAATAAATAAAAAAACGTTGAAAAAAAAAATTAAAAAAAATAAAGAAGAACCATAAAATGGAGTTCTATGAAGCTATTAATAAAAGGTCAGTTATATCTGTATGTAAAGTTAATATTAGAAATATTTAATGGCTGGTACAGCATGTGAGCCTATAGTGACATTATAAACGGACATTTATCTCTCTGACATATTCTGGGTAACCTTTGGCATTGTGTTTAACCTACGACCATAAAGGATATATAGGACAGACACATTGCTGAATGAAAAGAGAAGATTTGGTTCCAGAAAAAAAAAAACAGTCTGATTATTTGGTCATTTTTTTATCTGTGTGTTATGTTTTAACATATGTTTATCTTTAACATATGTTTTATCTGTGATGCCAATTTTGTAAGACTTGACACTACTTAAAATTTCAGCCAACCCCAGTCAAAACAGTATATATTGGTAAAATTACCTCTGTATTTCCCTATGCCCATCACCAAACTCAGCCTCTCTCTCCTGCATCCTGTTTCCTCACTGCGGTAGCATAAAGTATCTCCTGTTCTCTTACAATAAGATGTAAGAGTTTGGGTGCACTTTAATTTCTTGGGCCCCTGAACTTTGCTTAAAGTAAGTTAAAACCTGAATCTAAAGAGAAATGAAGATTTGTCCTTGAAAGCCATCCTCCATTTCAGGTGCATAGAGGCCTCTTCATAAAGTCATTAAGGCCTTGTTGGCTCTTAAGTATCATGAAATTCAACTGAAATTTATGGGATAGGAGGTCAGAAAAAATAAATGGGTAGAAAGAGCCACACAGATATTTTTAATAATGCACAACCAATTTACTAGTTTGTTTCAGGAAAAATACACACACACACACACACACACACACACACGTGTGTGTATGATATATAATAATGTGCATTTTTACAAAAGCCAAATACACTAATACATAATAAAACATTATATGGACAATTTGTTCTCTGGCTCATTCAACTGCTTTTCTTTCATGATAAAGCTAATTCCATTTTACTAGCTAAAGTAGGTCTCAGTTGCAGACATTAAGCTGTACTTTCCCATGAAAATACGAAAGTGAGAAACACATAAGTAATGATCATGTCCTTCCCCTCTTCAGCTCTGTAGCCATCACCACAGTCAATCTAGATCCTTCCTGATTTTTGAATAATCACTAGGTGGTTTTTGGGTATAATCCTTTAGAGTCCACATCAAGAATACTAACCATATAGCTTCAACAATAATCAGGGCCAAAGACAAAAACTTGCAGCGGTTTGCATGGTATTCTTCAATCAGAAATGAGGAATTTTGTTACACAATTTCCCCTGAAGGATCTAGATTAATCTGTGCATCTGTAGAACCCAGGAGGCCTGTAGAGATTCAGTGAGAGAACAGATTTGGTGGCTGTATATCACTGAATTGAGAGTCTACTAATTAAATCTCCCATAAAAGAAAAACTATTAGGCTTTTGTAGAGTGCTATCATTTATAAGAAGTTGCCATTTGGGTGTAATAAAAAAGTACATCAATAATTTATTACCAACAATTTTAGGCACATATATTTTGAATTAAATTTAACTTACAGTTTTCAAACACGAAAGTAAATTTAACTGCATTTGAAATGCCATTTCAATATCCAGATATTTTATTAAAAATAATATTTAAACATCAAACCCAATAGCTCATCTACTTGCTAAGACTTTACAATTGTATGCATCAAAGAAAAATATGCAAAATACTTGAAGTAATTTATCTAAAAAATTAAAGCACAGGCACTCTCAGTCCTTGTTCTATAAAAATACTAGAGTATGCATATCTATCTAAATTGATATATGCTGATTAGCCATAGGATAGCTATTTTCAACGTGGTGTCACATTCAAATACTGACCATAGAAAATAGCCTGAAGACAAAGTATATGGCTCCTCATTTAAGACTGACTCATTTGCCAAAAGAGATGAACATATGGGAAGGGGAGAGGGGAAGACAAGAGAAGGAAACAAACCACAAGAGATTCTTAATGATAGAGAACAAACTGAGGGTTGATGAGGAGAGGTGGGTGGGAGCTGGCCTAAATGGGTAAGAGGTGTTAGGGAGGACATTTGTGATGAGCACTGGGTGTTGTATGCACGTGGCAAACCACTGAATTCTACTCCTGAAAGTAATATCACACTGTATGTTAACTAACTAAAATTAAATTAAAAAATAAATTGCATAAAAAAAGACAATAAAAAGACTGACTCATTTTTTTGTGACCTTGATTCTGCCTATAATGAAAAGATGCAGGGAACACAATCACCTAAAATCAGATATACCTAATTTCAGCTTAGAGACTGTTTTTTTTTTTTTTTTTTTTAACATTGGTATAATTTGAAAGACTGCTGGGTGTTCTCTGTCTTCCTTCTTAGCAACAGAAGCTGGTAACTTGAAGGGAAAGAACCCTTCTAAAATACTTGAAAGAAATCTTATTTCCTTGCTTTGAAACTGTGGCATTTTGGGCTGCCTGTGAGAAGAAAATGCTCTGTCTCTGTTTCTAGCTACTACGGAGTAGAGTACAGCACAGCAGTGAGTTTTCTAACTTTGATAACATTCTGTATCCTATGCAGACAATTTTGAATTTCCGTAACATCATTCAGAATATGTTACAGTTTCTGTGTATACTGAGTGTATAAAGTGTGTGAGAGAACACTGTCATTCTTTGAAAAGGAAAGCAAATAGGAAATCCTGAATGGGATGCATTATATTCTAGTTTAAATTGGAACATTATCTTCCTTATCAAGTGCTATATACTAAGTATCCACATTATAGGATGTTTTGTCAGTACCTGGCTAAAGGAAATAAACAGAAATTCTACTTCTGTCAGTTGATAATATAAACAAAATAACAGGGATACTGTAAGGTATATAAGCTATATATTCAGAGAAAATTGTGCAAAACCTAAGAGATAATTGACTTCATAGTTTGATATTTTGTATCCTTTACACAAAATAAACAAGAAAATAAAAGACAACACAAAGTTTCATTGTTACTTTTCGTGTGTGTGTGTGTGTGTGTGTGTGTGCGCGCGCGCGCACGTGTTCAAAGTCTAAATTGTCTCAATGGGCATGAGTTCCATGCTGTTTTAATATTTTAAACTTTCTTTTCTTTCATACACACAAAAATACTATCATTCTCTATTACTCTGTACTACACATTTTAAAGTCTATATTTTACAAGGAGTGCATTGCGTGATACCATATTTGACAAATTACTCCATCTCGTAGGCATGTTAAAATAATGTTATACTTTATGTGTAATTTGTCAAAAAAAATTCAATTCCCTGGGAGAACAAAGATGTCATTATGACTGCAACAAGTTGTGTATGTTCAAAGAAATCAGAAACAAGAGACCTTTCTTTCTCATTCCATATGTTTTTATACGATGAGTACATAGTTCTTGAATTTAATTTGCAAACTCCTCAAACTGAAAGAAGTATCTCAGTGTTATGGAATTTTGAACTTCTTTCTGGGCAAGAAGAGGGTTTTTTCTACTTATGTGCATTGAAATGGTGCTGTCTACACTATTTCAACATTTCAAAGCTTTGAAACAGATTTATGATTGATCTAATATATTCATGTAATTATTTGAAATATTTTGACAATGGCATGAACTTAAAATTTAAGTTTTACAACTAGTATCATTATCCCTAAATTTACATGCCACTGTTTAGGAATCCCCATTCCTGGTTTTCGTATTTGAGTTGAATGGTTCTAGAATCAAGAAAACATCAAGAGATGTAGTCCTGCTATTAAAAGCACCTTCTACTCCTCATCAGAAAATTGTATCTAGGAAAATACTCAACGATATAATAATACTCATTCTTTTTGTCCATCTTTAGCTTTTTCTATTGAAAAAAATATTCACCCTGACTTTTTCTCCTGTATCAACATGTTGTAAACCTAAGCTTTGCAGGAGAAGAGATAATACACCAGAAAAGTCTGGGGAAATACGAAGTATTAGAATAAGGTAATGATGTGATTGTTACATTCATTAAGATAAATGCATTTTGACTACCTGGACTGCCTGCTCTGAATAATAGTTGTCCATCATCAAACCAGCCCATTAATGCTTCTTCTCAATCTTCAGTTCTCTATGTGGAATTTCTTTTCTTTTTTAAACATTTATTTATTTTTGAGACAGAGAGAGACAGAGCATGAACGGGGGAGGGTCAGAGAGAGAGGGAGACACAGAATCTGAAACAGGCTCCAGGCTCTGAGCGGTCAGCACAGAGCCTGATGCGGGGCTCGAACCCACGAACTGAGAGATCATGACCTGAGCCAAAGTCGGCCGCTTAACCGACTGAGGTGCCCCATCTATGTGGAATTTCTTAAGAGAAAAGAAGCTCAGTTAGAAATGAATGCTGAGCCTTCACAACATCTACCACTGTGACTACCATTTGTTGATTATATTAAAAATTAATTTGTTTCTTCTACCTTTGGAATCCAGCTGAATGTGACACACATTTCCACATTTCATCAAAATTGGCATCTTCAGAGGTAATATAGTTTCACTTATTTTGGAGAAGTTCACTTATTTAAAGGCTTCTTCAGTCTCTCCCCCCCCAGAGGATTCTATTTATGCCTTCAGACCTATGCTTTATCTAAATCATATTCCAAACATAATGAACATCTTCCTAATATTTCCTAACATTGTCAATATGATTTGGCCACAAGAAAAAAAAATCATTATGTTCACGTAGAAAAAGAGGAAAAATAAAAGCAAAGAAAGTAGCACTCAATATCGGCAGAGGAAACATTTTTATTCAGCTTCTTTACCAACAGTGAAATAGTTTTTGATCATGAACACTGTGGATAATATGTTGGACCCTTTCTGTCTCTCGACTTCTAGTAGTAAACTGCAACTTAATTATTGAGAAACATTGCTATCATTATTGCATTTCTAGTCGTTTTTTCTCCCAAATGACTCATACTTGTGATGTAGTGTGGTCACTGTTCCCGGGATCAAACAAATTGAAAATATACAAAGAAATAAGATGATTTTAAACTGATTTTGTTTTTAACCCAAATTTTCTCTGTGAGAATAGGCACAAGCAATAGTTCCATAAATATATGTTTGTATAAAATACTACATTGAATATATGATTTTTTGTCTGAGGGAATGCATGCTTATTTAGGTATTTTTTCCAGCTAACAAATATTTTAGCTTTTCTGAGAAGTCCTCCCAAAATCTCTATTTTGCTTTACTAAATCTAGTTGTTTTGTTATTTTTTTCAGTTTCATATCAATATAGAATTAGAATGCAGTAGATAATATGCTGCGTATTGGGATGGTTAACTTATCCTCTCTTATTCTCTACCACTCACATACAGCTAAATATAATCCAAGGACTAAAGAGAAAATCTTATATGGTGGTTTTTGAAAATGGGGCAGAAGATATAGTAGAGAATACTTGAAATTATGAGTCATGACAGTTGTGATATAAATCCTTTGCTATATTTTGTAAGATCTAACTGTATCCTGAGAGAGTTCTCCAAGGCTTTTACCCTCACAAGTAACATTTTGAAAGAAAAATAAGTTACACATATAAATAAATTTACATTAGATATACTTAGAATAATATGGATAATAAGCTAAGCTAAATATTTAAAAAATATTGATTCAAAATACATGCCTTGTGCTATAGCAGTTACTGCCTTTGTTTTCAGATTATGTGCATAATTTTACTAACAAAATTAAATTTGTATTGGCATGATTAACTCAGCTAGAAAGACATTCAACTTATAATTTCCCAATAAATTTGTAATGTTCTCTCAGAGCATAACCATAACGAAACAAGACTTATTGGGATGGTTAACTTTATATGTGAACTTGACTGGACCATGAGATACTTAGATATTTGGTTAAACATTATTCAGGGTGTTACCATCGGATCTCTTGGGTCTTTTGCTTGTTGACTGCAGAGATTTCAGACCTTGGGAACTGTCAGCCTCTACAATCATGTGAACCAATTCTTATATATATTTTAAAATACATTACTAAAGAGTACAATATAGGAAAATAGCAGCAATGGAGAATATATTTTAAAAATGAAGTATTCTGAAAAGATGTAAATTTCTAGCAGGGGCAGAAATAAAAGGGTTTTAGTATATCTGGGAAATTGAAACCAGTTTTGAAGGGACACATATCAAATGTAAACAGCAAACCTATTTCAGGCTGTTAACAATTTGATATTTAAATCATTCAATTAATATATGTCAGGTCCCTTCTATGTGTAATACTGTGCCAAAGGCTACAGAGGATAGTATCACATTCTGTACCATCATATAATTTAAAAGTACATTGGCAAACATAATGCTGGTAAATGTCAAGGCATCTATTCTATTCCAAAAACATTGCTGTGACATATGAAGATAGAGAGAGGAAATTTTTTCTAATTTATTCAAGGCAATGATTTGATGACATATTGTAGCACGATGGCATCTTGAGGGAAGAAACCCACAGGTTTTAAAAATGAGTCAATCATCTGGAAGTTGGGTGGGACTGGACAAGACAGTAATTGATATCAGAAGGATATGAAATTGATGTTGCTTTTTTTTGCCGCCTAACTCACTGCACCTGGTGAGGGGGCATGTCCTTCATTGGAGGCAGGATCCCTTGATAGCCTCAAAAGTTCACCTTTCTATCTCTACTGCTCTATGGTAGTTGGAGTAATGTCAACCCTCTCATCAAGTGATGGATTGATTCAGGCGGAGACATATGTTACAATTTTGGCCACTGAGATATCAGAAAGGCTTTTAGACGCTTCTGAAAAGTTTTTATTTTACTCTTATTTCACGTAACCCCGTGATGATCCTTTTTTGCTACGTTTTGCCATCCTGTAAGGAAGGAGCCCTGAGAACATCATGAAACACAGGGAAAAGGCAGGAGACAAGCTCCAGTGGAGCGAGGGCGTTGCCAAGTAGCTGAGTCATCAGATCTCTGAATTGCCCTGCCTCTGGACGTCCTATTTTTTGTCATAACATATCTCCTTATTATTTCACCCCTCCGTCTGCTTTCTCTTATGGAAGACAAATGCCATTATTAAATTGTTAAATAATGGCCTCGCAATGCTTTTCAGCGTGCAAATTATTACTTGATCATCAATTTGGCTTCAAGAAAACAGTAGGAGAGGGAAAAAGGCCTCACTATATCTTCAATAGAAGAAGCGATCTGGCAGCTTATGGACTAAATCCTACACAAAATTTCAGCCAGGATTATACATAGGACATTGCACATAAAAATCTGAATTTCTCTCTTAAGAAATGAGGTTCCGTTTCACGTGGCAACTAGGAAGAAAACAGTATTCAGTCTCTAAATTCCTTCCTCCATCCTTAGGGAATCCACCTTTTAGACCCCCTCCAGAGCTCTGATAAGAAGCTTTTAGGTTCTTCTCTAAGTTCTTGTGTAACTTGGTTGTTTAGTGGTCATCAAGCCATGATTTGGATTTATGGGATGCAGCTGCATTAACAACGAAAATTTTCAAGTGATCAGTGCAGGCAAGTCACATAGGTCCTTTAGCTACATGACAGTCAAGGTATAAAAACCAAAAAGAGCCCCAAACCAAGTGGCTTCCTTGTGTTCAGCTGTACCGCACGGAGTTGCCTTTGTCACTTTGAAATAGAACTATATCCCAGTGTGCCAAAAGAGGCTTTTGGAAATCTAAAACTTCTCAAGAATGATGATGGGCTTGTGGCTATTTCTTGGTTGTTTTCATTCTTTATTAATCATTAGCAAATGCCAGTGTTGGGGAAAACCTGTCACTTACATGGATCTGTTTTGACAATTCAACCATTTCTGGTGACACAATGACAATTGGTTAGACATAACAGACTGAGTGTACCTTTTCAGTGCAGCAGAACTCATGTTCTTGGCGTTTGCACATTTAATGCTAAACAGAAACCTCCTTTTTTCTGCCTGTTTAAAACATTACCACAAACTTAGAGGATAATTGTACAGGAAAATATTATAATTCCTGATATCCATGAAAACACTGATGTGACTAACAACCTTTTGGTAATATTGCCATAATAGTCATAACACCGTGAAATATTTTATGCCGGTATTTTGAGGAAAATCTTAAAATATTCAATGAACACTATCAACTTATCTAACTGCTAGTAACAACAGTGCTCTCGAAATAGGCAGTACTAACACTAGACGTATTCCAACCATGACAAAAACAAAGCAACAACAATAACAGGAACCAACATGACAACAAGATTACAAGCAATGTAGCGCAAATACATAACATTAATTAATTTCATGATATACTATGACTTTAAAAACAGAGAGAAAAAGAGAGAGCAGGAGAGGGGCAGAGAGAGAGGGAGAGTGAGAAAGCATCCCAAGCAGACTCCATGCTGACAGTGGAGAGCCTGACACCGGGCTTGAACTCATGAACCATGCGATCGTGACCTGAGCCAAAATCAGGAGTCAGATGCTTAACCAACTGAGCCAGTCACGCACCCCACGTAACCTTAATATTCTTTTATTGTTTGACTCATATAATCAATGAAAGGATTAATAATAAAAAGTGAAAAATATGATATTTACAGCAAATTCATAATGGTCTCTAAAAAATCAGATATATAAGATTAAACCAAATAATAATTTTGAAGAAGTACGAGTTATGTAGAGGGTAAAAGAACAAAAAAAAGAGGCATATTGAAATAAATACTGAAATATGTTCCTAAATGAAGAATCATATTTTTAAGATGATCAGTTGTCATCTGAATAAACCATTAATTGCATTTCAACCTTAAATGCCTTTTTGGAAGTTCCATTCACAGAACTTAACCAAGAACACTTGCAAAATTTAAATAAAGTATTCCTCATCATGGCATTATCATCATCATCTTTGTATTTTTTTTTTAACCTAGAGGGTATCTTTGTTGCATTAATCTACCAAAGCTGCCGTAACAGAACACCACAGACTTGATGGATTAAACAACAGAAACTTTTTTTCTTACAGTTGTAGAGACTGGAAGTGGAAGATTAAGACCCTGGCAGAACTGGTTTCTGATAAGGCCACTCTCCTGGCTTGCAGACAGATGCTTTCCCACTCTGTCCTCACACACCCTTTCTCAGTGTATGCAATCTCCTGGTGTCTCTTCCTCTTCTTGTAAGGACAGTAGTCCTTTTGGATTCAGGTTCTACCCTTAGGACACCACTTAACCTTATTTCTCCTTAAAGGACCTGTCTCCAAATACTGTCAGATTGTGGATTAGGGGGCTTCAACCAGTGAACTGGGGAGGGGGCAACACTTCATTGCACAACAATTATCATCATTATTTAAAAAAAAATACAGGGGCACCTGGGTGACTCAGTTGGTTAAGTGTCCAACTTTTGATTTTGGCTCAGGTCATGATCTCATGGTTTGTGAGATCAAGCCACACATCAGGCTCTGAGCTGGCAGCATGGAGCCGGCTTGGGATTCTCTCTCCCTCTCTCTCTACCCCTCCCCTGCTCGCTCACTCTCTCCCTCTCTCTCTCCCCCCCTCTCTCTCTCTCAAAATAAACACACTTAAAAAAAAGTATTATGGCATTGTGAATCTCTTTTGTCTTATTAAAAACTAGCACATAATCACTACAAAATGTTAAGCAAAAGATATGTAAAAAAAAAAAAAAACAAGCTTCATGTTCTCTCATTCCTCAAAGCCAACAGTACCCGTGTGATAGTTATTCTGACAGGTCTTTCTCTTTAAAATAATGGTTCCATAATTTGATTTATAGTGTAATCACATTAAATGTTTCATTTTTTTTTACCACCATCCTCTTTCCTAGACAGTAAGTATAGATATAAATGATACATATGTAGAAATACACAGGTATAGATGTATAAATATAGTAATAGAGATGGAGACAGATACGTAATTAATTTAAATGGTAATAGTATTCTATTGTGTACAAAAATTTAACTGATCAATTTTGACTATGGAAAGGGGCACTGTTAGAGGTTGGGTTACCCTGAACATACTGAGGTACAGATGCATTTGCAGGATGTTTATACGTTTGTACTCCTTCAGTCAGTATCTACAAAATGTAAGAGGAAAGGGCAGCATTAGGAGAGAGAGCAGCTTAGTTGTGATGTACTTTAAATGAAGTTCTCACCTAAATCCAGAGACATTAGGAGACTGGATGGCACTTCTGAATAGTCTTTGAGCTGGGGTTAGAGAGCAGGACTTTAACCACTACATTTATCAGCCACTGAATGCGGGTTGCCCCCTGAAAGGAGGTATGTCTTTGGTTGGGATAATTTTCTTTAGTCCAATAAATCTCTGTGAAGGTTAAAGGCAGTCATTCCCAGGTGGCATATCATAGCTTACCCCAGTTGACACCCCTTATCACATTTACCTCATATTAGTCTCAAAAGCAGTTCCTCTAAGACATAAAAGGCAACCATGCAAGAGTTGACATTCACGTATTTATGGAACCTTAAAAAGAGTAAAAAAGTGATTCCTTTGATAATCAGTGACTACTCTAAAAAACTGAAGTCACAAAAATATAATATACTTGGTAAATACATTGTTGTAAAGTCTAATATTTAGAATTTCACACTAATATCTGAATATTTATAATAATTCTCACAAAGTGGCTTTATGAAAGGAGACACACACTTAATATTAAAATAGTATAGAAAAGGATAGTGAACAATGCTAATCCATTTACTCAACAAAAGTTGTTCATCTGTTTTGAGCTGACAGTCCCCTAGTTCCTGAGGACATAATAGTGAAAAACAACAACAACAACAAAAATACCATTTCTCTGTAAATTCATAATCCAATGGTAGGAAATAGATAAAGATCGGGAGTACTTGGACTAAAATTCTTGTCTGTAACTTAAGAACAACAGTTCTCTAATAACAAATAAATTATAGTCATCAACAATACAGATGAAATTATTTCAGAAGAAAAGGTGAGTTTACTTTTACTAATTATGGTCAAGAACTGACATAGTAGTCTCCAAGCTACAAAAGTCAAATGGTAAAGGGAAAAATAAGACTGATGAAGAGACATCAATAAAACTTCTGACAATGTCTTACGTTGGTTGAGGGACAACCTGTAGAAGTCCATTTTGTCAAAAATTTAAAAAGAAAGAAAGAAAGAAAGAAAGAAAGAAAGAAAGAAAGAAAGAAAGAAAGAAAGAGAAAGAAAGAAAGAAAGAAAGAAAGAAAGAAAGAAAAAGCAAAAAGAAAGAAAAAGTAAGAAGAAAGAAAGAAAGAGAAAGCAAGAAGAAAGAAGAAAGCAAGAAGAAAGAAAGAAAGAAAGAAAGAAAGAAGAAAGAAAGAAAGAGAAAGAAAGAAAGAAAGAAAGAAAGAAAGAAAGAAAGAAAGGGAGGGAGGGAGGAAGGGAGGGATGGAGGAAGGAAGAAAGGAGAAAAATAACTCTAGTAGAACATTAGAGGCCATACAATAGACAAGGGAAATAGACTTCACAGAATTAATTCATCTAAGTATCTAAACAAATAAAGTGTTAGGTAGAAGGTAAACAGGAGCAGTGGAAGGAGTACCCAGAGACAGAGTCTCAGGTCCTTGAAGGGGACTGACAGAGACATGAGCTGGAGGCAAGGACAGGTGCTAAATAGGTTACACATTAGAATATGGGGGCACAACATCCTGACCTTGTGGCTTCCAAGACCTTGTGGCCGACAGATCAAGAGCCACAGGTACAGAGTATGTAGTCTCCTCTTCCACCCCTGCCCAGGGTGATCCCTAGACTCATTATAATGCATCTGCTTGCGATTATAGTCCCCACCCTACCATGGAGAAAAGTTGCCATGATCGTTCTGGTACAAACCCTGTAGGGCCATAAACTCCCCCTTCCTACCTGTGGGAGGAGTCACCCAAATGATTGGAAGCAGCTTCCTTAAGAGACCACCCCACCATAAGTCACAACAACTCCCAGCTCAGAGAAACGTAACAAATATCCAATCCCAAAACAACCTAGGACTTGTTCCACCTCAGGAACCTGCCCCTCTCCCACCTTGAGAGTGTACTTTCACTTTAATAAACTGCTTTGCCCTTGCTACTTTCCTTCTGGCTGTCTTTATTCTAGAGCGAATCCCCATGTAAATCTTCTTAGGAATTGAAGGACCAAGACCTCCATTCACACAATGCAGTCTCTCCCATAGGTTACAAAAGGACCAGGCAAAATCATTATACACAGTTACTACAATTACTATCAAAATGTCCAGTTTTCAATTAAAGTTATAAGATTTTGAGATACATGTTGGCACAGAAAAAGTGTGATCTTTACACAGGAAAAAAGCAGGCATTAGAAACTATCTTTGAAGGAGACAAGATGGTGAACTTAGCAGATAGACTATAAAGCAGATTCTATAAATATAGCTCAAAGAACTAAAAGACACCATTCCTAAAACATTAAAGGAAGGTTTTTTGACAATGTCTCCTTAAATAAAAAATATCTGTAAAGAAATAGAAATTATTTTAAAAAAATTTAACGTTTATTTATTTATGTTTTTTTTTGAGAGAGAGAGAGAGAGAGACAGACTGCGTGAACGAGCATGAACAGGGGACGAGCAGAGAGGGAGACAGAATCAGAAACAGGCTCCAGGCTCCAAGCTGTCAGCACAGAGCCCAATGTGGGGCTCAAACTCACAAGCCGTGAGATCATGACCTGAGCCGAAGTCAGACACTTAACCGACTGAGCCACCCAGGTGCCCCAAGAAATAGAAATTATTAAATAATCAAATAGATATTCTGGAATTGAAAAGAATAATCCCTGAAATAAAAAATTCACAGCAGTATAGCTCAACAGTACATTGAAGTTCATGGAAAAGAGATACAGTAAACCTGAAGATTTTCAAAACATGCTATGCAATCTGAAGAACAGAGAAATAAATGAATGAGGAAAAATCAGCAGAGGTTTCAGAAAAATGTGGGGCTCCCTAAGTACTCCCATATACAAGTACTGGAATTACAGGAGATGAAAAGGTAGAAGAAAATTACTTGAAAATAAAATGACTGAACAGTTTCTCAAACAGTTAAAAACATTAATTTACACATCCAAGAAGCCACCATCAAGTCCAAGAGGGAGAGAGATCCATACTCAGACACATCATGGTCAATATACTGAAAACCCAAGACAAAATCTTGAAAGAAGGAAGAGAAAAATGACTTATGCACAAAAGGGAGCACAAAAAAACCAACAGCTGAGTATCTGAAAACAATAGGGCCATGAAGCAACAAGACAGCATATTCAAAATGCTGAAAGTAAAAAGCAAAAGAAACCAGAAAAACCCCCAAACAAAAACCCTATCACTCAATAATCTTGTATCCAACAAAATGCCTTTCAAATGAAGACTAAATAAATACATTTTCATATTAAAAACCAAAAAGCTGAGAAAAATTGTTACATATAGAATAAAATTACAACATAATAAAGGCTGTTTTATGAAAGTTCCATGTCTACGTTTACTTTTCCACGGATGACCAAGTATCCTAGCACCAATTGTTGAAAAGACTATCCTTTCTTTCTTCAGTTGCCTTTGAATCTTTAAAAGATCAGATGACTATGTGAGTCAACATCTGCTTTCTCTGTACCAGATACGTGCTTTGCAAATAATCCTTCCCTAAGGGCGGAGTTGAATAGATCGAGTGCGATTTGTCATCTGTATATCTTCAGTGATGAACATTATGCTGAATATAAGCACTGTACCATAGTTGATATAGTTGCTTCCATGGCGGGTTTTGGGTTTTGGTTAAGAATTTTGACACTGCTATACATATGTACTGGAATTGAACAATTAAATGGATGGCAGATGGCGGGAGCTAAGTTTCTATTACAATTGGTGTCTATAGATAACAAGAGGAGGGTAAAGTGATCCACGTAGCAAAGGATCAGAGTGGAGACGTCAGTATTAATTCATATTTTCCTTAATACAGATACAGACTTATATATAGCGATATTTTATATATATATGTATATACACATGTGTTAGTACACTCACGTATACTTCCTTGCTAAATCAGCTTCCTACACCTAGAAGCAATGACATTCTGAGAGCAACAAGCATACCTAATGTAGCACCCAGATACTGATTTATAACATCATTCTTTAGTAAAAGCAACTGGGGCTTCATGGAAAAGTAGCTTATTCTAGGCCAGGAGCAAAAAATGTACAAGATGGCTCTGAGTATCTTGTGGTATCAGAAAATAAGGAGGTGCTCAACACACACACACACACACACACACACACACACACACACACGATGGGGATATTTTATTTATTTATTTTAAAAAATTTTTTTTTCCAACGTTTTTTTATTTATTTTTGGGACAGAGAGAGACAGAGCATGAACGGGGGAGGGGCAGAGAGAGAGGGAGACACAGAATCGGAAACAGGCTCCAGGCTCCGAGCCATCAGCCCAGAGCCTGACGCGGGGCTTGGGGCTCGAACTCACGGACCGCGAGATCGTGACCTGGCTGAAGTCGGACGCTTAACCGACTGCGCCACCCAGGCGCCCCTACGATGGGGATATTTTAAAAGGGATAAAGGAGCCACTGGTAGAGTTCATGATAGCCAAAGTTGGAATAATTTGAGCACCACGATAAAGTATTTGCTTATTTTCTAAAATATAAAATAAATATTCATGAGTCTATACTGATAGCAACAAATGAATTAATAAGTAAAACGAGGATTCTAGACAAATCTCCTATGCAGGAGAATTTAAAATAATTTATACAGATATTCATTCCTCAAGGAGAGAAAATAGAACTCCCCACTGTTTGAGGGTGGAATGCAGATGATAACTTCCTTTCAAAAAGTGTAATATTGAAAAGGCGGGGGAGGAAAGTAACTTTACAGTGGAAAAATCTTATGAACACTATCATCAAAATCAAAGCCAACTCATCAAAATCAATATTAACAGTGCTAAGTTACACTGACAGTATGCATACTTGATATGATGTGATGATAATGACACATTATTGCTGTGGTCTGCCTCCCTAGCACACAGACTCCCTTTCAAATCATGAGAAATATATCAGACAAATCATAATTAAGGAACATTCTATAAAAGATGACCACTACTCCTTATAACCATAAGTCATCAAAAACAAAGATGGTCTGAGAAATTGTCATAGGTAAAGAAGCCCAAAGAAACATGCTTACTAAGTGTAGTATTCTGGATGGGATCCCAGTACAGAAAAAGATAACAAGTAAAAACTTATAAAACCTGACTCAAGTAATAAGGTTAGTTAATGATAATATATAATTATTGGTTCACTATTATGACAAATGTACCATACTAATTTAAGATGTTAATATGAGTGGAAATTGGGTGTGAGGAACTTGTGGGACTGTGGACTATCTGCAAAATTGTTCTGTATTTTGAATAATATTCTAAATTAAATTGATCAAAAATAGATATACAATATAGACATCAAATACTATACTCCTTTCTAATTTTTTTAATGTTTATTCATTTTGGAGAGAGAAAGAGACAGATCACAAGTAGGGGAGGGGCAGAGAGAGAAGGAGACACAGAATTCTTTAGCACAGAGCCCAACATGGGGCTCAAACTCAGGAACTGTGAGATCATGACCTGAGCTAGAGTTGGACACTTAACCGACTGAGCCACTCATATGCCCCTCAAATAGTGTAATTTTATGGGGAATTGTGGTTTATGAAGTTAAGAAATAGGTCTTCAAAATAGGATTGACAGTATGGCACACTGACATGAATTAATAAATAATTCAGTCAAAGGTCCTGGGTTTGAATCCTATTTACCCATTCAAAATCTTGCAACTGTCATTTGTAAATGGTCTTCCTTTCTCTTTTCTGATCTATTTCATCTAACAATCCATCGTCTATCTTTAAACTTGATTTTTTAATTTTTATTATTAGGCAAGAAACTCTGTCTAGTCACATTGAAGTCTAATAATGCAGATTCAAAACCAAGTTCAAATCTGCCAGAATCTAGCTCTTGGCATTGGTCAATTAATTAACTTCAATGTTAATTTCAGATATATAAGAAATAAAGATTTCACACGTTTTAAGAAAATATGCTAATGGCTGAGGCCCTTAACATTACTTTGTTTACTTAGTTAACATTTCTCTTTTTAAAAGAATATCACACAGAAGAAAATGTCAGATACCAAAATGTTAGGTCAATAAATTTATATTATTGAGACAACCAGATTTCTTTCAAGAGTCAGCTTATAAAGCCAACTTCCAGTTTTATATATATATATATTTTTTTTTTCCTATACAACTATGGGTTAATTGTCCCTCCCATGTGCAAACTACCTCACATTAAGCGCATAACATTTATTTGTCATATTACAATTGTGTCTTTCCTTACCTCTCTCCCCTACTAGAGTACATACCAAATTTGAGAATTTTTACTGAATATAAAAATATATATTAAAAGGCAGTTCTAAATCAGAGGAAAGACTGAACAAATCAGACTCCCCAACCTGTGCAAAATCATGTTTTCATTAAAATTTCCAGGGGGAAGATTTTAGCCCCATATATCTTGGAGCTCATCAATGATATTACAGTAAAACCTTGGATTGCGAGTAACTTGTTCTGTAAGTGTTCTGCAAGACGAGCAATTTTTTTTTTTAGTTTTTTTTTTATTGTTTATTTATTTTTGAGACAGAGAGAGACAGAGCATGAATGGGGGAGGGTCAGAGAGAGGGAGACACAGAATCTGAAACAGGCTCCAGGCTCTGAGCTGTCAGCACAGAGCCCGACGTGGGGCTCAAACTCACAGACTGTGAGATCATGACCTGAGCCAAAGTCGGACGCTTAACCGACTGAGCCACCCAGGTGCCCCAAGACGAGCAAATATTTCTAAAAAATTTTCACTTGAAAAACGAATGATGTCTTGCAATACGAGTGGTACGTGCCATCAAATGTTACGTGATCACAACTGAGCCAATGGTTCTTCTCTCTCTCTCTTGCTGTGGGATTATGGATGATCGTCTCCCATGCTTGGGTGCTTGGTCGCAGGCCACGGTGTTTGGCAGAAATCAGTGATTTTTCAGCATGTTGGAAGGTGCCCACGACTAGCACTAGTGTTTTTTTTTTGTCACTTCAAAGCACCTATGGACAGTCCTTTGCTTTTCCATTCAAGAGTGAGCTTAGGAATGCTTTGCTTCATTCTAGGTTGGGCATCCTGCAGATATAGACCTTTTGTCTGCTGTCTTATTGACAGTTCCATTAAATACAGTATATGATACGAGTTTATTAATACTGAATGTAGTCAACATCTGTTAGTGAAAGTCGTCCTACGCAATAACCCTCATCTCTCGTGTCTCCCTCACACCAGCCACGAAGGTTTTCAAAGGTACAGGTTAATTTGTTTATCTTTTTAAAACTTTTATTATTGTGAATTATATTACAGCATTGTAATTATTTTTATATGAATATTTTGGGGATGTAGAACGAATCATCTGAGTTTCCATTATTTCTTACGAGGAAATTTGCTTTGATATGCAAGTGCTTTGGATTACAAACATGTTTCCAGAACACATAATGCTCACAAACCAAGGTTTTCCTGTATTTATTATTGATCAGAATATGGCATAAAGAGAGACAGCCTTAAAGAAATAAAGCTAATGAAAACAGAAGGGAGAAAAAATAGTAAAAGAAAAAGACAAATTAATGCAATAGAACTTAAGGAAATGAAAATAAGAATTAACCAAATCAAACAATAAGTATGCATTTTGAAAGAAGAAAATATTCGACTCCTGCTTAGCAAAGAGCATGTGGCCCTTGTCTCTGGTATTTCAGAGGTTGATAAGGGATAAATAAGTTTGTAAGATATAAACACCATCCAGTTAAGTATATGCTTTGATTATATGCCTGTGTAAGTAAGATATGTATAAAGGTCAACAGATTAAATATGTAGTTTAATCAGCAAATTATGTAAATTAGCACAAATAAAATACTCTACAACTTATGATCAGTAAGGCATGCAATTCCATTAGCCAAAAGTAGGTACATTTAAGACAGTTAAATATGCTCTTAGATCAGCAAGACTGGAAGGAAAAAAAAAAAAACAAGAAAACTATACATTTTCAGATTTGGAGCCTGGGCTGCACCTTAAATCCTGAAGGTGTTGGCACACTGGCTCCTGATCATGGAGCTTTTATGGGACTAGTCCTCACTTGGATAGTGACTAGGAACTGAAAAAAAAAAAAAAAAACTTCAAAAGAAAATACAGAAACAAAACTCTTCAAAGGCGATGGAAAGCAACCCAGATCAGGGAGAAATTGGCTCAAGTGAAGGCACTGAGGCAATTTGCTAAGTTTTTTTTTCTTTTTTTATGGCTTTTTGCTTGACAGAACGTGCCGGGTGACACCATGAACACTGAAATTTAGGAAGAAACTTACTGTGATACTCTCATGAAGAACCAGGGCACAGAGTTCAGGGCTCTCAGAGCCTCTAGACAGGGAAGGAGGAAAAACTTCAAAGAACTGAGCCAAAAAGGAAGCTCCAAATCTGTAAAAAAGGTGGAGTATCAACTGTGTACAGACCCAAATATCTGCCTGAATCTGGACCCTCTTGTGTAGGGTAGATTCCAAACAGTGCAGCTAACAGTGTAAGAACTGGATAGAGATTTCAGCTGCTGGAAATTGAAAGACAAAGACAAAGAGTTTGGAGTTAGAATCCAGACTGCCAATGTCTATTTTCTCATTCTTATTTTGCCCATATTTCTAGTTCCTTTAACAAGGATTCTACATAGCACATAGTTTACTCTTGTATGTGTTTAACACTTACATGTCTCTATATATTTCTATCCCTATTCAGCAAATACTTGAAATAATTACTTCTAAATAGATATGAGAAAGAATCTAGATAAATCAAAAATATGTTAACGTGTTGACTTGCCAGGGGTAGAGGGTGAACAAACAATGTTTTAAACTTTTAGTTAAGTAATATAGTGCTTTCCAATATTAAACTTTTATTAGACAATTGTTTTCCTAAAAACCTGAACTGTATGCTAACAAAAATAATACCAAAATCTTCTGAAACCAAAAATCAAATTATCTCAGAAAAATTGTTAATTTGTGTCTAATTCAATAAACCATATAGAAGCACAACATAATTATTTTTTATATAGGTCTGTATTTAAATATAACATCTTTAAAGTCAAAGGGGTTCTGGGTCCCTAACAATCTGACAAAATCACATATCTTAACACACTGAAAAATTACCCATATAATATGAAACGATATCAGAGACGTCAATGCACTAGCATTGCCCATAATAATAAAAGGAGCAACAAAGTGATACATTTTTGTATATATGATAAATGAGTCACTCTTTCTTCTCTTTATATTTTCTCTTTAATTTTTTTAATGTGTATTTATTTTTGAGAGAGAGACAGAGCGCGAGCAGGGGAGGAGCAGAGCGAGAGGGAGACACAGAATCCAAAGCATGGTCCAGGCTCCGAGCTGTCAGCACAGAGCCCAACACGGGGCTCGAACCCACGAACCGTGAGATCATGACCTGAGCCGAAGTCAGACACTTAACCAACTCAGGCACCCCTGTATTTTCTCTTTAAATACACACAGAAGGGATATACATGTATTCGTTAATTTTTGTTATGTTTCATCCTTAAACAATAGCATGTTTTTAAAGAAAACATTTCTATTTGAAATCAGTCACGTTATTATGGTATATTTTATTAAACCGGTAGTGGTTTGCAACCACGTGAAATTTTGTCTGGAGCTATTTTTGGTTGTCACAACAGGGAGCAGGGTGCTCCTGGCATCTAGTGGGTAGTGGCCAAAGATGCTGATAAACATCCTATGATGCACATCCCCAACCCTGAACAAAATGTTTGGTCCAAAATGTCAGTAGTGCTTTGGTTAGAAAACTAGAGCACACAAAGACAATCATAGTCTTCTGCTTCTTACAGTTTTTTGTGACATAAGAAAGAACATGCTTTATTGATACAGTAACCACCAGTGCCTCTGAAGATAGACTGCCTGATACAACCTGTCACACTGTGGGAAAATGACCTAAACTTTCTAAGCTTCATTTTCCTTCCCTATAAAATGGGATCCTAGAGCAGAACCTATATCATAGTTTGAGATAAGGATGTTCTACCTGAAATGGGTTGTGAGTATTGATTGTGGTAAAGCTGCCCTGAATCCAGAATTTATAATGAGCTACAAATCTACATGGATATCATTTGTTCTTGAGTGTTATAAAATTTTTAAATACTTTTTAATGTTTGTTCATTTTTTGAGGGACAGAGAGACGGAGCACGGGCGGAGGAAGGACAGAGAGAGAGGGAGACACAGAATCCAAAACAGGCTCCAGGCTCCGAGCTGTCAGCACAGAGCCTGACGTGAGGCTCAAACCCACGAACCATGAGATCATGACCTGAGCTGAAGTTGGATGCTTAAGCCACTGAGCCACCCAGGAGCCCCTTGAGTGTTATAAAAATTTTTAACAACTGTCTTGAGGACATTTTATTTAGATAAATCTTTCCTATCATGATCTAATTAAATATGCTTCAAACTCTTAGCCATTTAAAATATTCAACTATTACAATTTCGGTTTGGGGTGTATGGATATAGAATCCACTTACCTGCCTGCAGTCACACAGAACTATTAAAAAATAGATTGAATGTTTGCCTCAAGCTAAAAATGCCGTGCCACACAATGGTGGTTTTCCATCAATATCCTGCATGTAACTTTGAGTACTGTCTTTTTAATAAGATGTTCTTATGAAATGGCAAGGAACCAGGAACAGGAGATCTAAATGAGAGTACTGACAGTGACATGTCAAGAACATTTGGTCCTTAAAGAAAGGAAGACACAAGCATTCTGGGCATCTCTGGAAGCCAGTGAGACAAACAGCGTGCACACTGGGACCCATTATGTCCAAGAAAATCATAGTGGAGAGCAGTTTCTGTAGGCAGTTTGTGGGTAAGGTTAATCTAGTCCAGGAATAGGAGTGAAAAAAAGAACTATCAATATCAATTTGAGAAGAAATGTAATTAACCATTCAACTAGAGTTGAACTGATGTACTAAGAAATACTTTTATAATGTGGAAATTCAGAAAAACAAGCAAAATATGAGGTTATGAATATTGTCCACCCAATAAGGTATTTCTAGTTATTTTTGACAAGTTTCCTCGACACTGCCCTTGGCATTGCATATAAATCAAAGTTAACATTGAATCCTCACAATTCATATATTTAAACAATTAGTTGGTTTAATAGCATTACCGATAGTGCAATCAGAATGTTGTTTGATTCAATATTAATAAGATGTGTTTTGTTTTGTTTGGTTTTTTACCTTAAGATTTGGCTACCCGCTATATATGCTATACAGGTTCCTTTTCCTTTTTTGTATTATTATTATTTTTTAATCGGTAGTAGGGTCTTTTGGTCAGGTTTTGATTCTGGGGTCTTCAATTTCCTTGACCTGAGACATTGAAGAAGTCACTGTAAGTATCCTGGAACACATCAGCCAGAGATTTAATTGTCTTATATATGAAAAGTGGGTAACCTAA
Source organism: Panthera tigris (assembly GCF_018350195.1). Taxonomy (NCBI): domain Eukaryota; kingdom Metazoa; phylum Chordata; class Mammalia; order Carnivora; family Felidae; genus Panthera; species Panthera tigris. Next base: position 33,076,737 of record NC_056660.1, on the reverse strand, counting down.
TCTGTGTTTTACATCACATGATGATAAGCATTGAATTAAAATATTTGGAAGAACCTTATAAATATAGAATATATATGACCATTAGGTGGTCATAAAACTAGTGCATATAATAATGCCATTGTTATCACTATAAACACTAATAGTGAAGGCTCAACTTCAGACAAGCACCTCATAAAGATAATCATATCACGTTCACATAGGAAAAAGCAATTGTTTTACTTACTGTCACCTCTCTTTAAAGAAGAGATAATTAAATTTATAGTGTGCAAATAAAATGTCCAAGGTCACAAAATTAATATGACAGATTTTGCATACAATCTACCCATCTCCATATCTATGATGTTTAATTCCATAATGTGATAATGAAGTTGAATATTAGATCTATAAATATGTACATCAAATATTTTGTTGGTTATCTATGGATTGCAGAGATCAGCAGTTTTCAACTTTGAATTACAATGTCTAAGTACAGTACTGTGGCAGTCGCTATTTGCCAATTATCTCAAATTTTCCTTCTTCTGGGCACATAATAAAATTGCACTCCCTGGCCTCTTAGTTGAATGGGGTCATGTCCAAGTAGTTGTGAACAAACTAAAGACTATCATTTCCGGGCTACAGTATTTAAGTCCATTGTAAGTAAGACCCCTACAGCTCTCTTTTCCTTGCAGGCTGAAGACTGACAACATTCAAGATGGCATTTTATTCATTGGCCTATGTTTGTTTCATGGTGACTGAAATTGAGCAGAAACATCTGCCTAACCCCTATCAGGCATTGAGCATGAGTTAGATAAAAACCTTTTGTTATTATAAAGTCCCTATATTTTTGAGTTTTTTTTTTTTCTGCAGTCTGGTTTGATGATTACAAACACACTCCATCTACATATCCAACTCCATACAACATTTAAGAGCACTAGCTATAATTCTACCACTTTCTTTCGTGTCCAAAAACAAATATCTGAATCCATGTGTCAAGAGTAACATTCCAACAGAGGAAAACTAGACTCCAATCTCATTAAAAAAAAAAAAAAAAGATTATTCCAAATTACTGTTCTTTAATACTACTAACATATTATGACAAACTTCAGAACTGACAAACCAAGATTTTGCAGTTGAGAAAAGTTGATATAAACAATACAGCTCCATGTAGAATTGGTACGTTCGCTTTTATTTTCAGCAACTTTTGTATACACTAACACACAAATATATTGTCATTATAAAAGAATCAAGCGATATGTAATAATTCAAAAGAAAAATAAAGTTCCTCCTTTATTCCCTTTCCAATCATCATCGTCCTTCCAGTCCTCTGACTGTGGGGAGATTATGCATATTACAGATGCTTACAATTATTTTTCTTTACGTAAGTGCTGTTATTCTACCTGTGCTATTATTGGACTTTATCTCTTAAAAATATGCCTCAGAATTGGTCCATGTTATTATTTATAGGTCTTTCACATTCTGTTAATCCTTGTCATAGTTTTCCATAGTTTGGATGCACCATATTTTATTTAACCACTGTCATATTGATGAGATTTAAGGGGCTTTTATTTTTAACAACATAAACAAAGCAATGCTGGGTTGCACAACCTCTAAATAAATCTTTGATTTTATTCTGAGTTATTTTAACCTCATGAACCTCATGAGTTTTCAGGTATATGCTTTGCCCTACCCTCTTAGACATTGTTTACATAACATAGAATTTATATCTTAGTGGCTTGGAGATTTGCCATATCCCCTTAAACACTCGGGTCCTCTTTTTTTTTTTTTTTAAACTAGGGTGATAATTTTTAATTTCTTTTATAGTTATTGAATTATTCACATTTATTTTCCCTAGTTGAGACAAACTAAGTAAAATATTTTTTTTCAAGTCCATTGCCATTTGTCTAGATTCTTCAAGTTGTTGGCATAAAGTTGCACATCTGACTAGGTTCTAATTTATTTAACTTCTTCTTTATCAGTGGTATACGCTCTTTATCATTATAAGTTTTTTCATATTCTTTCTTATTTTTTTATTTCTAATAGTTGAATATAGTTATGCACAGAAATTTGGGTTTTATCGATGTTGCAGTTCAACTGGTTTTATTTAATGCTTTTAATTTATTTTTGACCTTTGAACTCTGGTATGCATTTAACCCAGAATGTTAAGTACTTCTGACATATATGTCTTTATAAATGTTCTTCATACATAAATGAAAACTTCACTTTCAGAGTATCTTGGATTCACAATTTTTTTAACTTCACAATTCTTAAGCTATTGCAATATTAACTTTTTTGGTATTCAGTTTATCAGAGAAAAAAATACACTAGTATTATTTTTGTATCTGTGTCAGGGTTAATTTTTTTTTTTTTCTCCAGAAACTACATATACCTTTATCTCTTCATTTTAAGTGATGTGGTGCTTATTGAATTACTTTTAACCAAGTCGATTCCTTCAATTTGCAAATTTCTAGCTCAGGTACACTTTAGTAGATTTTGATATGGACTATTTCTTCTACTTCAAGGTCCTAATTTCAACCATAAATAGATCTTGTTTTTATGGGCTAGATATGCATTTTTTATCATCCATATATTTCTTACTTTTACTAATCTTACTTTAATCACTTTTTCTTGTGTTTGCTTTCTTTCTGGGAGAGCAACTCAGGTTGAACCATCATTATAATTATTTCATTTTCTCTTTTACTGGTGTTACTCTTCAGTAATGAAAACACCAATTTTCTTTCTATTTATCCCGGTAAGTTACTTTGTACTTTACACTTTTCTGATTCAATTTTCTTTTCATTTCTATCTCTCTGATTGTCTAGTATCATTCTTGGAACTCAACTTTCTTATTCCTATAGAAACTGACAAATACTTTTGTTAATTTTTATCCCATTTTCTATAGCAAATAAACTCCATAGGTCTATCCTTTTGAAATTTTAGTATAATGTTAATTGTATACAAGGACAAACAACTACCTTTCTTATAATTATATAAAATGTTAGCATCTATTATGATTGATATGGCATTATAATGTCAAAAGTCTTTCAATGTGATTAATAATCTAATTTTAACTCTATTAAATATTTTTATGAAATAGCTCTCATTTTACCAAAAAATATAAAAGGCTCTTTGGGATAATTATATTTAATGCTAATAATAATGGAAATATATTTTTATTTTAGTAATTTATAGATAGGAAACTACGGCTCAAAAATTAAAGTGACTTGCTTAAAATCTCTTAGCCAGGAAAAAGCCAAGGAAAAAGTTCAGATTCATAAAACATCTTTTAACTGTCTTTATTTTTTTATATCTCATGGAGCTATTCTGTAAAAGTACTTTTATAGATTGAGTAAAAATGGGTGAATACAAAGTAAAATAATATTTTCCTTGTCACTTCAAGGCAATAGTATTAGCATTTGTATCATCATTCAAATTAGAATTTTATTTCTAATGTTTAAAAAGGTGTACATCATTATTTTTTATTCTTATTATCTTTAGCATTATATATTTGAATATAAATATAGGTTTATAGATATTTTCATTGGATGAAAATTTATGGATTTGAAAAAAAATATTACCAAAGAATAGGGTTTTTATATTTTTAAAAACAATACTTTGGTATTAATGGCGTATAAAATTTTTTTTTAATGTTTATTTATTATTTTGAGAGAGAGATAGAGCATGAGTAGAGAGAGGGAGATACAGAATCTGGGGCAGGCTTCAGGCTCCGAGCTGTCAGCATAGAGCTGGATGTGCGGCTGGAACTCGAGATCATGACCTGAGCGGAAGTCAGACACTCAACCGACTGAGCCACCCAGGCGCCCCTTGATTTAAATTTTTTTAGTAAATTCTTAAAGGAAAAATGTAGAATAGTTTAAATTAAAACCATGAAAAGCCAATTTTGTGTGAAGAAAATTGTGTTTATGATTAAAGCTATGCCAATTGCTTTATTTTTAGAATGTTTTAAAGATAAATGCTTGGGGCCCCTGGGTGGCTCAGTCGGTTAAGCCTCTGACTTTGGCTCAGTTCATGATCTCACAGTCCGTGAGTTCTAGCCCCGCATCGGGCTCTGTGCTGACAGCTCATAGCCTGGCGCCTGCTTCGGATTCTGTCTCCCTCTCTCTCTGCCCCTCCCCCACTCACACTCTCTCTCAAAAATGAACATTAAAAAAAATTAAAAAAAAAAGATAAATACTTAAAATCATAAGATGAGTTTTAAAGTATTAAGTATAATTCTGATATTGCAGTAAGCCAAAATACCTTCAACATGCTTAAATACAAAATAAGTGCATTTGGATATTTTAGTATTCAGTCTTTCTGGTTTTTATTTTTCTTATCTCCAAAATGGGAATTATTATAATAATAATTTCTACTTCATAATGTATTGTGACAACTAAATACTTGACAAGTGTACGGTATTATGAATCTCAGTAGGACCACTAAAGTATGTGTTTAGGGGTGCCTGAGTGGCTCAGTTGGTTAAGCTTCTGACTCTTGATTTCTGCTCAGGTCATGATCTCACAGTTCATGATATCGAGTCCTGAGCCCCAAGTAAGGCTTGGTTCTGAGCGTGGAGTCTGATTCGTATACTCTCTCTCCCTTTCTCTCTACCCGTCCCCCTCATATGCACATTCACTCTCTCTCTCAAAATAAATAAACATTAAAAAAAAATAAAATATGTGTTTAAAATCAATTATTAATTTATCAGTCAATAGCATAAAAAAGCTGTTAAATATAGGCAAGAACATGGTATGCTAGAATATCAATAAGGCTAAGCATGATGATGTGTTTATTTTTCATGTTTTTATTGAAAAGTGAATCATATAATGAATAAGAATAAACTGTTAGCTTTTAGAATATTAAAATGATAGATTTTTCTTATCTTAAGTATAATGCAAACAGGAGCAAAATTATACCTTTAAGTTATTATACATTAAAATACTTTCACCTTACCATTACAAAAATAATCAATTAAAAACATTTGTATATAATAATTATTGACTGATTAAATGAAAACTATATGAAGGTCATGGTGAGAGGCAAAGTAAATGTAATTCTAATTTTTACAAATAGTTATTAAGGAGTTCAAAATATATTAGTGAAAGAGGTTGACGATTTATTATGATACGGAAATACCTTAAATAGTAGAACAGATGCGTTAGATGGCTTTATCCTTGAATGACATCTGACACTGTCAGGGAGAAAAGGTGAAATTTGCCTCCAGAACTGAAGGGCAAAACATTATGCATGTAGTAAAAAAGATAAAATCATTTGAATGTATAACTGGTCAAGGTTAAATTTGAAAAGCCAATTCTCCAAAGAGCTAAACTTAGGTCAATCTAATTTTTTATGTATAAAGTTGATGAAAAATTATACAATATCTTCAAATGACTTTAAGCCATTACAAAATCAAACATTTCTCTACTCTCCCCAAGTAGTACATGCCCTGGAGATATATTGCAAAGGTATTGCTTAAGTTGGCCATCTTGGAGAGCTCAACACAATTCTCCAAAATGGTTTTTATCTGTAAGAATACTAAATGGACTTAATAGTCCAAGAAGGAATTAAAATCTATCTGTGTTCATAGAAGCTGTTCTACTGCATATGCCTTGCCAGCAACAGTTTGAGAATTTCAAGTTTCTGGAATTTGAGTTATTGTTTGACCACCGCCATTTGCTCTAGTGTGTCTGGTAATACATTGCAACTCTGTTAAGTCAGGGTTTTTTAGCAGGTCATGAAACTTACTCCCTGGTTTAAAATAAACATATTACCTAAAAAAATTCTAGGCAGAACAAAATATATCTGTTGGTTTGCAAGTTTCTCAGGAGCCTCCCAGGTGTAATCTGAAACCAGCCCCGAAGGTAGAAGGTAGGAAGAGACAAGAAAGAGATTGGTAGGTGACAGGTTTAATAAGCAACAAAAATTACGTATGACATTCGTCTAGGGTGGCCACAAGATGAGTAGGTCTCCTCTCACAAAAGTGGTTTTGTTTTGTTTTTTTAAAGAGGGAGGGGGGAGGGAGAGAATCCCAAGCAGACCCCATGCTCAGCACAGAGCCCGACATGGGGCTCGATCCCATGACCCTGGGAAATCAAGTGTCGGATGCTCCACCGATTAAGACCCCCGGGGTGCACCAGTGCCCACAAAATCTTAAAAGTTTATAGAGGGGCCTTAACTGGGTTCAGTATGTATATTGTCTGGATAGTCTCAACGTCTCAAGTGATGAGACACATTTTGGTCATGTGCTATGTTGTTGGAGCAGCCTCTGGAAACAGGGAAGGCGAACAGCATGCATTTTCAAGGATGAGGAGAGGGTAAGGGGCCTCCAATTGTGGGGTACAACTCATGGGTAGACCTATGGCCACATTGTCTTGCTGACCTCCCCAAAACTCTTATTTTACTATCTTTTGGGTTTTATTGTGAGAAGGGAAGCCAATGGAATATTTTGAACACAACACCCACTGTTAGTGAGTATATCTGTTATTTGTGGCTGCATGATAAATCATGCCCAAACTCAGTGACTTAAACTGGCAGTGACTATTTGTTATGATTCTGTGAGCTGACTGAGCTCAGCTTGGCTGATTTTCGGCTCCACATTATATATGGTGAGATTACCTCTATCATTGAATCAGCTGGATTCCCAACGGTGGCTGGAATGTCCACCTTGCTCCATGTGGCCTCTAACAATTTGGTACTGGCATGGGCTTTCTCACTGCATGATGCCTACCCTCCAACATGGAGGGGCAGAAGCTGACAGTTCTCTTAAAGCCTGAACTCAGATGTGATATCCCAAACATCACTTTAGTTTTATTTTACTGAACATAAGGCTGGCTCAGACTCTACCACTTGATGTAAGTGGTGAAATGCATATGCACAATTGGGAGGAATTATAGGTTACCGTGTTAGAAGATTTCCTATTACAGTGAGCAGGTGCAAAAACAGAAAAGAAAGTCGCTATCTTGGGCTTAGTTATTTTGTTCAATTTTCAAATTATTTTTCTTCACAGGCCTGTCACGAAACATGAGGAAAACAAAATATAATTAAGGTTACTTTTATTTTTGAAATAACCTTACAAAATTATTCTGATTTCAAAATAATACAGTCTAATGGAAAAATCTAATTAAAAAATGGAAAAAGTATAAGGAAGAAATTTATCTGTAGTTCTATCATCTAATAGTAACCACTGTTAATTAGCGTTTTATTAAATACCATTCTAGAAATGGTAGCTATACAATTTTCAATTAGAGAATTATAATATGATTAAAATTAAATGTAAAGATATATAATTAGATATTTTGTACTTTGTTCCTTTTAATTGTAATCATATTTAAGAATTTCACCTTGTTACCTAAGTGATCATAGAAAAGAAATAGAAGTATAGTATTTATCTACTATGTATGATAAGGAAATTTTTACCTCTATAGTAACTTTAGAATAACTTTCACGCTTTTCCCCTTAAAAGTCTCATCAACTGGACCATGACTGTATTCCATTTTTAACTTTAAAAAATCTAATTATTACTTTTAAACATGCATGTTCAAATATTTCACCTATAATATTATTCTGTAATTTTAATTATTCAAGTTTGCTTTTAGGTTGTTTCTAAAAAATTGAAAATCAATAGCAGGATTTATAATATGTTTGCAGAAACCAGTCAATTGGATCAATAGGAAGCAAATTCAGGGTGCCTGGGTGGCTCAGCTGGTTAAGCATGCAACCTCAGCTCAGGTCATGATCCCTCAGTTTGTGAGTTTGAGCCTGGCATCGGGCTTTGTGGTGACAACTCAGAGCCTGGAATCTGCTTTGGATTTTGTCTCCCTCTCTCTCTGCCCCTCCCCCACTCTCACTCTGTCTGTCTCTCAAAAATAAATAAACATTAAATAAATAAGTAAGTAAGTAAGTAATAAGGAAGCAAATTTAATGTTGGACACTCTTTCTATGTAGGTTAAAAGAAGATGATCCAAATCACAAAGTTGAATGGATTTTTTTTCTTAGTCAATAAAACTTTACCATGTTTTAGTTTGCATTATTACTTGAAAACTTTTTCTTTTTGTATTTTTGTTATTTTTCTCACATTTTTCTGTTTTGTTTTCTTTTTGTAGAGAAGAATATATGTCTTCATCATACCATTAATATCTTCCAGATTCATAGTATTTTTGAAATGGAATATACTCACTTTTTGAATCTATTTTTCACTGAATGCAGTGAGTTCTTTCTGTGTTCAATGTGAACCTTTGTTACTGTTATTGTTGTTTTTACCTGATGTCCAGCGGTCATCCTGGAATTTCTATTCAGCTTATAGAACAGGTAGACAACTTGTTGAATTGTTTATCTTATTTTGTTTTTATGTAGTACTTTCCCATTTTGCCAGATTATGTCCCCAAGCAATAACTTTTATTCTCCTCCAGAAAAAGTTGGTTAGGTGTAGGTGTTATGATCTCTTATGTGTAATTTTTTTTAACGTTTATTTATTTTTGAGACAGAGATAGAGCATGAATGGGGTGGGTCAGAGAGAGAAGGAGACACAGATTCTGAAACAGGCTCCAGGCTCTGAGCTGTCAGCGCAGAGCCCGACGCAGGGCTCAAACCCATGAACTGCAAGATCGTTACCTGAGCTGAAGTCAGACGCTTAGCTGACTGAGCCACCCAGGCACTCCTGATGTTTAAAAAAAAAAGATTTTAATTTAGTGTTACAGCTTTTTGTTAGATTGGCAAAGTAAGGAAGCAGATGTTCAAAATCTTTTTGTCTCAAATTTGAAAATTTTGCATCACCATAGTGAATAATAAATTCACTATTATTGAGTAGCTGGCTGATTCTAATCTGATCATTTTTTTCATCCAGGCTCTGTGTAAGCCATTGGATCTCAATAATAGCTAGGATATCCTTCATTGTGTAAATGTGTAAAATGATATAGGCTCCAGATATCTACAGTCAAAGGAGGGCTTCCTGTCAGGTCATGATTCTGGATTGATTTTGAGAGTAGATCAAAGAGTATTTGCTGACAAATTGGATGTGGAGTACAAGAGAAAACATCAGTTTTAACCATATGCTTTTTGGCCTGAGCAGCTAGAAGAATCTATTTACCCTTTATTCAGATAGGGAAGATGAAAGTATAAATAAATAAATAAATAAATAAATAAATAAATAATTAATTTATTGTTATAATTATTATTATCATATAATGTTATTTATTCATTCAGCAGTTATTTGTTGACCATATGCTGCTGGCTAAGTTTTTTTTTTTTTTTTCTAGGCTCAATTTTGTGAATATTGATTCGTTTCTTAGGCATCCAAGCAGAGTTCATGTAAAAGGCCTTGGTTTAAGACATAAATGTTCAGGGGTGCCTGGGTGGCTCCGTCAGTTACATGTCCAACTTCAGCTCAGGTCATGATCTCACGTTTTGTGGGTTGGAGCCCGGTGTTGGCTCTGTGCTGACAGCTTGGAGCCTGGAGCCTACTTTGGATTCTGTGTCTCCTTCTCTCTCTGCCCCTCCCCGACTTGTGCTCTGTCGTGCTGTCTCTCTCTGTCTCTCAAAAATAAATAAATGTAAAAAAAAAAAAGACATAAATATGTAAATCACCATCATTCACATGTATTGAAGTCTAGGGTTTAATGTGATCCACTACAGAGTAACTATAGCTAGAGAAGAGAAGAGGCCCAAGGGTAGAGCCCTGAGTCATTCCAATGTTTAGTGATCAGGGATATGATGACAGACAAGCAAAAGAGATTGAGAAGCAGACACCTAAGTGGTAGAAGAAAAATCAGACATGTGATCTGAAAGCCACTGATTTTCAGGAAGGCGATCAATTATCTCAAATGCTATTGACAGGTCACGTAATATGAATATTGAGATATGAGTATTAGATTCAACAACATGGAGGTGTTGAAACATTGGTCGGAGTAGTTTTGATGTAAAAATGAAACTGAAAATTGACTTAGAGAGTCCAAAAAATCATGTAAGAGGGGAAATGAGATAGCATATCTAGATAACCATTTCATTAAAAGTATTTCAAGAAAGTAAAGCTATACTAGAGGCATATTCTTCAACTCAACAATTGTTTCTGATCATTTCATTATAATTCTGGATGGGTATAGATGTTTCAGAGAAGGAAAGACACTTCTCAGTGATTGAGCTTATAGTGTCTGAGGAGAACAAAACAAAAAATAGTATTTAAAGTCCCTCATGATACAGGTGAATATCACCCCAAGAAAGAGATCTGAAAACAGTTAACGGCTCAAAGTAAACTCCATCCACTTGAGAACCATTCTTCTTCAACTTCAGCAAGCTAATTTTAATCATAGGCCAATGATACTATGAACTCATTTCTTGACATTAAAGGAAAAGAGTTAATGTGGTTAAAAACTGGCATATACTTTGTTTTGCAATGTGAAACGTAAATGACAAAACAAGAGTTTTTTTTTTTTCTAGTGAATACATTTTCTTTTCCAGCTATTATGCAATTCTTGCCTAAACTAACATTTCCCAAAGATGAGTAAACTTGGAGATATTTTACACTATAAACTCATAAAAGAATGTCATCAGTAGATTAAGAACAAATAAAATTTGAAGTAGACAGGGAAAATTAGCTCAGACTTGAATTGATAATTGCAAGAATCTACTGATATTTGTTTGTGCATTTAAGGTACATATTTGATATGTGCTTTTAAAGAGTTGAGTAACAAAATTAAAATTCAAAAAGTATGTTAATTTATGATCTGAATGTATTATAAACATTTGAAATGATAAGACATTAAAGAATATATACTATGGCATGGTGTTTGAAAAGGCACTTTTCTAGTGGTTATATAAGCCCACTTCAGGGAATATGGGATAAGATAGTCATTGGAGGGATATAGTCTTGAAAAGGGCTTCCACTCTCATGGCAGTTGACTAGATTTCCATTTCAATGCTGGTTAAAGAAATATTTTCATGACTAAAAAAAGTTTAAAATAATTCGAAGTAATGATGAAGAGCCAAGTATTACATTTAAACTATAGAGAGTCATACAATGTAGGCTGAAAAGTTGCAGAGCACTATGGTGGGACCAATCTTCTTCCCGTGTGGCTAGAGCACACTGAGTGCGGGGTTAGGGATTATGAGATGAAAGTTGTGAGATGATATGAGAACTATGATATGAGAAACTGTGAGAACATAGTTTACCTTAACCTTAGTGGTTGAGGTGGTAGAACTTAGGTCTACCTTCTTAGTGGTAGAACTTAGGTCTAAGTTCTAAGGAATGGATTTGAACATGGGGAATAACGTGATCCGATTGACAACTCAAAAAGAGTAGTCCAGGCTCTACCCAGAGTATGAGCAATTGACACAAACAAGCACAAAGACTGGTTAGACTATTCTCTCCCTCAGTGGTTTGGGTCAGTGCTGGTCAAATTTCATTAAGAGTGTGGAGTGAATGCCCCTTCCATATTAAGGCAGAACTCACAGGAAAAAACAACACTACCCAGGAAAAATGATGCCAGGACAAAGGAGAAAATCCCTTAAGAAGCAAGAGAAAGTGAAAACCTGGCTACATATACTGGAGAAGTGAAGAATGTGAAAGAGAGGTGATACAAATGTAAAATAGAGAAATCAGATAGGTTTTATTTCCCTTGTAAATTCTCAAGGAAGGGACAGAGTAGAATATTCACTTGGACATTATCAATACTGTGCTCTCAGAACACAAGACTATGATGGTTCCTCATTGGCAGGATTCCTCAGGAGAAACTGGAGAAGTTACACAACTCAGGGGCAAAGCTTTCTTCAAACCAAAGATGATGAGCTATTGGTAGGTCATGACCAGCGTTATAAAAATAAGGTAAAACAAAACAATACAAAATAAAACTGCAAAGTCCTCATTGTATTTTGAATACATGAGGCTATGAGTTTTCAACACATATCTGGTAATATCTAGCTACGTGTAAAAGATTATTTTCCTTCCCCTCTACCAAATTCAACACTAACCTGCCCATCCATCCCCAGCATGAGCTTTCAACAGTAACAAAAGCATTCTAATAAATGATACTAAGGTGCTCTAGACTCTGGGTCTAGAGTTCTTTCTTGTCTAGCAAGAAAGTGGATTTAGGATTAAAATGTGAGAGATGGCTCGTGTCCAGGAGAAGACAAACGCCCGGAATAAGGGTCCTTGCTCCAAATTTATTAAGATCAGAAGGCTTACAAGCATGATGGACATGCACAGAGACAGTGAATCTGTGAACATTAACTCATAGGCTGAGGGAAAGGGGGTTTTGAAGATATATGGTGTTAGGGGTTTAGGTCAATATAAAACAAAACCCTGGCACCTGGGAGCTGGTTGTTAATGGTAGACATGAGGTGCCTTGTCTGTTTATCTTAGCTGGCCTCAGGGATAAGGCAGATAGACCATGCTACCTCAAGGTCAACAAGGCACCTTTCTTTTGCTAATTATCTCCACTCTGGGCAACATCACCCAGCAGCAATCCATAGCCCTATTTACCTGTTTACCTAATTTGGTCCTTCCTTTCTGGGAAATCAGCTTTCTGCTCTTGTCCTTTGCCTTTGCCCCACCCTCTCTGTACCTATTTACCTAATCTTGTTTACCCAAACTTGGGTGTGAACATCCTATGACTATCTAATTCTTTATGCCTTGTTAACCCATGGGTGCAAGCCCAGGGAATTCCTAAACATATTCCCCACACTAAGGAGCAGTAGACAAAGAGGGACAACAACTAAACATTCTTTGCTCATTTTCTCCCTTTACAAACTTCCCGAGGAGACAAGGAAACGTTGTCTCCGATATGATTTTGTTTATTGCTGACAGTTGAATAAATTTACTTCAGGTACTCATTTTGTTATCCTTTCTAACCTTCTCATTATTTTTCTATCTTGCCCTCAGGATAATAATGAGCCAAAAACTTCCTTAATTGTGTCTGATAAGTATAAGAGCAGTATGAGAAGAAGCAGTATATTCAGAAAGAAGAAAACTCATGAATTGTCAAGTAAAATTAAACATAATACTCAGTCTGGAAAATTTTTGTTGGTTTAAAGCCTTTTTGAGAATATTCTCTGAAACATCCATCCACTCCCTTTTCTTAAAAATCTCTTGTTTTACTCAAACATTAGCATTCAGGATATATTAAACATAATCTGTATCTGCTCTAATTCCATAAATTCTGGGTACTTTAGGAATAACTGAAGGTAACTAATCAATACTCCTTGATGCAACAACTATATTTTAATAGTTTTATTAACTATATGAAAAAGCACAAATATCTATTTTAGGTATATAAGTAGTTTGTTTACAAAACTACCCTTCATACGTAATACTGTTCCTATGGAAACATGCATACACAGATTTCCCAAAATGATTTTACAATACGCTATTTTTATTTTTCTCTGTCATTCTACTTTTATTTTTATTTCTATATGTTCAAATATAGAAAATTGTTATGCCTCATATTTGGTCTCCTAGTGACACAATTTTCCACGAGACGGTAGGAGCTTAACTTCACAGTGGAAGAACAGAGCAGCATATGGTCCAACACTTTCATGCTGGGATAGGACAGCTTTACCCTGTGAGGAAAAGAATGGACGGAGAGCTTGAACTACGGTTTAGTCTAGAGTTTTCCAAGGTGAAAAGAAGAGACTCACTGAATACAAATATAGAGAAGCAATAGATTTAAGTGTGTGCAGAAGAAATCCACCATTTTAGTTATTTGTCAGTCATGTTTTCTTCCATTGTTGCAACTAATTTCCTGGAGTAAGGCAGGACTTTTAGAGGCACATCATTTTTTTTTTTTTTTCCATACACTGCCATTGTATCTGAAACTATTTGAAAGGGCTTTAGTAATTACACTGAGATTTTTTTTGTGGTTGATATTCCTCTTAGGAAATAATGTAGATACTGGATAATCACTTTAATAGCAATTAATGTATTTAATTAAAATATAAAAATATCTCATAGCAGCTCTTTTCTTACAATAGGAATGATAATATATACTACAAAATGTTGTGTAACAGTTGCATAAAGTTGCAAGTATACATATGCTCATTGAAAAAATACTAACACCATTTTATGATGGGCAAGATTTAAGTAATTAGTTAAACAAGGGTTAACTTACTCATCAAGTGCCGATGGAGTAGGCTCTGTGCATATTTTACATTTAATTAGCATATTTAATCCCATGAGTAATCCCAAAGGTACATATTAATCACCTCACTTTTTCCTAAGAAAGATATGGCTAAATGAAGCTAAATGTCTTATTTCAAGTCACAGAGCAACTAAGTACAGGAGATGGCTTTCAAATTTAGAACTATCTGAATCCAAAGCTCATTGATTTCCCTTTTTATGACACTGCTTAGATCACTGTGATATCTAATGGGAAGCCCCCATGACATTGTTTTGAAGGTGACAGCTCTAAAATAATTCACATATATGTCAAGTGTCTATGTACATACACACATATATGAAGATATATTTATGTATGTATGTCACTTTATAACCTACAGGTTTCTATCAAAAATATTAGCAATTACTCTTGTTATTGTAATTTTTTTTAAATTTTTTTTAATGTTTATTTATTTTTGAGACAGAGAGAGACAGAGCATGAATGGGGGAGGGTCAGAGAGAGGGAGACACAGAATCTGAAATAGACTCCAGGCTCTGAGCTGGCAGCACAGAACCCGACATGGGGCTCGAACTCACAGACCGTGAGATCATGACCTGAGCCGAAGTCGGACGCTTAACCGACTGAGCCACCCAGGCGCCCCAGTAATTTTTATGTTGTAGCATGTGATGATTATGATGATGAAAGTTCTTTGGTGAACGAAATGTACTAATTGTACTGTATTCGTCTTCTTGATTATATCTGACTCTACATAATAAATAATAGGCAATAAGGCAACACTAATGATAATGGTGTATAGCTATATATTAGAATATTTAAATTGATTACATTTATGTAATTAGAGGCCATTTATTTATATAAACCAATCATAATCAATATCTTGATAATAATACCCCTGACTTGTGACCTCTGTTCAAGGAAAGGAATTTGGTCTTGGTCATTGTTTTCTAATCCTTTTTCCTCTTGACACATTGTAAAATAAAGTGAGCAAAATTAATTAATTGGCTCTAGAACCATTTGTAAGTAAAAAGTTTGTATCTGGATAATTAATTTGACAGTGAAGCCTATTTTCCTTAGAGAGAGAATAATTTCTTCCTTTACATTCTCAAGTGGTTTGACAAAGACTGGCAGATGAACAATGGGATAGACCTGAAAATTATCCCATTTTTCTCTGCCTCATATGCAAACACTTGAGAAGCCTATTTAAAATCTCTACCTAAAGACAGAAACAGTGTCAACTGAATGAATGGGAACACTGAGATCTTTACTTGAAAAGATTAAGAATCTGTCAAAGGCAATTCTGATAGTTCACGTTGGTAGAGACTTGCTTAGAATGCAATATATTTCCACACGGTAGGAAAAAAGGGACATGAAGCCTAGATTAAAAAATCATGGAGCAAATACAAAGGATGGGTGGACAGTGTCACCATTTAGCTCCTTTCCTGGCCTCTAACAGAGTTCTAAAAAAGGCTTGTTGTTCTTGAAGAGTAGCAGACAGACAGAACTTGTAGCCCAGAAGCCTAGTCACTAGCAGGTTGTTCCACAGAGCTGTGCCCTGATGAGACACTGATGAGAGCTGGCAGGAGAAAGCAGCAGGCAGTGTAGATAAGCAGATTAGAACAGCCTGGCATAGCACAATTACCAAAGATGTGTTAATCACTCCCTCTTCATTCTCCCTCAGAGTCCTAGGCAGTCCACAGAAATTAATACACCAGTAATAGGAGACATAATCTGGTTTCGGAAATACCTAATTTACAACTAGCCTGTGGGAGAATTTGCTTTACCGCTTCACTCAATTCTCCCCCTTTTCTTAGGAGGTATTAATATTATCGTTGACATAGTGGAAGAAATTGAAGCTAAAGGAGGTGCCATGCTCAATTAATAAACAAAATTGAATCTCTATTGCCTGTCTTATTAAATATCATGGGACTAATGTTGATTTATCCCAAAATGAAAACTCTCCTTCTACCTCAGGCCACATTTTTTTTTCTTAATAAGGCAAATATCCAGATCTATATCTAAAGAGTCACAGTGTATATAATAACTCTCATTTCTCTGACCATGTCTCTAGAAGGATATAATTCCCTTAGGTGATTACTCAGATAATTACCAATTGCTACAACTTTTTGAGAAATTTCTCTTCCCTGTAAATTAACAGCTAACATTTGTAGTTTGTTGGTGTTTTCTTTAAATAATTTTTTAAGTTTATTTATGTTTGAGAGAGAGAGAGAGAGAAAGAGAGAGAGAAAGCTAGTGGTTGCGTGAGGGAAGAACAGAGACAAGGGAGAGAGAGAGAGAATTCCAAGTTTGATGCGGGGCTTGAACTGAACTCACAAACCATGAGATCATGACCTGAGCCAAAACCAAGAGTTGGATGCTCAACCAACTGACCTGCCCAGGTATCTCTCTTAGGTATTGTTTTAAATTGTATTTTAACTCACGTAATCTCCACAATGACCTGATTATTACTCCTGTATTACAGATGAAAAAAAATGAAGCACGGGTAACATGCCTGAAATCACACGGAGAGTAAACGAGAAACTTGGACTTAAAATCAGACCATTTAGAATCTGAAGTCCGCCATCTTAATCAATGTGTTACGCTAACTGTGTATTTGTCTTTGAAAGTTTGCACAGGTTTTGCCTGTGCTAAAAAGCTCTTTGTTATTCAACTCATGCTTTCCCTGCCCATGCTAATGTATGTTAAATTGATTCCAAAGAGATAACTAATTTCATAGTCCTCTCCAAAATTTAAATTATACCCAGGTTGTGCTTAAAAAGCTTATCTATAATTAATCCTGTGAATTACTGTTAAGTCTAGCCCAAATATGACGTCCTCAATGTGGCCACCAGCCCCTCCCACCTATGGTAATCTGGTATTCCCCTTTACTCACTGTATTTATTTCCCAAGCTTGCCATAACAAATTACCTCAGATGTGGGGACTTCAAAACAACAGTATTTTAAATTCTCACAGGAGTGAAGGTCGCCAAGTCTGCAAAAAGTGTATGTGGGGTAATGCTCCCTCTGGAGGCTACCAGGAGAACCCTTCTTTGCCTCTTTGTTTATAGGGACTCAAGAAAATCATTGGATTGTGGCTGCATAGCACCGACCCCTGTGTCTCTTGTCTTCTCTGTGTATCTCTGGGTCTTAACTCTCCTTTTGCCTTTTTCATAAAAAGACACCTGTTATCGTTAGGGTCCAATCTAAATCCAGGATGGTTTTATCCTGAGATCCTTAACTTAATTGCATCTAAAAAGACTCTTTGGAAAGAAGGTCATGTTCACAGGTTCCCAGATTATGACTTAGATATAACATTTTGGGGCCACTATTCAACTCACTACTCTCATATTGTCTTTTCTTTTATCAACCCACCACTTTGTATTAAAATTCATAATTATTTATTAGATTTATTGATTATTGTTTGTTTTCCCTTGATAGAATACAAACTAAGTAGAGAATCTTTACTTATTACTTATTTGGATTCTAGGAAATCCAAATTCCTAGAATAAAATTTATATTAGTACATATTTAGAAAAAATATTTTAAGGCTAGGATTCAAAATACAGTCATGCTAAATCTCAATGAAAATCTATTCCTGGAGTGAAGTTTCTTCTTTCACTCAGCTTTTCACATGTTCATCAGATCTGTATATTCCTAACAAAATGACAAAGTCTCTACTCTGCATTGTGTACCCCCTAAAGCCTTGATATTAGTGGATATTCAGTCATGTAACAAGAGTTTAACTATGGTTACACAGAATATTTAAAACTTTTCTAAGGCAGAGATACCATATTTACTGGTTCTAGAAATTAAATCTTGTGCTTGTTTCCAGAACAAATCAGAAAATAGATGGAATCCTATCACCAGACTATTGTATTCCTTTGAAGACACAGCAATTACATGGAGGGTTTCAAAGCAGTTTAAAAAATGCATTTTGACTAATGATCAGCAGAAGTTAATACAAGAACTCTGGCTGGAGGCCTGGAGAAACTTTGGCCCCTCCTTCTGCTAGGGTTGTTTTTTGTTCTTTTTTTAAACTTTTTTTAACGTTTATTTATTTTTGAGACAGAGAGAGACAGAGCATGAACGAGGGAGGGGCAGAGAGAGAGGGAGACACAGAACCTGAAGCAGGCTCCAGGCTCGGAGCCATCAGCCCAGAGCCAGACGTGGGGCTCGAACTCGCGGACCGCGAGATCGTGACCTGAGCTGAAGTCGGCCGCTTAACCGACTGAGCCACCCAGGCGCCCCATGGGTTGTTTTTTATTCTAACACAAACAGTATGAATGAAGAACCTCAGATCTAAGCAGTTACATTGCTTATGAAAGCAATCCACCTATGGAGAGCTTTCAACTTTTCTTTTCTTTTTTTTTTTAATGTTTATTTATTTTTGAGAGAGAGAGAGAGAGAGAGAGAGAGAGAGAGGAGGGAGCATGAGCAAGGGGAAGTGAAGAGAGGGAGGAGAGAGAGAATCCCAAGAGAATCCCAAGCAGGCTCTATGCTGCCAGTGTGGAGCCTGATATGGGGCTGGATCTCACAAACCACGAGCTCATGACCTGAGCCAAATTCAAGAGTCCAAGGCTTAACTGATGGAGCCACCCAGGTGCCCTTAAGGAGAGCTTTAGAGTTAGAACATAACTTCTTCTCCGTGTTCTCTTAGAAGCCATCAGCAAAAACCACAGTTTGCTGAAAACTGTGCTATCTTCTGATAATTTAGCCTTCTCTAACATTTTATCCTGAAACTATTAAATTATTTGCAGTTTATCCATTCTTTCAAAAGTATTTGTTGAGCACCTCCTGTGTATCATGTATTGTTCCAAAAATGTCAAGTATAGAGCAGAGAACAAAACAGATAATAATCGTTGCCTTCAATGATCTTATGTCATAACAGAGGAGACAAGAAGAAATAAGATAAATAAAGTTTAGAGAACCATAGTAGTGATAAATGCTGATGATAAATAAGTAGGGCAGAGAGAGGACAGGAAGTGTGAACATAAGGGGGAAATGCTGTAAACTTAGAGATGACAGTGAAGTCCAATGTTTCCTCTTTAGAATCCTTTTAAAATACGAAATATAAAGCTTTTTCACTGATTTTATTTAATAATAGTGAAACTTCAAAATGCTACTTAAAGGCTATGGAAATAAAATAACCCAAGCATAATTATTGATCCAGTACAAAGGCTTGAACATAATGATGCTTATATAGATTGAAAATGTATCATTCTGCAACATTACCATGACAAAACAAATATTTTCAAAATGTTGTTGCAGAATGTTTTTGAGTAAATCAGTGGAATCAAGATAGCTCATGCTAGCTCCTTGAAATGATAAGCATGCAATTTCGTTTGTATTAATTCACAGATGAGAAGCAATTTTAGAGTCAGATGAACTTATTTCAAGGTTATTTTATGTTACATCTTCTTTTGACAAGAATGGAAATCTCTCTTAAAAGAAGAAAAATTAGATGCATGTGCTAAGCAAGGATTTCTAGTCCCTGATTTCATCCATTCACAATAGGTCAGAGGCATTTGTTGGGAGTTTAAATCAAAAGAATGACCAAAGGACATGATGGGCAGTGCTTTTTTTTTTCCCAAGTAGAAAATGACAGTTACATCATAAATACTTATTTTCTAAGTTTGTCATAATAATTTACAATTATTTGCTCACAAAGCAACAAACACATCTGTTATTTTCAAAAGACTCCATTCACATGCAATAGTAAAATGTACTAAATAAGCATTCAATGAGAACTGAGTGTTAGAGTTCTATTGACAGTGTGGAGATAGACATGAAATAGAAACTGATGTGTCGTCTGTTTCAGTGAACATCTAATCTAGTTGAAGTGCCAGAAAATATGTACATGCCTAAGTTTTAATTTTTAAAGCTTTTTATTGAGGCAAAATCTCTGTGCAGAAAAGTCCACCTATGATAAGTATATGATTAGACTGTCACAAACTGAAGACATTGATGTCACCCGTACATATATGAAAAAAGTTCCCAGGACCCCAGGCGTCATCCTCACGTCCCTTTGCAATCATTAATTCCTCAGGAAATCAACTGTCATGACTTTGGTCACTTTCTGTTAGTTTTGCCTGAATTTGTTATGTAAATAGAATCATCCAGCATAGATTCTTTTGCATCTGGAGTTGCTACTTTAACACAGTTTGTGAGACTTAGATCTATCATTGTACATAGTTCTAGATTTTTCAATCTCAGTATTGTATACCGTTCCCTTTGAGTGAGCACACCTGAAATTATTTTTCTCTCTCTATATTTTTTTGACATTTGTGTTGTTCCCCGTTTGAGATATTACAAGGGGTACCGCTAAGATCATTCTGGTACATCTCCTGGCTGAGCATATTAACAAATTGCTCATAGGTTTATGCCTAAAGAGGAATTGCTGTCCATTTTATGGACGGACATAGCTTCACTAGATATTGCCAGTTTTCCTAACGGAGTTATACTGATGTACTCTCCACCACCTGTGTTTTATTAGACAGTCAGTTCTTCTATGCCCCTACCAGGACCTGGTAATTGCCATTCTATTAAAAACAAATTTGGGTATTAATTTGAATTATCTAAGATAAGATGTGTGAGTAGTATTTTTTCCAGTAGCTCTTCAAGCCCCCTCCAGATTGCCTGAGGGAATATGAGATCAGGGAGTGGCTGGGGGCTAGGTTGTTAGAAAGGGCTCACACTGTCACTTTGGTTCCTTATGTAAGCTATTAGGGAAATATTTCCATTTCCAATACAAATTTGAGCATCGCTGATTCAAGGAATGAAGAAACAAGTTTTTATTTAAACAATACAAATTCAGATCAAAGTATTCTTCGTCTTGATATTTTCTTGTCTTATGGGGCATAATTTCTTCCTAGTTTTTATGCTTCTGCCTTTAGCTCCTCCTCTGTATCTATTTCAGTTTTTCTCCCCATTTGGCATTCAAAGGTCAGTTCACCTTTAGAATACACGCTTCTCTACTTTTGTTTCTTATTCTATGCTCCCTTTCTGTACAGTGCCTTTCCTAGTATCTATCACAGGACTTGAAATGTATGGTGTAATGTATGGCATAGAAGATTCATGGCATGAATGAATAAATGAAGGCAAAAGGATGATTAAATGATAGCATCCTCACCTTGCTTCACTTACCACCTATAATCTGATGCCTAAAGCTCAATTTCTAGTCTGGACTTCTGAACATGGAAATGCCATGCAATGTTATTCTTCATTTTATTATTTTTATTATTTTTTAATGTTTATTATTTTTTTTGAGAGACAGACAGAGACAGGGCATGAGCAGGGGAAGGGCAGACAGAGAGGGAGACACAGATCCAAGCAGGCTCCAGGCTCTGAGCTGTCAGCATAGAGCCTGACACGGGACTTGAACTCAGGAACCATAAGATCATGACCTAAGCCAAAGTCAGATGCTTAACCTACTGAGCCACCCAGGTACCCCATGTTATTCTTCATTTTAATGTCACAGGCTTCTGAAACGTTAAAATGGTTTTCTTTTTTGTTCCTATTTTATTTTTTTAAGCTTATTTTTATTTATTTATTTGAGAGAGAAAGCTCGAGTCAGGGAGGGACAGAGATGGAAAGAAAAAATCTCAAGCAGGCTCCCTGTTGTCAGCATGGAGTCCTACACAGGGCTCAATCTCACAAACCATGAGATCAAGACCTGAGCTGAAATCAAGAGTCAGATGCTCAACCAGGGGAGCCACCCAGACGCCCCTTTTTCTTCCTATTTTAAAAATCATATATTCCTAATTTAGGTCTCTTAAAATCTTAACTATGAGCATTGTTTTTTTTTTTTCTCATTAAAAAGTAACTGAGGCTCATTTTGCAAATTTAGCGAATGGAAAAAAAATGAAAAGAAGGAGCTTAATATTCTCAAATCGGGAGACATCACTCTCCTCTCTCTTACTTTGCCATTTGTTTCTGTTCTCCATCACTGAGGATGGTTTCACCATTCTCTGAATTAATGAAGAATAAAATGCAAGGACCTTCTTGGCCTTCTGTCTCACTTAACCAGGGTCCTAAGAGATCAGCGTATACCTTCAATGCTCCTTCGCAGGTGTTGTACTCCATCCCTTCTCTATCACAGTTTTAGAGTTTAGTCTTTCATCATTCTTCTCCAGTGCCACTATATAGAAGACATCTGACATTCTCTTCTGGAGAGATGTCTCATTCTAATCTATGCTCTTCATTGGTAGCTGCTAAGACCCAAACTAGCTAGGCCTCCAGTAATCTAGGAGTCTTCTTTAGCATATGGAAATTCCATTAAGAAACTGCCCCTTGACTTTATCTCCCCCAACTCCATAATATATAACCAGTCATTCTTAACAAGCCCAGCGCAGCTCTTTCTGCCCATGTCTCCATGCTTTGATAAAATCACCTTTTTGTACCAAAGACGTCTTCAGGAATTCTTTCTTGATCGTTGGCTCTGAAACCCCACCACCACCGCAAAACCTCATCAGTATTTTGTTAAAGCAGCCTGAACAGACTCAGCCAGGTAGCTGAAAGTTCTTTCTTAACTTACCACTCTGCTATGTGAAGCCCTATAATGTTGCAATTTTTCCTTCAGAATCAAATCTGACTTCCTTCTCACAGGATGTTTTTTTTTTTAACCACTCCTCCTATCTTTTGTAGATAACGAATTACTTCCAGAGCCGGAACAGAGAACTGATCAAATGGGATTTCTGGATGTGTCTGTGAGGGTGTTTCCATAGATATTAACATTTGGATGGATTAGCCCACTGAGTAAAACCTGCCCTCATCAGTGTGAGTGGGCATCATTTAATCTGTGGAAGACCTGAGTAGAACAAAAAGACACAGGAAGCACAAGTTCTTTCCTTTCCTAAACTGAGACATCTTCTCTCGTCCTTGAACATCAGATCTCCTGGTTCTTAGGTCTTTAGAATCTAAGATTTAACACCAGGAGCCCCTGGTTCTCGGGCTTTTAGACTTGCACTGAATTATACCTTCAGCCTCCTTTGTTCTCCAGCTTTCAGACAGCAGATTTGGGGATTTACTTGACTCCATAACTGCATGAGCCAATTATAATAAATCTCTTCATATATGTATCTAGTTACCCTATGGGTTCTGTTTCTCCGGAGAACCCTCATGCAGAGATTATGTTACAACCAACACCAGTTTTATTTTGGAAAGGTGATAGAGCTTATAGATTTAAATTATCTACAAGTACCAAGAATTACTTGCTCATTTCCACTCTGATCTTAGATCAATTTATCGTGAGACAGAGACTGAATATGAGGAGTGGGGAGAGAAGTTCAGAGATTGTGGGTCAGCACTGATCCAAGAAAATTTGGGCAACCAAACAACACAAAAACCCAATAAACAAAGACAAACCCCACACAATAGTACTCAGTACTAAATTTGGAGTTTGGTCAAGTTTTGCTATTTAAATTTCTGGCTTATGGTACTGGCTTGGAGACAAGATATGCAGTTTGGGGGCAGGAGGCAACTATGATAAAAAATTTACAAACAACAACAACAAAAAAGGTACAGCTGCCAATGCCTAACAACTACATGTAATGAGCCTTTGCTTGTTTGAAGCAGATCTCCCTTTGCTCTACAATGAACTTTGGCCATGCTAATCCCATTGTTTATGGCTGAGTTTACTAAATCCCAGGGCCTAACTCAGAAAAGAAGCACAAACTTCTCCAAGTGGTATATGGATTGCAAATGCCTGTCTTTATATATAGATGTTCATTAGGCATCCCATAAGTGCTAAAATGTCTTGGCATTGTTAGGACTTCTTCCAGTCTGCTGGGGGCTCTGCAACTGAATTGTTGCCCTTACGCTGATAGACTGACTGAGCAGTTACGGTCTGGAAGAGAAACTGTGACAAAGTAAGCAATGGTTCTTACAACTTCCACTCAGAAATCACATTTTTTAAATGTTTATTTATTTTTGAGAAAGAGAGAGAGAGGGAACGGAGGAAGCGCAGAGAGAAAGGGAGACAGAGAATGCAAAGCAGGCTCCAGGCTCTGAGCTGTCAGCACACAGCCCAGTGTGGCTTGAACCCAGGTACCGCGAGATCATGACCTGAGCCAAAGTAGGACACTTAACCGACTGAGCCATCCAGGCACCCCCAGAAATTACATTTTTAACAAGATAAAATAGAAATGCAAACTAGGACACTACAAGATACACAAGAAGATGTAGTAAAATATATTTAAACAATAATTAACAACAGATGTAAATAGGAATTTTTAGTTCTTTTTGGTATTTCATAGCCCTTTATTACCCTTAAAATATATGAAATGTCTTAGTATGTGTTCCATCTCTTGTCTGTTTTTTCGTGGCATTACTATGAAAATTTGCTGTTACCACTCTTTCTTTAACCTTGATATCTGTATTACAATGACAGTGAAATTTCCAGAACTTTCAAACATTTCTGCACTTCCTTTTGCCTCTAAACCTCAATACTCACTATTCGCATGGATTAGAACATCCTGTTTAACCATTCAGCTAATCAATGATACTCAAGATGGTGTTTAACTGTCTCTTCATCAGAAAAAAAAATGTATGCAAATTTGTAATTCTACTGAAATGCCTTCTATTTCATTATTAGATTGTAGAAACAAGTGCTGGATAGAGGCAGTCCTTTGATTATAGAAAGAAAATGGTAAGAAGAAAGGAAAAAAAAAATCCAGAGAGGAAAAGTGAATGCTGAAGTTGAGCTTATGAATTGCATAGTGACTAAAATCCTTGCTGTATATCTTAGATAGAAATAGAACTATGAACAGAAATATGCACAAGTCATAAAGTTTACAGATCAATTTTACTAGCATATAGATGAGGAAAAAGAACCTTAGCAGAACCACAGAAGCAACCTTGTATCCCCTTCCAGTCTTTCCAGACTCCCAATAGTCACTACCATTATGATTTCTACTGCCACTATTTCACATAGTTTGCTTTTTTAAAACATTACGTATATAGAATCTTACAGTGTCTAATTTTTTATGTGTGGTTGCTTCTGTGCTACATTTTGTATATGTGTGAAAATCATCATATTGCTTTGTATATAGTTTTTTTTTCATTGTAATATGACATCTGATTGCATGAATAGCTCATAATTTATATATCTATTTTATGAGAGATATTAGGTTGCTTGCATTTTGGTTTTACTATGGAAGTACTGGGATGAACTTTTATTTATTTATTTATTTTTTACTATTTATTTATTTTTGAGAGAGAGAGAACGAGTGGAGAGAGGAAGAGAGAGAGGGAGACAGAATCTGAAGAAGGCTCCAGGCTCGGAGCTGTCAGCAGAGTCCGACGCAAGGCTCGAACTTGCCAACTGAGATCATGATCTGAATGGAGGTCAGACGCTTAACCCACTGAGCCACCCAGGTGCCCCTGG
The DNA here is from genome assembly GCF_018350195.1 of Panthera tigris. Classification (NCBI taxonomy): domain Eukaryota; kingdom Metazoa; phylum Chordata; class Mammalia; order Carnivora; family Felidae; genus Panthera; species Panthera tigris. The sequence goes on along the minus strand of NC_056660.1, from coordinate 33,051,276 downwards.
GATTAACATTTTTGTGGAGGCCCATTTCAGACATCTGACCTCAAGAAGTGAAAGAAAATAAATTTGTGTTGTTTTAAGCTACTAACCTTATAATAATTAGTTACAGCAGCATTAAGAAACTAATATACTTCAAGTGATCAGATTTTTTTTTACATGAAAGAAACTAGAAATCATTAAAGATGCCTAAGACCGTATATACATAAAGGGTTAAAAAAAAAAGTCATTTTCTGCTTGCACCTTTGAAATTCCACAGAACAGTGGCATTATGGATCCTAAAGTGTTGTATCAGATTTTTTATCTGAAAAAATAGTAACAATTTCAGGCTATTTTACATCAGTTTGGGGGGGATTACATGGGATATCTCATGTAATATATTTTGTATGTACTAAACTTAACATAAATTATGTTTTATTGTTGAGTTAAATGAGTTTAATGTATTTATTTTGTACTTTCCAACTGGTATGCATTATATTTAGCACTCATTGTTTTTAACAAGATGCCTTTCATTAAGGATTCACAGTCTTTCTTGTGGAAGAATCATTTGTATCACATCATAATGCAGAATTTTATAAACATTTGAATTACAGACCACACAAAAGGAAAACTCATAATTGCAAATGAGGATTTCTAGAACTTCATTAGGGAAGGTATTTTCGAGATATAATATGTGATAAATGCCTCTCACTTTATTAAAAAGTGAATACTGTGCTTTTTTAAGCTATTAGAAGACTACCGATAAAATATGGGAAGAATAGATTTGTTACAATGTAATCGGCTTATTACACATTAAGTGAAATTTAAAAGAACCTTGAATAAAGTGGTTGAAAAATCTGAAGACCTAGAAGATGATACAAACAACTGTGATATAGAGGGAAACAATGTCTTTCTTATAACTTTCGAAATTGCAGAGGAATCCTTCTTTTCTCTATCAAAGTGTTCTTTTGGTTAGGTTGTTAGTATTCCAGAGTTTCCTAACTAAATTGTGTCATTGGATTTATCATGTGACCAATTTGCAAGTTAAAAAAAAATACTAATGTTTTCTAAAGAGCATGTGCCAACAGGAAAGAATTACTTAAACAAGCACTATCTCCCCAGTTTAATTAATCAAGCCTTTCCCTTAGTCTTTAGAGTATAATTAAATCAGATAGCCTCAGAATGGACTGCTTGCTGGTGCCGCTTAGAAAATATGCTGAACCTCCACAATTTTGCCCACCTTTCAGCTCAACTGTTTTGATGAACAGCCCAAGTAAGTTTCTAGCCTTTAATAAAAGCCCGTAGTCATGAGAGCCTGGGGTATTGGGCAACAACGTGAACAGTCTCCCCAGATCTATTTTCGTTTGTCATTAATAACTTTGTAGGAATTATTCAAAATCATCCAGGTTTCTAACATAAAATTAACATTTCAGAGACTTTAAAAATATTCAATAATCTCTAACAGTGAGTATTTGGCAGGCAAGCAAGCAAAGCATCGGCAAGCAAGCAAAGCATCGGCAAGCAAACAAATCAATATTACCAAAATAAAACTCACCACACAAACACATAGAAACATACACCACACGCCTCCATGAAACAGATCATTTTTAAACGTATGTATATGTAGGGTCTCATTTTTTTTTCTAGGCTTGATTGGGTTTTATTTCTTATTGCTTATTTTTTTAATGTTTACTTATTTATTTTGAGAAAGAGAGAGAAAACGTGAGCAGGGAAGGGGCATAGAGAAGAGAGAGAGAATCCCAAGCAGGCTCTACATTGCCAGCACATAGCCTGAGGTGGGGCTGGATCTCATGACCGTGGTTTCAAGAGTTGGACGCTCAACTGCCTGAGCCTCCCAGGTGCCCCTCAGATTGTCTCTTAATACGCCTTTGTTATAAATTGGTGGCTATGCTATGTGCTTATAGAAGCTTTATCAAATTAATTCCAGATGTTGGTTTCAATAACTTTTGTTATTTTTCCCAATATTTTCATGGTATTGTTTTTTCACCTTAATGTACTTTATGAATCACGTTGACCTTAAAACACTCCCCTACATTTGGCATTTTCCTACTTGCCAGATGGCACTGTTTTATTTTTCCCCAAATATTTACATGAATGTACAATAACTTGTATAAAATCAATTATCTCTGGAATGAAATTAGTTATTCCTTTACAAAAGAAAAATAACCAACAGCCAAAATCATGATCTTACTAATGTCCTTTCCAAAATCAACAGTGATACTCTTTTTATTAATGTAATTTGTCTTGTAAAATCTGTGGCTTTATGTTCTACGGACACCTAAGCTGAATATGTGTTTCAGTCTGAGAAACTACAGTATAGGTGGGACTTCCTACAGTAACTAAGAACATGCAAGATCCAGTTGCTTTGCTCTTAGGAGAAATAAGCTTTTGGTTTTTTCATTCACCCCTTTTGTTCCTGAGTGGCAAGGTCACTTTTGTTTGAAACCCACCTGTCAATTTCTACTTTGGCTTGGAAAAGTCAGAATTGATTGGGGAAGGGGAATAGTTTTAATACCTGGGATCTGTACTGCATATGGCATCAAATAGTCAAAGAAGAATTCTTCATTTTTAGTTCTAATAACTTAGATATGAGTCGTCTGTCATACTTTTATTTTTTTTTAATATGAAATTTATTGTCAAATTGGTTTCCATACCACACCCAGTGCTCATCCCAACAGGTGCCCTCCTCAATACCCATCATCCACCCTCCCCTCCCTGCCACCCCCCATCAACCCTCAGTTTGTTCTCGGTTTTTAAGAGTCTCTTATGGTTTGGCTCCCTCCCTCTCTAACTTGTTTTTCCTTCCCCTCCCCCATGGTCTTCTGTTAAGTTTCTCAGGATCCACATAAGAGTGAAAACATATGGTATCTGTCTTCCTCTGTATGACTTATTTCACTTAGCTTAATACTCTCCAGTTCCATCCACGTTAATGAGACATAGTCTGTCACTTTTCTTTTAGACAAGAAATTGTAAGAGATATTTCTTTATCAAACCACTAATACCTGATAAAATGTCAACTTTTCCATTTTTGTTTTACAGCACACAAGAACATAACTTTTGGATCCAAAGTTGATCAGTATTTCCAATGTTTCTTGGGGAATAAATGATTTAAGAAAGGTAAATGTTCACACCAAGAGTACCTCCAGAGGACTATGCCTTCAGAAAAACTTCATATTGTCACCATTCTTTCGTTGGAGTCCCAGTAATCCACTATTTGTTCTAGTCTTTCTGAGTCCAGGAGTAACAGATCCATGAAGCATTTGTTACTGTGAAATTTTATTTATAAATTTTATATTATTCTAGTTTCATCATAACATTGGAATAACGTGGCTCAAATAGAGGAGTCTATTATTAATAGATCCTGATGATACAGGTAACTAATTTTAATTAGTAAATAAAGAAATAGAGAAAGTTCACCATATTTTTAGAGGATGAAGCAAGTTTAAAACCTTGGATGCCAGGCCAAACTGGAGGAAATGAGAAGGTTCAAATTTTGAAGCAGGACAGTGGGATCTGCTACCTGGAAATTTAGATAACAGGATATGTATAGAAGGTATTCCATATGTGCACACAGGGCTAAATATCCAGAGAATAAGATATAGCTATACGCAGATACTATTTTGCCGTTATTGCCTTAGTCTAACACTGCTCTGCTTAAGTCCTTTGTAGTGCATCTTTCTCTTGTCTCCAATTCACTTTCTCCTATAAATATACTAGGTATAGTTAGAAAATATTCTGTGAGTTTTTAGATTTTGTCTTTATAACTGTTATATTCATGATATTATATTATTTGCAGCAGAAAAATTTGTGTCAGTCCATATCCTTCTGTGACCATACTTGTAGACCCTGATATTCTCCTTCAGTACAAATACTTTTGTTATTAAGTAATAAAAATAATTAATAGTTTATTTCACTATGTAGTAAAATGTATGCAGTATCAAAATGCCTTTTTTTTTAAGGTTAAGGGTGATTGAAGTGTTCATCAATCACCTTTAATACCATAGATAATAGCCTGATTTTCACACATGTAGGACAGAGAATATAGCAATGTAAGAAGATTTAATAAGTAAGCCATCGGTTTGAAAGACATTTGGTCATAAGCAATAGCTTCCAGTTTTCAAATATTGGTAACTAGATGGATCATAGTACTGTCAACCGACGCAGAGAATACTACAGGAAGAAAAATTCCTAAGGGATAGAAGATGGTAAATTTTGAAACAATGGCATTGAAATTCTTGTGGGATATCAATATAGTAGTTTATGGGAACAATCTCCATAATAATTAAGAGAGTAGAGACAGATTTGAGACCCCTAAGTCTATGGACTTGGCCAACTATGAGGATGTATAAAATCAGTTAAGATGATTTTGCAAGATTAATGAGTTGTATGCAAAAGGCTGAACTTTGAGGGAACAACAATAATTTAAAGGTCACAGAGATGAAGAGCAGTCCAGATATAAGACTAGAAAAAATTATTCACAGATTTCATGGAGACTCAAGAAGATGGGTATCACAGAAGAAGCCCAAGAAAAGAATTTGATAGTAATGAAGTTGGGACTTATAGTACCACACTCAGAAGGCATGCCAAACGTAAGACTCGATGCACCTTTACTGTTTTTGGAAAACCAGGTAATTCTTGGCGACCTTAGTAAAAGCAATTATATAACATAAACATTAGATAAAGACTCAACTTCTGTAAGTTCATTAATGAATAAAAGGTACGAGTAAATAGAAAAGGAAGGAGAAACAGCAGATATTAACAAAGGGTAGAGACAATCTGAGAAGAGTGTTTATTATAATTGCAAGGACAAAAATGTATTGGTTAAAGGTATGAAAAACCATTAGAGGAAGGAGATGGCTGATAGAGAAAGATCCAAGAGAAGACAAGAATGAGTACTTGAAAAGGCAAAAAATATAAATATTTAAAATAAGAGATACCTTTTCCTCCAAAACTAGGCAGGAGAAATTAAGGTGGATATCTTGGTGGTAAGAAGGGTGTCAAGAAGTTTTAGGAGATCAGATAAAATTAGCTCTGGTTCTGCAATTAAGCAGGCTTCAAGACTAAGGGGCAGAATGAGAAAAAGTGGGGAAGCGTTTGTGGAACCGGATCCTTTTCTATTTGAAAAAGTTTGTAAAGGTAGCCAAGATTCAAAATCAGGTAATAGTGACCTGTCTGAATATGTATATTATTTTCTCACAGTACTTGATGCATGTGTAGTAGAAGTACAATATAGCAGAGATAAAAGGCTGGTGTATCTCAGGTGAGCAATGTGAAAGGACAGGGGTATAAGAGAATTAGGGGTTTGGTTTTAGTATAATTTTGATCTAGAGATCTAGGCAAGAGGATTGCAGTATAGGAACTGATAAACTGAGGGATACTGAAATATGAAAACATTAGGGATATCTAGGGAGACAGGATAGGATAGAATTTAAGACTATTACTTGAGGGGCTTCTGAATGGCTCAGTTTCTTGATTTCAGCTCAGGTCATCATTTCCCAGTTTGTGAGATTGAGCCCCGCCGTTGGACTCTGTGCTGACAGCATGGAGCCTGCTTGGGATTCCCTCCCCCCCTCTTTTTGCCCCCCCCCCGCTTGTGCTCTCTCTCTCAAAATAAATAAGTAAACAAACAAATAAACACAGAGAGAGAGAGAGAGAGAGAGAGAGAGAGAGAGAATACTACTCAATATCAGTTCTTACTTCCATTCTAGGTCTGTGTCTTACCAGAGAGTAATTGTGTTTTTTTTTTTCCTTTCATTAACCTGTCTCATCATCTGTGAAATGGGAAGAATACTAAAATGTATTTCATAGAATTGAGAGGACTAAATGCTTGTAAAATGCTTAGTATAATACCTTGCAAAAAGTCAGATGCTCAAAAACTCTTTACTCTGATTATTACTGTGATTTTCCTTTTGCAAATTCTGCCAAATTGATTACTTCCTTTGAGCGCTGTTGCTCCTATATGGTTCATTAGCTCTCAGTTAGACTACAGCAATTCTCATAGGTTAACCTCTTTCTTATTAGTCTCTCCCCACTAAAATGTTATGTATTTGCAGCTATTTTAATCCTCTAAAGGAGACGTAGACTTTTGAACATCTTCTGCTACAGGTATTTCACTTCGTTCTACTGACCAAAGAACATCTAAATTCCTTAATTAAATGCTAGTAAAATAAGGTCATCAGTTCATAAGTCATTTAAATAGTAAGTCTACCAAAAAAAATAAATAAATAAAGGTAACTCTATGGGTGCCTGGGTGGCTCAGTCAGTTAAGCATTTGACTTTTGATATCAGTCCAGGTCATGATATCTCAGTTCATGGGACTGAGCCCTGTGTTGGGTTTTGCACTGACTGCGTGAAGCCTGCTTGGAATTCTCTCTCTCTCTCTCTCTCTCTCTCTCTCTCTCTCTCTCTCTCTCTTTCTGTACCCCTCCTCTATGCATATGCTCTCTCAAAAATAAACTAACTTCAAAAAATAAAAAATAAAAAGTCTAGATTATAAAAAAAATAAGTGACTCAATTCAGTAGTTCCTTTATTTCCCGTGTGTGTGTATGTGTGTGTGTGTGTGTGTGTGTGTGTGTGTGTGTATATCTATATCTATATCTATATATCTATCTATTTATATATATATTTAACTAGAAAGAACATTTAATGTGCAGTCTACTCTTTTAACACTTTGGAGTACACAATACAGTATTATTAGTTATAATCATAATGTTGAACAGCAGATCTCTAGAACTTATTCATCTGTATAAATGAAATTTTATATCTGTTGAATAACAACTGTCCATTTCCCTATCCTCCTCAGCCCCTGGCAACCAATGTCTTAATCTCTGCTTTTATGAGTTTGGCTATTTGAGATAACTCATGTAAGTGGAATGACACAATATTTGTCCTTCTATGACACGCTCGTTTCACTTAGCACCCTGGCCTCCGGGTTCATATGTGTTGCTGTATTGCAGGGTTTATTTCCCTTTTACGGCTGAATAATATTACATTGTATGTTTTTGCTACATTTAACGTTCCATTCATCTATTTATGGACATTTAAGTCATTTTCACCTCTTGGCTTCTGTGAATAATGTTGCAAGGAACACGGAAGAAAAGGTATCTCTTTGAGATTTTGATTTCCATTATTTTGGATAAAAACCTGTAAGTGGGATTTCTAGATCCTATAGTGGTTCTATTTTTTAATTTTTTTGAGGCACTCTCCATACTGTTTTACCTATGGGCTGTACCATTTTACATACTTACCGATAGTGCACAAGAGTTCCAATTTCTCCACATTCTGACCAACACTTGTCATCTTCAGTTATGTAAATAACAACCATCCTAAAAGAGGTGAAGTAATATCTTATTGTAGTTTTGATTTGCATATCCATGATACTGAACATCTTTTCATATGCTTTTTGTGGCCACTTCTTAGTCTTCTTTTAAGAAATATCTATTCAGGGGAGCCTGGGTGGCTCAGTCAGTTGAGCATCCAACTTCAGCTCACGTCATGATCTCATGGTTTGTGGGTTCGATCCCTGCATCAGGCTCTGTGCTAATAGCTCAGAGCCTGGAGCCTGCTTCGGATTCTGTGTCTCCCCCTCTCTCTCTCTGCTCCTCCCCTGCTCATGCTCTGTCTCTTTCTGTCTCAAAAATAAATATAAACATTAAAAAAAATATCTATTCAATTCCTTTGCCTCCTCCCCTTTTGTGGAATCATGTTAATCTGTTTTTAACAACTTATAATTGTTATAATTTAAGCAATTCCTTGTAAATTTGGATATTAACTCCTTAACAGATATATAGTTTTCAAATATTTTCTTGCATTCCATAGATTGCCTTTTCACTCTTTTGTCCTTTGCTGTGCAAAAGCTTTTTTAGTTTGATGTAGTTCCATTTGTTTAATTTTGCTTCCATTGGTTGCATGCTATTGGTGTTCTATATAAGAATTACTTGCTAAGGCCAATGTCATAAATATTTCCCTCTAGATTTTCATCTAGAAGTTTTATAGTTTCAGGACTTGTTGAATTGTCTTTTGTGTCTGGTGTAAGATAAAGGTACAATTTCACTGTTTTGCCCAAGAAGAACCAGTTTTTCTAACACCTTTTGTTGAAGAGACTATCCTTTTTCCATTGTGTATTCTTAGCACCCTTGTCAAAGATCAGTTGACTGTATCCGTATAGGTTTATTCCTGGGATCTCTGTTCTGTTCCATTGGTGTATATATGTCTTTATACTAAGTACCATAATTGTTTAATTACTAATTTCTGTAACTTTGGAAGATATCTCAAAATCAGGAAGTATAGTGCCTCCACCTCTGTTTTTTGTTTGTTCCCTCAAGATTGTTTTGGCTATTTGGGGTCTTTTGTGGATCTATATGAATATTAGAATTTCTTTGTCTATTTATGTATATAACACATGCTCTTGAAATTTTCATAGGGATTCCATTGAATCATAGATTCCTTTAGGTAGTGTGGACAATTTAACAGGATTAATTTCTCCAATCCATGAATATGGAATGCATTTCCATTTATTTATGCCTTCCTTCATTTCTGTCAAATTAGTTTTATGGTTTTCAGTGTACAGATCTTTCACCTTTAGTTAAGTTTATTCCTAAGTATGTTATTATTTTTGATGCTATTGTAAATGGGATTGATCTAAATTTTTTTCTAGGTAGTTCATTTTTAGTGGTTAGTAACAAAGTTGATTTTTGTATGATGACATTGTATCTGAAATTTTACTGAATTTATTAGCTATGCATTTTTTAATGTGGAATCTTTAGGGTTTTCCGCATATAAGATCATGACATCTAAAAATGAAAATAATTTTACTTCCTCTATTCTGACTTGAATGCATTTTATTTTATTTTATTCTTATCTAATTGTTGTAGGTAGGATTTTCACTACTATGTTGAATAGAAGTAGCAAGAATAATCATTCTTACTTTTTCTAGATCTTTGAGGAAAAGCTTTCAGTTGTTCACTGATGAGAAATCTGTTATCTTTGGACTTCTCATTTATGGCCATTATTATGTTGTAGTGACTTTCTTCTATTACTAGTTCGCTGAGAGTTTTTATCATGAAAGGGTGTGGAATTTTATTGTTTTGCTCTATTGAGACAATCTTGTAATTATTTTTCCTTCACTTTGTTAATGTGGAACATAACATTACCTTTGTACGTTGAACCAGTCCTGTTTTGCAGGGATAAATACTACTGGTCATGTTTATGATGACTTTATTGTGGTATTGGATTGGCCTGCTAGTATTTTGATGACTATTTTTGCATCTGTGTTCATCCAGGATTTTCGGGGTTTTTTGTTTGTTTGTTTGTTTGTTTGTTTTTAGTGAGTGTTTTTGTCTTGCTTTAGTATCAGCATAATGCTGGCTTTGAAAAAATTTAGTTTAGAGACTTGGGGAAGATGACAGAGTAGGAGGATCCTAAGATCACCTCTTCACATGTAGGTATATCTATGTAACTCCTACAACAGAATAAATAACCTAGAAAACAACCCAAAATATGTAGAACAGACTCTCCACAGAAAAATGTAGGGGAAATTAAGTATATCTGTAAACACCAGTTAAGGGATTCACGATGTAAGAAATGATACCGTATACGTAAAATATGGGTTGGGAGAGGAATAAAAAGTTAGTGCTTTTAGAATAGATTCAAACTTAACGCACCAAAAACCGAATAGAGAATGGGGATATGGATAAGATGCTACATATACACCTAATGGTAATCACAAATCAAACTCAGTAATAGATATACAAAAAATAAAGATAAGGAATCTAGATATATCACTAAAGAAAGCCATCAAGCCATGATCGAAGAGAGCAAGAGAAGTATGGAGCAGAAAAGAAATGCAAAAGCAACTGTAAAACAGGTAACATAATGGCAATAAGTACATACCTATCCATAATTATTTGAATGTAAATGAACTGAATTATGTGAATGCTCCAATAAAAAGACTTAAGGTGACAAAGTGGATAAAAAAGCAAAAGCAAGACCCATCTATATACTGTCTTCAAGAGACTCATTTGAGACCTAAAGACACATGCAGATTGAAAGTGAAGGGCTGGAAAAACTTCATCATGCAACAGAAGTGCAAGGAAAGCTGGGGTTACAATACTTAATACTGAATAAAATAAATTTTAGAACAAAGGTTATAACAAGAGACAAGGCCACTATGTAATCATAAGGGGAACAATCCAACAAGAAGATAAACGACTGTAAATATTTATGCACCAAACAACAAAGCATCCAAATACATAAAACAGCTACTAATAAACATAAAAGAAGCAATCAATAGTAATATGTTAATAACATCAGACTTTAACACCCCACTTACATCAATGGATAGATCATCCAAACAGAAAATCAATAAGAAAACAGTGACTTTGAATGACACATTGGACCAGATGGATCTATCAGATATATTCAAAACATTCCATCCCCGAACAGCAGAATATACATTCTTTTCAAATACACATGGAACATTCTCTAGAATAGATCACGTTTTGGGCCAAAAAATAAGTCTCAACAGATTTAAAAAGATTGAAGTCATACCATGCATCTTTTCTGACCACAATACTATGAAACTAGAAATCAACCAAAGAAAAAAAACCTGAAAAGAACACAAATAAATAGAGATTAAAACATGCTACTAAACAATAAATGGGTTGACAAGAAATCAAAGAAGAAATAAAAAAAAATTACATGGAGGCAAATTAAAATGAAAACACACCAGTCCAAAATCTTTGGGATGAAGCAAAAGCTGTTGTAACAGGGAAATTTATAGTCATACATGCCTACCTCAAAAAGCAAGAAAAATCTCAAATAAAAAAAAAAAAACCTTATATGTAAAGGAGCTAGAAAAAGAACAAACAAAACCCCAAACCAGTAAAAGAAAGAAAACAATAAAGATTAGAGCAGAAATAAATGAAATAGAAACTAAAAAAAACAATAGAACAGATCAATGAAAACAGGAGCTGGTTCTTTAAAAAGATCAACAAAATTCATAAACCATTAGGCTCATTAAAAAAAGAAAAGAGGACTCAAATAATCAAATTCAGAAATGACAGTGGAGAAATACCACGCGACACCACAGGAATGCAAAGGATAGTATAAGAGAATACTATGAAAAATTAAATGCCAACAAATTGTACAACCTAGAAGAACTGGATACATCTCTAGAAACATATATCTACCAAAATTGAATCAGGAAGAAATAGATCATTTGAACAGACCAATTACCAAAAATGAAATCAAATCAGTAATCAAAAAACTCCCAACAAACACAAGTCCATATCAGATGGCTTCACAGGTGAATTCTACCAAATACTTAAAGAAGATCTAATACCTTTTCTTCTCCAACTATTCCAAAAAGTAGAAGAGGAAGAAAGCTTCCAAATTCATTCTATGAGGCCAGCTTACCCAGTGTCAAAACCAGGTGAAGACATTACAAAATAAAGATAACTACAGGCTAATATCCCTGATGCACATAATGGAAAAACCCTTAACAAAATATTAGCAAGCCAAATCCAAGAATACATTTAAAAAAATCATTCACTATGATCAAGTGGGATTTAAACCTGGCATACAAGAGTGGTTCAATATTTGTAAATAAATCAGTGTGATACATCACATCAATAAGAGAAATGATAAAAATCATATGATCATTTCGATAGATACAGAAAAAGAATTTGACTAAAAAGTACAGCATCGATTCATGATAAAAACCCTCAAAAAAGGAGGGTTAGAGGTAACATGCCTCAACATCATAAAAGCTATTTATGAAAAACTCACAGCTAACATCACACTCAATGGGGAAAAACTGACAGCTTTTCCCCAAAGATCAGGAGCAAAACAAGGATGTCCATGCTAACCACTTTTATTCAACATAATACTAGAAGTTTTAACCACAGAGATCAGACAAGAAATAAAAGACATCTGAATTGGTAAGGAAGAAATAAGGCTTTCACTACTTGTAGGTGACATGATACTATATATATAGAAAAGGTTAAAAGTGCTACCAAAAAACTATTACAACTGATAAGTAAATTCAGTTTTGTATACAAAATCAATATACAGAAACCTGCTGCATTTCTATACACTAATAATGAAATAGCAGAAAGAGAAATTAAGAAAAGAATCCCATTTACAATTGCACCAAAAATCATAAATTTCCAGAAATAAACCTAACCAAGTTGGTGAAAGACCTGTACAAAACATTGACAAAAGAAACTGAAGATTACACAAGCAAATGAACATTATTGCATGTTCATGGAGTGGAAAAACAAATATTGTTAAATGTCCATACTACCCAAACCAATCAACAGACTGAATGCAAATCCTATCAAAATATCAATAGCATTTTTCACAGAAATAGAACAAATAATCCTAAAATTTTTATGGAACCACAAAAGGTCCCAAAGAGCTAAAGGACTCTTGGCAAGAACAAAACTAGAGGTATCACAATCCCAGATTTCAAGGTATACTACAAGGCTGTAGAAATCAAAACTGTAGGATACTGCAAAAACTAGGCACATAGATCGAATGAAACAGAATAGAAAACCCAGAAGAGAAATAAACCCACAATTTTATGGCCAATTACTCTATGACAAAGGAAGCAAGACTATGCAATCGGAAAAAGTCTCTTCAACAAATTGGCAAAACTGGACAGCTACGTGCAAAGGAATGAAACTAGACCACTTTTTTTCTTATACCAAATACAAATGTAAACTCAAGATGGATCTAAATGTGACACCTGAAACCATAAAAATCCTAGAAGAGAGCATAGGCCATGATTTCTATGACATCAGCCATAGTAACATTTCCCTAGATTTTCAAAGTAAGGGAAGGAAAATAAATAAACTATTTGCACTACATCAAAATAAAAAGCTTTGGGACACCAGGGTGGCTCAGTCTGTTAAGCATCTGACCCTTGATTTCAGCTCAGGTCATGATCTCACAGTTCATGAGATTGAGCCCTGTGTTGTGCTTCATGCTCACAGTGCAGAGCCTGGTTGGGATTCTCTCTCTCCCTCTCCCTCTGCCCCTCCCCAACTCACTCTCTCTTTCTTTCTCTAAATATAAATAAATAACCATTTTAAAAAGCCCTGTATAGCAAAGGAAACACAAAACAAGACAACCTACTGAAATGGTGAAAATATTTGAAAATGATAGATCTGGTAAGGAGTTAGTATCCAAAACATATAAAGGACTTATACAACCCAACACCAAAACCCAAAACAAAACAAAACAAAACAAAACCATGCACCAAATGATCCAATTAAAAATGTGCAGAATCCATGAATAGACATTTCTCCAGAGAAGACGTACAGATGGCCAACAGACACACACAAAAAGAGGCTCAATATCACTAATTATCTAGGAAATGCAAATTAAACTACAATGAAATATCACCCTACACCTGTCAGAATGGCTAGAATCAAAAACATAAGAAACAAGTGTTGGTGAGGATGTGGAGAAAAAGGAACCCTTGTGCATTGTTGGTGAGAATGCCAACAGGTGCAGCCACTGTGGAAAATAATATGGGGGTTCCTCAAAGGATTAAAAATAGAATTACTATATGATCTAGTAACCGCACTACTGGGTATTTACCCAAAGAATACAAAAATCCTAACTCAAAAAGATATATGGACACCTATGTTTATACACCATTATTTATAATAGCAAAATTATGGAACCAACTCAAGTGCATACTGATAGAATAATGGACAAAGAATAGGTGAGATACACACAATAGAATATTACTCAGCCATAAAAAGAAGGAAGTCTTGCCATTTGCAACAACATGGATGGATATAAAGGGTATGATGCTAAGTGAAATAAGTCAGTCAGTCATTCAAAAACAACAATAAACAAAAACAAAAGCCTTATGGTTTCACTTATATGAAGAATTTAAGAACCAAACAAATGAAGAAAGAAAAAAAAAGACAAAAAGGCAGACTGAAATATAGAGAACAAACTGGCAGTTACCAGAGGGGAGGTGGGTGGGAGATTGGTGAAAAAGGTGAAGGGTGAAGAGTACACTTCAAATGATGAGCACTGAGTAATGTGTAGAATTGTTGAATCACTCTCGTGTACACCTAAAACTAATATAACACTGTGTGTTAATTATACTGGAATTAAAAAAAATAATGACTGGAAATCCGTCCTCTGTGCACAGGTGAGAAGATTTAATGAAGTGAAAGTGGCAGTATTACCCAAATGTATTTCTTCTACATTTTCGAACTGCTGTCAATAATTTACAGTCCATCCTTTCAGACAGTGTACTTTGCATCTCTTAAAGTCTTTTATATATTTTCCAATGTTCTGCTTAATGTTTTGAGCTTATGGACACTGTTTTAAGAAATGTTTTAATGTCTTCAAAAATGAGTTTGGAGGTGCTCCTTTTTCAATTTTTGGAAGAGTTTGAGAAGGACTGGTATACACACACACACACACACACACACACACATAATTTTAAATGCAGGCATTCTTCACTATAAACTTCCCTCTTAGTAATGTTTTTGCTGCAGCCCATAGGTTTTGTTATACTGTGATTCATTCTCACTGTCTCAAGATATTTTCTAATTTCCTTTTCAATTTCTTCTTTGAGCTAGTAGTTCAGGAATATATTTTTAAATTTTCACATAATTTGTGAATTTTCCAATTTTCCATCTGCTATTATTTCAAGTTTCTTTCTGTCTTCACTTATTTTCATAGCACTTATTTATAATGATAATAAAGAGTGTATTATTTGTGGGAATAGTTGGAATAATATATAAAAACAGTTGATTCCTCTATCTAGAAATAGCAAGGAGTATCAATGTGAATATGTGTGTGTATGAAAAAGTGCAAGCATATCGTTCTTACTGTTTTGCAATGTGCTTCATAAACTTAATGTATACTGAACATCATTCATTTATTTAAATATGACTAGTTTTTTGATGTTTATGATATTTAAATATGATCATACATCGTTATTTTCATACAATTTCATTTCTGAAAGTTAATCTTTTGGAATTGTGGGCCTCAAATGAGCACATGAGTCAAAAGTAGAAGGATGGATAATACCAAGCAGTCTTCAGAAATACGATATTATTAGGCGAAAATGAAATTAAAAGAAAAAAAAATGAGAGAAAGAACCACTTGGGAGGATCACATTATTTTGGTTATTATTATTATTTTTTTAATAAAAGTTCATAGGGCATCTGTGTGGCTCAGTTGGCTAAGAGTCCAACTTCAGCTCAGGTCATGATCTCACAGTTCATGAGTTCGAGACCCAAGTCAGGCTCTGTGCTGACAGCTCAGAGCCTGGAGCCTGCTTTGGATTCTGTGTCTCCCTCTGTCTTCTCCTCCACTGCTCACTCTCCCTCTCTATTTCCCTCCCTCCTTCCCTCCCTCTCTCTCTGTCTCTCTCTTTCTCTCTCAATAATAAATAAACATTTAAAAAATGTTAAAAATATAAATTCACTTTGAAGATATAAAAGAGGTAAAATAATATTTACTAAATAACAAAAATATTCATTATAGTTGTTATAATTATGACATATTATTGAAGAAAATCTATTATTATCATCACCTTTTACAATTTTTCAGCCTATAATATTCACTTTAGTTTTTACTGTCTTAATTTGGTTCTTTACTTATGGTTATTTTATTTCATTTCTGCTGGAGTAATATTAGTCTATATATATTTTCCTCTTTAATATGTCTAGTCCCTTTATATTTAAGTTTGTCAAATATATATCCCCTCATTTTTTCTCTTTAGTTGTATTTAATTTGAGAGCATCCATTAAATGCTATCTAAATAAATGTCTTATTTGGCAAATTATTAATAAAAGTATATTTTCCTCTGCCTCTTAATTGTTGTTTTTCTGGAAACCATTTTATTAATGTTTAGAACATTTAATCAAACCCCCTGCATAAGTAAAAGTTGGAATGAGAATAATGGTTATTTTCTTCATTACAAAAATGTTTATTCTGATCAACTACCATGAATACAACTCTGAAATTTGTAAATTTTGTATAAATTTTTTTAGAAATTAAAATGTTTCCTTTCAAATAAAAAGAAAACAAATAATGAAACTCTATTCTGTTTGGAATACTTGAAAAGAATAAGAAAGGCATTAGGAAAATTAAAATTAATTGATATACATGTCAAGACACTATGATATGCTGGGAAAGGACCAAGTTTTATGGCAAGAAATACTTGGACTTATTTTTGCTTTGTCCTTAACAGGTATAGAAACTTGTCAAATAATTTAGCCTCTATCAGCTTCCTCTGAATCTAAGGAGCAAAGACGGGACTAGTAGATATTTATGGCAGTTCCTAAAATCTCTATGACTTTGGCAATGTAAGCTTACGTGTACTAATCACTCTACCTTGAAGATTTGTATCTATTTCACAGAGATTTGGGCAAATGAAATGCCTCACTAGACACTTTAGTAGATTCTTTCATATAAGTGAACCATCACTTATCAAAACTTCATTAAGCTAGATAGGCCATTCAAGTGTCTACTGACATTACTAGTGAGATGAACTGGCTTGAAGGGGATCAGAAGCACAGTAATATAAAAAGTGCACAATGCTGAAAACAATTATCCATCCATTTTGCATTGTTAGACCTTGACTGGATATTCCAGTACTATTTGTTATTGACAGGATCTGTCATCCCTGCATTACAGGAAGCTTTTTCAATGGTATGGTCCATGCCATTGCTAAATACGTTGCAACAAGGTAGTTAAAATATAATAATGCATAACTTTTCATTTGAAGAAAAATAAGGCAAAGTGTTTGAAGATTTCTGCCACTTTGATATACTCTGTGTGCGCTCCTTAATCTATTCTCATTTTCTTTTATGCAATACTCAAAGATATAAAATAGTGTTCCTTTGGTTAAACAGCCTTTCAAATATGGGTTACACATCATTCTTCCTTTGCTTGATTTCACTGTATGAATTAATTTTGCCTTTTTTTTGATACTTTTATTATCTTTTCTCTCTTTCTTTATTCAAAATTGACTTTATACATTTTAAATGTTAACTGGTTTGTCCTTGGTAGTTCTCTTTACATCAAAGCTTATCTACACCATGCCAGACATCTCATCTGACATATGCCTTTTACAATGCTAGTAGGTATACTCTATTAACACACTGGGCCTTTGATGACCACAGCTTACACTTTTGGTTTTAAGAGAAAGAAGGATAATGAAATGGTATGATTTTAGTTTATGTTGTATTCATCAAATCTTGAGGTCCTACAGAAATACTTCAGATTCCCCACTTGGTATAAAACCACTTAACAATGAAAATAAGGGCTCTGATGGAAATAAAATTTACATTTTCTAAATCGTCTAAAGCCATTTCCCTTCTATCCTAGGCTAAGACATCTTTATATTTTCTTATTGGACATGTACTCTGATTTTACAATTACCATTTTATTCCATAGGAGTTACAGAATAAGTTCAAAATTCAAACAGGGAAGTTAGGAGTCTAACAGGATAGCAGAAAACTGTTAAAATTATTTCACAACATATTGTAGGACATGTTCCTATGTATGTGGCATTTATTAGAATGAAAATAAATTATGCTAGTTACTATAAGGCAGAGAGCTAGGTAGACAAAATAAGAAGAGGTGTATATCCTGTGTCATTGCCAAATTGTTTCTTACAAAAATTTCACCAATCATTCATGACTGCATTTCCATACATCTACATTTAATATCATTGTGCCAAAGAGCAATATATTTAAAAAGTGTATTTTAAAAATGTTCATCAACCTACAAATCATCTCTATTTATTAGCATAAAAAGGATGATTTCTGAGGAGCATGTGCACATTTTACATTTGGAAAAATATTTTGGCACTTTTATCTTTGATAGTTAAAGTCACTGATAATGAAGAGATAAAAGACTGAGTAAGGGTTATTAGAAGAACTAATATCATTAAATGTGCCTCCTACCCCAAATAATCTACAGACTGAATGCAATCCCTACCTGAATTCAAAATGACATTTTTCACATAAATAGAACAAACAATCCCAAAATTTGCATGGAGCCACAAAAGACCTCAAATTGCCAAATCAACCTTAAGAAAGAAAAACAAAGCTGGAGGTATCACTTTCTGATTTCAAGTTATATTACAAAGCTGTAATATTGTACTGACATAAAAATGGATGCTATAATATTGCTATAATATTGTACTGCTATAATATTGTACTGACACAATATTGAACTGACATAAAAATGGATGGATATATCAAAGGAACAAAACAGAGAGCCCAGAAATAAATCCATGTACATATGGTCAATTAATTTATAACAAAAGGGTCAAGAATATACAATGGGGAAAGTACAGTCTTTCAAAAAAATGGCATTGGGAAAACTGGACAGCCACATGTGAAACAATGAAACTGGACCCCTATATTATATCACACACAAAAATCAACTTAAAATGTACTTGAAAGTAAGACCTGAAACAATAAAACTTATAGAAGAAAACATAGGCAGTAAATTACTCCCATACTGTCTTGGAATAATTATTTTATTTTATTTTAGTTTAGTTTAGTTTAGCTTATTTTTAAGTTTATTTACTTATTTGGGGAGTGGGTACGGAGAGAGAGAGAGACAGAGAGAGAGAGAGACTAAGAGAGAGAATCCCAAGCAGGCTCTGCACTGTCAGCACAGACTCTGACTCAGGGCTAGAACCCAGAAACTGTGAGATCATGACCTGAGCTGAAATCAAAAATTGGATGCTTAACTGAGCCACCCAGGTGCCCTGATTTTTTTTTTTATTTTAATTTGACACCTAAAGAAAAGGCAACAAAAGCAAAAATAGACAAGTAGGACTAAATCAAACTAAAAGCTTTTGCACAGCAAAGAAAACTATCAATAAAATGAAAAGGCAATCTGTTGAATGAAAAGGCAATCTGTTGAATGGGTGATAATATTTTCAAACCATACATCTGATAAGAGAATAATATCCAAAATAAATAAGAAACTTACAACTTGATAGAAAAAGAAGGGAGAGGAGGAGGAAGAGGAGGAGGAGGAGGAGGAGGAGGAGGAGGAGGAGGATGGTGGGAGAAGGGGAAGAAAGAAGAAATGTAATTTAAAAATGGCAGAGGAATGGAATAGACATTTTTCCAAAGTAGACATACAGATTGTCAACAAGTACATGATAAGCTACTCTACATTGTTACTCATGAGAGAAACTAAAATTACAAGCACAATGAGGTATCACTTCACACCTGTTAGAATGTATATTATCAAAACACAAACATTAACAAGTGTGAGTGAGGATGTGAAGAAAAGGGAACCCCTGAGCACTGTTTGTGGGAATGCAAATTATGGAGCCACTATGGAAACAGTATGGACACTCCTCAAAAAATTAAAAATAGAACCAGCATTTGTTCCAACACTCTCCCACCTCTGTGTTTGTGTATATATGTATGTATGTATGTATGTATATATATATATATATATATATATATATATATCCCCAAAGGAAAATAAAACAGGATATTGAAGAGATAGCTTCATTCCATGTTCATTATTCACAATAGCTGAGATATGGAAACAACCTAAGTTTCAATCAATGGGTGGATGAACTAAGAAGATATGACATATATATATATATATATATATATATATATATATATATATATATATACACACACACAACGGAATATTACTCAGCTATGAAAAAGAAGGAAATCCTGCTTTTTATGACAACATCAATGGACCTTGAAAGAATTATATGAAGTGAAATAAGGTAGATAGAAAAAGACAAATGTTATATGCTACCACTTATATGTAAAATCTTAAAAAAAAAAACAAAAAAACAAAACCCTCAACCTCATAGAAACAGAGATACAAAAGCAGTTGTCAGGATCTGGGGGGTGGGAGAGGTTGATAAAGGGTATAAACTTTCAGCTAAAAGATGAGTAAAGTATGAGGATCTAATGTAAAGCATGATGACTATAGTTGATAACACTGTATTAATGTATAGTTAAAATATTGTAATACAGAACCTAAATGTTCTCAGAAAAAAAAAAGATAAATATGTATGGTGATGGATGTGTGGATATGTTAATTTACTAGATGAGGGGAATTCTTTCACTATGTTTATATATTCAAATTACCATGATGTACACTTTAAATATCTTGACAATTTTATTTGTCAATTATATATCAATAAAGGTGAAGTAAAAAAATATTGGTTTTTAATATTGGAATTAAAAAAAATACCACCATATTAACTATTAAGATAAAACTCCAAAAAGTTCTGAGTTGAAGTTTTAAATATAAGTCAGTGAGCATGTTCTCAAAGACAAATTACTCATAACACAATGTAACATCACATGTAAGAGTATTAATTTGGATTATGTAGCATGAGAGATTATTTGCGAAAAATACTGATTTAAAACCTACTTAGCTGAATAAATTTCCTAAGTGCTAGAATACTGACACTGTTTGCCTTTGTTGCTCTTTTTGAATAACCCTCCAGGCTCGTTACTTTCTAAATACACTACACTATAGTAATTGAGTCCATTTTTCTAAAACTGAGGATTTTTTACCCATAAAAGAATGATATTTTCTTATTCTAGTTTTGATACAAAGGTTCAAAGCTCCCCTGAACTATGGTGACTCAAAGACTCCCAGACCTCCTTGTCTGCTTTAAAGCTTGTTTTTCTTACTGTATGGGAGTTGGAAACAAATTTTATAGGTTGATAATACATTTCATTTTTTTTTTTTTAATGCAAAGCAGGAAGTCAAGGTAACAACCAATCAGGTGGAAATGATTAGGTAGCATTAACTAGTAAATGTTTTACTGGACTTAGAAAGAGATTTGTTCTAAGGGGAGAGTAGTCATATTTTGGGGATGGAGATCTAAGTATGAAATTCATCCAAACATGTTCATTAATTCATGCTTACTCCACAAACATATTATTCAGTGTTTGCTGTGTTCTATTTGCTCTGCTCAGGCCTGGGAATACTTAAATCTTTGAGGTGTGATCTTCCCCTAGGCAGTTTAGGGCCTAGTAGGAATGGCACACATATACAACTAACAAGTGAAATAAAGAGTATAAGGAATGAAATGGAAATATACAGGACATGAATAGTTCACAGGCATGCTATTGGTTTACGCTGGAAAAAAAAAAAAAAAAACACTACCTCTGGCCCTTCTCTCCTGTATCCTACCAGTCTATCATCATATACATTGTTGCAGCCTCAAATCTGTCAAGAAGTACAAATTAAGGAATGATACTAGTATGGAGATTGACGTTGATGATGGAACAGCCAGAACTGTAAACACAGATTTTAATCTAAGGTCAGCAGACGCAGGATCTATAGGTGCTGTCTCTAAGCAACCTTACCTGAATGAAATGGGAAGAATTTATGCTGCTACAAAAAGGGTTTTATTTGGTGTCAAGAAGTCACATGGATGAGAACAAACTGAGGGTTGATGGGGGGGTGGGGGGGAGGGGAAAGCGGGTGATGGGCATTGAGGAGGAGAGCACTTGTTAGGATGAACACTGGGTGTTGTATGGAAACCAATTTGTCAATAAATTATATTAAAACATAAAATAAAAACCTTCCACAGTAAAAAAATAAAAAAGTCACATGGAGATTGACTTGGAGGAGGAAATAAGATGGTGGAAGAAAAGGGAGACCCTAGGCTGGCCTTTCCCTTTAACACAGCTAGATAAATACAAAATCATTTTGAACACCCAAGAAATTGATCTGAGGAGAGAAAAAATCCACAACTAGAGGTGAAAAAGCCACCACATCATGGAAGGTAGGAGCTGTGGAGAAATGATCTGGGGGGGGGGGGTGGAGAAGAGCTGTGGATGTCACAATGGGGAGGGAGCCCTGATCATGAGAGAAGAATGAAAGAGAAAGTTAGAAAGAGTAAAAGCGCACACAGGGAATTGCACAAGAAACACCGTTCCCCAGAAGCACTGATGGAGAAAAGAAGAGGGGCTGAATACCCCCAAGTTTTTATAAACAGTGAAGCACAGAGTCTGAAGTTTTAGAGGTCTGTGCCATTGCTAGGGTCATGTCTGGCAGGCTTGGTGGCCCTCTGGTAGAGAAGGAAGATGGAGACTTAGGAGTGCGGAGCATGGTCTGAGGATCTCCTGGGTCACATGGGGAGAAGCAATTTCCGTGCTTGAAGTGCATTTGGGAGAGGTGGTATGGCCTCTCCAGGGGTCAAAAGACCCGGTGGGCACCCTTGAGCTTCCCTGTTCACTAACAGGAACAGGGACATTGGCTGAGGGCGATGAGCCTTGGTGTCGGCTTTCTGCTGCAATTTACCATAAACTCTGAACTGCTGCACGTTTTTTGCAACCAATTTCTGGAACAAGCCAGCACCAGCCACAGCACAGTGAGACCTCCCTCCCCCCACCCCGAGGATCAGCCTGGGTCTGCACCATGTAGATCTCTAAACTTTTTACTTTTGAAACCCAGCCATGTGCCTGAGGTAAAACAGGAATGCTGTGCCACCTGGCAGGCAGACAGCTCAGATACAGGCAGGGTAAAGGCAGGGATCTGGTGGAAGCCGGGGATACAAGAGAGGTGATTACTGGCTCTTCTGTGAGGACTTCCTGAAGAGTGGTGGGCCCGAGCTCCCTTCTCCAGGGAGGAAAGATGCCATTTTCACTGCATCCATCAGCACTGACCGACTTGTGAGTAAAACAGTGCCACCAAGTGGAGGCCAGAGCTGCTTATACCAAGCTCCCCCTCCCAGTACCCTGTAGGTCCATCTCCACTAGGACAAATGGGTCTGAGAATCCTTGCAACAGGCCCCACTCCCAGATGACCAGCATAAACCCCTGGCACACATTGTTGCCTGACCATAGAGTGCTACAAAGCTTCAGCTCTAGAGGAAGTAGAATCTACCTTCCTTTGTTTGTTTTGTTTTTCCTTCAGATACAGAAAAGCAAATTTTTTTGATTTTATAATTTTTAAAAATTATATATATATATACACACACACACACACACACACACACACATATATACACACACACATACGTATATATAGCTTTTTTTTTTTTAAATAAGCAGACCAAAACACACTTAGGATCTAGCTTCTTATTGCTTTTTTTTTTTTTTTTACCTTCACGATATGACAAAATGGAGGAATTCACCCCAAAAGAAAGAATAGAAAGTAACAGCCAGGGATTTAATCAATACAGATGTAAGTAAGATGTCTGAACTAGAATTTAAAACAATTATAAGGATACTACCTGGATTTGAAAAAGGCATAGAAAGCACTACAGAATCCCTTTCTGCAGAGATAAAAGAACTAAAAGCTACACAGGCTAGAATTAAAAATGCTATAACCAAGATGCAAACCCGAATAGATGCCATGACAATGAGGATGGATGATGAGAAGAATGAATTAGTGATAGAGAAGATAAAAGCATGGAAATAATGAAGGTGAAAAGAGGAAAAGAACGGTATTGGATCACAAATATAGACTTAGGGATCTTAGAGACTCCTTAAATTGTAATACCATTCATATCATAGGAGTCTCAGAAAATGAAGAGAGAGCAAAAAGTGATAGATGGTTTATTTGAGCAAATTATAGCTGAAAACTTCCCTAACCTGGGGAAGGGCACAGACATTGAAATCCAAGAAGCCCAGAGAACTTTCATTAAATTCAACAAAAGCTGGCCATCACCAAGACATATCATAGTCAAATTCACAAAACACATAGACAAGGAAAGAATCCTGAAAGCAGCAAAGGGAAAAAAAAAAGTCCTTAACCTACAAGGGAAGACAGATCAGGTTCACAGCAGGTCTGTCCACAGAAACTTGGCAGGTGGTAAAAGAGTGACATGTTATATTCAAAGAGCTTAATGGGAAAAAAAAATGCAGCCAAGAATACTTTATGTAGCATGGCTGTCATTCAGAATAGAAGGAGAGATAAGGAGTTTCCTAGACAAACAAAAACAAAAGGAGTTTGTGACCACTAAACCAGCCCTGCAAGAAATATCAAAGGGGACTCTTTGAGTGGGGGGATGGGTAGAAAAAGTACCAAAAGCAACAAAGACTAGAAAGGAGCAGAGAACATCACCGGACAGAATACACATTCTTCTTGAGTGCACAGGAAATATTCTTCAGAATAGATCACATACTTGGTCACATATCAGCCCTCAACAGATACAAAAAGAATGAGATCATGCCATGCATATTTTCAGACCACAATACTATGAAACTGGGAGTCAACCACAAGAAAAAATATTGGAAAGACCACAAATATGTGGAGGTTAAAGAACATCTTACTAAAGAATGAGTAGGTTAGCCAGTGAATTAAAGAAGAAATAAAAAACGGTAGATGGAAGGAAATGAAAATGAAAACAGATCAAAACCTTTGGGATGCAGCAAAGGCAGTCCTAAGAGGGAAGTATATTGCATTACAGGTTTACCTCAAGAAGCAAGAAAAGTCTCAAATACACAGCCTAACCTTACATCTAAAGGACTTAGAGGGGCGCCTGGGTGGCTCAGTCGGTTAAGCGGCCGACTTCGGCTCAGGTCATGATCTCGCGGTCCGTGAGTTCGAGCCCCGCGTCAGGCTCTGTGCTGACAGCTCAGAGCCTGGAGCCTGTTTCAGATTATGTGTCTCCCTTTCTCTGACCCTCCCCCGTTCATGCTCTGTCTCTCTCTGTCTCAAAAATAAATAAACGTTAAAAAAAATTAAAAAAAAATAAAGGAGTTAGAGAAGGAATAGCAAATAAAGCCTAAAGAAGCAGAAGAAGGGAAATAATAAATATTAGAGCAGAAATAAATGATATAGAAACAAACAAACAAAAACATGGTAAAACATATCAATGAAAATAAGAGCTGGAATTAATAAAATTGATCAACCCCTAGTCTGACTTACCAAAAAGAAAAAAGGACCCAAATAAATAAGAAATGAAAGAGGAGAGATCATAACCACACCACAGAAAAACAAACAATTGCAAGAGAATATTATGAAAAATTATATGCCAACAAACTGGGTAATCTGAAAGGAATGGGCAAAATCCTAGAAACATACAAACTCCCAAAACTGAAACTAGAAGAAATAGATCATTTGAATACCAGCAAAGAAACTGAATCAGCAATCAAAAATCTCCCAAAAAATAAAACGCCAGGGCCAGATGGTTTCCCAAGGGAATTCTACCAGACATTTAAAGAAAAGTTAATACCTATTCTTCTCAAATTGTTCCAAAAAATAGAAATGGAAGGAAAATTTCCAAACTCATTCTATGAAGGCAGCATTACCTTGATTCTAAAACCAGACAAAGACCCACTAAAAAGGAGAGTTACAGGCCAATATCCCTGATGAACAAGGATGCAAAATTTCTCAACAAAATACTAGGAAGTCAAATTCAACAGTACCTTAAAATAATTATTCATCATGATCAAACGGCATTTATTTTTTGGCAGAAGGGGTGGTTCAATATTCAAAAATCAATCATCGTGATATACCACGTTAACAAAAGAAAGGATAAGAACCATATGATCCTTTCAATAGATGCAGAAAAAGCATTTGACAAAATACAGTGCTCCTTTGGTCACTAGCTTGAAATATTATAGTTAGGACATCAAATCTCTTTCTGCTTAAATTCTCTTGGTTGATAAAAGCCAATTTAAGGCTAAGTGGCTATACACTTAACTCAGAGCAATGGTCTCATAAGAGAAATATTAGCCAAAAATATTTAAATTATGATTTTTTGGCATTATTACCTATAATCATTTGTTTATTAACATTACTATGTATAGCTCAGAAGCATTTTTGCATAAATCACTCATGTTTGAATTAAAGGGAAGGCAAACAAATTTACTGAATGTCCAGGATTTGTCTGCTAGATTTTAGGTTTCCTTATCTCACTATTCATATTACAACCCCATGAGGAGTAGCTTTCCTAAGTGTAGTGGAGGAAACCATGCCTTAGAGTAGTCAGTCATTTGTCTTCTGAACTTTAAATGGTGAAGCCAGGATGTGAACATGGTTCTAGATGGTTCCAAAGTCCATTTTTTTTACTGTTGTTGCTGTTTAACTAAAAAAAAAAAAAAATTAAGACTCATCCTGGCAAATTTGGGTTTCCTTAGTAGTGTTTATTATAGATATACTATAGGATAATGTACTTGAGTACATTGATTTGAAATGAAATGTTAGGGTGTGTATATGTGTACATATGCACATACACATATGCTCATGTATACGCACACTCACATACTTTACTTTAGGGAGAGGAATTATCTAATCTTATTCTACATTAAAAATACAAATTCTAGGGGTGCCTGGGTGGCTCGGTCGGTTAAGTGTCCAACTCGACTTCAGCTCAGGTCATGACCTCATGGTTCCTGAGTTCAAGTCCCACGTTGGGCTTTGCACTGATAGCATGGAGCCTGCTTGGGATTCTGTCTCTCCTTCTCTCTGTTCCTCCCCTGCTGGTTCTCTCTCTCTCTCTCTCTCAATATAAATAAACAAACTTAAAAAGATTAATTCTATATTAAAAGGACATGTTGGTAAAACAATACTTTTCTTTATTTTAAAGGAAATTATCAGTGTGTATTTACGTACCATAAACTATAATATTAGCATTTTTATGTTACTATTGATGTCTGCTGATGACATTCAAAATACCCTTCCCTTTATTAATCCCCTTAGTAAAATTAACTATTGCAACAAACCATGATTATAATAATAATATAATAATAATAAGATTATTATTATATCACCTCCAAGAAGCTACTTCATTCTTCATATTATATTTCTAATTTGAAAATGAAGAAAAGAACTATCTAAATCATTTTATTTATTTTTTTTTTCTTTTTTAAATATTTTTTTAACGTTTATTTATTTTTGAGACAGATAGAGACAGAGCATGAACGGGGGAGGGTCAGAGAGAAGGAGACACAGAATCTGAAACAGGCTCCAGGCTCTGAGCTGTCAGCACAGAGCCCGACGCGGGGCTCGACTCACGGACCGTGAGATCATGACCTGAGCCGAAGTCGGCCGCTTAACCGACTGAGCCACCCAGGCGCCCCTACCTAAATCATTTAAAAAAAAATAATGTTTATTTATTTTTGAGAGACAGAGTGTGAGCAGGCAAGGGGCAAAGAGTGAGAGACAGACAGACAGACAGAATCCCAGGCAGGCTCCAGGCTCTGAGCTGCCAGCACAGAGCCCAATGCAGGGCTCGAACTCATAGACTGCAAGATCATGACCTGAGCTAAAGTCAGACGCTCAGCCGACTAAATCACCCAGGCGCCCCCTAAATCATCTTATTCAAAACCAGTCTATCCACTCTTGGAAGTTTCCTTTCCTTCTCCTTCTGTGTGACTTTTTGTTCCATTATCTTCAATTAATACAGAGCTTTAATACATTTAGGCGTCATTAATTTTGAACCACCCTTAAAATTCACTTGTTGGTTGAAGAAGTAAATATTTTAAGGCTACATAAATTCATATTGCTATTTTCCAAACTTGTTCATAAAACATTGCCCTATTGTGTTTCGCTCTTATTAAAACACCAGATAGCACTTTATATGGTCTACAAAGACTGAAACGTGTTTGGTTGAGAATGGACATACTCATTTCTTCTTCCATGTTGACCCTTGGCTCCAGTGACTCAAAAGCTACCATGCCAACCTCTGCTAGTCATGCATGCCAATTTAGAATTGGATCCAGGCTAATGTGTATGGGGGAGCAGAACCCAACAGTGACTTAGGAAAAGGAAGATACAGACCCGCTCCATTGCTTATGAAGTGAGGGAAGTTGGGGAGGGAAAAAGAGAGGAACTTTTTTGTGTGAGTTGCAGAATTACGGCACCTGGAAGCAATAGGTCTTGGTTTCCCTACTTTATATGTTACATGCAAGGAGAGAGACACTGCTGACACCCCTGTCCAGTGCCCAGGGCAGGAACATCTGGCATCTGCAGTAAGAAAAGTGTTGCAGGTCAAGGACCATGCCGGTTCTCACTGCTTCATGCCATGAGGACTGTGGCACTGGATATTAGCTTCTTTCCTTATAGATTTTGTTCAATTTCTAGTTTCTGGACTACATAGGACTGAATTTCTTAGAGAAACATGGAGAGCCAGGATTTTTACTTCATTCACTCATTCATTCATTCGTTCATTTATTTATAAATGTTTATTTTTAGACAGAGAGAGAGAGAGCGAGCACATATGCACGCATGAACAGGGGAGGGGCAGAGAGAGAGAGGGAGAGAGAGAATCCCAAGAAGTCTCTGTGCAGTCAGTGCAGAACCCAACACAGAGCTCTATCACATCAACTGTGAGACCCTAATTGAGCCAAACTCAAGAGTCACAGGCTTAACCAACTGAGCCACCCAGGTGCCCCAGGATTTATACTTTAAAAGATGTTAGTATTTTGCAACTGCGAATGATTTCCAGGATTAGAAATTGGAAGTAAAATTGTGCAAATGATTTGTCTGTTCATGGCTTTTTCTCTTTTTGGGTGGATTCTTGGTTTATGGTCATACCTATTATTTCCATAACCACATACCTAGATTTTGAAAACAGTTAACTTACCTAGCCAGAAACTTTTATGGTGATTTTATTTCACCACCAAATCATTCAAATAACTTGCCCTAAATTTGTTTTGAAATTATACTGGTTAAATAAAATCATAAACTTAAAATGAAAATTTGAAAGCTGATAAAGTGAATGAGATTGATCTATAGGTCACTATAGTAACTGGAAAAAAGCAAGCAGCAAAAGAATGTGTAATATCAAAATTTTGTCTTAAATATCTACATATATGTACAAATAACATTTAGAGGGCTCTTTGCATGTCTGTTTAAAAAAAAAGCCAAATAAAAACACTGAATTCCTATCCTCTGGGGATGTAGGTTTGTGGGGCACATTTTCTTCCCCTGTTAATGTATTTCAAAAATGTCTCACTTTTAATACTTATTATGTATTTGTTTTAAAATTAAAAAAAACATACTCTAAAAATACCATAAGAAGAAGACACATGAGTTTGTATCTTTAAAAATAACAGAACCCTAACAAAATACTAGCAAACTGCATTTAGAAGTTTCAATTAAAAGGACCTTATACCTTATCAAGTGGCATTTATCCCTGGATACAAGGTTGGATAAACATACAAAAATCAATAAATGTGATACACCACATTAACAGAACAAGAGATAAAAAATCATATGAACATAACAATAGATGCAGAAAAACCATCTGACAGAGTTCAACATATTTTCATGATAAAAACTTAACAAGTTATGTATAGATAGGATGTATCCCAGTATAATAAAGGTCCTATGTGACAATCCCACAGCTAATATCATACTCAATGATGAAAACCTGAAAGCTTTTTTTCTAAGTTTCGAAACCAGATAAGAAAACCACTCTTACCACTTCG
This sequence comes from Panthera tigris, assembly GCF_018350195.1. Taxonomy (NCBI): domain Eukaryota; kingdom Metazoa; phylum Chordata; class Mammalia; order Carnivora; family Felidae; genus Panthera; species Panthera tigris. Next base: position 33,021,891 of record NC_056660.1, on the reverse strand, counting down.
ATTCAATATAGTACTAAAGTCCTATATTGCTGGAGCAGTTTGCCAGGGAAAATAAATAAAAGGCATCCAAATCAGAAAGGATGAAATAAAATAAAATAAAATAAAATAAAATAAAATAAAATAAAATAAAATAAAATAAAATAAAATAAAATAAAAGTGTTTCTTTTTGCATATGAAATGACTGTAAAGGTCTCACCAAAAGATGAGTTCAGTAAAGTTGCAGGATGCGAAATCAACATATAAAAGTCAGTTGTATTTCTATACAGTAACAATGAACTACCCCAAAACAAAACTAGTAAAACATTTCTTTTACAATAACATTAAGCAAAAAAGACAGGGATACATTTCACCAAGGAGGAGAAAGATTTGCCCACTGAAAACTATAATGTACTGATGAAATTAAGAAAGAAACAATAAAAGGAATGATAGCCTGTGTTCAAGGATTGGAAGAATACTATTAAAATGTCCATATTGTCCAAAATGATCCACGGATGTAAGCAATCCCTATCAATATTCCAATGTTATATTTTACAGAAATAGAAAAAAAGTCTGAAATTTGTAGGACATCATAAAAAAAAAAAAAACTAGAATAGTAAAATCAATCTTGTGCCTTAAGAACAAAGCTGGAGGCACCACACTACTTGATTTCAAAATATACTGTAAAGCTATAATAATAATCCAAACAGCATGGTATTGCCATAAAAACAGGCATATAGAACCATAGAATAGAGTAGAGGGCCCATAAACAAATCTACATATTTATATTCAACTAATCTTCAGTTAAGATGCCAAGAATATGCTATGGGGAAAGGACAGTGTCTTCATTAAATGGCACTGAGAAAACTGAATATGTCTATATATGGGGGGAGGTATATTATTCACCCTTAAAAATGGAAATACTATAATTTCTGAAACATGAGTGAATTTGGAGGATGTTATCTTAGGTGCAATAAGCCAGAACAGAAAGACAAAGATCACATGATTTTATATGAAATCTAGAAAATTATAACTCATATAAGCAGACAATAAAATGGTGATTGCCAGGGGCTGGGGCGGGTAGGGGCGTGGAGGAAAAAGGAAGATGTTGGTCAAAGGATATGATGTCTCAGTTATGCAGGATTAATAAATTCTGGAGTTCATACTACTGCTGTGTTGCATACATGAAATTTGCTAAGAGAGTAATCTGAATTGTTCTTAACACACACACACACACACACACACACACACACACACACACACACACAAAAGGTAACTATGTAAAGTGATGGATGTGTTAATTAGCTTGGTTGTGGTAATCATTTCACAGTATAAACATATATCAAAACATCATGTTGTACATCATAAATGTATGCAACCTTTATTTGCCAATCATAACTAAATGAAGCTGGGGAAATTTTTTAAAGAAAAAAAAACAGAAAAATGACAGAGATGGGGGGAGGAATGTTGAGAAATAATTTTATTTAAACCTCTGCTAGGGATTTAGAACAATTGACTTTTTACTATTATTTTATTTATAGCTCTAAAGTCTTCTGAAGGTAAAAATAACACATGCAATTATTCCTATTACACATATCTTTTTTCTTTAAATTTAATTGATATCTTGCTTTAGTTTTCTGATTCCTATCTCTCAAGCCAACTAAAACAAAAGACTTTGAAACATTGTTTGACTTCCTTCAGTGATCTTATTCTGCTCAAAACTCTTTTCTTTTATGCCCTTTGTGCTAGGAACACTTACTCCTTCAAGCTACAAAAAGACTTCCCATTATTCTAATTCAAAACATGAACACATTAATTTAATAACTGCAACACTCTATATGCCTCCAGAATTTTTTCTATTGTCTCCTAAAATAAGGTGTTTTGATGACATTTTATTTTGCATAAAAGTCACTGTGTTATTATGTTTTTAAATATTTTTATCAAAGCATAATGTTTAGTTCATGTATCTGGTTTCATCTTTTTTAAAGGCAAAATAGTTATTATTTTATGACCTCTTACTCTATTTCAACAGAGTATATAAATGTTACCTCATTAGACTGTTTACATAGCATCTATGAGATACAGTCAGTATCACAGGCTAGTGTAGTGCTATAAATAATAAATAACATAAACAAATAAGGAGTAGAATCCACAAGTGTCAAATAAAAATGTTAGAATATTTGTATTTAAAATAAAAAATGTTCCCTCTCACCCTTACAGCAATTATTTTTTGCCCTAAAGTATGAGATATAACTATCCCCATGTTAAAAGGCATAATGATATAGGTGGCTATAAATGCATTTAATTTTATTTTTAAAATGGCATTTCACTATATGGTCTTCCATAGCAGTCGACTGCATGGCAAGATTCTATATATATATATATATATTTTTTTTTTTTGTCCTTCATGAAATCCTTACTTCAACCAAAGAATCTCAAGTGAAATTATTATTTTTTAGAATTTTCAAATATAGCCATTTTTGAATAAAATTTTTTATATATCCTTATGCTTTGAAAAAAATACATTTTTGAAATATATTTTTCAATTTATAAATTCACTTTTGGGACTGGATTGAAAGAGACCTTAAGTTACCGCAAATTTCTTTCCCTGACTTTAATTTGGATAGTACCTCAATTATTGGAGGATGCTCTTCATATGGGATTTTTCCAGACACTTTTAGTGATGGAACCTCCTCTTATAATACATTCTAGTAGCTTAGAACACTCACAGTAAGCAAGTGTTTCCTTTTTCTGCAATTTAAGCCTATTCCCTACTGTCTTGTATTCAGGGATAGAGAGAAAAACTATTCACTTTTACTGTACAAGACCTTTTTCATATAACCCCAAACTAATGATGACGTTCTCCAAGCCTTTTTTCTTATTCTCGAATAAACTCACTTCTGTTTACCTATACTCCATTATATATTTTAGGTAAAAATCATTTTTATTCTCATGTTGGCATGTTCCCATTTCTTTAGATCTCCTATCAGCTCTTTCATTCATGTTTTTAGCTATAAGACATAACACTTGAAGTTTCTTTGCCAAAAGATACATATCTCTACCTTAGAAGCTGTTATTATTGTTTTCCCTTTTAAAAATATTATTTATTTTATTTGAGAGAGGGGGAGAGAGAGAGAGAGAGAGAGCAAGCGGGGGGGGGGGGAGTGAGGGGCAAAGGGAGACAGAGAGAATCTTAAGTGGGCTCCATGCTCAGCTCCATGGGGGCTTGATCCCATGACCCTGGGATCATGACCTGAACCAAAATTAAGTCAGATGCTCAACCGACTGAACCACCCAGGTGCCCTGAGGTGTTTTTGAAACGACAAGAGTAACTAAAAGGGGACAACTCTGTAATTTACTGTAATCTGTTAATGTTAATTAAATTTGGAATATCAGAGAAGAACAATATTTCTTTCAACTACTTTGAGATGACAAAAGCAGAACTGGCATATAGTATCACTGTAATGTTCTTCCAATAGACCATTTCATTAGCGAAGTTATGCTGTCCTCATGCAGTAGGTGCTTCAATTCAAAGGACAATCTGAGTGTTTGCAAAGCAAAATTATTTTTACATCTGTTATCACAGAAATTATTCAAGCATCAATTCATAAAAAGATATGTATATGTATGTATGTATATATATAGGACCTCAATGCCCTAATAGTATAATAAATGAGATAAAGTTATCAATAATGGTAATACAAATATGCATCATACAGGCAGTATATAAATGCGATTGATATTCCTAAGTGAGATCATGGCATTCAGAGTATATTAATGAAAGTTTTTGAAAAGTTTGAGCTATGAAATATAATTAAAATCTTACCTCCCAGAGGTTGATTAGGAATGGATGATATAGAAGAACATTATGGAAAAAGTTTATAGCATAGACACAGAAAGACTCTACTCAAGTACCTGTATGTATTTTTATCCCCATTTAATAACTATGAAATTCCAAGGGGATTTTTCTACAGAAATAAAACAAGTAATTCTAAAATTTGCACGGAACTACACAAGACCCAAGGAACCAAAACAATCTTGAGAAAGATAACCAAAGCTGGAGACAACACACCATCTGATTACAATCTGTATTACAAAGTTATTGTGTTAAAAAACAGTATGGTACTGGCATAAAAACAGTCCCATAGATCATTGGAATAGTAAAGAGAGCCAGAAATAAATCCATATATACATGGCCAATTAATTTACAACAAAGATGTCAAGAACATACAATAGAGAAAAGATGGTCTCTTCAATAAATAGCGCTGGGAAAACTGGACAGCCACCTCCAAAAGGGCGACATTGGACCATTATCTTATGCCAGACACAAAAATTAACTAACAACTTATTAAAGACTTAAGAGATTAAATCATAAAATTCCCAGAATTTTAGGAAATAGGAAGTAACGTCTTTGACATCAGTTTTGGCAATGATTTTTTTTTTTTTTTGGATTCCTACCAACAGCAAAGGAAACAAAAACCACAATAAACAAATGGGATAACACCAAACTAAAAAACATCCATATGGCAAAGGAAACCGCTAGAAAAAGGAAAAGGCAACCTATAGAATGGGAGAAAAATGTATGCCAAAAATATATATTTGATAAGGAATTAATATCTCAAATATACAAAGAACTCATATAATTCAGTAGCAAAAAACAACCCAATTAAAAAATGGTCAAAGGAGTTGAACATTTGTGCAAAGAATACATACAGTTAAAGAACAGATATATGCAAAGATGTTCAGCATTACTAATCATCAGGAAAATGCAAATCAAAACCTTCATGAGATAACCACCTCACACCTGTGAGAAGGGCTATTATCAAAAGATAACAAGTGTGGCAAGGATAAGGAGAAAAAAAGAACGCTTAAGCACTGTTGGTGGGGATACAAATTGGTGCAGCCACTCTGCAAAATGTATGGAGATTCCTCGACAATTAAAAATAGAACTACTGTGTGACCCCACAATTCCACTTCTGTGCATTTATCTGAAGGAAATGAAAACACTACCTCAAAAAGATATTTGCACCTTTATGCTCATTGAAGCGTTACTTACAAAAGCCCAGGCACGGAAGCAACCTTAGTATCCATGGACCAAGGAGCAGATAGAGAAAAGGTATGTACATACAGTGAATATGATTCAACCATAAAATAACAACAACAACAACAAGGAAATCTTGCGATTTGTGACAACATGCACTGAACCTGAGGGCAACATGCTATGTGAAATAAGTCACAGAGAGAACGACAAATACCACATCATCTCACTTATATGTATCATCTTTAAAAAAAAAAAAAGTGAAAAATTATAGATACAGAGAACTGACTGGTGGTTTCCAGAGGTTGGGGGTTGGGGGCGCGGGGGTAGGTGGAGTAGGTGAAAGTACTCAAGGGGTACAAACTCTATTATAAAATGAGTAAGTCCTGGGGAGGTAACATACAGGATGGCAACTATAGTTGTGTATTTGAAATTATGTGTCTGAAAGCTTCTAAGACAGTAAATCTTAAAAGTTACTATCATAAGGGAAAAACTGTAAATACGTGTGGTGGTGGATGTTAACTAGACTTACTTGGTGATCATTTTGCAATATTTACATATATTGAGTCATTATGTTGTACACCTGAAGCTAATATAATGTTATATGTCAATTATATCAATAAAAAACCCAGAAAACTGAAATTCAGAGATGAATATGACTCTCATGTTTTGAAAGATACATTATGGTAAAGATTGAAGCCTCCTAAGTGCTGATTGTTTTGCTCTTTCTTCTGTCACAATACTCACATGTGCCACTAGAACTGTGCATGCAATGGTCACTGTGCATCCTCCTTTTCAAAAAGATTTGAGGGTTGCATTATCTATTACTGTGTAACAGATTTCAAAACTACAGTATCTTAAAAGGGCAGACATTTATTGTAATTTTTGTAGATTAGGAACCAGGCTCAGACTGAATGAGCTCTCTGATTATGGCAACAATCAATGCGTCAACTGGATTGTATTCTCAACTGAAAAATCCACTGAGTCTTGTGGGCAGAACTCATTATCTTGTGGTTCTAGGGCTGAAGGTACCAACTCTTTGCTGTCAGCTTGAGGCCACTGTCAGTTTTAGAGACAACTACCATCTTGCCCTATGAGCCTCGCAACATGGCCACTTACTTCTTCAAAGGCAGACAAGTGTCTTGAGTCCATTAGTAGGACAGAAACCTATGTAATGTAACATAATTTTGTCATATGCTTTGGTGACATGCAAGTCACAGGAACTGCTCACCCCCAAATGGAGGAGATTATGCAAAGACATGAATCCTATGAAGTAGGTATCCTAAGAAGAGTAGCATAGGGTTTGTCTACTGTAGAAATACCCCTTGTAGCATATTGATTATGATTCTTAATATTTTGTTACTAGACATAATCGTTTTGAGGCCAAAAGAGCTATTCAATTTAATTAAATCCTAGCCTCCAATCTCATCAAAATTCAAGAATTAAGAAATACCATTTTTTAAAATAATATTCATTCAAGAGATGATATCCCACATGTGTGAGTTTTGGACTATGGACTATAATGTAAACAGCATCCTTTCTTTACGGGCTCTCTGAAAGTGCGGAAAATTTTTGAACCTACTGTGTTAATGAAGCCAATAGCCTTAACAATTCAGCGGGATGTTTGGCAAAAAATGAAACTGCTTCATAGATTACTATAGTTTTTATATAATTCCAATTTCAGCTACAAAAAAAATATTAAAAACCCAAACTGACCAATATGCAGTTATATTTTTAAGCTCGCTAATTAAAATAAAAGGAAAAAAATTCCCCCTTTATTTTGCTTAATGGTTTGCTTCATTTTGTAATAGTGTACATGGCTTGATATTTATTTTTTTTTCTCTTAGTACCTTAGTACCATTTTTTGTTTTCTTTTATATTTACAATGTAACAGTGACTTTGGATTTTCAATTTTTTTTTTTCACAGGCTGAATGGGATCATTTGGTGTTTTAGGATGTGTTCTATATCATATTTAATTCTGTATGAAGCCATTTGAGAAAACATAGGAAAAATAAGTATATTGAAGGTGTTCAAATACTCCTTGTAATTTCCCTAGAATTGGAAAAAGGAAATGTTAAAAAAATTGCCGGAAAAACATTCCTTGTGAAATATTCTTGTCATTACATGAAGTAGTACAGTTTCTATTAGGAAATTGAGAGCATTAAATAGTTTAAAATAGAATTTGATTATTTTAATTAAGATTATAGAACAGCTTGAATTTAAAACATATTTTATAAATGTTTTATTGAATCAATAAATATGCTAATATATAATGTGTTTTTCTATTCACTGATATTAAAAAGAATCAACAGGATACATTTATTCATCTAGAATATGCAGTATTTAAAAATGATTCTAACTAATGCAAAATCAAAATATGTTCTATCTGATGTAAAACACTGGCATGCAAACTAATGTGAAAATGGACTAAGTTATAACCTCTTCACAAGTATTTTAATGAAGTAAGAATGAGAATGTTTTAACACATTTTTATACAAATTTACACTACATAATTCAAAATGTGGTAGAATGTATTTGGCAACCAGTCTCAAACTGCATTAATATGACTTTTGAATATAGTAGAGGAAATTAATATGCTTAAACCTAGCAACCCTCTCCACTGATTTTAATATACTTTTCAATCAATAAAGGAGGTCAGTAACCAAAATCCTAAAAAATTTATAAGGTATTTTTAACACTATTCCCCCCTATCCTTTCCATTCAAGCTCATTTCCCTACCAGCAGGAAGACCCAGCTTCTCACCCCTCAGAGTATATAAGGAATTGCCAGGGATCAAAAAGATTACAATTCTCCTCTAGCCCAGTTCAAGGTTCCCTCTCTAATAACTTTTAGCGATATTAACCAGTCTCCCCCCACCAGGTATTTCAATAACAAGTGCCCCTTTCTTATTTCTGAAATAGCCGTCATCTTATTTTATTAGTCATGGAGCTGCAATTATGGTCCCACCCATCTCTTTTGCCTTACGCCCACCATGCTCTCAATTGTACCTTATCTCCCAGCAACTTCTATATCCATGTTCCTCTTGTTTTAAGTTTATTTATTTACTTTGAGAGAGAGAAATGGGGGAGGGGTAGAGAGATAAGAAGGGAGAGAATTCCAAGTAGCTCTGCATTGTCAGTGTGAGACTGATGAGGGACTCGTTCCCATGAACCATGAGATCATGACCTGAGCCAAAATCAAGGGTCAGACGCTTAACCTACTGAGCCACCCAGGTGCCCATGCATGTTCCTCTTACATTATGCCATGTGTTTCCAAGTGTTCATGTTCTTGAACCTTCTGTTTCCTGTGCTTTCTCTGATTTTTGTTTGGAATTGAAATATCTATTCATCTTTAGAGCTGAGCACAAGACTGGTTCCCTGTGGGCATCTGTCCATGATCGAAGGGGCAGAGACAGGTGGTTCTTCTCTTTGCTATTTTTGAAGTTTACTTTTTGTATTTTATAAAACTTACATATTTGTTTTCCCACTAAGCTTTAATGTTGTAAAGGGCATTAGCTGCATCTGTGTTGTACTAATTTTATATACTAAATCTTGCTAATTATTTCTCATATTTTAAATCCCTGGTGAAAAGCAAAAACAATTAGTATAAAGCAAATTAGATATGTAAAAACAAAGACAAATACTGCAAAACTTCCATGACATTGTTTTCCTTGCAAATAAATGGAGATAAAAATGATGCTCTAAGAGTTACCCAGTACATTCTATGCACTATTCTATGCAAAATGCAAAATCAGTGCATATAAAAATCCCAATATGTCTTAGTTCCTTTTCCTTCTCTACATCACAAATGGACAGTATTGGTTATTTTGTCTAACTCTTCTATGTTATCTGTAGTAAGGGTGAAGATTCACTTACCTATACTAGTTCTCAGAAAACTCAAAAATTTTGGATTAAATAAATGAATGGACAAAACTCTTGCATGTGAACTGTATACATTAGGTGTAGTCTAAGCTAACCCAGTAAAGGGCCTTTCATGTCTTGGAATTTCTATTGCTATTTTCCTCAGAAAAATATCCAACAAACTGGAAATTGAGAAGATCCCAGTATAGGTTTCTTATCCAAAGTTTTAAGATTATAACTTTACAAGGAATATCTTGAGACATGAGACAAAAACATGAAAAGACTGCCATTTAACGAATTTAAAACACTCTGATAGATTTCACTTCTCATCTCATTTTATACTTATTATCGTATACCTCTGATCTCACATACTGTACTCATATAAAATAGTTTTTCTCTTTTCTTTGTCTTTCAGAACTTGAACCTTTCTCTGCCTGTCTTTCTCACTGATGTGAGAAACTTCTATTTATTCTTCAAGATTTAGTTAATAATATCATCTGTAATTTTTGTTTTGTATTCCATCCAAATGGAATCTATTCCATCTATTCTAACCTACAAAATAATTCTGGTAGACTGCACTGTATTTCCAATTTTTAATTCACTTATTTATGTCTAAAATTGAATTCTAAATTCTACCAAAGTAAGGATACATATTATTTCCTGTTTATATTTGTTTAATGTCTGTCACGTGTTCCTCGAACAAGTTGTCTAGCAACAGTAGGTGATGAAAGAATAAATTAAGAGTATCCTGGGAAGACGGCGGTGTAGGAGGACACTGGGTTCACCGCGCATCCTGCTGATCACTTAGATTCCACCTACACCTGCCTAAATAACCCAAAAAACCACCAGAAGACTAGCAGAATGGAGTCTCCGGAGCCAAGCGCAGACGAGAGGCCCACGGAAGAGGGTAGGAAGGGCGGAGAGGTGGTGCATGCTGCATGGACTGGCGGGAGGGAGCCGGGGCGGAGGGGCAGCCTGCAGGCCAAGCAGAGCCCCCGAGTCTGGCTTGCAAAAGCGGAGGGGCCAGACGGAGTGTGTTCTGACAGCAAGTGCGACTTAGCATCTGGGAGGTCATAAGTTAACAGCTCTGCTCAGAAAGCAGGAAGGCTGGAGGACAAAGGGAGGGAGAATTCCTGAGCCCCGGGACGACAGAGCTCAGTTTGGCGGGGAACAAAGGCGCTCTCCAGGGCCATCTCCCTCGCCCATCCCCCAGCCAAAATCCCACAGGGAACCAGTTCCTGCCAGGGAACTTGCTCGCTCTGCCCAAACACCCAAGGCTATGCTTCTGCAGACCCATCCCTCTGGCCGCGGGTCTGACTCCCTCCCAGTGCCACAGGGCCCCTCCCAAAGCATATCACTGAAGCAGATCACCGAAGGATAAGCGAGCTGAGCCTACCTCTCCCTCCCCCGTGCACCTTGCAAATCCACCCCAGCTAATATGCCAGATCCCCAGCACCACAAGTCTGGCAGTGTACAGTAGCCCACAAGGGCCACGCCACCCCACAGTGAATCCCGTCCCTAGGAGAGGGGAAGAGAAGGCACACACCAGTCTGACTGTGGCCCCAGTGGTGGGCTGGGGGCAGACATCAGTTCTGACTGCGGCCCCGCCCACCAACAGAAGTTATTCAAGACAGCACAGGGGAAGTGCCCCGCAGTCCCGCACCACTCCAGGGACTATCCAAAATGACTAAATGGAAGAATTCCCCTCAAAAAAACGTCCAGGAAATAACGACAGCTAATGAACTGATCGAAAATGATTTAAACAATATAACAGAAAGTGAATTTAGAATAATAGTCATAAAATTAATCGTTGGGCTTGAAAACAGTATAGAGGACAGTAGAGAATCTCTTGCTACAGAGATCAAGGGACTAAGGAACAGTCAGGAGGAGCTGAAAAACGCTTTAAACGAGATGCAAAATAAAATGGAAACGACGACGGCTCAGTTTGAAGAGGCAGAGGAGAGAATAGGTGAACTAGAAGATAAAATTATGGAAAAAGAGGAAGCTGAGAAAAAGAGATATAAAAAAATCCAAGAGGATGAGGGGAAAATTAGAGAACTAAGTGATGCACTAAAGAGAAATAATCTATGCATAATTGGTATTCCAGAGGAGGAAGAGAGAGGGAAAGGTGCTGAAGGTGTACTTAAGGAAATAATACCTGAGAACTTCCCCGATCTGGGGAAGGAAAAAGTCATTGAAATCCAAGAGGCACAGAGAACTCCCTTCAGATATAACTTGAATCGATCTTCTGCACGACATATCATAGTGAAACTGGCAAAATACAAGGATAAAGAGAAAATTCTGAAAGCAGCTAGGGATAAACATGCTCTAACATATAAAGGGAGACTGATAAGACTAGTGACGGATCTCTCTACTGAAACTTGGCAGGCCAGAAAGGAATGGCAGGAAATCTTCAATGTGATGAATAGAAAAAATATGCAGCCGAGAATCCTCTATCCAGCAAGTCTGTCATTTAGAATAGAAGGAGAGATAAAGGTCTTCCCAAACAAACAAAAACTGAAGGAATTCGTCACCACTAAACCAGCCCTACAAGAGATCCTAAGGGGGATCCTGTGAGACAAAGTACCAGAGACATTGCTACAAGCATGAAACCTACGGATTTTACAATGATTCTAAACACATATCTTTCTATAATAACACTGAATGTAAATGGATTAAATGCGCCAACCAAAAGACATAGGGTAACAGAATGGATAAAAAAACAAGACCCATCTATTTGCTGTCTACAAGAGACTCGTTTTAGATCTGAGGACACCTTTAGATTGAGAGTGAGGGGATGGAGAACTATTTATCATGCTACTGGAAACCAAAAGAAAGCTGGAGTAACCATACTTATATCACACAAACAAGACTTTAAATTAAAGGCTGTAACAAGAGATGCAGAAAGGCATTATATAATAATCACAGGGTCTATCCATCAGGAAGAGCTAACAATTATAAATGTCTATGCGCCGAATACCGGAGCCCCCAAATATATAAAACAATTACTCATAAACATAAGCAACCTTATTGATAAGAATGTGGTAATTGCAGGGGACTTTAACACTCCACTTATAGAAATGGATAGATCATCTAGACACACGGTCAATAAAGAAACAAGGGCCCTGAATGATACATTGGATCAGATGGACTTGACAGATATATTTAGAACTCTGCATCCCAAAGCAACAGAATATACTTTCTTCTCGAGTGCACATGGAACATTCTCCAAGATAGATCACATACTGGGTCACAAAACAGCCCTTCATAAGTATACAAGAATTGAAATCATACCATGCATACTTTCAGACCACAATGCTATGAACCTTGAAATCAACCACAGGAAAAAGTCTGGAAAACCTCCAAAAGCATGGAGGTTAAAGAACACCCTACTAACGAATGAGTGGGTCAACCAGGCAATTAGAGAAGAAATTAAAAAATATATGGAAACAAACGAAAATGAAAATACAACAATCCAAACGCTTTGGGAAGCAGCGAAGTCAGTCCTGAGAGGAAAATACATTGCAATCCAGGCCTATCTCAAGAAACAAGAAAACTCCCAAATACAAAATCTAACAGCACACCTAAAGGAAATGGAAGCAGAACAGCAAAGGCAGCCTAACCCCAGCCGAAGAAGAGAAATCATAAAGATCAGAGCAGAAATAAACAATATAGAATCTAAAAAAAACTTTAGAGCAGATCAACGAAACCAAGAGTTGGTTTTCTGAAAAAAATAAACAAAATTGATAAACCTCTAGCCAGGCTTCTCAAAAAGAAAAGGGAGATGACCCAAATAGATAAAATCATGAATGAAAATGGAATTATTACAACCAATCCCTCAGAGATACAAGCAATTATCAGGGAGTACTATGAAAAATTATATGCCAACAAACTGGACAACCTGGAAGAAATGGAAAAATTCCTAAACACCCACTCACTTCCAAAACTCAATCAGGAGGAAATAGAAAGCTTGAACAGACCCATAACCAGCGAAGAAATTGAATGAGTCATCAAAAATCTCCCAACAAATAAGAGTCCAGGACCAGATGGCTTCCCTGGGGAGTTCTACCAGAAAGCAGAGACAATACCTATCCTTCTTAAGCTTTTCCAAAAAATAGAAAGGGAAGGAAAACTTCCAGACTCATTCTATGAAGCCAGTATTACTTTGATTCCTAAACCAGACAGAGACCCAGCAAAAAAAGAGAACTACAGGCCAATATCCCTGATGAATATGGATGCGAAAATGCTCAATAAGATACTAGCAAATTGAATTCAACAGCCTATAAAAAGAACTATTCACCATGATCAAGTGGGATTCATTCCCGGGCTGCAGGGCTGGTTCAACATTCGCAAATCAATCAACATGATACATGACATTAATAAAATAAAAGATAAGAACCATATGATCCTGTCAATCGATGCAGAAAAGGCCTTTGACAAAATCCAGCACCCTTTCTTAATAAAAACCCTCGAGAAAGTCAGGATAGAAGGAACATACTTAAACATCATAAAAGCCATTTATGAAAAGCCCACAGGAACATCATCCTCAATAGGGAAAAACTGAGAGCTTTCTCCCTGAGATCAGGAACACGACAGGGATGCCCACTCTCACCGCTGTTGTTTAACATAGTGCTGGAAGTTCTAGCATCAGCAATCAGACAACAAAAGGAAATCAAAGGCATCAAAATTGGCAAAGATGAAGTCAAGCTTTCGCTTTTTGCAGATGACATGATATTATACATGGAAAACCCGATAGACTCCACCAGAAGTCTGCTAGAACTGATACATGAATTCAGCAAAGTTGCAGGATACAAAATCAATGTACAGAAATCAGTTGCATTCTTATACACTAATAATGAAGCAACAGAAAGGCAAATAAAGAAAATGATCCCATTCACAATTGCACCAAGAAGCATAAAATACCTAGGAATAAATCTAACCAAAGATGTAAAAGATCTGTATGCTGAAAAGTATAGAAAGCTTATGAAGGAAATCGAAGAAGACATAAAGAAATGGAAAAACATTCCGTGCTCATGGATTGGAAGAATAAATATTGTCAAAATGTCAATACTACCCAAAGCTCTCTACACATTCAATGCAATCCCAATCAAAATTGCACCAGCATTCTTCTCGAAACTAGAACAAGCAATCCCAAAATTCATATGGAACCACAAATGGCCCCAAATAGCCAAAGTAATTTTGAAGAAGAAGACCAAAGCAGGAGGCATCACAATCCCAGACTTTAGCCTCTACTACAAAGCTGTCATCATCAAGACAGCATGGTATTGGCACAAAAACAGACACATAGACCAATGGAATAGAATAGAAACCCCAGAACTAGACCCACAAACGTATGGCCAACTAATCTTTGACAAAGCAGGAAAGAATATCCAATGGAAAAAAGACAGTCTCTTTAACAAATGGTACTGGGAGAACTGGACAGCAACATGCAGAAGATTGAAACTAGACCACTTTCTCACACCAGTCACAAAAGTAAACTCAAAGTAGATAAAGGACCTGAATGTGAGACAGGAAACCATCAAAACACCAGAGGAGAAAGCAGGAAAAGACCTCTCTGACCTCAGTCGTAGCAATTTCTTACTTGACACATCCCCAAAGGCAAGGGAATTAAAAGCAAAAATGAATTACTGGGACCTTATGAAGATAAAAAGCTTCTGCACAGCAAAGGAAACAACCAACAAAACTAAAAGGCAACCAACGGAATGGGAAAAGATATTTGCAAATGACATATCGGACAAAGGGCTAGTATCCAAAATCTATAAAGAGCTCACCAAACTCCACACCTGAAAAACAAATAATCCAGTGAAGAAATGGGCAGAAAACATGAATAGACACTTCTCTAAGGAAGACATCCAGATGGCCAATAGGCACATGAAAAGATGCTCAACGTCGCTCCTCATCAGGGAAATACAAATCAAAACCACACTCAGATATCACCTCACGCCAGTCAGAGTGGCCAAAATGAACAAATCAGGAGACTATAGATGCTGGCAAGGATGTGGAGAAACGGGAACCGTCTTGCACTGTTGGTGGGAATGCAAATTGGTGCAGCCACTCTGGAAAACAGTGTGGAGGTTCCTCAAAAAATTAAAAATAGACCTACCCTATGACCCAGCAGTAGCACTGCTAGGAATTTACCCAAGGGATACAGGAGTACTGATGCATAGGGGCACTTGTACCCCAATGTTTATAGCAGCACTCTCAACAATAGCCAAATTATGGAAAGAGCCTAAATGTCCATTAACTGATGAATGGATAAAAAAATTGTGGTTTATATACACAATGGAGTACTACGTGGCAATGAGAAAGAATGAAATATGGCCTTTTGTAGCAACATGAATGGAACTGGAGAGTGTGATGCTAAGTGAAATAAGCCATACAGAGAAAGACAGATACCATATGTTTTCACTCTTATGTGGATCCTGAGAAACTTAACAGAAACCCATGGGGGAGGGGAAGGAAAAAAAAAAAAGAGGTTAGAGTGGGAGAGAGCCAAAGCATAAGAGACTCTTAAAAACTGAGAACAAACTGAGGGTTGATGGGGGGTGGGAGGGAGGGGAGGGTGGGTAATGGGTATTGAGGAGGGCACCTTTTGGGATGAGCACTGGGTGTTGTATGGAAACCAATTTCACAATAAATTTCATATATTGAAAAAAAAAGAAAAAATAGAAAAAAAAGAAAATCACTTATGTAAACCAAAAAAAAAAAAAGAATAAATTAATGCTCAGATAGAAAAATAATAAAAATCTTGTATTATTTTATTTTTAACCATATTTGATTTTCTGTTGCCTCAGAACATGGCTAAATGTCTTCAACTTAAGGACACAGATACTACTGTCTAGTTTGAAAAAGTGATGGGGGAAAATAGTATCATTTATATTTCAAGTTCTCAATGAATATTCATTCATTCAATAGTCTTTTATTTTTGTACCAGATAATGTTCTTGGTGCTGATATAGTTTAGAAAAAAATTAATCCGTTGCCTCAACAGATTGTACCTTTGTAACTAGACAAAGGACAACAGACAAACTAATGTGTATGTGTGCACGTGTGTGTATAAAATAAAGTATATAGTATTTCATATGGTGATATGTGCGGTTGAAAAACTTAAAGCGGCATAAAGGAAATAAGGAATGTTTGAGTGTAGGCAAACAGAAGGGTTGAAATTTTACAAAGAAAATGTCAGTGGAAAAAAAAAAAACAAAACGAAAGAATCTCAGTGAAGACCTCCAAATCTCAAGGAAATGATTGAGTGAAATTTATGGAAATCTGGATTAAGAGCATTGAAAACAGGGGTCAAAAAAATACAAAGATTCTGTGGTGGAAACATTGTTTCATGTGTTTGAATAACAACAAGTAGAGTACTGTGGCTAAAATAGGGTGAACTAGAAATTTAGTAGTGGAGTTATGGGGTTAGTTTAAGAGTAGTAGGAGTCTAGTATGAGATGTAGCATGGGATTTAGCATACCATAAGAAACACTTCTGCTTTCGCTCTGAGTGAGATAGGAACACTTTGGAAGGAGCATCTCGGTCTTTAAAGATTCCTCTGATTGCTTTACTGAAAAAAGACTGCAGAGAGTTAGGGCTGGAAACCTAGAAACCATTTAGGAACAGCCTTTGTCAATCCAAAGAGTGACAATGGTGGACTGGACTGAGGCTGTGCCAGTAGATTTGGGACGAAGTGACCAGAGTCCAGGATGTATTTTAAAGACAAAGCCAGCAAGAATTACAAATGAGTTGAATTTGATGATGAAATAGAAAGTAATCAGGAGTGACTATAAATACCACAGTATTAATTTAACGATATTGAAATCCAATGTTTTGAATATACATTTAATTTAATGCCTATGTGCTTTACTTTAAGTAAACATTGAAAACGTAACGTAGAGGTGACATTAAAGGAAAGATGTAATTTTACATTTTTTGACGTGCTACAAATCAAATTTGTACAAGGGCCCTTTACTACAAGGTTTATAATATTATTTCCTGGGTACATCTACAGAATTTAAGGCGAGACTTTGGGGAGAAGTTGAAGTCTGATTTCTCTTTATGGAATGCTACTTAACCCAAATCATGCCTAGCTCTTTCTTATTTTTCAAGCTGGCTTACTGTCATTTAATCAAGATACCCACAGAGTAAAACACCTTGTTATAGGCTCCCAAAGAAACTGACCCTTTACCCTGTTGTTCCCCTTAACACACTGCATGGTTGCTACTTGTCTGTCTGCTTTTTAGACGGGAAACTACAGAAGTATCTAGCACATTAGTAAGCACACAGAAGTGACTCAAAATTATTTGTGAAGGCATGTATGTGATTAATTCCACAAATATTTGTTGAGTCACTACTATAACCTAGGCATGATGCTTATCTTATGTGCTGATGATTCAAGTTGAAAAAGACTCCATCCTGCTTACGCTCTAACAAAGGAGACAGATACTCTAGTAAACTCATCTGAAAGACAAAGAAGAGTAACATATATAAAGCACATAAAATATAGAGGACATAACCTTAAATACACCAGAATTTCAAGGACATTGTGATAAAATGGGTGAAATCTGTGCTGATTCTTAAGAGACTCAGTATATTGTTGTTGTGGTTGTTCTCTCTTTGATGTGAACTTGATGTAATATTTCTCTGTATGGGTGTATACGTGTGTTTATGTAAGTAGGTATATACATGTATATATGGAATACATACTGAACATGTATTCATACATATGAATATATATTTGAACATGTATATACATATTGATAATACTGCAAGCTTTTCAAAGATTTCCTAGATTCACTTTTATTATTTAGTCTATGTTTTTGTAGCTTTTTTTTTTTTTTAGTTTTAAATAGTAGTGTCTCCAACTACAAGCACATTCATATCTGCCTTTTCACAAAATTGTTAACTTTGTCTCCTTTCCTTTTCCTTATCTTTCACTTCCCCTTCCCTTTCTTTTCTTATTCTTCCTCTTATTGTCTTTTTTTTCTCTCCCTCCTAGTTCACATTTTCGTGTTTTCCTCTATCTCCTTCTATATTTTTAATAGTATCGAATATTTCCTATGGAATCACCTCAACTATTGTCATGTGCCATTATAGGTACTTTCCAAATGGTAAAACTGTATTTCAAATATACTGATCTATTAATTTAATGAATAGCAATCTCAAATTCAAGAATGCAGGAGAGATTGTTACTTTATCAGAGTAAATAATTCTTTAGCTCATGCCTTTCAGTAGATGCATCCTGAATACATAGGAAAAACTCAACGATAGATCAGCACACAATATTACACAAAAATCACTTGGAAGCAATCAAACAGTAATAGTATGTTTTATATTTCTATAGGTCAATGCATCATTTTTGTTAATAACCTAATAAGAGCTAACTGTGTTGGCCTGAATGATCGATATGAAAGAGATAGTGAAGAACCCTCTGCCAATTTCCCCCACAAAGCCTGAATATCAATTCGAGCTTCTATTCTTTATAAATATTTTCTGGTTTGCAATTTGCAAAAACATAATTCAAACAAACTTGGGGAAAACATGGAATATATTACTGAGAGATGCTAGAAAAACAGGTTTCAGAGTATCTCCTTGGAACTCAAAAAGTACACCACTTGGTGATGTCTACTTTACATGACATCATTCTCTTAATTTCTTCACTTAGTGGTAACTCCCTATGAAAACATCTAAGAAGCCATCAGAGAATATTCTGTACTGGAGTCCGAAAAATGGTTGGCAAGGTGTTGATTGCTTCACCATGCACTAAGGATCTGCTGAAGTGTTTTTCAATGGAATACTCAACAGGAAAAAGCTTTTAACATGGAGATGGCCAAATCACTCTTCAGTTGGAAGCTTAGTCTGGGTGGATATACCCAACACTGCTTTTGTAGAAGTTGTTTTCCTTCATGGCATGAAGAGGGTAGAATGCTAGATGATGTCAATAACTGAATTATCTAATATTTCTCCTACTTGCAACTAACCACTTGGCTTGCCAAAACTTCGAGGATGTTGCCAGAAGGAATGAGCCTCCTGTGTTAGAGACAGTGCACTTTTAATTCAGTATAGCCAGCAGATAGAACTTCATGTTTTCACTAATTTCTCTAGTGATGCAAAGGTGTGAGAGACGGATGCTATGCAATCGTTAGGTTTGTATGACAGCTGAAAAATCCTAGCTAAGAAAGCTTCACACTTTTAAGGAAGCTACTAGCAAAACTTCTCACCACGTGCCCCATTAGGGGAACATTATCCTTTTCCTGAACAGCAAATAAGTGTACCTTTGCCAAGGAGAGAGATGCCCTCTCCATCTTCCAGGGCTGTCTACTGTACAAAAAATCCTTGAAAAGACACTCTGGAAAAAAAAAAAAGCTGTCAAAAGACAGGTAGAAACACAAGAGACCCAGAGAGAGCTGTTTCCCAGTAGTACCATCAACACTAACATCACCACGCATCTATCCTTCCAGCTTATGCTCAATGAGGCACCCATCCAATACAATTTCACTTCTGCCCATTCACGGTTGTGGTACTCTCTTATACTAAAATGCCCCCCAATGTCTCATTACTTTATTTGGCAAAGTCACATTTAATAAGGTCCAAGTTTGAGATGAAATGTCAGGAACATTGGATGGCAGAATTCGGGTCCAAAATTTTAGAGCCTGAAGTGATAAATCAATATGAATAAGATGCATTTTAATAAGAGAACATATAAAGTTCTACAAGAAGCACATGACAGGAAAGTATGACTTTGCATCATAGTGTAGAGTGAAAGGCTGGCAATATCAATATGTAGTTGATACATGAAGCAACTTTATCTTCAGCTGTATTTATTCAAATCAAATACCTAGATTGAAAAGTTCATTGTTTCACTGCCCTTTACTTTGCAAAAATGTTGTTTATTTGATTTTCACTAGGGTATTTCCAATTTTACATGTTTATGTTTATGTATTTTTAGAGATAATTCTTACTTCTTTCTGGAAAGAGAGAGGTATTTCTTATTATAGTGTCACAGAGTTTCAGATAATATGTAAATCAACATTTTATATTATTAGTTTTCTCTTGATAAGATCTAATTGTGAAAGAAAAATATATGAGAAGTCTCACCACTGAATTAAATCATCAAGAAGCGTCACTTGATGAAAATTAATTAAATCTAAATAAGTGAAATAATTATTCTAAGGATACTTTCTACAGAATTTCTAATCAATAGTGATTTTACTTCTTTCTAAAATTACTCCCTTAAACAAATGTTAGTCTAACAGCTCTAAGAGCATATGGTTATTTTAAAAGTTTATCTTTGATCTTAATATACAATACTTGTGCTATCTGTAAACTACTGTAATACATTGGCATCAGGCTATCAGTGAGCTCTAGAATGCAGGACAAATCAAGCCAGTTCTTATGAGATACTGATCTTATGTTAATGATACCCCAAAACTACAAAGATAGAGACTCATCAGTCTCGTGATATATTTAGTTCATATCCGTTAACTGCCCTTTGAAACAATCATTGTTCTAGAAATTCATCTTTCAGTATATTAATAGCACTGCCTGATTTTATACATTTAAATCTACTCCAAAATTTTGAAACTATATAACAAGACAGAATTTGGAAAATAGGGAAAAGGTCATAGTTAAGCCAAAATCCAAATCCTGAGAGAAAAGGATTCAGATGTGGGATGTAAATGAACTGGGGTGGGGTGGGGGGCCGGGGCCTGGGTGGCTCCGTTGGTTAAGTGGCTGACTTCAGCTCAGGTCATGATCTCACAGTCTGTGAGTTCGGGGCTCTGCGCTGACAGCTCCGAGCCTGGAGCCTGCTTTGGATTCTGTGTCTCCCTCTCTCTCTGTCCCTCCCCACTCATGCTCTGTCTCTCTCCCTCTCTCAAAAATAAATAAACATTAAAAAGAATTAAAAAACAATAAATAAATGAACTGTCGGTGATATCAGAAGGCACCAAGCATATAAAGCTTTGCTATCTACATTTTCCCTACATGTAAAATGTGAAACCCCCTTAGTTAAAAATCAAATAAACAATATGTACATTTTATTTGTGACATAACTAAGAAAATCCCAGAAAAAAATATGGAAGTACATATACTTTCACTATATTTAGTATCTATAGTATATATTGCAACTATTGATTTATGGGTCCTCATATTCACTGGCTTCGATGGCATTGTGCATTCTGGGAACATTTCAATTAACAAATTGTATTTGTTATATAAATATATTGTTATATTATAACAAATATAATAACAAATATAACAATATTTCTATTCCTTCTCAAATATGGTACCCCAAAATTCCCTCTTTCTTGCTGTTATTCTTGTTTTGTGTGTGTGCCTGTGTCTATACGTCTATGTGTAGACTGTATATAGATATTTAATTTTTCTCTTCTAATAAAGATATTTATATGTATTTATGCACATGTATATATAAATACAGAGAGATTATATGCAGACAGATACAGACAATAGGTAGATGGATTGGAATGCATATTCATTTTCATACTGTGAGCCCGTAAAGATCATGGGAACAGAGCATATAAAATATAACTTTATGCATTTCAAAAATATCGTCCAAATACTTGCACCGAGGAAGCTCATTTATAAGCTGCATTATTTTTGTTGTTGTTTTCTATCACATCATTTGCTTCAAAGGAAATTTCCAAAATATCCGGAAAATAATTTTGTGCTCAAAGGGATTCCAAGAAATCTGTTTCAACACTTAAATTGCTTTTAGAGATATATATGCTCCGTCACCCACTCATCAATTACATTCAATGTATTTGCATTATAGCTTAAAAGAGTATTTGAGTCCTTTCTGATTTATGCTACATGACCAGTCAGAAAGCTAACAACTGTGTTGTATGGAGAATTGAATTGTGAATTGTCTCTCTTTTTTTTTTAAACCAGGTCTGGATACAGTGTAGATATTGTCCCCATTTTTCCTCACCAAAGTCATAGAGATAACTTTAGTGATGGAATTAAGAGTGCATATGAAATTCCATCATAAAAATAGAATATCACATGATAGACTATATATAACAAATTCATATAATTTTAATTTATAGGGTGTTATATACACAACTGTGTATATTATATATGTATATATAACTTTTGTACATGTGTATGTGTGTATATATAAATCACAAAATCCACTGAATAGTCCATGATATGTTAAATTTTTGTTTAAACAAAGATAAATATATAGCAACCCAAATACCAAATGCAGCTCTATGGCTAGGGAAAATATCTCTGTTTATTCTATTCAGATAATTTTGCATAATGGTTGGTTATGGATTACTACATTTAAATGATATTCCATTATAAGAATTATTTTATTTTATTAGTGACAAGTTCATCAAAACTTAAGTCTCATGTGATGATTAGTAAAAATAAAGGCAAAAACAAACAAAATATGACAGAAAACCATGATTAAATTTATGCAGAGGGAAAATCCATTAACATCTTTCCAATCTGATTGTTAATGATTCACAATTATAGCATCAGATAGCATCCATTTTATGTCCTTAAAGCACTTAGCTGGGAAAATACCTTAGTAAGTTAGAATGATACCATTCATTAGCTTTTCACGAATTGAGAAACTGTTCTCACGGAAATTTGTTCGTATATTGGAAATTATTAGACAAGTGGGTTAGAAAAAGTAACTTGGAAATTTTTCTGGAACGTGTGCATTAGACGCCTTTTCTTTATGTTTGTGTCTTTTGAGAGCTTAAGAAAACAGAAATGATAAATGAATTAAGAGAGCAACTGAAGAGATAGAAGTAACACAAAATAGCAGTTAGGCATATCACAGATGTGGTGAAAGTAGAAAGCAATTATGGACAAATATCACAGTTTAGAAGGCCTTTCTTATTTATATTTATTTTTGAGAGAGAGAGAGAGAGAGAGAGAGCGCGCGCACGCGAGAGGGGGAGAGGGTAGAGGGAGAGAGAGAATTCCAAGCAGGCTCCGCGTTCAGTGCAAAACCTGATCCTATGACACCACAACGATGGCTTGAGCCAAAATCAAGATTTGGACACTCAACAGACTGAACAACCCATATTTATTTCTTTAGTCCCTCCTATGTGATAGACACTTTACACAAGCAATTTAATGTTTGTCACACATGTGTATATATACACAAATATTCAAATATTTCGTTGAAAATAAGGCTTTGAGTTACTTCATAGCTTTGCCAAATTAGACACACAGCTATTAAACTTTAGTACATTTCGCAGCAAATATCAAGTCCCATTTACAACCCCATCCTGTCTCACAAGGCTCTTGTCAATTATAATAATTCCCTAATTGTCAAAATAACTGCAGAATTAACTCTTATGTTTTACTATTATTGTATTCAAAAAACAATATGCATGCATAAAATTTATATAAAATATCGTGAACTGTGTATTTCAGTCCATAATTTTTTAAAGAAATCTTTTTGTTTATTTTATTCACTTCGACAGAGAGAGAGAGAGAGAAAGAGAGAAAGAAGGGGTGGAGGAGGGGCAGAGAGAGAGAGAGGGAGGGAGAGAATCCTAGCAGGCTCCAAGCTGTCAGCACAGAGGTGATGTGGGGCTCGATCTCATGAACCATGAGATCATAACGAGAGTCAAAATAGAGTCAGATGGTAACCGACTGAGCCACCCAGGTACCCGCAAAGCAATCTTTCTATTGTAGTATACAATGACCTCACTCTGGTTTAGGAAATCCTTGTATGCACTTATGTATCAATCCTCTTACAGTTTTTTAAACAGTTAATATATAGGTTGGAGTGAGATTAACTGATAGATATTTCTTTTCCCTTAGCACGTTACACTCATGATACTAGGGTCTATGATTATACGTCTATGGATGCTCAAGGTCTATCAAATGACTTGGCAATTACTCAATAAGTACTGTTTAAAGAAATTATACAATTCAGTAGTTGCCAGGCTTGCCTAAAAGTAGAACAAGTCTGATCGTCAGCTGACGTGGTGGATGTAGGCTGCAATTAATAATAATTCTCAAAGTAATGAATGTATGAGTCATTTTCATTTAGTTAGAAGTTTTATTGTGATAACTACAATAGCAAAAACTTGATGATTATCTGAATAATGAATTGAACAGTGATTCTGTCATAGTTCACTTGGAGTGAAATTGAAACACTTAATTGTGATTGACCTGTATGTATAAGAACCCAAGACTATATGACACTGTGAGCCTTGATAAGAAAATATGGGCCTGAGAAGAGTTTTTTGTTTGTTTGTTTGTTTTCCAAAAGGAGATATGTCTGCACAGATAATTCTAGTATATAGAATTAGGAAAACAGAGTGAACTCAAATTTCTTCTTCCAAAAAAACAGTGACCACTCCTAAAATTGTGTCTTACCCATGTTAGGTAGTTAATAAATTAATTCATCTTTCACTAAATCTATTAAGAATGTCTCTCAATTCCTGTTATATTATGACTGAAACCATCTCTTTTATTTATAAAAGTGCTGTTCCCATAGGCATTGAAGATCCCCTGCAAACTGATAGAAAAACGAAGTTGTGTAGGAATTCTGATAATTTTTTTTGTCAATCACTGCAACAGTTCTTAGATAGTTAACCATTGTGAGCATAATAATCTTGGCCTGAAAAGATGTATGCATGGGTGGGGCAGATATAGAAGTAGATAACGAATTTAATAAAACAGTTTTGTGCAGGAAACTGTTGTGGAGTGGATATTTGCCTTCTCCTCCCTTCAGTTAGTTGTTAAAGGTCTAATTTGATTTGGCTGTCTAGATGTGGGTGTGATATACCATAAAGAACATGATGCTGTAGAAGGAATGGCACATTGCTTTTCTGAGAATCAGTTTCAACTCTGTTACATAGTACATTTTGACAAGTTTAATTTTTTGAGGACTTAGCCTCATTGACACAGTTTTTTGACCTGAACCCTGATGGTGGTGATACCCAAAGGAATGCTTTTAAAAGAAAAAAATGTATGTGCCAATACATTTATACAGTATGCATTTAATGGCCACCTGCTATGTACCAACCCAAGGTGGTGCTTAAAACATTTCTTCTTTTGTTCTTTTAAGTTTTATTAAAAAAATCCATCTACATTTGATGCTTTTTCCAAATTGTTAACAAAATAAAATAAAAGAGATAAGAATATAGCAAATATGGAAACATTGAGCCTTAAGTATAGTGGCTGACCTGGCTAAAAGTTCAAGGGTTATAAAGGTTCTCCTCTGCTAATGCAACTTCAATTTAAATTGCATTTCTGCCATATCGCTAATTAAAGAAGTTAAGGAGTCAATCGCTAATATGCATTATTTCATTAATTAGCCACAGTTAAACTGATGTACATATATACTTGAAATCAGTACTCAAAATGTTTGCTAAGCTAAACAGAATTAAAGGCCCAAAAGATAAAGCAATATATTAAAAAAACCCTGCATTTGTTTATTTATATAACACCTTGCATATTTATAAAATATATATGAATAAAATAGATTTATTAATCTAAAAATGTAGATAAATGATTTTAGGTGGTTATTTACTTGAGAATTAAGTCCTCAGAGTTATAATATTACTTTAATAGGAAAACATAGATAAAACTATGGCATTAATCACATCCTCTTTACACCTTTGTTCTATGGGGGGGAAAAGGCATGCATTAAGGAAGTGCTTTCACTATCCTTGCACAATTATTTTGTTAAAATACATTAATAATCATTAAGCTACCTCCACCAAGCTGAATACAGTTTATGAATAAGATTTGAGTGAGAAAGGAAGGATTACTGAGACAACTTGACTACTGATGTTTGTTTTGCCTTCTAAATAAAAGATATATATACAAACAGAACAACGTTCAAAATATTTATGCGTATGTGTACTCAAAATCTGAAATGAAGTTTTCTCTTAAGAGAAAAAATAGAGCATGTTTTGTTTAATTATTTGCAAGCACTGGTGGTTTGGATACATACATGTACACACACACACACACACACACACATAAACCTTACAGAAAACACAATAATTACTGTAAATTGACTTGAGACATGATGGAAGAGGAACATGAGTGTATACAAACATTAATTAAGATTTCCAAACGGTAAAACTATTACAATTAAGAAAAAAATTGCTGTAACCTCACAAGCAGAACTCTGTGAGAATAAAGAAAGCCACGACTTTGAAACAAAATTTTACTGATACTGTTGGTTTAACAAACCGAAAAAGAAACACAATTAGATGATATAATTGCACTGCTATTGCTTTTTTGGGGGGAATATGTGAAATATTGTTTCATGATCAGATTGAAAATGAACTATTTAAAATATTTCACAAACCATCCAGGAAGAAAAAAAACTCTTTTGTGTTTCCTTAGCACTCAGCATATACCTCTATCATCTATTGCACCCTCCCAAACTCATTACTTGTAGTCTTATTTTCCTGTTCTCCATTCCTTGTGCAAGAGAATTCTACCAATGTCCCCTAAATCAAATTGATTGGCTACAAGGCATCTCAAAGTAACATACTCCAAACCTGATTCTTTTCATTCGGACCTGTTCTTAACACAGTTTCCCAATCTCCTTTAATGTTCCCAAGATTAAGGACCTGGTATTCTTTATATCTATATATTTATATTTATTCAATAATATAGGAAATCCTTCCAATCAAATCTCAAATTTGTCACCATCAACTATCACCCTAGTTTGAGACACTATTTTTCATTTACCCCATAGATTATAAGGGCCTCTTGTACATTTCTCCTGCTTCTACTTTTGCAATCCTACTCCGTAGTCTCATCCTAGCAGCCACTGTGATCCTGTTAACGTTTAATCATGTCACTTTATTTTTAACCTCAGCTCCCTCCATGGCAACACATGTCATACAAGGTCCTATAAAATTCAGTCCTTTCTTAATTCTCTAACTTTTTCCCCTAGTCTTCAGCTTTTGCTGACTGTACTGTACTCAACCTCCTTACTGTCTCTGAACACTTCAGAGACTTCACGGCCTTTACCATACTTCCTTCCTCTGAAGTTTCAGCCTGGTTCACTTCTTCAAATTCTTCAAATATTTACTCAAATGCAACTCTCTCATTGAGACCACATTTGACAGCCATACTTAGAATTGGAACCTCTCTCTCCAGCACACTCTATTACCCTTCTTTCCTTTGTTTGTGTTTTTTTTCCCTCAAAGTACTTTATTACTTTGTAACCTACCACATGATTTACTAATTTATTTGGTTTAATCCGGCTTCCTCCAAATGAGAAGCGATCATTTTGGTTTTAACGTTTATTGTGTTGTTCTCTAATAGATCCTCAGATAATTCCTGGAATAGAGGCACTCAGCAAATAGTGATCCAATAAATTATTGCATTTAAATATATCACTTAATAACCTAGATCTTGAACTATTCCTTTCAACCATGTCTCCACATATAACAACTGGGTCATCATATGTCACCTTGAGATGACATTAGTTAGCTTTACCAAATGGATGTACATAAGATCCATGAGTCTATCTATGGACTTACCAATGCCAGTGCTTACAATGGTTATGGGCAGCAGACTGTCAAGCATTTTTTCTCATGGGCTTTTCACAATGTTATTCTTACTATAAGTACTCTAAATTCATTTTGTAAACTAATTTTGATATTCTTTTTTTAATGTTAATTTGAGAGAGAGAGAGAGAGAGAATGAAAGAGGGGCAGCGAGAGAGGGAGACACAGAAACCAAAGCAGGCTCCAGGATCTGAACTGTCAGCACAGAGCCCAATGCGGGGCTCGAACTCATGAACAGAGATCATGACCTGAGCGGAAGTCGGATGCTTAACCCACCAAGCCACCCAAACGCCCCATAGTTTTGATATTCCAGTGGGTATACAGTTGACAAAAACAGTGGTCAGAACACCTGGGTGGCTCAGTTGGTTAAGCGTCTGACATGGGCTGAGGTCATGATATCACGGCTTCAATGAGTTTGAGCCCCGTGTTGGGTTCTCTGCTGTAAGTGCAGAGCCTCAGAGCCCGCTTGTGATCCTCTGCTCCCCACCCCCGACTCTCTCTCTGCCCCTCCCCTGCTTGCTGTCTCTCTCAAAAATGAATAAACATGAAAAAAAATTAAAAACCAGTGGTATAAAAAGACAAAAAGGCTTTTATGCCTGTTTCCAGGTTCAAATATTCTTTCTGAATATTTTAAATTTGGTATGTTAAAAAATTTCTAAAATTATGAGACAGAAATCTATTATTAATCCACAGTTTTCTTACAACCTCTTCAAAATAGTGTGTATGATAGATGGGATAAGGCACGCACTATTTGTTGCCTTGCTTCACTCCTTTGGAGATAAATAATGTCTTTTGCACAGCATTTCTAACTCATCTAATTCAGTCTGATTTGATACTTCCATTGGGAAGTATAGATCATCTGAATTGATTGCTTTGGGAAGTCTCAACAGATATTTCATATTCAGTGGATTAACATAAATAGCGGGCTGTGGTTTTACATCTTGTTCTAAAGGCCGACTATTATTTGGACCCAATGCTGCCCTTTTTACCAGCAAAATACAAAGCAGGATAATCTGTGAAAACATAGGTGATAGGCCATACTTAAGAAAATTCTGATTTTGTAGATCTGGATATGCACATCAATTTCAAAAGCAATCTAAAACTTCTTAAGCCATTTTAATCTATATCCTCAATGAGGATCAAAGAAGTAAGGTAGAAATATAAATTCGGGAATATAATTTTATATTGTCTGGCTCATTTCTATTTGATTTCCTCTGTCTATCTCATGCTCCCCACCAGAGAAATGTTTGAAAAGTTAAAATTTGTCCATGTTTGTTTAAGTAGACATAAATGGCAATCCTAGGTCATGACCATTTAGCTGGAAAAAAAACCAAGTCATATTGTTGTATGGGATTTCTTAGAATAAAATTATTAGGCAGCCCATGGGGAGTTATTCTCATTTATATTCCTTTATTTAATGAATATTTGTGTATTATGTACCATGTGTCAGGCTTTGTATTAGACTTGACTCATGAGCAATAAAGTCAGAGTTCCTAATTTCATGGAGTTTACTTTCTAAGTAGGAATAGAAATACTAATTCACTAAGCAAATAAACCACAAAATAACAAACTGAAAAGGCTTTATAACCGGTTATTATAATAGCCAAAAAAGTATATGGTGTGTGTATGGGTGTGTGTGTGTGTGTGTGTGCGTGTATGTGTGTGTGTGTGTGTGTGTGTGTGCGTAGGCATGCATTGATAGTATTGGTAGAATGCTGGTGCTGGGATTAGTTCTTATAGAAGTTAAAGAAGCTATCTCCGAAGGGGTAACAGATGTAGCCTGAATTGATTTGTATTTTTAAATACATTTTACCCACTATTTGGGAATGGATATTTGGGGGTCCAAGAGGAAAAACGTGGAGAGAGTTAAAGGCATCTTCACTGGTTGACTATAAAACATAAATACAGAGGGATAGGCATACATTCTTGACTTCCCACAGTACAGAATTATGACAGGAACAAGAGGAATTTACCACAATACAAACAGTATTTGCTCCAAGAGACAAATACTAGCAAGTGTCAACAGATCCAGAAGGTATTATAAATGCTATACTTTATAATTCATCGAACCCTCACTACAATCTTATTGAGTAGATACTGTTTTCCTCATTTTATAAATAAGAACACATGGCACAGAGTTTAACCACTGAAAATTGTGTATCTAGTAAGTAACACAGCATCAGTTTGAGCCCAGAAACCTTATTCCTGAGCCTAAGCTGTTAATGATGGTAAAGTATCTGTGATTTTGCTATAATTCTATGGGAGGAGACCAGCTAATTACAAGGTGTTTTGATCAAACTTTGCTTCACAGTGGACCCAGTAGAATCTTGGAGTCATCTGTAATTATCCTGTCAGGTCCTGGGCCTTTGCTGCGTATTATTAATTCTAAAGTTGAAATGGAGGGGAAAAAGACCCAGTTTGGCCAACTCAAGAGTGAAAGAGAAGAACAAAGTCAGAAGACTGACAATATCTCAAGAATTACTATAAAGCTATAGTAAGCAAGACAGTGTGATGTCAGCAAAAGAACACATAGATCAATGGAATGAAATAAAGAGCCCAGAAACAGACCCCCAGAAATACAGACAACTGATCTTTCACAAAGGAGCAAAAGCAATACGATAGAGCAAAGATAGACTTTTCCACAAATAGTGCTGGAACAACTGGACACCCACATGCAAAAAATGAATCTGGACACAGACTTATGGTGATATCCTTTTAGACACCATATAACAGGACTGATCAACTAAAAAAAAATAACAAGCTTGGCTTCAATAAAATTACACTTCTCTGCAAAAGACAGTGTGAAGAAGATGAAAAGATAAGTCACAGATTTGGAGAAAATATCTGCAAAATACATCTCTAACAAAGGACTATTATAACATATACAAAGAGCTTTTAAAACTCAATAAGAAAATGAACAAGTTGATTAAAAAAATGAGTAAAACACCTTAACAGACATCTCATCAAAGAGGATATACAAATGGCAAATAAGCTTGACATTTTATCTTATTAGACAATTCCAAATTAAAATAACAACTACCACTACGCACCTATCAGAATAGTCAAAATCTGGAACTGATGACACCCAATGCTGGCAAGGATGCGGAGCATCAGGAAGTCTCATCCATTGCTGGATTTCTGGTAGGCATGCAAATTGCCACAGCCACTTTGTAAGACAGTTTGACGGTTTGACACTTTGACAGTTTACCATATGATCTAGCAATTATGCTCCTGGAATTTACCCAAGTGAGTTGAAATTTACATCCACACAAAACCTGAACATGAGTGCTTATAGGAACTTTACTCATAATCATCAAAACTTGGAAGCAACCAGAGATGTCCTTCAGTAGGTAACTGGATAAAATTTGGTGCATCCAGACAATGAAATATTACTCAGCACTAAAAAGGTAGAAGCTATCAAGTCACGAAAAGACGGAGAAAGCGTAAATGCATATCACTAAGTGAAAGAAGTCAATATGAAAAAAAATATGATTCCAAATATGGCATTTTGGGAAAGGCAAATGTATGGGTACAATAAAAAATCAGTGGTTGACAGAGGTTAACAGGAGGTAGAGATGGAATCCAGAGAGTTTTAGGGCATTAAAGAGATTCAATATGATACTACGACGGTAGGTCTATGTCACTATACCTTTGTTCAAGCCCATGGAATGTACAACACCAAGAGTGGCCCCTAATCAAACTGTGGATATTTGGGTGATATTTATGTGTCAGTGTAGGTTCACTGATCATACAAATGTACCACTTTAGTGCTCGGTGTCAGTAAGAGAAGCTCTACCTGCCTGAGGCCCCTGGGGTACATGGGAAGACTCTGTACTTTTGGCTCAATTTTGCTGTGACCTAAGACTACTCTAAAAAATTAAGTTAATTATTAAAAAAAAAAAATCATCCTGGGGCACCTGGGTGGCTCAGTCGGTTAAGCTTCCAACTTTGGCTTAGGTCACGATCTCGCGGTTTGTGAGTTCGAGCCCCGCGTCGGGCTCTGTGCTGACAGCTTGGAGCCTGGAGCCTGCTTCGGATTCTGTGTCTCCCTCTCTCTCTGCTCCCCCTCTGTTCATGCTCTGTTTCGTTCTCTCTCAAAAACAAACATTAAAAAAATTTTAAAAAATCATTCTGAACCGAATTTAACCACCAGTGTGTTGAAACATCACACGAACATATAGCATTTCACTATAAGTGCTCAGATAGAGTATTTTTTTATTGTCCTTAGAACATAAAAAAATATTTATAGAAGGCATGCTGGTTTTATCCTCTTTTCCTATTTGGTTAAACCCATTTTTTTTCTTAACTGAATTGCAAAGCATTTGAGTAGAGTTTCTCTTAAAAAGCAGCTGGCAAAAACTGACATACAGATGTTTGTACCCTCTCATCTCTCACAGCACATGACTTAGTTCGATCACACCCAACTGTGTGACTTTTAGCAACGTTTTGAGACATTGGTAGTTTGTACCCCCTTTGATATCATTGCACGGTTCTTGATAAATAGTGATTTATGGTATATGTTTTTGGAAAAATAAAGTACAGGTTTTCTTTTATTATTATTTCTAAATAATTAAGATTATTATTTCTTTTATTTTACATTTTATTATTATTTCTGAATAAATAAGATTATTATTTTTAAATAATCTTCCTTCTTTTTCTAAAAAAATATATATAGTTTTCACTAAACAAACAAACCATCTGTGGAAGTTTTTTCTCTAGCAAGTAACATTTCCTAGAGCAAATTTAAGGTGAATTGTTCTATTTCTCTCCTCTTCAGAACATACACTTTGTGTTGCAATGTCATCTGAAAGTGGAGATTTGTCAGCCTAGTGACAACCAGAACTCTAAATTGAAGCTAACTTCTGACCTCATGTGGTGATATCAATGCAGGTAACTGATAAGACAATCAAATGAACAAAAAACTTGAAAGTGTGCCAGGTTGAATTTTATGCTTATAGCAATTAATATAATTAATTGTTTGGGAATCCATTTTTTCTAAAACAATGTAATTAATGAATCTAAATCTTAGCTTCACTAATGGCAAGGTTTTAATTTATTCAAAACTGGCTTCTAAGGGCGCCTGAGTGGCTCAGTCGGTTGAGCGTCCAACTTCAGCTCAGGTCATGGTCTTGCAGTTTGTGAGTTCAAGCCCCGGCATCGGGCTCTGTGCTAACAAACAGCTCAGAGCCTGGAGCCTGCTTCAGATTCTGTATCTATCTCTCTCTCTCTCTCTCTCTCTCTCTCTCTCTCTCTCTCCCTCCCTCCCCTGCTCATGCTCTGCCTCTCTCTCTCAAAAATAAATACATATTAAAAAAAAACCTGGCTTCTTATTCAAATCCATTAATTACTCAGCAACTTTAGTATAATTTCAAAACACATTTAAAAATTTCACCAATATCCCCCATCTTTACAATGATGAGGTGGGAATAGATATTTCCATGTGTCTATCTGTCTTTACAGGCAAACCCTTTCAGCAATAGATAATGATCTCTGGGTTAAATTCTGGCACAATTCTGGGTTAAATTCAAGTCACATGGTCTTCCTGACCATTCTTCCCAGTTCTGTTGATCCAAAGAGAGCTGGCCATTTGTTTCTTCAGATGAAGTTTACCATGTCATTCTGGTAATATGGATCTTTTTTCACTCAGCAGACACTCACAGTCTGGATTTCTTCTCATTTTTCTTTATCAAAGATTCCAGAAATGCCTTTGTTGCATCGACACCTTGCCTTTTGGGCTCTTAAGGAAGCTTAGTTATAAGTCAAACCTATTGTAATGCCCACCCTTCTCATATGTCTAGAGACTGGGGGAGGGTGGAAAGAGAATGGTCTCTCTCTTACTTCTAATTCTCTTTTTGCCAAAAATGTTTATTTTCCTCTCATATCTTGGAATTCTTTTCTTCCTCCCTTGTGGCACAAAGACAATAAAAGCATGTCACAGGATGCTGTTTTAGTAACCACGTTTTTTCTTTTTTGTGTAAAATTTTATGACAAGTTGACAAAAATCATTCTTTCTAACAACCATGTTTACAACACTGATTCTCATTAATAGGTCTTACAAAGATGATTAAAAGCAGAAGAAATTTCATCTCAGTGGGGAGACTAGATTGCAAGAAGGAATAAGCAAATAAAATGACGAATATAAAGTGTGAATGTTGACTGACTGCAAAAAAAAAAAAAAAAGATTTTTTTTGAGTTTCAAAAGTTTTCAAACCAAAACGCCAAATGAATTAATACACAGGAGGGAGGTGCTGAGAAACAATTTGTTAAAACCTTTGTATTACTTGGAATGAGAAGACAGAGTGATTAACTTAAATACTAAAAACACAGATAGGCATTTAAAAATTTCTACAGTAAATATATTTTTAAATGGGATTATAGTGTTCAAGTTTCAGGCAACTTTGAATGACTTGTAGATGCAAAAAATTAAAAAAAAAAAGAAAGAAAATGGGAAAAACATACATGGAAAGCCAGAAGCATGGGGGAACCACAAATTAGATGGTGGTCAAATAAGAAGACAAATTCGGAGAAAGAAATATAAACACATTTGTGTAAATACAAACAGGTCAAGGAACAAAGTATAACACAAATTAGAAAATATTACAAACTGAAAATCGGTAACTTGTGGATCAATACATGTCATAAATGTAATTCATTTTGTTAATAAAAGAAAAAAGAAAAGAACACATGATCATCTCAATAGATGCAGAATATACATTTGAAAAAAGTCAACACATACATGACAAAAACAATCTCATTAAAGTAGGAATAGTTTTTTTTCTTATTCTTATAATATATCAATGAAGGTCTACAGTACTCCTAACATTTAATAAAATATTGAGTTATCTTTCCCTGATTCAGAAATGAAGGATGCATCATATCATCACTTCAATTCAACACTGCCCTTGAGATTCTAGCGAGCATATTAAGTTAATAAAGACCAATAAGAGATATTAAAAACCCTAAAATCAATATAATTATCATTCAAGGATAATTTGCTATTTTATTAAAATTAACTAAAATTACCTAAGTACATGGAGAACTATACCATACCCTGGCTATAGAATCTCATATCATAAACATATCAGTTCTCTTTTTTTTTAAAACATTTTTTAAAAATGTTTTTATTTATTTTTGAGAGAGAGAGAGGCAGAGCATGAGCAGGGGAGGGGCAGGGAGAGAGGGAGACACAGAATCTGAGACTGGGGGCTTGAACTCACAGGGTGTGAGATCATGACCTGAGCTGAAGTCGGACGCTTAACCGACTGAGCCACCGAGGTGCCCCAACATATCAGTTCTCTTAACACTCATCAAGAGGTTCTAAAAATCTAATGAAAATAGAACAGGTTTATGAGAATTCTTAAAAGCTGATTCTCAATATCTATGGCAACACAATGGCCTGGAGTAATCAAGATATTTAAAAAGACCATGAACAAGATGAAGTAAGCATGTTTACCAGATATCAAACATTATCATAAAGCTATATTAAATAAGACAATATTTTATGTGTGTAGGGATGAATGAATTAATGAATGCATCAAAAGCAGACCAATATAATTAAAGTCCTGATTTATAACAAAGCAGAAGATCAGAGTGAAAAATACTTGCGATAAGTTTCACCACACTTAAATTAGGTATATCTGGCTTTATAAAATAGAAGACATTTCACTACCAATTAATAATAAGAGATAAAGAACTCCTAAACCACTGAAGAAAAAAACTCAAGCTTCTTAATATGAAAATGGGCAGATATTTTGAAAGGGATATCTAGAAGAAGAAACCTATATGTCCTATAAGCCTGAAACTACTTGACATTACTTATCAAGGAACTGCAAAGTAAACCCCATTAGATATACACCTTGGCAAACATTTTAGAAATTTAATAACTTTAAGTATCGGTGACAATGTGGAAAAATTGAATACCTGCTGTAGAAAATGATGAATTTTCATAAATCCACTTTGGGAACCACTCCTTCATTTCTAGTAATTTTAAAATTAAGTACTTTATAACTTAGTAATTCCATAGGTAAATTTATTTTAGAGACTGACTTCTACATATGCACCAGAAAAAAAATATAGACAAAGTAGTAACCAAAACACCCATCAGTAGCAGTATAGAAAACAGATTGCAACGCAGTCATATATAGGATATCATATAGAATGAATTATTGCTTTGTGGGACAATACTGAAAAATCTCAGGAACATACTATTAATTAAAAAGAAAGTCTCAGAGTGGATGTAAACTCTATCAAAATTTCAAAAGCATGCAGATTTAAATATTCTCTTGTGAAGGATATAAATATATGTTCCAAAATCATAGAGAGGAAGAATACAATGGCCAACACAGAAGAATGGTTTGCGTTGAGAAGGCAGAGAATGGAATGGAATCTAGTACAGTATACAGGCTCTCTATATATGATTAAAATATATTTTTCCTTTAGCTAGGTCATAAATACACTATTCTATTTTGCATCGCTTTCATCCTAGTATCTGAATTAATATTAACATACAAATGCATATCAATACAATATGAAGCATTGGATATATAATTATTAAGTATTCAATATTTAATAAAAATATTATTAAGCAATTAGCTTTTTGGGGTACCTGGGTGGTTCTGTTGGCTCATCGACTGACTGTAGATTTCAGCTTAGGTCATGATCTCACAGTTTATGAGTCTGAGCCCCACGATGGGCTCTGTGCTAACAGCGAGGAGCCTGCTTGGGATTCTCTCTCTCTCTCTCTCTCTCTCTCTCCCCTCTCCCTGCCCCTACCCAGCTCTCTCTCTCTGTCGTTCTCTCTCAAAATAAATAAATAAACATTTTAAAAAATAAAATACAAAATAAAACAATAAAAACAATGAGATCTTCTAAATTAGTCAAAAAATTTGGCAGTGATAATCCAGGTTAAAAAAAAATAGCCTGATTAAATTTAATGGCAAGATGCAATATTTCATTTTGGTTAGATTGGTTAAAGTGAAGAATCTCTGAAAGGAAATAAAAAAGGATGATAAAAGATTGATACAGTGTGTCAGACAATTATGCTCTAACATCAAGTCTGGGAACTGTAACTTTGATTCTATTGGTGGTTAGATTCATTGTATATTTTGCTTTTTTTAAAATGTATTTATTTACTTTGAGAGAGAGAGACAGAGAGAGACAAAGAGAGCACATAGGGGAGGGACACAGAGGGAGAGAATCACAAGCAGGCACCACACTGTCAGTGCAGAACCTGATGTGGGGCTTGAACTCACCAACATGAGATCATGACCTGAGCCAAAATTAGGAGTTGGTTGCTCAACCAACTAAGCCACCCAGGCATCTGATTGTATATTTTTCAACTACAGGGCTAATATGACACTAATGTACAATTGCTGTTCAAAGTATCAACAGTTACCCTTAGTCTTTTCAATGTTAATGAAAATTTGTAATAGCAAAATTGCCTAGCAGTAAAAAGAGGGCTTTGTGGAATAAAGTGGAGATCAATTTCAGAAATTCTTGGATTCACTTCTCAGCAATTCTTGTAAGTCTTGCAAAATTGAATTCCCCTCTCCCATAGTTTCACAATTTCCACTGTGATTAATGTTTGTTTTAGCAAGGTCAGATGGGTAAAATGTATTGATGATGTTCAGTTACAATGTCAAGTTCCCTTGGACTATATAGTTCCTGCTTGTGCTTTCTTACCAAGAGAAAATGGAGACCAGTTCCCAGAGAGCAGTGGATCATGCCCTCCCAAGGGGTACTCTCAAAGGGACTCACATGTACACAGTAAAGACTACAGTGCCTTGCCCTTAGCAAGTAGTTATTTATTATTAAGTTATATATGTTATATTATTTTCTGAACTTTCAGGGATGAAACACACTATCGGCAATTAATAAACATTATTGACTCTGTAATGAGCAGAAAACTGCAGTCATAATAAATTATCCATCTCCAGCCTCTGGAATTTGTGATCTAAGATGTAAATTATTCCAAGGACAATTTCAATGATGAGTACACTATTGGAGAAATATGTAATTTAAATGACAGATATAATTGCCCAGTTTAGAGTTCTTTTTCTGAGGTTCCTCACCTAAACTACGGGAATCATATTCCCCAATCCAAAAGAGAAATAAATTGTTGACTCCTATATCCTTGAAGAATGAAAATGCCAGTAAAATGCTTCAGATACAAACAATAGGATAGAAAAGGAAATGCCAGCCTGCTTAAATAGTAAGTATAACAGAAGAATTCTTTAAAGAACCCTTCAGGAACACTAAAGTACAAATATCCATCTTTCAGTTCTTTAGTATTCCGGTCTTGACCAAGGACAAATAAAGACCAGAGCATATTACCACTTGCTTTGTTAAAAGCTGAATTCCTCCCTTTTCTTTTGCTTGCCATAGTGCAGTAAGTTTCCTGAATGATAAACAAGTTTTCTTTTTTCTTTTTTTTTTTTACATGTGATCTGAATATATTTTAAGAGAAATAAAAAAGTGTACTCTTTGAAAAAAAATTCTGGTGATCAACATATTGCAGAAGTGTTGTTTGTGATACTATCTTGTTAGACATTGCAGGCAT
The DNA here is from genome assembly GCF_018350195.1 of Panthera tigris. Taxonomy (NCBI): domain Eukaryota; kingdom Metazoa; phylum Chordata; class Mammalia; order Carnivora; family Felidae; genus Panthera; species Panthera tigris. Next base: position 32,983,914 of record NC_056660.1, on the reverse strand, counting down.
TAGAAATTAATTTTTTAAGCTTTTGCTCTCATTTAATTAATCAGAGAAAAAAATCCTGTTTAATAATTAAACAAACTGTTTAAACATTAAACACCAAGTCTGGTTTTTTTTTATTATTTTCAAATATATAACTGATACAAAGGTTGTGTGGGGATTAGTTTCAATTCTTCCATTTAATGTCCATGTTGCCCATGCAACAAGATGTAAAAATAATTTGTCAGCATATGCCCCTGCTAATCAGTGCAGGTAAAATCAGTTGTAAATAACTCTTCATTTGTGTATATTTTGTAAAAATATTGTCTCAAAACAAATATAAGTCATTCAATCAACCACTCACACACACACACACACACACACACACACACACACACACACACATATATACACGCAATAATAATAGCAGCAACAGAATCGGTGACAATAACTTTCCTAAAGGGAATGCATTGCCAAATCTTCTGGCTACCTTCTGGTCTAGGAACCAACAGTATATTCATATTTTTATTACATTAATCAGAAGTATCAGCTTCTGGTTTTGGAAGCTACATTACTCACAACAGATCTGGCCACACCATGGCTCAGCAGCACACTGGAATCCGAGCAGCCAGAAATTCTCCTTTCTCAAGAGCTCTTCAACAGAAATAATATCGTTTTAGGTTTTAATTTTCTCCTTTTCAGAAATAGGACATTTTGCGTGTATTAGATTTCCTAAATAACAGTAAGTTTAAAATGTTCATGGGGCTGCATTCTATTTGTATTAATGTAGCTCCATGTGAAAGCGGGGAGAATATTTAAAAATCTTTTTGATCTCACCAAATGATAGCAGAGAGAAAATTTTCAGGCCAGTAGTAGAAAGAAATGGTTAAAATGATGTCTTTATGATATACAGTATATGTTAAGTGTCTCTGATATGTCAATTTACAACAATTTGGATAATTCAGCACTGTCTGCATGTTTTTGTTGTTGTTGTATTTTTTAAGTTTATTTATTATTTTGAGAGAGCATGAGCACAAGCAGGGGAGGGGAAGAGAGAAGGAGAGAGAGAATCCCAAGCAGGCTTTGCACCATCAGCCCAAAGCCTGACGTGGGGCTCGAACCCACAAACCGTGAGATCATGACCTGAGCCAAGATCAAGAGTTGGACACTTAACTGACTTCATCACCCTGTGACAAGTGCCCTGTCTGCATGTTTTTTAGAGCAAGCACATATTTGAGGAGTAAGAATTTTTATCATAACCCCCACAAAATGCTATTTGCTTAGTATTCAGTATCGAAAACAGTCAATATCATAAAACTATAGACAAAAATTTTACACTTAGAGAAAAGAAAAATTAGGAAGGAATGAGAATCTGCATCTTCTCCTGTATTTAACTGATAAACTCTGATTAGAGACAATATATATTTTGTCAACTTGACTTTTCACGTGCTTGACAAATGCTTTGGAGTCTCTCAAAAAATAAAGCTCTGGAACTCTAGCAACCCATGTGATTTGTGCTTCAAACTTATGTAATTTAGATGAGGACATAGCTAAATCTTAAAATTACCTTAGTATTTTAAATGCTTTTAACTTACCTAAATCAAATGCATACTTAAAATCTAAGCATTGAAAAATAAACAAAAATATTTAAGATTTAACAATTTTTTTTCTCTATACAGGATATTTTTTAATCAATTTACAACTCCTCAAAGCCATTTATCTATCATTAAAATAAAATCCTTCCTTTGATCAGTGATTCTTACCCAAAGACCATTGTAATTAATCACATAAATGCAACGAGTGGCTTACTTTAAATTCTAGAACACAAGTTATGTTCTAGAGGATGTATTTGTGTGTGCATGTGTGCCAATACCAAAGTGTTTTGACTAGAGTTATAAATATTGTGCTACCATGGAGAGCAGAGATCAGCAAACTTGTTTTGTAAAGTGCTGTACCCTAAGCTTCTTGGACATCTTTGAGCCATAACATCTTTGTTGACACTGCACAACTCTGCCATTTCATTATAAAGCAGCCATAGGTAGTCTCAGAAGTGTTCATTCCAGGGAGGCAATTGTTAGTAATTATCAGTAAATTATTACTAATATATTAGCAAGTATATTGGCAAATATATAATATATAGCATACATACATTAATAGAATATGATAGAACAAATAAATTTATCAGAAAATGGGGAGAAATATATGAATAGGAGCTCCACAATAATAAAAACCATGGAATATAATAGCCATGGAATATTCAACTTTACTAATGATTAGAAAAACACAAATGAAAGTAACCCTGAAGTAGTTCTTTTCCAACCTCACCCCCAGCTTGTATAATATTGGAGAAAAAAGAGTAGTATCACATACTTATTGTGTTATATGAATTTGGAACAACATATTTTGATGGCATTGCCAAAATAATGCAATTCTACTGAAGAGTCGCATCCTATGAAAATAGTTACTCATATACAGAAATACAGGCATAGATAGGCAACATCACAGATACACAGCAAGACAACAGAAAAAAACAAAACCTATAGTATTTTTATGTATTAGTTTCCTAAAGCTGCCATAGCAAAGTACCATGGACTGCATGGTTTAAAGCAATAGAAATCCATAAGCTCACAGTTTTGAAGTCTACAAATCCCAAATTAAGGCACCAGCTGGGCTATGCTCCTTATAAAGCCTATAAAGGAGTATCTTCCCTTTCCTCATCCCAGCTTCTCATGATAGCTGTTGTCCCCTGGATTTCTTGCCTTGCAACACTTTAATCTCTGCCTCTGCTGTCGCATGCTGTTTCTGCGATGTGTTTCTATTCACATTATCTTTCTTCTTCTTGTAAGGACACTGATCATACCGGAATAAGAGGCCATCCTACTCCATCCATCTTAATTAATTGCATCTGCAATGACCCTATTCAAATAAATTCATATTCTGAGGTAGTGGGGTTAGCACTTCTTTATCTTTTGGGGGAACACAACTCAACTCTCATAATACCGTTATTTGTATATATTTGATGTATGTAAAAATGGAGTACTGCACAACTAATAAAGTATGAGGCGAAGCCAATATATGCTAAAATGGAATGATGTTACTAATACATTCTCTTTTTTTTTAATTTTTTAAAAGTTTATTTAGAGAGAGACCAAGACAGTGCAAGTGGGGGAAGGGCACAGAAAGAGAGGGAGACAGAGAGTCCCAAGCAGGCTCTGCACCATCAGCTTGGAGCCTGATGTGGGGCTTGAACTCGCAAAACCGTGAGATCATGACCTGAGCTGAAACCAAGAGTTGGACGCTTAACTGACTGAGCCACCCGGGCACACCTAATATATTCTTAATTTAGAAAGAAGTCATAGATCATTGTTAATGATACATTGTTAATGATACATTGTTAATGAAACATTGATAATGTTGGGCACCTAGGTGGCTCAGTCATTTAAGCATCAGATTCTTGATTTCAGTTTAGATCATGATCGCCATGAGATTAGCCCTATGTGGGGCTCCAAGCTGGGTGTGGAACTCTGCTTAAGATTCTCTCTTCCTCTCCCTCTGCCCCTCCCCCACTTGCATATGCACACTGTCTCTCTCTCTCTCTCAAAAAAAAAAAAATATATATATATACACACACACATCATGTCTATATAAACCTATATGTATATGTGAAGAAAGATGTGATTTTTAAAATGCTGAAATATTATGCAACATGCTATATTCAGTGTTTCATTATTTGGGAATGGGAGATCAGGTGAAAGAGAACTTGTATTTTCAACTCTTCATAGATCTGTGTTATTCAGTTAAAATAAACAAGTAGGATTGGTGTCTTGATAATTCCAAACCAGAAGCAATGCAAAAAGTAAACGTAATACCTATTATCAAAACAAGACGATGTGTAGTTTAATTTCTTCCTCTCCTTCCAAAATAAAAGGGGGGGGGAATGAAAACAAATGGCAATAAATATACTGAGTTCACTAGTAGCCAAAGGTAGATTCCACTTATGCTTATCTAATTAAGAAACACTGATGCATTTGTATAGAAAGAGTAGGAAGAAGAACTAGAATATTTTTAATATTTCAAGAGGATAGATTGTAAAAAAAAGTTTAAGATTCCCGGTAGTCATCAAAAGCCAACCAACTATTGATATCCTTCTACCTGTAATCTAATCCTTTGATTAGGAAACTGACTTAAGGAAAAACGCAATGGTATATGTAAAAATTGCATTGTCAATTCAGAGCAACAAATAATTACATGAATATGTAACGTAGTGAACATAGTTAATGATGGTTGAAATGTTATATTATCATTAAAATATTTTTTCTAAATATATAATGATATAAGGAAATTTATATGATATATTATTAAATGAAAAGAACGATTTGGGAAAGTTTTATATTCAGCAACATATGCAGTACAAACATAGCACATTCAAACAATCTATCCATATCAGAAAAAAATTCAAGAACACACATAAAATATTAGCAATAATTACTGAGGAGATGGAAAATTGCTATTTTATGGTTGTTCTTTGGACAAACTGCCCTTCTATTGCTCATTTGTTAAACTATGAAATACTCATTACTTAATATAAAAAAATAAACATGACTTTTAACGAAAAGCAAACTTGGAACATTTCATCAATGGCTACCCCATACAGATTTTCGCTAGCATGAAAGCAGTAATGTCTTTCTTTACTGCCATTTTCACCACTTATAAAAATAAATCAAAGCCCTTTACATTGTTTGATGAAATGAGGATCTTTTGATTTTTTGAGTCTATAATCTGGAAGACAGTGCTGTTCTTGTAAAAATAGACACTGCTCTAAGGGAAGGGCAGACAAAAGCAAAGCCAGGTCATTTTTTAAATATGCATCATGTTTCTGTCCTCAATTCATTTTCTCATTAGTGAATAAATACCTCTCTTTTCACATATTCTGCCAGATAACCTTTTAAGATTCATTAGCTTTTTTATTTGTGTGATGAAGTTTCTCTGTTGAATCACAAACTGCTTACTTAATAGATACTTTGCTTTCTACTAAAATTAAGAATTTTAAGAAATATTTAAGTATTATTAAAACTCTAGTACTGTCCTCTGCATATCTGTGCCTTTGGCAGTCTCTGTTGAGAATGAACTTTTTTGGCCTTATTTAATTCTTTCTGGCCTTTCTTAATTTCTTTAATTTTACATTTTACATTTCCTAAATTTTATTTAGATATAAAGTGCTTTCGAGTTCTATTTTTGGGCTTAGATATCTTCCCTAAGTAATTGAGCAAAATTCCATTCTGTTCTGAGACTCATTTATATAAGCACATTGATTAAATATGTTGATAATAGATTTTAACCCATTTCTTAATTATGAATGAAAATACTTGTATAGAAGAGTTCTATATAGTTCAAAAATTTTTTTATTAGTTTTACTATTGTTCTAATGTGATGGGAAATATAGACAGATGTGTAGAGATAAGATATATTTAAAAGTTTCCTTCCATTATTTCTTTTTTTTATCCACTTGCATCGAAGATCCAAGAATCCTTTATCAAGATTTATTTACTTGCAACTCTAGGGCCTTTTAAGAGGATAGACACTTGGAGTTACAGAGCTCATACTTTATCAGGCAGTGTATTTTCCTATGTGAGATTAAGAGTTTTGTCTAGACCAGGTTCAAGTGACTAAAGACAGTGAGTACAAGCAATTCCCCAGGGAAATTATTTCGGGAACTAGCAGCTCTCACTAGCCGGAGCCATGCTGCAAATACTGATTCTGATATTAATCTGTAGAAGAATTTATCTCGGACAAGTGAGAAAAGATCTGTGGCTCAAGTCATGGGAAAGCTGTCTAGAAAAAAAAAAAAAAAAGAAAGAAAGAAAGAAAAAAACTTTTAATCTATTTTAGGGGCTAATCTGAAAGTTCCCAAGGGACAAACAAAATATCTTCAGAGGCTTTTCTGTCACTGGTGTCCATAAGTTTTGCAGCAGAATTACTACTTACGCTAGAGTTACACTTACTTTTTACCTGTTTTATCTTTGCAAATGTCTTTTGATTTTTCTGTAATCCTTTCTTTGAATACCTTGAGTAGTTTTCCTAGAACAATTTTACCTATAAAGAGAGTTTGATAAATGTTTTGTTTGAGACAAATTATCCTCAAAGACTGAGTCTGTCTTTGCCAATAATTTATTTAATACAGGCTCACTGTAAGAATTGTAATTTATAATAACAATATTTCATAAGCCAATAGCATACTGGATAATGTCTCTTAAGGAGACAATAAAGAAATAGCATACTTCAATGATAAAGTAATTATATAATTCTAGGCAAAAGGTAGAGAAAGAAGTCAGTTCACATTTACTTGAGGTGTACCTTTCTATGAGTTGGTTTTTGGTGGACTTGGTCCCTTCAATTAAAAGTTGGGTTATCAGCTTAGGTCCCTCAGTGGTGGAGCAGATCACTGGCAGAGCACTGGTATTGGCAGGCAAGGTGGGATGCACTGAAGGTTTTTACTCCATGAACCATTACATGACTTGCAACACTGCCTACGCGGAGCAGCCTGGTCAAGGCAGAAACAGATGTTCCTTCTCTTCTTAGACTGCCATGCAGTTTAACTACCCCTGTCAACCAGGAGTAGCCTGACCACAGTGGGAGCAAGTATCTCAAAATCTTTAGAGAGGTATTTAGATCCAATAAGAGCAGCCCTGCCTAGACTGAACACTTTTGGGTTGCTGGTAAAAGCTTTTGGATTCTATACTTTAGAAGTCTGCCACTGCCATTACGACGATGCCAATGACACAATGGACTTCTCTATTCCAGGTGCCAGAGTTCAGTAAGAAAGTCCTTGTATCCGATATCAATACAATTAGATCAAAACGAGTTTAACCCGCAAACAACTTTGTCCAAAACAAGCTTTCAAAACATGGATTTTAAATCACAACAAGTCAGTACACGGCAGTAAAAATATCTTCAAAAACTAAATGTTTTGGTTGTGTGTTCTTAAGAGGCCAGGACAATCACGGCTGCCAATAATTTGTTTTGTTTTTCTGTCCTCACTGCAGATTTGTCTTGCTATCTCTCTGCGATGGGTGGAAATGGATTTTCCTCAGTGTGGCACTTGAATATTTCACTAGGCCGATTGTTTGAGCCTGAAAGTGTGAAGTAACAGCCATGCAGGAGAAAGCTGTTTTTAGGGCATTAGGAGACACATTGTCAAGAGCATCCGCAGAAGCAGACTGCGTTGCAGCTGTTCTCCTACATTATATAAGAGGATACCCACATTTTAACTCTTGGCTGTCATAAGCAATTAACAAGGAATGAAGAAAATAACTTCAAATATTCATAAATAACTAGGAACTTTCACACACTTTGAAATAGGCAATTATATACTTCAAGTTTTCCTATCAAAATATTCAAAACTTTATACCATTTCAAGCAATGTTATTTAGACAATTTCTTTTTCTTTTTCCTGGTGTATTTCGATGCCTCTGTAATATACTAATGATTATTTTCTTAGGAAATATATGTTTGCATGATTACAATATTTGGTATACCACGATATTTGGAGTATGTATTCCTCCATAGATAAGAAACAGAAATAGGAAAGTGGATGAATAAAAAAGGTATTCAACCCTGCAGAATATACTACTTATTAGCTTTTATATTAGTCATCAAATATAACCAATACTGTTAGTGCGAAGTTCTTACAAGAGTCAAGAGTTGATATTTGTAGGAAGCTGTGAAAGCTATAAAATTAGTGTTTGTTGAAAATGATAAAATAGATTTCTGCCAATGCATTGAAACTTCAACTTGTGTGTTTAGCTAAGCAAGCCACAAGACTTTCCAAGAATACAAAGGATCAAGTGATATTCATATGTACTGAAAGAGAGAAGATGTCAACAGGATACTTTGTGGCAACTCATAAGTATCTAAAATGTTTAGAAAATTTTCCTAAAGAACTAAATATTTTGTAACAATCAATTTCAATTTTCATTTTTATTTTCAATTTTATTACTTATTTTTATTTTGGTTTAATGGCTTACAGTACCTACAAAAGAGTATTAATTATATAGTTCTTGGTATTCTAAAGATGTAAATACAATTATAGATTTTCATCCTAGCCTTAAAAATCACAAAGAGGAAAATAATTTAATCTCTCATTTTCATAAAAACTTTATTTTGCGTGTCATTTTTTATGGACACGAAAAAATATTTTAAAACACAGAATCTCCCTTCTCCAGGTCTTTCCAGAGATCACAAACACAAGTGAAAACTTGCATAACCTCTACATACTGTAAAGTATGGTCATTTTCTAATAAAAGGAAAATTGATTTGCAAAATTTTTATTCAAGTTTAACATATTCAAGCTGCTTTAGACTAGTATGGTAATATGAATTTACATAAATTTTACAGCAAAAGAAGAAATTAGAAAAAGTAAAAACCTAAATTTTAATAGTGGAATAAATATAAGCAGATTCAGAAGAATATTTTCCATGTATAAAATAGCCTATGAATAAATACGGTGTATTAAAGAAGAAATATTAGATGGTCTGTCAATCTCAGATAAAGTAGGAAAATAACTTTTAAGGAATCAGTTAGAGCCCAGCCATGGAGGAGTCTTTCACTGGAGATAGGGGCCTGAAGTTTTAGAATGATTAACCGAATGGTTAATGTGTATAATAAATAATGGGTAGGATATTCTTTAGACATGTATTTCAATTGCCTATACCTATATGATGATAGTTAAGAAGGTTGTTAAGAAGTTAACAAAATTATTAATAATCTTAACATTTATAACCTGTGTAAGTACTCAATTTGGGATTTTTATTGCATCTTTATTAATTATTCTTAATAGCCAAAAAAAAAGTAGCATTTCACTTTAAAAAATATATAAAAATTCAATTTTGGAAAAACAATTGTGAAGTTTAATTTTTCTGAAAGGAAAAATGGAATCTTAATGGAATTTAAGATATATACATACATATATATATATATATATACATATATATATATATATATATATATATATGTATATATATATATTTCTGAAACCTCTATTTTATTTTCAAGAAGAAAATGTTTATTATACTCCCAAGCATAGATACAGGAGACATGACATGCCATGCGAGGCCACTGGAAACACACCAGGGTAGCCAGCAGGTGGAATGTGGGGAGGCTTAGAGGAGACTTTCTTGGGTTTCCTTTGGAGCATGAGTAAACAGTTTAGTAGTGGCTAGTTTGAATAATTCCTTCAGCAGGCTGTGGGCTATAGAAATGGTCTCTAGCTGCCTGGCCCTGAGATGATTAAAGCAGGAGGATATTGCCTCCTGGTTCTAGGGCCAGAAAGAGAAAGGGTGGCTCTGGATTCTTAGTGTTGTATCATACTCCCAGCTAGGCCCTTTGGGATCTCTAAGAATTGGCTATCCTAGGGAGAGGCAGTGTCTTCCAGCCTAGAAAGAAACGTCATAATACACAAAAAGACAGACAGACAGACACACACACACACACACACACACACACACATTCCAACTGGTCTTCTGATATTTTGACATCATATTAAGGAAAGTGTGCAGTGATGATACTGGAGATATTTAGAAAGTAGGGCATACACTGCCCTAAAGAGCATAGAAAACGTTTATTTTGAGAGTAGGAAAGAGGAACACAAGTTCAAGAAGTGTTTGCAGTCTAGCTCATAACTAAGTTTCCCATTTACATGGCATTAGGAAACAAAAGTAGATTTGAAATCTTAGGGTTTTTTTTTTAAGATTTTTTAAAATCTTTATTTATTTTTGAGAGAGGCAGAGACAGAGCGAGAGCGCGCGAGGGGCAGAGAGAGAGGGAGACACAGAATCTGAGCTGTCAGCACAGAGCCCGACGCGGGGCTCGAACTCATGGACCGTGAGATCATAACCTGAGACAAAGTCAGACACTTAACAGACAGAACCACCCAGGCACCCCAGAATTTTATGGGTTTCTAAGAATATCTTGGTAGAATTGTAAGATGTGTTAGATCTTTGTTTCTAAATTAGTATTACACTGATGAAAATGTTTAACACACTGGTCACAACTGATTTTTCTCTGGATTCATGTTATAGGTGTTTACATGCATGTCCTTGTTTGTCTTTTGTGCTTTTCTACATATATTTTTTGTGGCTCATCTATTATTTTTTAAAATTATCTGTTCCTTATAACTAAAGCTGGGGTTATTTTTAGAGAGTTTCTTCCATAAGAAGATATATTTGCCAATTCTATCCTTTTATAAAAGCCTTTATCCTTCTGCCTGGACTAAGTGTGATGTCCTCTACACTAACACAGTAGTTTAATGCTAATGTGAGCCAGTAATCAATAAATATTGGATTCTACTGTATTTTTTTTTTTTGGCAAACTATGGGATATGTTCCTAGACATTTCTCTGTTAAAGTTTCTTAGTATTTAAAATTGTTTCTGAATTTCAAGGATGGTGCTGTCGTGCCTACTAAGTTTTAAATCCTCTGTAAAGGAACAGTTATATTATGTCCTACTGAGAAGTATTATTAAAGTCAGAATGTTTTCATGCAAACTCTTTTAAGTAATGTGATTCCTTATTTCAGAAAATAGAGTCATGCACTCTAAGGGCAATAGAAGTCCAGTCATGAATTACTGTGACACACGGATATGGAAACATCTCTCTTGATGGAGAGTTGGAAAAAGACACACAGTTACACTTCCTCAGCATCCTAACACAAAAATCCTGAAAAGAATTAAATTAATGTCATAGTTTAAAATATAACATCTAATATAGACTATTTCAGGAAAATTTCAATAAAAGGGAGAGGAAGAAGATTTAGAAATTGATTATTTTTCTTATGGAACTCATTCTTTCTCTCTCATGATATCTCTGCCTCATTTTGGGTGTGTGCCCAATTTTCTGTCTCTACTTTTTATATTTTATGTAAACTTTCTCCATACTTTATCTTCTTTTAACTTGTAATTTCTACTTTCTTATAATTTAAAGTTTCCAAGAGACCTCATAAGTACAACTCTACACCAATCTCTTCTGACCCACACTACTTTAATGACTCCTGTCCTTATAGCCTATCCATTTTTGCTTCTGATATGAACAGTTTCCTTACCTCAGTAGTTCCTTTGTATTACACTTAAGAAAAATGGAGTGACGATCCAATTAATGTTTCCCCTCAAGATATTGTTAAATGTATAGCATGTTGTCCATGGCTAAGGTATCCCATACTAATTATTTTTGGAATTGAGGAAGACATTGCATAATATAAAACACAACAACCTGCAGTGTTGAAGAAATAATCTTTACCTTCAAGAGGTTTGTCATAATACTCGGTACTGTAATTAATGTGTTTTTCAATTCGCATTTATTTTTTTTTAATTTTTTTAAGGATTATTCATTTTTCAGAGACAGAGAGACAAAGAGTGAGCAGGTGAGGGGCAGAGAGAGAGAGGGAGACACAGAATCTGAAACAGGCTCCAGGCTCTGAGCTGTCCACACAGAGCCCGAAATGAGGCTCGAACCCACAGACTGCAAGACCATGACCTGAGCCAAAGTCGGATGAGCCAACCGAGCCAACCAGGCGCCCCAATTCACATTTACTTCTAAGTGGAATAATAAAGCAGAAATGGTCACAAATCAAACTTACAGCAAGAGACAAAACCACATGAACTCTCCACAAACATTTACAAGGTAGCCTATATGTTATATATATGGGCAATGCAAGTCACTTTTATCTGTGTATTGGAATGGCTGAAGGACTAACGGGCGTTGTGTAGAAAAATCAAGTAGTAAATCAAATATAAACACAGTTACCAAAACTCTTCATTATCTTTTGCCTTTTGGGACCTGATAAATATTCCTGAAAGATGGCTAATTCTTTTCCTCAGGTACTCTGTTCATTCTTCAGACCTTAGCTTATATTTGGCCTCATTTAGGAAGTTTTCCTGAAACTTTTAAGATTATGTTAGCCAAAAGTCATATGGAATGTCATTTCATAAGTCTGAAGCCTAGACTCAAGTTACTGAAGTCCAGACACTTGGGAATTCTTCCTATCAAAGACAACATCCACAACAAAGAAGCAAGAATGACAATTGTTTATCTTCTTTTTCAAAAGAAATAAAAAAGCATCCATGTGTCTACAGTGACATCCTAGGGAAAAATTAACAAAAACAGGAAGACTAATGTCTCACTTTTCTTAAAATGTTTATTATGTAGCATATGTATGAGAGAATAAACTGTTCTTATTCTCAAAAAGGTACCTGTCAATCATTTACACAGAAAACATGAAAATATTCATAATTAAATTTGTATTAATATATTTTTAAGACGCTAATATGATCATGATAAAAGGAATTATTTGTGGGGAGAGTTATAAGTCTCTGATTCACTGGCATGGTTCCCAACAATGAAAGTAATCAACCCTTCATGTAATATATAACATGAATTTTTTTTCTTAAAATATGAAAAATTTAAAATTATAATATAGGGATACTAAAGCTTGAGAACTGCTGTTTTATTTTTTTATGCTAAATGGGTATAACTGGATCTTTTTGTAAGTATAGCATCTAGAATAAACAAATACTCAAATTATTCTAGAGAGCAACTAGACAGGAACAATTAAACTACTGATGACAGTTTAACTTTTTATCTATAATATGGGTGAAAAAAATGTATCAGGGGAATAAATACACTTCCTGAAACAGAACAGCTTCATTTCAATAATACCAGCAATGATTCATTCAAGTATGAGGCAAGAGGTATGTTCAATATCAGCATTCCACAAGAATGCCACAGTAAGTAGGGATTGAGCAGGAAAAGGAAAACTGGGGAAGACAGATTACTATTTTGAAGAAAATGTGGGAAATGCTATGAAGAGTTGAGGGAAGTGAGAAATGAAATATTCCTGGAAATGGAGGAACTATAAAGAAAGATTGACATTTCAAGAAACATTTGAATTTTGACATATCTCCTCTAACTCTGATGGAATTCTTCCACAATGAGGAACTACAAAAACTGGAAAGGGACAGCAGATACACTAAGACTGTTATGACTTTACGGACAAAGATCTTGGAGAAAAATCTGTTGAATTCAGCCCTACTTTTACCATTGCTTTTTTCCCCTCTTCCTCCCAATGAAGGCATTTACCCATTCACAGTGTAGGGCATGGAGGTCTGACCAGAAAACACCAACCTAAAAATTGTAGCCAGCTACTTTAACAGGCTGGCAAAATGCTTACATCAAGGCTACTGAGTCAGTCAAAATTTAAGAGGTTAAATCCTGAGAAAGAGACCTCAGAAATATGCATTAGACATTATGTATGCAATTGGTTTTCAAAATTTTTGCTGAGACCTAAGCTGTCACGTATCAAGTTAGAGGCAGAAACACAATATCAAAAGCAATTGCTACGGTACTAAAAAACTAAGATAAAATTTTGGAAGTCCCACAGTCGGGAAGTCAAAACAGATAAGGGCATGCCAGGGAGTGAGGCTCTAGTAAAACTACACACTTTCCAATGTTACTGCTAAAGTTCCGTGTCCAAAGAATTAAGGCAAACCAGAAATAATGTAACTTTCCAAAGTCTGAAATCCAGTGTTGATTGGATCAAACGTGTCTGTCTATACTCTAATTACCTGACAAAGAAAAATGAAAGGAGAAAAATGATATTCGCCCCCCCCCCAAATTCTGTAAGTTTTCATACACCACACCACACTGAATTAGTTCAGCCATGCCAGGACACAGGATCCTATGACTGAGATTCAATGGGAGAAAAGATGCAACAGAAACAGATCTAGAGGCTTTCGTCAGTTGTAGTTTTAAGACACACATTTTAAAACAGCCAGTATTAAAATATTGAATAAACTCAAAGAAAAGAACTATCAGAGACAAAGAACCAAGTGGAAATTCTAGAACTGAAAAATAAAATGATTAAAATGCATACATTAGGACTTAAACTTTGAAAGAATATTAGAAATAAAGGAAGAGGGGGTAACTGAACTGGACAATAGCCAGCAGAGAATATCCAGTTTGAAATGCAAAAGAAAGGAAAATGCAGAAGAGAGGCTGATTGTAAAAGGCTCTACTATGCTGATTACTTTGTATGCCCACTTGGTTTCTGATTTATGTGATACATCCTAGTCTCTACAGCATGCAGTTTCTGTCTCTGTTACTACTACTCTATTACAATGACCACATCGCTATTAAGGAGCCCAAACTCTAATGACATCTCCAACCATTAACCCTACCCTACAGAGCTGAGGCACCATGAGAACTTCATAATGATGCTGGTGGCCCGTCAGCAGCACATTCCTGTTGATTTGGTAACTCATAGGTATGTCATTTCAGGAATAAAGTCTGATGCTAGGTTTACTGGTCTTAGAGAATCCACTCAGCATATCCATTTCTCTGAGCCTTTCCATCCCTCCTTCTAATATCTACTACATTTTTAATTTTGACCTCAGTTTGTGCCATTGGTTCTTCCATGATTCTATGCTTAATCCTATAATGTTTTCATATAATTTTTATAATTTTTCTTGTGAAAGCATGCATATAAGGAAATGGATGTACATATAACTTTTTTTATTATCTAAATTAAGTTCTAGCCCGCTAGGTCCCTCACAGTCAGACACCCCTACATCCCAAAATGGTCTCAGCTGAAACCATAGGGAACTGTGGAATTAAAACACCCTGGAAAATTGCCTGCAGTTGTCTTGTTGGGGGGGGGTGTTAATACTTTTGTATTGATCATTCATTGGACTGAGCTGTTCTGGAAAGACTGGGGACTGTGGATGAAGTGGTACTCTGCTGTTAAGGCAATTGCCAATAATGGTTGACAGCCCAGCTCTGTCTTGCAGCCATAATCTCAGGAACTGGGGGAATCTGTCCTAACTTTTTGAATTTAACAGTGTTTTTAAGAGTGTTCACCAAAACTAATTAAAAGTAGTAAAACTATCAGTATTTTAAAGGGAAAAAAATGAGACAAGGCCACAATTGCCAAATGAAATCTAAAGGGGCATGGCTATAGATCTTTATAGTAATATGAAAAGACCAGGGAGTATGTTACTTTAAAAATTTGTCAACACATTTGTTGTACTATAATTTAGTTTAATGAGGAATTGTTTGAAAAATACCACAAATACAAACTTCTATAAGAAACAAATATACGAACCTTCTTATATTTATTAAGAAATTGAATTCAAATGTAAAAACTTTTTCAAGAAGAAAATTCTAGGCTTAGATGATTTCACCTGTGAATTCTCCAAACATACAAAAAAAATCACTGAAGTTTATGTAAATTCTCTTATGGTATAGAAAAAATAAACACTTCCCAACACAGTGTATGAAGCATGTATATTTTTACATAAATATGTCAAGGATGTTTAAAAAAAGGATAATGTCACCTAACCTGTGTCATGAAAACAGATATAAATACTAAAAATATTATATAATAATATATTGAGAAAAAATATCACAAGCAAGTTGAATTTGTTGCAAGGTGAAACCATAATGTAGAGAACAATTTGGAGAATATGTTTATGATACTACAGGAGTCAAAGTAACTTTCTTTTAATCCAGCACACGATACTGGATTAAATGACAGAGTTTCATAAAATGGATTTCCCTAACTTATGATCTTCCACTCATTAAAATAGTGAAAGGACAGCCATGGAAAGGGAGAATATATTCACTTTGCATCTATCTGACTAGGATTATTACACATATACATAAATTACACTTAAATCTGTTCAAAAAGATGGACAATCTTCTTTAAAAGTGTCAAAAAATACAAATTTTACAGAGGATATCCTGCATACCAACAAGCACATAGAAAGATGTGTTCAAATGGTTAATGGTCAAATGGTTAATCATTTAGGAGAACGAATATGAAAACCACAGGGACCTATCTCTCCACCCCAATCAGAAAGTCTGGCACAAAAAATAACAACTGACAACATCAGAATTAGTCAGATTGTGGCGGAACTAGAACTCTCACACTAAACTCTACAAGTTTACACTGTTCATGATACGAAAGTCTTGAAAATATAGTCTGGCACAAAATTTTAGAAAGCCTTTGCTCTTGCTCACATGACATGGAAAATTGTCCCAACAATGAAGGTTTTGGAATCAATCTACTGATTTCTTCCTTTTCAGATGAATTTCTCTGGAATCTGTGACTATCTATCCCTCTTCTTGGACTTGAGAACAGCCTTATGGCTCATTTAAGAAAGGAAGAGCTTTTCTGTGAGCTACATATTCTTCCTTTCCATAAGGCAAAACACCGACCTCACAGGGTACAGAGTTAAGATTAAATGTGATCATTTTGGTGAAAGATTTAGCATAACACAAGAAGCATATTAGCACTCAGGAAATGGTAGTTTTCCTCCACGCTATTTTCCCATTCATATATATATGGGATAACTAAGTAATAAGAAAAAAATTGTAGAAATAAACTAAAACAACCTTTTTAAGTAAACAATACTCTTATCAGTTGCAACTATTATTATTATAAGGCAATATTATCATATGGCAATATGATATATATATGGCATATATATATGATATATATAATAAAAAGGCATTATAAACCTTTTTATTATAAGACTTTACAGTTATTCCATGATGAGGTAAAATTATAAAATTTAATGTGGTCATTAGATTTAAAAGGGCATTGTCATATTTGGTTGGTTTCAAATCTTAAATGATGGCTAAAGAATAAATATTTCCCATTAGAAAGACAGCTTAAATTATACAATATTTCAAGAGCTAAAGTCTTCAAAAATAGCATAGAAATATAGGATATCTTTTCTTTTTCTCTAAGTTCAGCTATAATATATACAAGCTGACGTGTAGCACTGATTTTTTTTTCCTTATGTATGGCTGTATACATTTTCAAAGTACACACAGACAAATCTGCACAGAAACAGAAACAGCAAATGAGTAAGATCTTGTGCAGAAAGCTCCATTATGCTCTTTTCATTGTAAATTTATGCATTTTTAAAAAGCATCAATTTTTGCATTTTCTAATATGCTTACTTCCCTAGTTTTTTTTTAAATATTTGAAATGTTTAAATGTACACCTTGTGTAAGCCCTGTAACTCAAATTTAATTCAAGATGAAGAAAAAACCTTATTTCTCCACATCACATTTTATGGGCAGGATACCTGTAAGCAATCATACTTTTTATTTCACTTTTCTCCTGGAAATCTAAAACATAAACAGCCAGCAGCATCAGGTTGATTGTATATCTCTAAAGCCGCTATGTGGTATTAATTCACAATGTTACCAAAAGCAATAAAATATAAATTATTCAACTGACTTAGAACTCTTCATCTTAGTATTTAAATACTCCTCAACAAATGCCTTCAAGACTCAACATGCATAATTTCTTCAGGATTTCCTGGTACATGTTTTGGAAATTTTCACTTGGTCTTCTATCAAGAGGCTAAATTGGCTACTAGTTTAAATACCTAGAAGTAAAGCAGACATCTCATTACCAGTTTATACAGTTTCTGCCAATTGCATATTACATATTCTGACTTTGCTAACCCTGTTCACCTAACTTGAGTGACTCTTCCATTCTAACCTATTTTAAAACAATAATTAGAACCAACAACACCAGCACTAATCTTTGAAATTCAGAACAGAAACCAATCACTCTAGTTAATTATTATTTGATTTCATTTTTTTCTCCAGCCCCTTTTATGTGCTGTTTCTCTACATTCCCATAACATCTAAACTTCTTTGGACAACATAATCTGTGGAAATTTGTCTCATGAATCTTCAAAGACTTTTATTGATTCATGATGCTGTCAACATCGGGAATATAAACCAGGAAATATTTCAAGCCCAATTTCTAGAAGCATATGCTAATTAAATCTTCCCCATATTACAATTGCTTTTGCCAGTGTGATAGATAGAGGGCTATTCTGACCAGATTCCCCCTTTAAAGACATGATGCCAAACATTTTTAGTTAAATGTAAAAAACAAACAAACAAACAAACAAACAAACAAACAAAAACACCTCTTTTTGACAAGGTCAGCATTCTAACTGGAAACAAAGGAAAACAAAACACTGGTTCCCTGAGTCACAAGACTATGTAGTACCGTAACAACTATAGTCATATAGCTCAATGGAATAGAATTTAGAATGCAGAAATAAAACTACAGTAAAACCTTGGTTTGGGAGCATAACTTTTCTGGAAACACTCTTGTAATCCAAAGTACTTGTACATCAAAGTGAGTGTCCCCACAAATAATAATGAAAACTCAGATGATTCATTCCACAATCCAAAGATATTCACATGAAAATTATTATAATACTGTAATATAATACAAAATAATGAAGAAAATACAAAATATAAAGAAAAATAAACAAAGTAACCTGAACTTACTTTTGAAAACCTTCATGGCTGGTGTGAAGGAGACCAGAGAGAGGAGGGCTATTGTATAGGATGACTTTCACTATCACTAACCACTAACTGAATCACTGCTATCTATTGGCTCAATGGAATCTTTTTCTTTTCATGCAACTTTAACAAGGAACCTACCCAACCTTGCTTTTGCCCTCCTTTTGAGAATTTCATGGGAATGTGACATTGCATTGTCCTTAAACAGATTCATCGCCCACACTGCCATTGTCTTATTCCCGTGGTGCTATTCTACAAAATTTTGCAGTTTCCCAAATTTTGTACATCCCCCTACTGTCATTTTAAGTGAGGGATTCCTCTTCTTCTTTTCTTCTTCTCTGCAAATGAGATCTCCTGCAA
Source organism: Panthera tigris (assembly GCF_018350195.1). Taxonomy (NCBI): domain Eukaryota; kingdom Metazoa; phylum Chordata; class Mammalia; order Carnivora; family Felidae; genus Panthera; species Panthera tigris. The sequence continues at coordinate 32,965,196 of NC_056660.1, read as the reverse complement.
ACCTCTTGCTGTTGCTCACAATGCAGATCCATCAGTTTGTGGGTGGTCAGCTCCTGGCCATGCTCTTCACCAGCTCTTAAATGTCAACCTCTTTCACCTCTAGTCCCAGGGTATTCCCCAAGGACACAATTTCATCAAAAACTTGAAGCTCCTATTCATGAGCAAGCCTCTCTAAGTCATGTCCAAGAACACAATCAGGCCATAGTTTTCTCCAAGCAAAATGGAGGGTTCTCTTGGTGACCATATCCAAGGCTTTATCGATGATCTTAAGGCAGTTCACAATGTGGAAATGATATTTCCAAAACTCTCAGAGGGTAGGGTTAGTTCCTTTAGTCACCTCAAAGCATCGCTGAAATATTTCTTTGGTGTAAAGCTTTTTAAAATTTGAAATGACCTGCTAATCCATGGGCTGGAGGATTGGAGTGGTGTTGGGAGGAAGGAACTTGACCTTAATGAACTCAAATTCTTCCAGTAAGTCATCCTCAAACCCTGGAGGATGAACAAGAAAATTATCCATAACCAGCAAGACTTTGAGTGGCGGACCCTTTTCTAAAAGATACTTCTTCAATGAAGGACCGAAGACCTTGTTGACCTACTCAATGAACAAGAAGTGAGTGACCCAAGCCTTGGTGTTGGACCTCCACATAACATTTAAATGGCTCTTCTGCACCTTGCATTTCTTGAAGGTTTGTGGGTTCTTGGAATGATACACAAGCAGGGGCTTGACATTGAAATCCTTGCTTGCCTTAGCACAAAACAAGAGGGTGAGACAGTCTTTCATGGGCTTGTGACTGAGTATTGCATTCTCTTCTTCTGTAATGAAGTTCCTCTTTCGCATCTTTTTCCAAAAAAGCCCTGTCTCATCGCAGTTAAAAACTTACTCTGGCAGGTAACACTTGGAAACTATGAGCTTCTGGAACTCAGTAGCAAATGCCTCAGCTGTCTTATTATCCAAACTCACAGGCTCGCCATGCCTCACAACACTATGAATGTGCTTGTCCTCTTAAAGTTATCAAACTATCCCCTGCTTGCCTTGAAGCCTTGTTTGCTTTCTGTTGACATACCTGGAAGTTTACTTACGAGGTCAGGGTACCACACCTTTTGCCTCCCCGCAGATATTACCTGCTAGTTGTGTCTCATTTATCAAAACCAGAAGCAACTTTTCTACATCTTCCAGATCACATGGGTGTTGCTTTGATATACTTGTGACTCCTTTTGCTGCATCCAGTCGCCTTATTTTTTCTTTCTTCTTTAATACTGTGCAGATGGTAGACTTCTTATACAATCTTGCAGTTTCATCCACGTGCACACCTCACTGGTACTTCCTGATGATGTCCTTCTTAACTTGCACCATAATGATCTCCTTCTTCTTACCGCCTTTCTTTTCAACCTTTTTCTGCAAGGGGGCCATTGTATATGCTCACACGGATGTTAGCTACAGTACAGTATTAATAAACTCTTGTCATATACTGTATTTAATGTAACTGGCAACATGGCAGCAGAGGAAAGGGTCTATATCAGCAGGCAGCTTGACCTAGAATGAAGTAAAGCATTCCTAAGTTTATTCTTGTTTGAAAAAGCAAAGGACTGTCCATAGGTACTTTGAAGTGACAAAAAATACACTAGTGCCAGTTGTGGGCACCTTCCAATGTTTTGAAAAATCACTGATTTCTGCCAAATGCCATGGCGTGAGACCAAGCATCCGAGCATGGGAGATGATCACCCACAATCCCACAGCAAGAGAGAATCATTGGCTCAGTCATGATCATGTGACTTTTGGCATCAGGTACTACTTGTCAAGACATCACTCACTTATCAAGTTAAAATTTATTAGAAATGTCGGGGTGCCTAGATGGCTCAGTCAGTTAAGCGAGCAACTTTGGCTCAGGGCACGATCTCACAGTTTGTGGGTTTGAGCCCACATCGGGCTCTGTACTGACAGCAGAGGGTTGACTAGATCTGTCTCCCTCTTTCTCTGCCCCTCTCCTGCTAGCACTCTCTCTCTCTCCAAATTAAATTTTAAAAAATCATTTAAATGTATTAGAAATGTTTGCTTGTCTTGCGGAACACTCACAGAGCAAGTTACTTGCAATCCAAGGTTTTATTGTATATGTTTATGGTCGAATAATTTTGACAAGGGTGCCAAAAAAATTCAATGGGGAAAATATCTTTCCACAAATGGTTCTGGAACAATGAAATAGTTTTATTAAAAGGAATGAAATTAGACTCCCACCTCATGTCATATAAAAAATTAACTGAAAAGGTATCGGGGATATAAACATAGGAGCTAAAACTATAAAACTTTTGACATTTACATAAGAGTAATCCTTCATGATTTTGGACTTAGCTATTTTTTAAATATATGAAAAAGCATAGGCAACAAACAAAATAAATTATACTTCAACAAAATTAAAAAAAATTTGTACTTCAAAGGATGCTATCATCAATAAAATGAAAAGATGAGCAAAGAATAGAAAATATATTTGCAATCATATAGTTTATATGGGTATAGAACCCAGAATATATAAAGAAGTTCTATAACTCAATAATCAAGAGAAAAATAACACATTGGGAGAATTTTGAATGGACATTTCTTTAAGGAAGATATACAAATAGCCAATAAGCACATGAAAAGATGTTCAATAGTATTAGTACTTAGATAAATGTGTGTCAAAATCACAATGAGATAGTACTTCAAAATGTGGTACAAATAGATATGCAATGGATATGAATTGGCCACGAAAGAAAGGGTGCACAGTACATGCTATAGAATGGATGAACCTTGACAAGATCACGCTAAATGAAATAAGGCAGACAAAAAAGCCATATGTTACATGATTCCATTTACATGAAATGCCCAGAATATGCAAATATAAAGAATACCGAAACTTCATTCATGATTCCCTAGGGCTTTGGGGATGTGGGTATTGAGAAATGATAGCTATAGCATGTGGGCTTTGTTTATAGTAATAAACATATTCCAGAATTAGATAGCACTGATGGGGCACAGTGTCATATACTATAAACCACTAAATCGTATGCTTTGTAAGTGTTAATTTGTGGTATATGACTTAGATCTTAATTAAAAAATAACTCAACAATAAGAAAATAAGCAACCCAATAATTAATGGGCATAATATTTGAATACACACTTAATCATAGAAGACTTGTGGATGGATGATAAATGAGCACATTAGGAAGTCATCAATATCATTAGTAATACAAGAAAGCAAAGACATCATCAGTTATGACTACACACATATATTAGAATTGCAAAAACAATTTTAAAAGTAAAAAATGAAAAAAAAACTCCAAATGCCCCTCCCCCACTCATGCTCTGTCTCTCTCTCTCTCTCTCTCTTAAAAATGAATAAACGTTAAAAAAAACAAAAATGAAAAAATAAAATAAAATTCAGCTTCTGGCTTCTTTAGATTATGTTCTAACAATTTAATACTGTAGGTAATTTACTCAATTATTTGGAAAATAATATTAATTCATGGAGTTCTCAAAGATAAAAAATGGAGGAATAAATGGTTGTGGAAGAATATAATAGATATAGAAGACAAAATGTAAACAAACTAACTAATGGCATTTAGTCATGCACACACTAGAAGAATTACAACAAAAATCAGTATTAAAGGATGTAAAACTGTAACATTTTCCTGAGTTGCAGAACCATATATTCAAAAACAGAAGTATCCATAATCCAAGAATATATTAGAGCTTTATTTTACCTCCTTTCATGTTCCCACTAAAATTAGTAAATACATGAAAATGTGTAAAATAAAATCAATGACAATTATAGGAGACCATTCTCTGAACACGAAAAATTTCAGCTTATTTTTGAAACATTGGTAGAGGAGAGGTAATCAGTAAAATGGAGGAGAGGCGATACATGTATTTGGAAATAGTAAAGAAGTATCTGGGAAGCTGAGTTGTAAAGCAGAAATCCTAAAAAGATTGAGGTTGGTAAAATCAGGGAATACTAAATGTGTGGGTCAGCTAAAGAGAATTGGGTAAAATTCTGAATGATAAATACATATGAACAAAGCAAACATCCCTTCCTTGGAATCTCAGATTTTTAAATAGCCAGGCTTGTATTCCCATTAATGGCATTAAAGCTTTTAGTTTTTTGGGGCGCCTGGGTGGCTCAGTCGGTTGAGCGTCCGACTTCAGCTCAGGTCACAATCTCATGGTTCGTGAGTTCGAGCCCCGCGTCAGGCTCTGGGCTGATGGCTCAGAGCCTGGAGCCTGCTTCCAGTTCTGTGTCTCCCTCTCTCTCTGCCCCTCCCCCATTCATGCTCTGTCTCTCTCTGTCTCAAAAATAAATAAACATTAAAAAAAAAAAATTAAAAAAAAAAAAAGCTTTTAGTTTTTTGCCCAAATAATTTTTTTTTCAATTAATATTTTTGTTTTGGTCCACTGTATCCCTTGTTATTCAGCCATCTCCCAGTGATTTTGGTTATTTATCAGGCCTCCGAATATAGGTGAATTTGTTTATGAAGTTTTGTAAATGGGATAAAAGCCAAACTGTGTTTCCCTGTGCCTTTGAAAACAAAGGCATGTCAGAAAAAAAATTTAAAGCACAGTAAGTTATTTTGCACTCAGAAGAGGAGCATATGTATTCATATTCATAAAGTGACAACACAATGGACGACGTGTCCAAAGTATTTTTTGTTCTGTTTTAATTCTATATGAATTATCTGACTTCAGATGTCATATTGATATCAGAAGTTTTTTTTTTTTTTTTAATTTTTAACTTTTTTTTATTTTGAGACAGAGATGGAGAGAATGAGTGGGGGAGAAGCAGAAAGAGAGGAGGAGAGACAAAATCCCAAGCAGGCTCCACACAGCCAGCGGAGAGTCTAATGAAGGGTTCGAACTTACAACCCTATGAGATCATTACCTGAGCCTAAATCAAGAGTTGGATGCTTAACCAACTGAGCCACCCAGGCACCCCTGTTATCAGAAGTTTTTAAAACACAAAACTATACCAAATGATTGGATAATTATATTTATAGTGCTAAGTCTATTGTAATTAAAATAACTAGGGATATTAGATCTACCCTTTGTCCATAAATTAATTTACTTTCTCTTTATTGAAACTTCTGCTTTATTTGTGATTATTAAGATTTAGTTACCACTCCCAAGTTGTACAACCATTTTTTTTTTTTTTTTGCTAATAAATCATGTTAAATGTAACAGATGGCCTAGTTACAATACTTGATACTCAGTGATATACCCAAATATTCTGGAGCAACCTATTCATCTGGCATTTGATTCTGGAGTTTAATTCCAAAATTAATGACCTCAAGTATCTTCTGTTAGAACATGTATTATTAGTATTCAGCACCTGTCATGGTTTGAAAGAAAATGAATAACAAATTAGAATAAGATATTAATGAGGAGAAAAATATGTTGTTTGCTACTGGGCTACACATTCTCATTTTTGAAATATTCTTCCTTCAAAGCTTAAGTAACTAATACACAGTTTGATCTGAAATTAGTTAAAACATTGAAATATATATATATATATATATATATATATATATATATATATTCATACATCTGTAAAGTGCTAATAGAAATATGCTAAGGAGGTGCCAATGGAGTGCTAACAAGTAACTCAGGCAAAGAGAGTATTCAGATATTCAGGAAAAGTGATAATGAAGATCTTGTTAATGACACTTCATTAAATAGGTGTTGGAATTCATATGATCTTTTTCTCTTTCATTTTAATAATATAGGGAAATATGTATTTTTTGAATGGAAATGAATATAATACTTGTGATATAAACACAATAATGCCTCCCCCCAAGATGTCCAAACCCTAATCTCTGGAATTTGTGAATATGTTCTCTTAAATAGCAAAAAGGACTTTGTAAATGTGATTAAAGTAAGGACCTTCAGATAGGTACACTATTCTGGATTATCTGGGTTAGCACGATGTTATCACAAAAGTCCTTAAAATTGTTATAGAAAGAGATGTAAAAACAAAAGCCAAATCAGAGAGAAATTTGAAGATGCTCTCTTTGTGGCTTTGAAGATGGAACAGGGGCACAGTCCAAGAAATGCAGACAGCCTTTAGAATCTGGAAAAGGCAAGGGAGTGGATTTTCTCCTAGAGCCTCAGGAAGGAACATAGTCATGACATCACCTTGATTTTAGTCCAGTGAGAAACACTTTGTATTTCTTACTTCAAGAATACAATAAACAAAATTTCTTTGCTTAATGTAACTAAGATTGTGGCAATTTGTTACCACCGCAATAGGAATCAATACTACACCATTTTGCAAAAAGGTGCCAATCTGTAATTCATCTCTAATCTGGAAACTGAATAGACATGAATGACACTTTCCATGAGCCAAGCTGTTACTTTTTTCTCCTTTAAGAAATATCCAAGATTGCCTATAATAGAGAGAATAGTCAAATCTCTACTTCTGATAGCCACCCTCAATAAATGCACTAAAATGACTAAATCAGAACTTATAGTTTTCAAACATATTTATAGGTAGACTAGAATATTATTTTATATCTCTTTAGATAACTTTCATATCTATGTTTGTTTCATGTAACCTCCCTTTGTGCAGTACAATAAACTCAAGCTCAATGTTAAGTATTTCTACAGGTATAAGAGAGGAAGGATGTGGATAGTGATAAAAGATATTTATTGACCTTCTGTTTCCAAGACATCATTTCATTAATCTTCACCATCAGATATATATAAGATTCATTCATTATACTAAGTATCCACCAGAACCAAAAGTATAAAATGTTAAGCAGGTTTTAACTTCAGAAACATGAGTAAGGACATTCAGTCCCTGAGTCCATGCTATCAGAATTCTTTATCATCTCCAACTCCTCCTAAGAAAGACCTATGTAAAATCCCCAGGGACCAGTAAGACTGACAGGACACATACTTCTATAAGTCTTTCTTCAATATTCTTTCTAAATAGTAAATAATAATTACAGTTTAATTTAGATAATCCAGATAAGTATCTAGGTTTGTTAATTTCCCCAACTTTGTAGACTTTTTGTTCCAGTTATGGTACTCTACACCTGAACCAATGGTTCATATTAAGAATTTATGTTATTCCAAGGTTGGAGCCCCTCATAAATCTGAAAATCCCCCCAGGATCAGAAACTTGAGTCTTGTTTTGAAATTTAGCTTGGTGACAAGGTCTCTGCTGTTTGCTAAGAAGTAGCGACTGTTCTCCCAGCCTTTGTCACAATTCGAACATGGTCCAATTCATCCCTACTATTCTATTTGGATTTCTATACTCCAAATATTTTCACAGATAAACTACTTTTAGTCTGGATTTACAACTTTCAGATACTATATTCTACTAGTTGGTTAGATATTCTTGTAGCCTATATATATATATATATATATATATATATATATATATATATATATATATAAATATATATATAATTATATATTTATTATATATATATAATTATTATATATATAATTAAGTGATCAGTGGGCACATGTGCAGTGCAACAGTAAGCCCAGACTGGTTTGTCCCAACATTATGTCTCACACCCTATTTCCTTGCCCTGTATCTTAACTGGCTAGGCAACTCTCCCATAATTTAATGTATCATGAAATACAAAACATTTGTACTTTAGCTTTTTTTAAGTTTATTTATTTGAGAGGACGAGGGAAAGTGCAAGGGGGGAAGGTACAGAGAAGGAGGCTCCACACTACACTGTCACCATAGAGCCCAATACAGGGCTTGAACTCATGAAAGCATGACCTAAGCCAAGGGTAAGAGTCAGACGCTTAAAAGTTCTACATCTGTTACTTTATTTTACTATGCAGAGCCTTCTGTTGTTTTTCCCCTAGAAAAACTAATTCCTAATTTTTATTTGAAATGAGAAAACAATGGGATAAATCTAAGTAAAGGTGAAGTGCTATTCAATACCAAAGCAAAATTTCATACACTTGATACCAAGGAATATTAAAAATTAAACTTGTCCACAAATGATTTTGAAAAAAGTCAATGCCTGATATATACCTCACAAATAAAGAGGTAATGTAAGATACTGTTATATGCAACAGATAACTCCAAACATGTGTGTGCAGGTGTATGTGTGAACATATACACACTTAGAGTCATTTATATTAACATGTGTATCACCTTTGGAAATGCCACCTAAAATTTCATATTAATGGAATGTAGGCAATAAACATGTATGAAAAGCCAAAATTCTGGGCTGCCCGAGTGACGCAGTCAGTTAATCATGCAGCCCTTGATTTTGGCTCAGGTCATGATCTCACAGTTCATGATTTCGAGTCTTGTGTTGGGCTCCACACTGATAGTGCGGAGCCTGCCTGGGATCCTCTCTGTCTGCCTCTCCCCCACTTGCTCTTTCTCTCTCAAAATAAATAAATCAACTTAACGAAACAAAACAAAATTCTAGGGGTGCCTGGGTGGCTCAGTTGGTTAAACATCTGACCCTTGATCTTGGATCAGGTCATGATCTCAACAGTTGGTGGGATTGGGCACCATGTGGGACTCTGCTGACAAGGCAGAGCCTGCTTGGAATTCTCTCTGCCTCTCTCTCTGCCCTTCCCCTCTCTATCTCTCTCTCTCAAAATAAATAAATAAACTTAAAAAAATTCTAAACAAAGGTCAGTTAGGTAGTCAGAGTTACAATAATAGATCAGTCAGTACTCTGATATTTTATCAATGTTCCATAAAATGCTGTTATTCCCAGAAGTAAGATTTCCTCTAGGACATGCTAATTATATTATAAATTGTATTAAGAATAGTGCAAGTCATGTTACATTGAGTTGTTTAATGTGGGTTGCTAAATCTAATAGTTAAGTGCATATTTTATTGGCAGAAAAAAAATGTGGTTTTAAACAAACCTGACAAATCAGAGGTGTGATTTTCCAACCCCACAGAAGTTTATCTTCCAGTACTTCCCATATATGATCTATTTGTTTGTTTGTTTATTTGTTTATTTATTTATTTAGAACACGAGCAGGAGGTGGGCAGAGAGAGAGGGAGAAAAAGAATCCCAAGCAGGCTCCACACTTTCAGCACAGAGCCTGATGTCGGTCTTCAACTCATGAACCATGAGATGATGATCTAAGCCGAAATCAATAATCGGATGCTCAACCGACTGAGCCACCCATATGTCCCATGATTTGTGACATCTTTTTAATGTTTATCTTTGAAAATCACTAATATTTTAATTTTAGAAAGTAAAGCCAACATTATTGAAAAATTTCTTATCTGTAGTGTTTTCTTGGATTTAAACTCTTTTAAACTGTTCTTCAATTCAACCTTTCCAGGATAGTTCTCTGTGTTTCATCACCCTACATTTATTTATCAGTCCACGCTGAAATGGCCTTCCTTCTACCACTTTCTTAAAAAACCTCATATAAATGTTTAGTTCACTGCAATGTCTCTAAAGCCAATAGACATTTCCCTCCCCATTTGTTGATTTGCTGTGGTTAGAACACTGGATGTGAAATCTACTCCCTTAACAAGCTTTGAAGTATTCAATACAATACTGTTAACTCTGAGTACAATATTGTAGAGCAGAACTCTAGAATAACTGAAACTTTATTCCCATTGGATAACAACTCCTCATTCCCCCCCTCCCTAGCCCTAGCAACCATGATTCTACTCTCTGATTCCATGAGTTTGTCTATTTGAGGTACCTTGTATAAGACATACTTCTTATTTATCTGTGTGTGAAACAAGCACTATTGACCTCTCTTCCTTCTTGAAATATTGTATCCCTTTGGCTTCTGTACCATAAAACTCTATTGGGGCTTCCCCTGATCCCTTGGTCTCTCAATCTTCTTTTCAGACTCTACCTTCTAGAGTTTCCCCAAGTCTTGGTAGTAGGATCTTTTCTCCTCTCCCTATTTATTCCTGAAGCCCGAAGTTCCAAAACATACCTATATAAAACTGACTTACAAATTTACCTAAAAACTCTCCCCTCAACTCTGGACTATTTTACTCATGGTTTAATTGCATTATTTCATTTCAGATATTCTAAGAGGAAATAAAACATCAAATGTACAAAACCAAAATGTTGACTTTCTTCATTCCCTCTCCCATACTACCCTTTGTCCTTCTCCACTCCAAAAAATAAACCTTGATTGGAAGATGGGTCTTCCAATGTCATTTCCCTCAGTGAATTTACATAATAATATGAGCCATAAACTTAGGAGTCGTATTTGACCTTTCTATATAAGACACTTGTACCAAATTCATCACTAAGTTCAGAATATTTCTCTCTCTTCACCACTACCTTCTCGATTAGCTGTCATCTCACTTCTCCATTCCAAGCACACTGGCTGTTTTGAAGTTTCTTAAGCCAGAGTGTCTTTGCCCTTGCCCATCTAAATGTAGTTCTGTTTACTCCTTCCCTTAAAGACTTATTAAACAATGAACCTGTTTTTACATTTCAAATATCTGTTCAATTGTATCTTCCTAAAGGAAACATAATTGACCTGTCTAATATGATAAATCTCCTATGACATGTTCTAATGGAAGTATGTACCACTGAGTCAAAGTACATATTATGGTTGTAACTTTATGGTAATGCTTGTGAATATTTAATAAATGTTTGTCTTTTCCAATAGGATTTAATTATGCTGAGTGCAGGGTTCTACTCTTGTTTTCAACATCCAATCTATCCCCCAAACCTAGACTAAGTAAGTGTTCAATAAGCATTTAATAAATAAATCACCATGGGGGCACCTGGGTGGCTGAGTTGGTTGAGTGTCTGACTCTTGATTTCAGTTCAGGTTATGATTCCAGGGTCACGGGATCAAGCCCTGCCTTGGGCTCCACAGTGAGCATGGAGCCTACTTAATTTTCTATCTCTCCCTCTGCCCCTCACTCCTGCTCAGACACACACACACACACACACACACACACACACACACACACTCTCTCTCTCTCTCTCTCTCTCAAATAAAATTAAATAAATAAACCACCATGTGGTATACCTTAAATGCATACAATTCTTTGGTCAATAGAGTTAAAAAAAAAACAAAAACATAAAATGAGACCCATTGACCAAAGTCTTTATATTTCCTTATACATCACATTCCTCATACATAAAAATGATAATAAATAAGATGAATTAGTCACATGTTTGATATAAACATTCCATGTATTCTGGCATTCAAATGAAAAAATTTAGACAGAACATGATTTTCTTTCTGTTAATTGTGAATCAGTAAAGTAGGAAAAAGGCAGAAGGAAGTAATAGTGACCAGTGAATCAAAATTTAACAATATGAGATCAAGTTTCCAAAGGTTATGAGACAAAATAATAATAATAATAATAATAATAATATAACTTGATTATTGGTAATAATTTCTTGCAATCAATTGTTACTGAATTCTGGATTCTTCCTGCCACTATTTTCCTACTTACTGTTAGTACTAAGCTTCCATTTTATTGGAATTGACCACTGTTATATTTTATAATATCATATATAGTATTTTTTCCTATTATTTTCATTTTATTCCATATAAGATAGCAAAGGAATTTGTTATCAATGAATTTGAAGTCTAATTGAAATTATAAAGAAGTAAGGTTATGGGTTTTATATCCTATGAAAACAGCCAGAACAAATTATTTTAATTGCATAGCTGCATAAAATCAGTCTGTCATTTGCCTATTTCTCAATATTACTCAGAGATGCACCACTTATGAATATTTAAAAGAAAATACTGCTTTAATTGGCACTATTGTAGATAAAAATAAATAAAATAATTTCACTTGCAAATATTCTTCTAAATCATTTTAGAGAATCACCCTTTGAAAGGCAAATCTGTGAAAGCTCTTAAATGTGCATAAGGTTTAAGATCAATATAATACATTAATTAGAAACTGAAATTTAAAGCATTTCCTTCAAAGTAATTTTCCTTTGATGACTGATTACATAATATGGCTTATGGAGTTGTATTCTATAATTGATTATCAAATTCATATTATAAACCATCATTTTCAATTATACTAAAGAATGTACCATGCATGCTAGAATTTTCAACTCCAGGGAAGCAATAGAGGAGACTCTAAGTATATCTATATTTAGCGTATCAATATGTGTAACGTAAGTTGAGGCTTTTGTTTTGCAGTAAAGTAATGCTGAATTTATGTAAACAAATTTTGGTTACAGCCAGAGTATGTTTCATTTGTATTGGCCTTCAATTTTACGAAAAGTATATTTTATATTGTTCTGTTTTCTTAGAAGAAACAAAGGAGTAAATGAAATATTTGTTGTGTTTCAAGACACACAATTGAACACATATAATAGGAGTGAAATTGAAACTTGGAATTTGTTGTTTGGTATGTTGAATCTCAGGTAAATTAGAAGTTTAACCATGAAACAACTTTTGTTCTAGAAATGTAATAGAATTTTTTGCTGATCTGAATCAAAAAAGAAAATGACGTGAAACAAATCTTTCAATTTCTCTTATTCTTAAAGAAGTTTCTCTGCCCTCTAGAAAATGCTATAAAGTGCTATTATTTAATTTATAATTCACATCAATTAAATTTAATATTTTAAGGTGGCTACTCTCAATGTCTATCCATTAAGCAAGTGAATACATGGAAAAGACATATCACTGAATTTATAGGTTGCTTTACCTCAGCAATTTTCTAAGGGCAGTGTGTTAACCTCTGTGGCAACCATATACTATTTCAGATGGTCCCCGAGGTCATATCTACGTTCACATTAATACTAAGATCTAATTGCCTTTTTTTCTGTGTCGGTATTTTCAGTCATGCTGCAAAATAGTGACAGGTATAACTCTTGATGACTGAATAAATATAAAGGCAGTGCCACTAAACTACACTGGTATATCCCCAGCATCTAGATATCTAAAACACATTTGGACATCATAGGCACACACTAAATATTAAAGAATAAATGAACTACTATCCAAATTGCCCATGAAGACTTTCTTTCTCAGTTACCATAGTTCATAGGCTCCACCCAATGTGGAAAGGAACTGTCTCAATTATTTTATTCAATTATTTATCTACAATATGCTTTCTATATAGTACTTGTTATTTTAAATATGTTTATACAAAATTAAAAAAATAAAAAAATAAAATACTTTCATAATACATTAGATTTTCTCATACTAATTCATGAAAGCGGTTATCATCTAAGATAAATACATTTCCTGATACACAGTGATTGGAATGTATAATCTGCTAGGACTTGAAAAGGCTTGAATAAAGAATCGTTATAATTAGTGGTTGGCTTATTTCTCCAAATGCTTTAATACTCTCAAAATTATTGGCAATTTTTGGTACGATAATGCATTAGTAATTCCATCCGAGGTCATCATACCTTGCATTCAATACACCTTCTACAGACACTTCTCTGACATACCGCATGAAATGAGATCTTTACTTTCCTGGTATATTGCTCTTTATTCTATGTAATTATGAGGTTGTGATATCACATGAAGATATAAGTGACTTAATGGTCCCTTTGGCTATATTCTACTTCCCCCCCTTGCTGATATTGTTAGAAGAGGCATGTATGCAGCAGAGGTAGACTTTCCCTGAAAATTGACGCAGTGCCGCTGGCGAACATGGTATAATATATAATATCTGATAGAGACAGATGGAAAGATAGTAGATTAAGAAGGTAAAACATCAAATCCTTGAGGTATTATTTTCCCAAAGAAAGCTCCAAAACTGTAAAACTACAGAAGACACAGAGAAACCACAGGGCATCTGCTTTCCTGGTTCTTGCTAAAATAGCAGTCTCACTATAGCATACGCCTGAAAATAACAGAACTCTATAGTAACTATACTGAAATTAAAAGTTACTAAAGCAAAAATAAAACCCACAAAAAATCAATAAGGACTAATGTTGAACCAAAAAATATACATATCAGATGTCAAATATCAATACGCTGAATATTAGTTTAATTTCTAGATACACTACAACGTGTTGTGAAGATATGATTCTCTTGTTAATTTTGTGACCTTGGATAACACTCCTTAGGACTGCCTATTTTATCCATTGTCATTCCCAGAAGATTTTTTTAGAAATCAGAACTTTACTTCTCTATGATTATTATCTAGAAGAGACGACCTAAAATTGTTCAGTGTACGCGTGGGGATGCAAGTCGACAGAGGATGAAATCCTACTGTATCCCAGTGAGGGGTATATTGGTTAGGTAGCCATGTACAATGACAAGAGACAGGCTTTGGGGTTGGATAATCCTCCAGTTTTAGCTGAATAGGACTAGAAAATAACCCCTGAGACTCTGTACTCTTGTCTGAAAAACAGCATAACAATATTTACCTTTTAGCACTTTTCGTTAAAGAATTGGCAATTTAGGGTCTCCTGAGTGGCTCGGTCAGTTTAAGCATCTGACTTCGGCGTAGGTCATGATCCACTTGTGGTTCATGAGTTCAAGCCCAGCAACAGGCTGTCTGCTGTCAGCACAGAGCCCACTCTGTCTCCTTCTCCCTGCCTCTCCCCTCCTCTTGCAAAAATAAATAAACATCAAAAACAATGAGAATTTATATGAAGTGCCTAAAGTGTCATTTAGCAATTATATTTTTAAAGATTATAAAGCTGAAGACTAGCACATCTCTTTTTACCTCTATCCAGTCCAACCTTATAAATGTCCAGTCTTACTGCAGAAAACAGCACCAACCAGATGGTGCAAAGCTTTATAGCGGGATGGGGTGGTGACTCCAGAGGAGCTGGACCATATTGATTAAATATTTATTTTATTTATTCAGATATTCATCCAGCTATTTATCCTTTCCCTCATTAATTCATACAACCAAAATGTACATAACATTTCTGGTATCATGGTAACGCCTCCCTAGATGTTCACCACACTTTCTTTCTTTCTTTTTTTCTTTCTGCTTGGGTATAAAACTAGAGTTGATTTCAGAACCTTCCTCACAGTTGATTGTAGCCATGTAACTACATAATGGCCAGTGAAATCTCAGCAGATGTAATGTAATGTATTTTTGCCCATACAAAAAGCATCGTGTAATTTTCACAATATTCTCTCCCTATCTGGTGACTGGATGTCAATTCTAAGACATTTAGTGAATATGGCATTTTCTTGATTATCCAAGTCCTAAAGGACTATGCATAGTAAGGAACACCCACCCTCTATGCTTTACATAAATGGGTAATAAACTTCAATTAAAAAAATGCATCAGTTGTAGTTTTTATTGATAGCAACTACCATTACTTTAAAAAATTGTACCTCTAAGTTCTGAACTTCTGTTCTTCACTCAGTGGTAAACCAAACACAATCTTCGGGCAGAATAGTGCAGACTTTATTGAGAAAACCCAAAATGCAATAAATCACAAGTAATATAAATAGTCACATGATGGAGATTAGATATATGCATGGGACAAAAGAGAAAGACTTGATTTCTTTTATTTATTAATTTTTTTAAATGTTTATTTATTTTTGAGACAGAGAGAGCATGAACAGGGGAAGGGCAGAGAGAGAGGGAGATACAGAGTCTGAAGCAGGCTCCAGGTTCTGAGCTGTCAGCACAGAGCCCGACGCAGGGATCAAACTCTGGAACTGCAAGATCATGACCTGAGCCAAAGTCTGACGCTTAACTGGCTGAGCCACCCGGGTGCCCCAGAAAGACCTGATTTCTTCAGAGGGGTGAAGAGAAAGTACTTACAGAAAGAGGCTGCTAGTGACATTTATTTTGAAGGAGTAATTGGAGTGAGGAGGGTAGGAAGTTGTCTCAGCAAATGGTGCTTATCTACCTATCAGTCATCTATCTGTCATCTATCTATTCAGTATACCTCGCACAGCATCTGCGCAAAATTAATGAGTTTATCTTTTGTTTATCTTTCAAATATTAGGCAGAAGAAGCATTAATGAGTCTAGCTGCTGTCTTAGTCTTAAATGAATACTGCTTTTAATTCACCCTCTGGCCCATACCCATATTGAAGTAGATTTCTCTTGGTAAGAAATATATATTAAATATTACCTCCTAATCCTCAACCAGGTGTTCTCTGGCCTTCAGGTGGGAAATAAGCACATATTCTAGAATGAGAAATTTGGAGCACAATTTCTTTCTCTGTCACTTACTTATTAGCTGTGTGATTTTAAGGTGAATTTCAACCTCACTGATCTCAACGGTTCCATGAGAAAGTAGGCTCTATATCTTCTCATCTCAAATTCTTCTACATTATAAATCTTTGCCAGTGTGAGGTACATTCTCCTTGGGAATCCTTGTATGAATCTCACTATTATTCCTCTCCCAAGCAAACCACTGCACTGGCTCTCTGAATGATATGATCCGCATTTCTCTGGGTTAACTACAGATCCCCTCTTCCTGTCTCCTTCCTAACCTTATTTCATCACATAGTTGTTCACTGGCTAGTCTAATCCTCCATATATGAGCCCTCCAATACAAAAATTATAAGACACTAAGCCATTATCAAAACCATAATGTGTCTGGCTGATTTTAACTGCCAACTTTGATGAGGGAAAGAAGACCTTTCTCTTCTATTTATCCAGTGAGTCTATGAGTTTGTAAGTCATGTGCATGAGGTCAGAGGTGGGGATTGAAATACAAATCTCTATCTATGAAATATTTAGAAACTCCATTATCATTGTATGAATTTATGCTCAACAATCGGTTTTAAAATATATAGACTCCTTATATTTGAAAAGCACTTTAAAGCACTTCAGTGTTCTTAAATGGTTTGTTTCTCTCACAACTAAACATTTTAAATTAAAAATATGTCATATAACCCTTTAATAATACAGAGTGTTCAAGTTCTGCTTATAGAATTTCCTATTTGAACCAAACCCCTGTGAGGAAAAGCAGATACAGTTGTGGTTAATTCCTTATCATTCATCTTATTTTATGCAATTTCACATTCTAATATCAACCCTCTATTTCCCTTGATGGCTCTCCTGCAATGCATATTAAATCAATGAATGATTACATGCATGGGTGGTATAAATGATGTACTCTACCTAATTCAAAATCTAATAACCAAAAGTAGTTTCCATACGATTTTTTTTCAAAGATAGATTTAGACATAACGTGGCATTGTGTTTAGTATTCATTGGGGAACAAATGGGTTTCTGAAGCATTGTAAAGACAACTATTCTTGCTAAATCCTGGTAATGCTTTTGTTTTTACATTCTTAAATGAAAATATAGAACCAGTAGAATTATTAGTTGGGGTAGGAACTTAATTGATAAAATAAACGGGAGAATTGAGACAATTAATTGGATAATTCAGTTGTAAAGCTTTATTTGGTATAAAATGTGTTGCCTGCTTTTCTATTTTTGTCAACTCACAATATAATTGTTCAACTCTATTTCCCCCTACACATATCAACTGTATAAAAATGCCATTCTATATTTTGTATATGAAATTTTACATGTTGGCAGCATTTACTAAGTATGTTCACCCTATTCCCATTCATGACGTCATAATTGTTATTATTATAATAGTACCAACAACAATATCATATAGTGCTTACTGTGCTGTATGGTGCTTGCTCTGATAATTTTACATGGACTTATTTAATCCACCTAAAAGTCCTATGAAGTAGAAATATTATTTGCAGTATAATATGGAGAAATGGGGGTACAAAAAAGATTAAGCCATCTGTCCAAGTTCATATAGCCAAGGGTGAGAGCAATATTTTATCGCTCAAAAGACAGATGTAATAGGACAGAAAACAAGAGTCACAATAGGAGAGAAAGCAAACATATCTGTATCTATATCGATATCTGGTACCTGTTTGTGTAACTATATTGAAGCATATGCAGTCTGTAGAACAGTTGAAAGGGGGAAAAAAGGTATTGCAGGAAGAGGTGGAGGGTCTTAAAGATATAAGATGAAAAGGAGGCATTTGCCCTAAAGTTAAGTCCCTTTGGATGGGATGAGATAAAGGGAGATTTCTGTGGAATCTGTATAAGAAGATGAGACCCAGGTTTCAGGCAACGTCTTAGGACACAACCAAATCCAAGTGAGGAATGGCCTCAGAATGCTTCTCTGAAGATAGATCCATAGATCCGCCTGTCTCACTGATGGCATGGAACGACACTGAGGTCCAAATGTGAAAGCGGCACATGACAAGGAGAACAGATAACCCCTGTGGCCTGTCAGAAGGCTGTCAAACACCTCCTCATCTGACTTTCTAAATTAACCTCAACCACTAATAAAATGATTCTATGCAAATAACGCATCTGACACTAAAAAATTATACATTTTTAAAAAATGAAGGGAAGAATTTTTTTTAAGTTTACGTACTGAGAGAGAGAGAGAGAGAGAAAACACAAGTGGGGGAGGGGGAGGGAGAGAGAGAGAGAGAGAGAGAGAGAGAGAGAGAGAGAGAGAGAGAGAGAGAATGAATCCCAAGCAGGCTCCGCACTGTCAGGGCAGAGCCTGAGGCACCCAAGCACACCAAAGGAAAAATACTTTTCTTTTTAAAAAAAAAAAATTTTAATGTTCATTTATTTTTGAGAGAGAGACAGAATGTGTGCAGGGGAGGGGCAGAGAGAGAGGGAGACACAGAATCCCAAACAGGCTCCAGGCTCTGAGCGATCAGCACAGAGTCCAATGCGGGGGTCAAACCCACAGAAGTTCTGAGCTGAAGCCAGAGGCCTAATTGACTGAATCATCCAGGCACCGCAGGAAAAACACTTTTCTAAAGAAGCAAAGTACCTTCTTTATTAGAGCACCTGTTTATTACTATTGTTATAAATTCAAAGGCTAATCCAATGTTTACTGAATTTTCATCTCCAGGAAGCAGAGTCCTGGATTCCATAATTGAGCACATAGGCTAGTCATTGTCTAATGCACAGATACACATTAGAATCATAGCTGCTTTTTTTAACATAGGAGATTAGCACTTAATTATGGCAGACTCAGTTACAAAACTATAGGAGTATGAATTCTTAGAAATGAATAAAAAACATGTATAATCTGGGTGAAGTAACCATTCAGTTTCCTACAATAGCCTATTAATAGTTTTGAAATATAAACCATATTATAAATTTAATATTAGCATGAGTTCACAATCAAACAATCAATATATTATTGGGAAGGTGCTATTAAAATAATTAGATTTAATTTTACTGCCCTCAAGAACCAAATCTGCTTGTTTGGTTTTTTATTTTATGGTGAATATTTATAACTCTTAGATTCACAGGGAATGCTTAACAGATGCGCATTATTTTTATTATTATAGTATAGATGTGATGTAGGTGCATCAAAATAAAATTGAGCCATGTCCTTAAATAGTTGAGGCCTAGTTTTATCTGTATTTGGTAAAACTAGGTATTAAATAAAAAGCTACATAAGAAAATTCTAAGCAGACTTATGGTAATTTAGCATAATGGCAGATAATAATATTTACAATTCATGTAGTTATTATGTGCAGCAACTGTGCTAAAAGTATATGCTTATATACTTATGCACAGTGTTACTGTATATTATATATATACAATATATTATATTGTTATATATTACATATATAATAATACTGTATATATATATATATATAATCTTTTAAATTCTTAAAATATGAAGTGTACTCATTTCATGTACCAAAAATTCAAGTTCAGAAGCATTAATTTAGTTAACCAAATTCATCTCTTATGTAGAGAGGATGGGAATTGAAGCCAAATATTGTTTTCTCCAAAGTAGATGTTCCTAATCAGAAAGCAAATAAATTATACCCTTCTCATTCTTAGAAATATCCTACATATTTTCCTAGACCTTGACCAATTGAGTGACTCAATGCTAAACATGAAAGGAAACTGTTCTTCACAGAGAATTAGTTCAAGGTAAAATTCTTCAGATTGTTTACTTTCTCTGGCAGATTCCACCCTATTTCATGTTAGGGATAATGCCAGCCTTAACACGAGAGACAGTAACATGTATGATATAATTTGTCGATTGTTTTTTTAATGTTAATTTATTTTTGAGACAGAGAGAGCAAGCACAAGCAGGGGAGGGCATAGAAAGAGAGAGACAGAGAATCCCAAGCAGGCTCCATGCTGTCAGCGCAGAGCTCGATGTGGGGCTCGAACCCATGAACCATGACATCATGGCCTGAGCTGAAACCGAGTTGGACACTTAACCAACTGAGTCATCCAGGAGCCCCTAATTTTCTGGTTTCAGGGATTCGTCACTGAATTTAAATATGATTTGGAACATACTATAAGATAGGGTACAAATACCTAACAACAGAAACTATATGGGACAGAAGTAGGCATGGAAATTGTTAGTGTTGCACCGCAACCTGGAAGGTATAGATGGCACGGTGTATCCTAAACGTGAATGATAACAGAAGGATTGTGATGGCTATAGTGCAGGCAGAGAATTACAGGATTTAATGGAATTCATCTGTGTTCACTGTGTCCCTGCAGTAGAGCACAGCCATACTAGATGAAAACCCACTAATTGGGGGGCGCCTGGGTGGCTCAGTTGGTTGAGCGGCCGACTTCGGCTCAGGTCACGATCTCGCAGTCCGTGAGTTCAAGCCCCGTATCGTGCTCTGTGCTGACAGCTCGGAGCCTGGAGCCTGTTTCGGATTCTGTGTCTCCCTCTCTCTGACCCTCCCCCATTCATGCTCTGTCTCTCTCTGTCTCAAAAATAAATAAGCATTAAAAAAAAAAAATTAAAAAAAAAAAAAAAAAAAGAAAGTCCACTAATTGGGATTCGCTTGGGAACTGTGCTC
Organism: Panthera tigris; assembly: GCF_018350195.1. Taxonomy (NCBI): domain Eukaryota; kingdom Metazoa; phylum Chordata; class Mammalia; order Carnivora; family Felidae; genus Panthera; species Panthera tigris. The sequence continues at coordinate 32,944,478 of NC_056660.1, read as the reverse complement.
ATCTTTGTTTACTTCAGCTATAAATCCTTGACATTATTTTGGCTATCTTTTGTTTTTTAAGTTTATTTATTTTGAGAGGGAGAACATGAGCAGGTGAGGGGTAGAAAGAGGGGGAGGAGAGACAGAATCCCAAGGAGGCACCTCATTGTCAGTGAGGAGCCCCACGCAGGGCTGGAACTCATGAGCTGTGAGATCCTGACCTGAGCCAAAATTAGGAGTCAGATGCTTCACTGACTGAGCCATCCAGGTGCCCCTTGAATATCTTTTTGTTAACATGAAAGTAGCAGTGAATACAAAGACTATATTCCAAATATCCCACCTGAGAAGAATTTAACCTAAACTAATTCTAAATTGTCAAAAACTAAAGAATTTACTGCAAAAAAAGGGATATACAACAGCATTCTAAATTCTTAGAAGATAATCATGCCAGTGTGTATTTGACTATATATAAAAATAAGTGGTTATGTGGGGGTTACTATGTTTTCAAAACAATTTAAACAATCAAATAAAAATAATTTTTATTAAGTTTTGAGATTTGATATATAAATTTGTTTTTTCTTCTGAAGGATATAGCAAATTTAACAAGCATTTTCAGTATGAGAGTCTTTAGGAAAATAAACTCCCAAACATATCGAAATTTAGATACATTTGTACATTCAATTTTCTTTTTAATGTTAATATGAATCATTAATGACAACATTAAACATTTACTGACTTAATTTTTTTTTTTTTTTTTTTTTTTTTTTTTTTACTGTGGCAAGCCTTACAGTGAGAGGCAGTATTGCATATTAATGAAGAGTATGAACTCTGGAATGAGATGCTTTGATTCAAATCCTAACCCAGTTAGTGTCTGTGCAGCATTGAGAAGACTTGTAACATTTTAGGGACTCAGTTGTGTTAAATGGGGAAAACAAAGACATCTCATAAAATTTTGGGTAAACAAAAGCTAAGTAAACAAAAAGCTAAGACCAAACATTTATTATTACCTAAATTATCACTTGTACACAATAATTTCAACCTGTAATATAGTGAAATTCAAGTTCTCTTAAATTTCCCACTATTATTTGAGATTAATAAATCCTCTTATATTCTTCTACTTAAAATAAAAAGCTTAAAGCAATTACTCAATCAAGCATTTCAAATAGCCAAGTTTCTTGATCTTCTGAACAAATTTTCATAAAAGATTCAAGAATTTACATTAGCAAATATTCATCAATTTCTAAACTATGCACACAAAAGGAACATTCTAAATTTCATTTGCCATTTTTTCTTCTTGATGTTACCATGGCTGAAAATGGTGCATCCACTAAAGAAAAAATGAAGGGTCATTTATTAAAGTTTTGAGGTAAATTCTTAGCTGGGTAAGGATTCCCACCAACCATGTTGTCTGGCCAGGATATAAGATCTGGAGCTAAAGAACTACTGCACGTTTTTCTCTCATGACTAAGACTACTGTGCCAATTTTATATTTTATATTTTTATGCCAATAGTATGCCAGTATGGTGCTATGGATTGAACTGTGTGCGCTCAAAATTCATATGTTGAAGCCTTAACTACCAGTGTCACTGGACTTGGAGATAGGGCCTATAAGGAGGTAATTAACATTGATGAGATTGTAAGTATGGGGTCCTTAATACAATAGGATTAGTGTCTTAAAAAAAACAGCAGAGCTCACTCTCTCTTATGTACATGTTCTCCTCTTCTCTGCCTCTCTCTCCACGCCCCCCCCCCCCCCCTTCATTATGTGCACGAAAGAAGGTCATATGAGCACCCAAGATAGTGGTTGCCTACAAGCCAGGAAGAGGTCTTCACCATGATGTCAACCTGATCTCAGACTTCAAGCCTCCGGAACTGAGAAAATAAATGTCTGTTGCTCAAGCCACCCAGTCTGCAGTATTTTTTTTTACAGCATCCCTAGCCAATAAAATACATGAAGTACCAAGTACTTTTTTTTTTTCATTTTTACAAACTGCATTGTCTCATTAGGTTATATAAAATTATTTAATCTTAACTAAGGGTTATTATTATTTGATTGGATCAAATCAAATGGTTTACCACTTCATTCAGTCCTGAAATATTTTCATACTTTTCCAACACACGGGTCCAAAATTTTTGGGGTTATTTAAGGAACATATGACTACATTCTGCCTATCTCTTGCTTTGAATGACTATAATAACATGCTTCTGAAGTCATTCTTAAAAATAGATAATAAATGTTGAGCATCCCAGTAGATTTAATCAAGATGTATCTTCTAAATAGAATCAGAAATTCACATGGAGAGATGATTAAATAGGCAAAAATTAAAAATACATTAATGGCCTAAGGAAAACTATGAGAAAATAAAAAGTGAAAGAGAAGAAATAAATACTCTTTGGACACAGAAAGGATAAGAATTCTCACTTGGAAAACTGAATTAACTTGGTGGAGAGCAAACTTGAAAACCTGTCCCCAGAGATTTTAGAAAATAACATAGAGATAAACACGAGGCTACATGGGAGAAACAAGAATAGAATGAATATTAAACATGGATATTTTTAAGTGGTTTTAACTCCATTAGGCCTTTACCTTCTGGTTATGATATAGACAGTCACTAGAGATCATCACTTTCAGACAAGCAACAAAAAGCTACACAATGTCAGATTTAAAACCTGTGTGAGAATTGTGGGTATAAAGAAATTGCAATCAAGCAAATTCAAGAAAGTAATGAACTTTCCATAGGATAGAAGAGACCCATTTTTGTTTGCTTTCCTGTTAGAATGACAGTATCAAGAGGGATCTGACACAGTCGGGATAAGAGCAGCTAGAATAACTGTAGTGATTGTTGACCACTCCATATTGTCTACCAAGAAGGATTACATCATAAAGAGTCCCACCTACTGGCTCAGTCGGTTAAGCGTCTGACTCCAGCTCAGGTCATTATCTCACGGTTTGTGAGTTCAAGCCCCACGTAAGGCTCTGTGCTGACAGCTCAGAGCCTGGAGCCTATTTTGGATTCTATGTCTCCCTCACTCTCTCTGCCCCTCCCCCATTCTCTCTCTCTCTCAAAACTAAACATTAAAAAAAAGATAATAAATTTTTTCTTTAAAAATGAGAAAAATCCGGGAGGTGTAATATTCTAATAAAGTAAGAGTAGACCCAAAAAGCAGATCTAGACTATGTGGAGTGATGATTACAAAAAAAGAAGAAAAATAAAGGATAAACTTTTATTACTCTGAAGAAAAATGTACATCTTCATATTTAAAACATTTTCTTAGCCTTTGCTTGCTGAATAAATGAATATATACATATATAAATACGTAAATAGAAGATTTTTTTGTATCTAAACATGATCTAGCAGATGATACAAATCCAAATATCAAATAAAGAAATTTTATAATGTTCTATGTGAAAAGAACATATAAATAGGAAAAGAAGCCAGAAAATAGCTTTGTGTTTGTAACTATACTTTGTTGATACAAAATGCCTATAACTCAAAGCATTTCTACCCATCGTATACCATACCACATTCCTTTATGACAGTATCATAAATGTATCTAAATTGGTACATAAAAACAGTAAACCAATCCTATAGACTTTTTGAGTAAATTAGTCTGGGTCACATGTACCTTGGTGTAATGAAAAGTAATTCAGATTATAAATCTCAAGACAAGGAAAGTAAAGTGCTTAAAAATTTTGTGTACTCACATATAAATTTTACTTTAATAAATCTGACTTATTTTTTTTAACTACGACTAATTATACTTAGAATATATTATTATATTTAAAGTTAAAATTAAATATATAGTTGGGGCGCCAGGGTGGTTCAGTCGGTTAAACGTCCAACTTCGGTCCAGGTCATGATCTCACAGTTCGTGAGTTCAAGCCCCACCTCAGGCTCTGTGCTGACAGCTTGGAGCCTGGAGTCTGCTTCGGATTCTGTGTCTCCTCTCTCTGCCCCTCCCCAGCTCATGCTCACACTCTGTCTCTGTCAAAAATAAAGAAACTTAAAAACATTTTTTTAATTATAAAAAAATTAAATATATAGTTATTCTAAATTTAATGTAATAATGTGTTGTGGGCAGTGACTGTGTTCTTGTTTACACAAAGAACAACTAAAATTGCTAAAATAAAACTTAAAAATTTCATTGTAGTAAATATTCAATACCATCTCAACAGAGCAGGAATTTTGAAGTGAGTAATGAAGAGGTATCAACATTCTGAAGATGTCATTTAGTAAAAATATTACAAATCACAGAAGACAAAAGTAAGACATGTAGGTTGAGGGAAGAAGGGATATGAGTAATTATGTTAAATGGTACTGCTGAGAACATTGAAGAGAACACTTGCATATGGGCATATTATTAGATGATATCATACATTTATGGATAATATTGTAAGGTATGACAATAGTATTGGAGTAATATAGAAGGACAGCCTTATATTTCAAATATGTATGTAGGATTAGGTATGAGTGAAGTGTCATAAAATCTGTAATTTAAGTGCAAATAGGTAAAGTAGTATCTGACTTATTTAGGTAAATGGGGAGCAATTTGGAGAGTATCATATATGTCATAACTTTTCAAAGAAAAAAAAATAAAACCTTGTGTGTACAAATTTTTGTAGAGAGAGAAGATAACTTATTCACAACCATTATCAAGTATATTGATATTACATTTCCAAGTACATTATAGTTGGATTGATTTGGAAAATAAAATAATCCTGACAATAAGAAGATCCTTCCATACTAATACAGGAGAGAATATTCAAAGTTTATTATTGGGTAGGCATTAATGGATCAGATGCATGTAAGCTAGTGAAAAAAATGACTACAAATTAGAATAAAAAATCGGTTGTAATTTATACATTAAAGTAGGAAACAGAAAATAAGTCCTTGTATTCTCTGAAAAGACAAAGACTTTATGAAAAATCTTCTATCCATCGATGAGAGAAAATGTTGAGTTAATTTTAGAAGTATTTATTTATATATCTAAAGGTTAGTTAGCATGTGACTTTGGAAATAGCTCTAAATTATAAAAAAAAAAAAAGAAAAAGAAAAAAAAAAAAAAAAAGAACAAAAGAACAAAAAGAAAAGAAAAAGGGAGAGAGAGAGAAAGAGTGAGAGTGAGACAGAGAGAAGAACCTGATCTTAATATCTACAGAGGTTTATTTATTTACAATGGTTAGAACAAGGACTTAGATTCACTATATCTCCAAGGAAACAAGAAAAGGCAGGGATAACAGTCTCTTTGCCCTTTATAAACAGAGAAGATAATTTTCATTCACACTTACAATTAATTCCTCTTACATTACTCTTTCATGGTAATGTTATAATTTTCAAAAGGTTTCCATTGTCATATTTATTTTCTCGGTGTATTATGCAGCCACAGAAATATCTATCAAGTTCAAAGCAAAATGCAAAGTAATAAGAATTAAGGGATATGAATATAATATCAAAATAATCTCAAAAATAGGCAGAATGCCTTAATAAACATGTTTCCAAAGAAGATACACAGAAGACCCTTTCATACTTGAAAAGATGTTCAACATTATTGATCATCAGAGAATGCAAAGCAAAGCCACAAAGTAATATAATCACACATCTGTTAGAATGGCTATAATCAGAAAGATAAGAAATAGAAAGTGTTGACAAAGATATACAGAAAAGGGAACGCTTGTGCACTGTGGGCAGGAATGTCAATTGATGCAACCACTACAGAAAATCCTCAAGTAATTAAAAGTAGAACTACCATATGATCCAGCAATTCCACTTGTGAGGATTTATCCAAAGAAAATAAAAATACCAATTTGAAAAGATATACATAACCCCATGTTCACTGTAGCATTATTTACCATAGCCAAGATATGAAAACAACCTAAGTGTTGACTCTAGATGACTGGATAAAGAAAATGTGCTATGTAAATATATACAATGGAATATTGCCATTTATAACAACATGGATGGGCCTAGAGGTGTTGTGCTAAGTGAAATAAGATAAAGAAAGACAAATACCATATGATTTGACTTATTATGTGGATCCTGAAACAAAACAAAAATAAAAAACAAGCTCATAGATACAGAGAACAGAGATGATTGACAGAAATGGGGGAAGGGGAGCAAAATGACTAAGAAGTTAAAAGGAAAAAAAATAATATACATATAACAGCAAATCAGTCTTGTTAGAATATCATCTTTTCAGTTTAGTGAATTTCAAAGTCTAGAAAACCTAGGTTTCAAGCTATGGGTTAGTCATAGTTTGGTCTTCTTGAGATGCTGCCTTCACATGGGAAACACAAGTTCAGTTAGGTTTTTCTCTCATTTTGATAGTCTATGTGATCATGAGCTCCTGAATTGGTCCTTCCCAGTGGGGTGATTTCTTCAGAACACTTTCATGTAGTAAGAGACTCTTGGACAATTTGAATGGCCGACTTCTTTCAGTGAATTATTTCTAGCCCTTATAACTTTAGGTGTATGAGTTTTTCCAAAGAGGAGAGAATCCCTTTTAAATAGTGTAAATATAAACCACATCTTCTTTCCATTTGTAGCAGTGTGGATGGAGCCGGAGGGTATGTATTATGCTAAGTGAAATAAATCAGTCAGAGAAAGACAGATATCATATGTTTTCAATTATATGTGGAACTTGAGAAACTTAACACAAGACCAGGGGGGGAAGGAAGGGGGGGAAAAAAGCTATGAACAGAGAGGGAGGGAGGCAAACCACAAGAGACTCTTAAGTACAGAGAACAAACTGAGGGCTGATGGGAGGGTGAGGGTGAAGGGAAAATGGGTGGTGGGCATTGAGGAGGGCACTTGTTGGGATGAGCACTGGGTGTTATATGTAAGCAATGAATCATGGGACTCTACCCCCAAAACCAAGAGCATATTGCATACATTGTATGTCAGCCAATTTCACAATACATTATATTAAATAAATAAATAAATAAATAAATAGTGTAAATAATTACCAGGGATTCAATTAAGTAGAGCATGGGATATGGTGTAATGCCCAACCAATTTCATAGCCATACCCAATATAAGTTAAACAATAATCATGCCATGCTTACTTGAAGTAATTCTTCATTTTCTTAACAAGGCTAATAGCAAGGAAATTTTAACCCACCAGATTTCTGAATCAGAGTCAATGAGGTTTTAAGAGTTCTATTTATTTATTTATTTTACTTGTTCTGAGGAACAAGGATGATATGGAATCTGGCAGTTCATAAGATTCTGCAAATATTTGTATAATTCCTAACAGTGGAAACAAAATGAATTATTTTGCCTGATTCAATATGCTCCTCTCTTCCTTAAGTGAGAAATTTGACTGTCAAAAGTGTCTTTACCACTCTTTAGGAATCTGCCTTTGAGTAGGGAAAAATACCCAGATATCCTAAACACTAAATAAAACTCTTAGCTTCTCTAGCGTCAAAGACTTTTGCCACCAGGTTTTAGTTAAAGTTGATGTCTTAGTTTGATCTACTATCACAAAATATCATAAACTGGTGGGTTATAAGCAACAAAAATTTATTTCTATAGTTCTAGAGACTGCAAGTCCAAGATCACGATCAGGCTGTGGTGAGAGCCTTCTTTTGGGTTGCAGACTGCCAATGTGTACTTGTATCCTCACAAGGCTGAGGGCAGAGAGAGAAAGCAAGTGTTATCCTAACTCTCACAGGGGCGTTAACCCCACTCAGAAGGCCTCCACCCCTCTGACCTCCTCTAATCCTAATTACATCCCACAGGCTCTACCTTCTAATACCCTCACATCAGGGAATAGGGTTTTAACTTATGAATTTGGGGAGGACATAAACATTCAGTTTGTACGAGTTGATCAGGAAAAAATCAATGGTGAAGAATTTTGGGAAACAAATAGAACATCTCTTTAATATGTTCTGAATAATTTTATTTGTGTATTTTAATAAAACTCTGTAAGTAAATCTGAAGTACATCTCCAATTGAAAACTACTGCCCTAGAAGGAGACATTAGATTCAAGTTAAAGGCTAAGGTTGCAATCAGGTTGATGTTTTAGAAGGAATTACTGAAATATGATTAATAATACTCCACTGTTGTTGCCTCATATCATCAGGCAAAGCACCACTAGGAGTCTGTCAAATAGAAACATATGGATATTTAAAAATCTCCACAAATTTTCCATACAGCAAATGATGTCTTTATATTAATAACATTACACTTGTGCCTGTTAACACCTAGGGAAGGCCAAGTATCCCTGGGGAAGTGACAACAGTTCCAACACTCATCAGTAGTAATGTATCAAATAAACCTAGTTATTTCTAGTACATATATTTCTAGTTCACATGAGTGAACAACTATTTATGATTTTTTTCAGATGCCGTTTAAGAACCTTCACTGAGAGGGGCTCCTGGGTGGCTCAGTAGATTAAGCGTCCGACTCATGATTTCAGCTCAGATCATGATCTCATGGTTCAGTTCATGGGATTGAGCCCCACATTGGGTTCTGCTCTGAAAGAGCAGAGCCTACTTGGGATTCTCCATCTCCCTCTCTCCCTGCCACTACCCCACTCTTTCCCTCAAAAATAAATAAACATTAAAAAAAATAACCTCTAAAAAAAACTCACAGAGAAATTTAGATATAAAAGATGTCCTTAAATCTTTAAACTATTAAAAAAATTTTAATGTTTATTTAATTTTAAGAGAGAGAGAGAGAGAGAGAGAGAGAGAGAGAAGTCCAAGCAGGGGAGGGGCAAAGAGAGAGAGGGAGGAGATACAGAATCTGAAGCAGGCTCCAGGCTCTCAGAGCCTGACATGGGGCTCAAACTCACAAACCACAAGATCATGACTCAAGCCTAAGTCAGACGCCTAACTGACTGAGACACCCAGGTGCCCCCCTTTTTAAAATTCTTTTTTAAATGATTACTTAACTTTGAGAGAGAGAGAGAGAGAGAGAGAGAGAGAGAGAGAGAGAGAGAGACACCCCAAGCAGGGGAGAGGCAGAGAGAGAGGGAGAAAATTTAAAATATTTTAAAATAAAAAGATGTCCTTAAAACTTTAAAATACTTTACAATAAAAAAGATGTCCTATAAAATTTTTCCTTAAATCCCTTCTAAATTTGTAGTTCAATTTTAGAAACACAAAATCAAAAACATTGCCTGAGAAGATTTGGCACCTGATTAAGTAGGATCATAGGTTACTTAGAAACAATACTTGGTTATCTATTTAATTAAAGTGACAATAAAAGATTCAAAAGTAAATAGAGGAGGTGACATGTAAAATGAATCAGCTCTTTCAAAAATAAGAAGACTCTGTTCTCAAATGAGCAGATAAAATCAACATAAAGCACAAAACATTTTTCTGGCAAAACAGAATCTTTGATATCTAGACAGATTATGCAGAAAGTAAAGAAAATATTTTACAACTACTTATGAAGAGCAGATCAATACTCCAAGAAAAATGTCAATTTAACAAGGAGAAAAACAACTTCTATTTTTGCATCAACATAATATTCGATATCAAATGAATCAGAGAATTTTATGGAAAGTCTTATAAGTAAACTTGTTAAATTTTATCCGGCATTGTCCATGGCAAATTAAATTCTCTTTCTTCAAGTTTTCTGTAACTTTCTATACCCACTCAGGTTTTCTCTTTCACTTTGTTCTCTCTCATTCTGGAACAGCCAGCCATTTTACTTTACTAAAAAACTATTCTCTTTTTTTTCTCTTGAAAACACATCTTGCATACTTTTCACACAATTATTTCTCTATGTCAACATTACTCCTAGCAGAGTCTCATTCTTGTATATTGATTATAAGTGAGACAGGAAAACTAAAGGGTACCCATGAAGAACCGCTTTTTCATGGCTTCTTTTCCTACTAGGCCCTGCACCACCACCTTACACATACCTTATAATACAGACAATGTATGTCCACCTTGTAAAGATCAAGGAGTAAATAACTTCTTTGGGGTCTTCCAGCATGATAAATAACATGTAAAGAGTAACCAGGAGAGGTGGTCATGCATGTTTTCCAAGACGACTGACTCACCAAGACCGCTGGCTTCAAGGAATAAGTGATTTATGGAGGACATCTAAACACTCATATACCAGAACACGATCCTCAATAAAAATCCCAGACCCCAAACAAAGATGAGACTCACTCTTCTCTTCTGAGTCTCTCAGACACTCTGTCTATACCTGTACTCTTTTTGTATACCTTCACTAAACTCTGCTCTCACTTCCTCTTGGCTCCTGTTTGATTTCTATTCTGCATGAAGCCAAGAGCCCTCTTGGCTGGTCCTGTGGGACCAAGTCAGCCAATATCATAATTTTTAACCAAAGTAACTCTGTTTCATTAAAAAAAAATCTAGGGGGTGGGTAATTTTGGACTGGTTGTCATACACCAACATTTTGCAGATTAGTAAGTTCATGGATACACATCTCAGACTTTTTACAGCCATATAGATATATCCCTTATTATATAAATTCTCAAAGTGACAAAAATAAACTTTTATTTACACACTCAAATGCATAGCTTCTCTTTACCATAAAAATATATAGTAACAGCATATAAAATGGTGCTTAGCGATTAATGTCTCGGTTTTGTACCTTACTGAGAAATGACCAAGGCATTAATGAGCACCATTAACTCAACTTAATATTAGTCCATGATTTTCAGTCACCCAAAACTCTTGGAAATTATCTTTAAGTTTAAATACTTAAAAATGCAACTACTATCAGATTAATGTTCATCAGAATAATATTTTCATAGGGTTAAACATAAATACAGTTTTTCTTATAATTTTAAGAGTTATATAGGAGTTATTAGTAAATGAACATATCCTAGCAGAATACAAATGTGTGCTTGTACGATACACAACATTCTTAACCAGAGATAACATAGCTGTTTTTATTCTTTGTTTTTTTTTAAATTTTTATTTATTTATTTTTGAGGGCAGGGGCCACAGAATCTGAATTAGGCTCCAGGCTCTGAGCTGTCAGCACAGCTTGAACCCATGAATCATGAGACCATGACCCGAGCTGAAGTCAGACACTTAACGGACTGAGCCACCGGGGCACCCCAACATAGGTGTTTATACTATACAAGTCTCAGTAGCCCAAAATTTACTTAAATTATGTAAATTTAGATTCTTACAATATTTATAAATTTTTATATTAGTACTTTCCTAGAACACTGCAAGTATTATAGGTTCAATTTTGTTATTTTGTGGGAAATTTAGTAATATTCAATATGGATAGGTACATATGTACAATAAGCTAATCTGAAAACAGCTTCTCCAATATAAGCTTTTTAATCATCTAATTTATAAATATTATCAGGAGGTAGAAAAATGTAGTACACATATACAATGGCTTATAACTTTACAAATTATGGACACAAAGAGACAAAGAAAGTTTCCTGCTCCAATTTTAAAATTTCAGCCATGGGGTTCCCTGGGTGGCTGAGTCAGTTAAGTGTCTGACTCTTTATTTTGACTCAGGTTATGGTCTCACAGTTCATGATACCAAGCCCCCAGGGGGGCTCCATGCAGATAGCACAGAGCCTGCTTGGGATTTTCTCTCTCTTTCACTCTGCCCCTTCCCCCACTCACACACTCTCTCTCTGTCTCTCAAAATAAATAAATAAACTTAAAAAAATAAAATTTCAGCCATAAATCAAGTGTAGACACATAAATACAAAACTCAACAATGAATTAATGTAGTGAGCCTAGATACCGACTTCTTGATGGGCATGTAATTCTTAGTTGATTTGAAATCAAAAGAGCCAAACAGTCAAACAGAAAACTTACAGGAAAAAAAAAAAAAAAAAAAGAAAGAAAGATTTTTGTTATTTCTCACCTAACAGAAAATAGATCTGTATAAACCATCAATTTACAAAGATCATCAAGTAACAGAACTTACAACCAAATTCTAAATGAAGACTAATATATGGGATCTTAACAAGACCAAAAAAAATTAGTGAGTACAAAATTAAACTTTGAAACGCAGAGTATCAGTGAAATCCTACTGCTGCTTTGGATTCATGTCTAAGAAAATGAAAATAAGTCAGACCTGGTTTTAAAACACCCAGAAATTACACTTTCCCGGTGACTAAGCTTACCAGGTTCTGAGAGGTGGGCATCCCACCTGGGAACCCCAATGCAAGACCTCTAAAACTGTTAAAAGATAACTTTCAGAAAAGGATAAAGTTATGAGAATGAACAAGTGTTAAAGATTGTGTTTTATTCATGTGATGTGAATGAATCAGCAGATGTTATAAGCTGTTCAAAGGATAACTGAGAAAGCACAAAGTGATATGGATTAAAGGACCTACTGAGATGAATTACAAATTTATTTACTTCTCTAAGATCTTGTATCCCTTGTATTTTTAATTCTTTTATAACCACTTTGATTCCCTCCAGCTGAGCTCTTGACACAGAATATTATTTACATAAGGCTGTAGCTTATCCTTTTGATAAGCTATTTTATTGGCTCAGTATCTGTGATTAACCCTGCATTATCATTCCCCAGGGCCCAAAATAATGTTTTGGCTCAGAGTGCATCCCAGGATGGAGTGAGACTGTTACTGTCCCCTAATCCCGTTTCTTTATGAAGGCACATAGTTACCAAATCAAGGCTTGCATTCTGACTATGCACTGACTATGGTAGCTTTTAATTTTCACAGTAGGTCATTCCTTAATAGATTTACAGGGTAATCAGGAGAAATTAAGAAAATGTGTCCCCATCTGTACAAGGACCGTGGAAAAAGGAAGAAGGCCAACCGGAAATAACAATGACCTACATGGATCTGTCATCCAATGGAAAAATACAGAAATTTCAGTGCAAATGTTAAAGTATCTACCAGGAAAGGGAAAGAAAAGTTTAACCTAAGGAGAACTTATAGAAACATATGCTTTAGCAGTCCCTACCTCTAATACTCTCCCAAACAGTCAATTTTGAGCTATTTTCCAGTTATTCCCTACTGAGTTGTTCTGTCTCTCTGGGCTTTCGGGAGAGCCTCCTTCAGCCTTGGGCAGAAAGATAAAGAGCCTAGAGACCATAACTTTGGAGACAGCAGAGAAAGGAACAAGGTTCTTGCGTTCAGAGAAAGAAAACATACATATTGATTTAATTTTAGAGAGACATAGTATGTGCACAAGCAGGGGAGAGGTGCAGAGAGAAAGAGAGAATCTTAAGCAGACTCCATGCTCAGTGCTTAGCCTGATGAGGGAACTGATCCCATGACCCTGGTATCATGACCTAAGCTGAAACTGAGTCAGAGGCTCAACAGACTGAGCTACCCAGGCTCCCCAAAGATATTTTTAATTTTTGCACTTCCTTCTCCACATTTTTCAACACACACACACACACACACAAACACACACAAACACACACACACACACACACACACACACACACATATATATATATATATATATATATATATATATATATATATGACCTGTTCCTAAGAGAACAGAAAAATGTCAACCATTTAACAGAAAGGCCTGCAGGCAACGTTTCCATATTTTCTCCCCATTAAAACTAATAGTGATCCTAACGAGCCAAGATTAACATACTACCTAATAAAATGTAGAGTTTGGAGAGGGCTGTCCATCTGTATATCTGGATAATATTTCCTCAAGAGTAGAAAGCTAGAAGGGCTATTTTTATGTTATAATCCAGGATTTATCCGACTGTTGACTGGTCAAAAAACCTTCACCTGGTCCACTCAATTCAAGAAGTATCTACCATTCATATCAAAATTTCGTTAGACAAGACAATCCTGCCAATAAAAAAACTCTTCCATTACAATATGGAAGAAGACATTTTATTATTTAAAAAAAATTAACAGATTATGTGCATGTAAGCTAGCATGAAAGTGACCACAAAATTAGGACAAAAAAACTCACATAATTTATACAGCAAAGTAGAAGACAGAACATTAATTTCACTCATCTCCTCAGGTGACAAAGGCTACACTATGTGATAGCCTCCTGTCCATCTCAGGAGAAAGACCCCTGAGTTACCTCTGAAGGTATTCATTTACATATGTACAGGTTATAGGGACCATGACTTTGGAGGTTTTCCACAGGGTAAAAATATGACACAATCTATTTATCTATTTTCCAAAAGTTACAGTTAGGATCAAATTTACCATGTATCCAAGGAAACACTGTAAGAAAACAAGAAGGGGTGAAATGGCCCCTTTGATCTTTATAAACAAAATACATATATATATATATATATATATATATATATATGTATGTATCCTCACATACTGTATACAAAATAAATTATACAAAGTTAAAATAATATAATAGGATTTTTTTGGTTCTGGTGAGATAGTGTAGATATATTTTTCCCTTAACCTCCCACTAAATACATTTGGGAACCCTGGACATCGTATAAATAAAACCAACACACAAGACTCTCAGATGTGGGGGTAAGAAGGAAAAATGTCTAGCTTTTCATCTTAGAGAATTATAGATTCCTATATGGACATTAAACTAAATAAAAGATTAACTATGCAAAATTTTAAAGAAAACATCCCTCACATAAATTACACCACACTGTATGTGCAAATGATGCCTAGTAAAAACCACTTTAAAGTGCCCTTCCCCCCCCCCTCACAAATTTACCTATTCAACAAGTTTAAAGTGATAAATCATTAATCTACTTCTATCTTAGTCAGGTAACTCTTGTTTTGTATTTTCCATTTTCAGGAAGAAGTTAAAAATACCACTTCTTTGTAATTTAAGCTTCCAATTCCTAAACTGTACCAAAAATTCTTTTTGCTTTAAAAATCACATATGCTTTGAGAGATGCTTTAGGACTTTTGTTATTACTACAAAGCTCAAACAAAGTGCTTAAGAAGCCTATTGTGTAGATTGCTTGCCTGACCATAGGTAACTTAATGCTTTTAAGAAGGTGTTACTTATCCTAGGGCCAGAAGCTAAAAAAGAAAAAAAAAAAAAAAAAAAAAAAAAAAAAAAAAAAAAGAAAAAAGAAAAAGGCCTTGAATCTTTTATTTCAAATCTGTTGGTAACTTTTGTGATCCTTGAAAACATCACATTTTAATGGTTGTTCCAGTTTTTCTTTGTAAACTTCATAGAATTTAAATCAGGTATTCCAGTGCTCCATAAGAACCTACATTTTCTTAAAAATGGGTAGCCTGAATAAATACATGGCCCATTCTATATGGTTTCAAGCAATTAAACTCAGTTATTAAATGAAGCATAACCTAAAATATACTGTTTAAATATTACCTTAGGCATGAGAGCTCTCCAGAGAAATAGAAATAGAAATGAATCAATCAATGAATATCTATCTATATATATCTATATATCTATAGATATATCTATAGATATATCAACGAATCAATGAAGACACACACACACACGTATTCTATATTCTATTGGTTCTATTTATCTGGAGAAAGAAGGAGAAGTAGAGGGAGAAAGGGAGAGACTGGGTAAGTCAATGGGCTGGAAATTCCAGTAAGTGGTGATGCTGCATTCTGAAATGCTAATACAGTCTAGAGATAGAATTTCCTCTTTCCAGAAACCTCAGACTTTTCTCTTAAGATATTCAACTCAGTAGATGCTGCCTACCTGCATTATGGAGGGTAATCTGCTATACTTACAGTTTACTGATATAAATGTTAATCACATCTAAAAAATACCTCACAGTAACAACGAGGCTGGTATTAGACCAAACAACTGGACACTTGATGAGGTTTTGGGGTGATGGTGGGATTCATGGGGTTCAGAGCTGACGGCCAAGAAAGAATTCTTAAGTCTTTGGTGCAAAAAGATGATTTTATTAAAGCATGGGGGCAGGGGTGGGAGCGACAGGATCAGTGGGCAGGAAGAGCTGTGTTGGGGTTGTATAAAATGACTGGTTATATACTATGGACTCAGGGGAGGTAAAGTCAAAAGAGAAGTTTCCAAAGAGACTTTCATATGCTAAAGAATAACAGATTACTGGAGTCCTAACTATTGTCAAGCTAAGGTTGTTTTTCTCTCTAGCAATGCATTAACATTAAGATGGTAGGAGTTTCTGGAGAAATGTTATACTTTATTTGCCACAAGTATTTGTCAATGGGCTGCAGGTTATAAGGAAATTGAATTTTACCTACCATTTTCTTCTTGCCTTTCTCCCCATATCACTATGGAGGGGTGATGTTGGGGCTCCAGTAAACTGAGGTTTCTGAAGATTAGACTATTGATAAGATTGCCATGTTGTAATTTACTAAGATATTTGTAAACTGGTGGAGACCCCATCAGTTTAACCATTTGTTTTCTGTCTTTTCCTTTGTCCTTATTTGACAGGAGAAGATAGGATTCAGTAGGCAGACAAGGAAAGATTAGGGTCTGAGGTCCCTGCAGTGGGGGTAGGGGGGAGAAGATCTATTTTGGAACAATGCTGGGAGTTTCTAACCACAGCACACCTTCTCAGGCTTAAGGTTCTTCTTAAATGTAAGACTTAAATATAAGACTCTCCCTCAGGTTTCCACTCAGGAATTTGACAAAGCACCTAAGGATAGCCATAGAGCACCCCTCATGGAATGGAAATGAGCCAATCAGGAAGGGAAAACCCAGTATCTAGAGCTATCAAGCCAATAAAGGTAGACCCTGAGAAGAAACAAGGGGGAAGAGATAGGGAGGGCTAACCCAAACCTTATATAACAAGAACCCTTGCCTATTGTCAGGGGAATTCACTTCCGAATGTCCCCTCTCCGTAAATAGAGCTTTCTCCTATTCTTCCTTTCTAATCTTATATTCTAATAAACTTTTGCCTGCTGGTCATTTTGTGTCTCCCTCTTCATTCTTTCAAGTGGTGAGACAGGGAATCCTGGGTATTGTGGTAAAAAATCCTGCAACACTGGGGCAGCCAGGAGTGCCTAAGGAAAGTCACACATATCCCACTTGGGGTGGGGGAGGGGGCAGGGGGGGTGGCAGGAAGGGTGTGCTAGCTGTATTTTGCCCTCAGCCTGCCTTTTGCTTCCTCATCAACTGGAGCTTAGACAAGTTGACACATACAATCATTACAGTATACCCTTGTTAACTTGCCAAACATACATACTCCTTATACCATACTTAATCTCCATATAAAGATAATAATGTGGTAATATTTCTTATTAAAATGATATAACTGTCTTGCTTACAAGTGCACTAACCCTTTCCCCAGAAGTGGGTACAAAGTCCTTGGGTGATGCTCACTGTTCTTGATGTCCTGTAACTTAAACATTATGATGTAAAATTAGTACATCTTATGTTACACGATAAAGTAATAAGACAGGGAAGAAAACACAGAAATTTCTCATATATACCTGTACACACATGTGTATATATACACAGACATAGTCATAACAAAATGAAGAAGAGATTATCATAATAATTGTAGCTTTCCTTTCTGCAACGAGGAAATGTTTGCAGCTGTTATTTATAATTTCCTTCTTCTGCTACCCATTCTGTATTCTCTTTGTCCTCAGTAAGCACTCTGCCTAGTGGGGTGACCAAAGCCTTTGCTCTTGAAGTGTCTGGGCCATTAGCAGTTCTGCATTGTAGTTTTATATTTGCATTTATCAGAGGGCATGGTAGTACTAAAAAAAGGACTGAATGTTCCTACTCCCCTTCCCAAATTCATGTAATCTGAAGCCCTAAATCTTAATGTGATATTTGGAGTTGGGTCTTTGAGAGATAATTAAGTTTAGATGAGATCATGACAGTAGGATTACACATGATAGGATTAATATCCTTATAAGGACACACCATAGCTCCTTAGCTAGTTTTTTCTTCCCTTTGTGAAGACATACCAGGTAGGAGGTTAACTGTAAGCCAGGAAGAGCGTTCTCACCAGGAACCATATCTGTCAGCACATTGATCTTGGATATCCTAAAGTCCAGAACTGTGAGAAAAGAGTTTAAGTCACCTGATACATGGTGTTTTGTTATAGCTACCTGAATGAAGACAGACACCCTAAGCTATTTTCCCTGTGCTGTTCAGAAGTAGCCTTATTTCCCTGTGGTAGTTAGACTCAATTACTCCAGCTGGGGAAATAACTCCCTTCTTTTCCTGTCGGTTCAGATGCATGGGGAGCCCAAAGAAACTAGGTGGTGGCAATTTTAATTTCCAATTTGATGAAATCACTGTTGTGTCTCCCAGTGGAAGCACGTCTCCTTTTGGAACTAAGACATCTAGACCCAGCAGAGCATAAGGTTTTGATAAGAAGAAGCAAAAACTTTGCTAGAGGATCACTGGGAATAACCATGAGGGTTGACAGGTCCTTATACCCATGTTTCCTGGACCCATGAATTCTGGCTATGGGAGAAATTTCTCTCAAGGTTTTCTTATTGGTGGACAACAGGTCCTGAGATTCCTCAATAAAGAATTTTTATTTTATTTTTTTTAAGTTTGTTTTTATTTATCTTGAGAGATGGCACATGAGCAGGGGAGGGGCAGAGAGAGAAGGAGAGAGATAATTCCAAACAGACTCTACACTGTCAGCACAGAGCCCAACTCAGGCCTTGATCCCATGAATTGTAAGATTATGACCTGAGTCAAGATCAAGAGTCAGATGCTTAACCAACTGTGTCACCCAGGTGTCCCAACAAAGACTTTTTAAATAGTAATATGTTCAAGAATATACAGATTTTGTAACAAAAAATGTATGGAAACCTAATTTATTTAGATTTTTGCAAAATTTGTATTACTAAAAACAATAATCCCTCAACAATATCAGATAATTAGATGAAGTAAAATCAAATTAGTGTTAGATGACTTATTTCCAGTCAGCTATTATATCTTTCACTTATGATACTTTCTAACAGTCTTTTATGAATATTAGGGGGGGATTTTTATAGCTTTGAAGCTTTTTTGCATTTTCTACAAAATTAGGCATTCCCCTAAAGCAGACCCTATCTACTATAATTTGTGAAAAATAGAATGATACAGATATAGAAGTAAGATGAAATGAACAGGGAAAGTCATTTTACACATTTCCCTATTTTCAGGTAACTCTTATATATAAATTAGATGCTGGAGAATTATGCTAATGTATCTGTTTCTTTTCTAATTAAATGGATCATGTTTCAATAAGAGATTTAGTATATTTCTGAAGTCATAGTAAGTCCTAAAATTCTGTGTGTTAATATCATAGTGGGGTTAGAGAGGGAACAAACAAATAAATATTAACCACATCTCCTGCCATAATTAAGAGCTAATCAAGACAAACAGAAGATAAGGATGGCAGATATAAAAATACGAACGTAATTATTTATTTTTTTTTAATTTTTTTTTTTTTACATTTATTTATTTTTGAGAGACAGAGCACTAGTCAGGGAGGGATAGAGAGAGAGGGAGACACAGACTCCGAATCAGGCTCCAGGCTCCAAACTGTCAGCATAGAGCCTGATGTGGGGCTCGAACTCACGAACCGTGAGATCATGACCTGAGCCGAAGTCAGATGCTTAACTGACTGAGCCACCCAGGTGCCCCATGAATGTAATTATTGATGAAGTATAGGCTGGAGGACATGGTTAGGTATGTAGGCTTCCTGTATACTGAGCACAAGTATTAGGCTTTTAAGACAAATACAGACCTTGTGAGACATATATAACCTTTCATTCCACAAGTAGAGAATCTGTTCTTATAAACTCAACAGCATAAAAGCTTTATGCAGAATTTCAGTAGGAAAGAGAAAGTGTGAGTGAAGTAGATGGAGTAGGGTCAAGTGCATTAATTTTGGTAGAGTTCCTCCTCCTGAAAACAGAAAGTATGGAGCCTTGCTTGTGGCATATTTCTAGAATTCTATAGCACGGTTCTAACAAAGGAAAGACACCATAAGCAAGATGCAATAAACAAATGGCATTAGAGTTCTGAGTAAATTCATACACTGTCTTTCATCTGAATGACACTGAGATACCATATGGAACTGAATAATTCCTTTACATGGTCGTTAATATATTTCTCCCTAAATAAATTCTGAGTAGATTAATAATGGAAATCTACTTTAATTTTTACTAAAGTATAGCTAATGCAAAAGATTCCTTCTTTGATTCTGTGATATTTATATGCATTCTGTATAACAAATTACTAGTTAATTGCATACATTGGAACTGAATATAAAAAACGTATTGATAAGTGTGTTTTCTTTTTCAAAAAACTTTTTTTTAATTTTTATTTATTTTTGAGAGAGAGAGAGACAGAGTGAGAGCAGGGGAGGAACAGAAAGAGAGGGAGACACAGAATCTGAAGCAGGCTCCAGGCTCCAAGCTGTCAGCACAGAGCCCGATGCGGGGCTCGAACCCAGAAACCATGAGATCATGACCTGAGCCGAAGTTGATGCTTAACCAACTGAGCCGCCCAGGCACCCTTTTAAAGTTTTTTTTTTTTTTTTAATTTTTATTTTATAATTGTTTTTTATGAAATATGCTTGCTAGCATTGCAAAACCATTTAAGATTGTTTGAGTTTTCTACATATATATGAAATTTATTTTTACTTTAAAATATTTTATTTTTAAATATGTTTTCATTAATGTGATTAGACCAATTAATTTTAAAAAATTTTAATCCACTACATTTTTTGAGGTTCCATTTTATTTTATTTTACTTATTTTTTATGTATTTATGTATTTATTTACTTACTTATTTTAAAGTTTATTTTGAGAGAGAGAAGGAAAGATAGCAAGCAGGGGAGGGGCAGAGAGAGGGAGAGGCAGAATCCTAAGCAGCTCTGCACTGTCAGCCTGATGTGGGGATTGAACTCACAAACCATGAGATCATGACCTGAGGCTAGATCAAGAGTCAGACACTTAACTGATGGAGTCACACAGGTGCCCCTAATTCACTACCTTTGAAGAAAAACTAGAAATTTGGCCAGGCAAGTTAAAACAAATTCTACCAATCTGATATTGGGCTTGACAAAATTGTGTAAATCCCATTCCCCTACTAATCTAAGTATAAACGTTCATAATGTGATTGTGACTGATATTGATTGGAATAACTCTGGCAAATCAGTATCAATAAAATCCATATTTTGTGTCTATCCATTTGAAAATTAAAGCTGGTTGTTACTTGAAACAAATAATGTAATATTTCCTTAAGAAGAATCATAGGTTTAAAATAGTTAATAAAAAATATAAATTAATTTATATTAGAATTATGAAATGAAATATGTTTAGGATATATTATTAAAATATCACTTCAATTTGAACCTTTAACTAATAGGCTAGAGTTACTACCTTTCATTAAGTTACAAGGCAATACTAATTATTTCCCCATTCTATTAAGGTATTGCACACAATTCCATTTCCTGTTTTATTTCAGACTAAATATTTGGATGACCGTCTTGCTAAAGTCCATTAAAAATCTTGGATAAACAAGAAAATGTCTTAAATAAATTGTCAAACTGAAAAGAACATAAAGAATGCTCAACCACAAACCGAGTTGGGGCAGGGTCCCTCTCACAAGACTCAGGGGCTCAGACAACCCAAGAGAGCCCAATTAAGGTGTATCAGCTACCAAGAATCTTTCTTAAGCTATTCTTCCACATGACTGGTCCTCCCACAAAAGTGAATGAGAAATAATATGCTCTAACTCAGCACTCCTAGAGGACTGGAATGAAAATTACTATTCTCAAAATGTAGAAATGGGTGAAAATAAATCAAATCATCTTCCCTGAGAATTTATATCCATAATCTAGTTCTGATATGGCTTGTAGCATGAATAACCACTGCTACTGATGTTCTAAAATTCCCAAGATCAGAATTTACTTTATTTGGGTCCAGGAGTGGTCAACTATGCAACTGATAAAAATACATACAAGTCCTGTGTGAGGACATTATCTCTCTTTGAAGACTCGAAGAAACCTAACATGCAACATTTCAAAATAAATAAAGATTTCATCGAAAATCACAAAACATGTAAGGAAAGACATACAAATTATCAAGGACAAAGAACAGATCAGGAATGCAAAACTTCAGGTACTGTAACTCTCAGTCCCAGAAAATAGGTTAAACATGTGTAATATGCTGAAAATTATAAAGAAGACTTGAAATGTAACTATTAATCAATATTAAAAACAAAATGCCTGGAACTAAAAATAATTGAAACTAAAGTCAAATGTGATATATTCAGTAGCATATTTGGCCTGTGAGAGAGAGAGAATTACTAATTTAGAAGACCTAATGGTATTGAGAAGAAAGTAGGTGAAAATTATACTAAACAGAGGTGAGACATGGAAGTCTCAGAGAAAAGGTCTATAGTGAAACATACAATAAGATGAATGAATTATAACCACACTCAACATCTATATACCTCTGAAGTAAAAGTTAAGACAATGTTGAGTTAACATAGCAAAATTTAGGAGATTTAGCAGACATAAAATAGAATTCTGTTTCAAAATTGAACACTATAAAAACTAGTATGGATAGTATTTATGGATAAAAAACTACGCAGCAGGAAAATTCTGCTGTATCTGTCATGTGATCTTAAAACCATGAAGAGGAGAGAGGACTTCTGGGAAGATGGCAGCGTAGGAGGACGCTGGGCTGACCGTGTCCTGAAGATCACTTAGATTCCACCCACACCTGCCTAAATAACCCAGAAAATCGCCTGAAGACTAGCAGAACGGATTCTCTGAGCCAAGCGCAGACGAGAGGCCCACAGAAGAGGGTAGGAAGGGCGGAGAGGTGGTGCATGCTACACGGACAGGCGGGAGGGAGCCGGGGCTGAGGGGCAGCTGGCCGGCAAGGCAGAGCCCCCAAGTCTGGTTTGCAAAAACGGAGGGGCCTGACGGAGTGTGTTCTGACAGCAAGCGGGACTTAACATCTGGAAGGTTATAAGTTAACAGATCTGCTCAGAGAACGGGAGGGCTGGAGGACAACGGGAGGAGAGTTGTTGAGCCCCAGACAACAGAGCACAGCTTGGCAGGGAACAAAGGTGCTCGCCAGCGCCATCTCCCTCGCCCATCCCCCAGCCAAAATCCCAAAGGGAACCGGTTCCTGTCAGGGAACTTGCTTGCACCACGCAAACACCCAACGCTGTGCTTCTGTGGATCCATCCCTCCAGGGGGTCTGACTCCCTCCCAGTGCCACAGATCCCCTCTGGAAGCGGATCACTGAAGGAAAAGCCAGCTGGGCCTGCCCCTCCCACCCCTGAGCACCTTGCTGATCCACCCCAGCTAATAGATCCCCAGCACCACAAGCCTGGCAGTGTGCAATTAGCCCAGATGGGCCAAGCCACCCCACATTGAATCCTGCCCCCAGGAGAGGGGAAGAGAAGGCACACACCAGTCTGATTGTGGCCCCAGCAGTGGGCTGGGGGCAGACATCAGGTCTGACTGTGGCCCCGCCCACCAACGCAAGTTATTCAAGATGGCACAGGGGAAGTGCCCTGCAATCCTGCACCACTCCAGGGAATATCCAAAATGACGAAACGGAAGAATTCCCCTCAGCAAAACGTCCAGGAAATAACAAAAGCTAACGAACTGATCAAAAATGATTTAAACAATATAACAGAAAGTGAATTTAGAATAATAGTTATAAAATTAATCGCTGGGCTTGAAAACAGTATAGAGGACAGCAGAGACTCTATTGCTACAGAGATCAAGGGACTAAGCAACAGCCAGGAGGAGCTAAAAAAAATGCTATTAATGAGCTGCAAAATAAAATGGAGAGGACCACAGCTTGGATTGAAGAGGCAGAGGAGAGAATAGGTGAACTAGAAGATAAAATTATGGAAAAAGAAGAAGCTGAGAAAAAGAGAGTTAAAAAAAATCCAGGAGTATGAGGGGAAAATTAGAGAACTAAGTGATGCACTAAAGCGAAATAATATATGCATAATTGGTATTCCAGAGGAGGAAGAGAGAGGGAAAGGTGCTGAAGGTGTACTTGAAGAAATCATAACTGAGAACTTCCCTGATCTGGGGAAGGAAAAAGTCATTGAAATCCAAGAGGCACAAAGAACTCCCTTCAGACGTAAATTGAATCGATCTTCTACATGACATATCATAATCAAACTGGCAAAATACAAGGATAAAGAGAAAATTCTGAAAGCAGCTAGGGATAAACGTACTCTAGTATATAAAGGGAGACTGATAAGACTAGTGACGGATCTCTCTACTGAAACTTGGCAGGCCAAGAAGGAATGGCAGGAAATCCTCAATGTGATGAATAGAAAAAATATGCAGCCGAGAATCCTCTATCCAGCAAGTCTGTCATTTAAAATAGAAGGAGAGATAAAGATCTTCCCAAACAAACAAAAACTGAAGGAATTCGTCACCACTAAACCAGCCCTACAAGAGATCCTAAGGGGGATCCTGTGAGACAAAGTACCAGAGACATCGCTACAAGCATAAAACATACAGACATCACAATGACTCTAAACCCGTATCTTTCTATAATAACACTGAATGTAAATGGACTAAATATGCCAACCAAAAGACATAGGGTATCAGAATGGATAAAAAAACAAGACCCATCTATTTGCTGTCTACAAGAGACTCATTTTAGACCTGAGGACACTTTCAGATTGAAAGTAAGGGGATGGAGAACTATTTATCATGCTAGTGGAAGTCAAAAGAAAGCTGGAGTAGCCATACTTATATCAGACAAACTAGACTTTCAATTAAAGGGTGTAAGAAGAGATGAAGAAGGGCATTATATAATCATTACAGGGTCTATCCATCAAGAAGAACTAACAATTATAAATGTCTATGCCCTGAATACGGGAGCCCCAAATATATAAAACAATTACTCACAAACATAAGCAACCTTATTGACAAGAATGTGGTAACTACAGGGGACTTTAATACCCTACTTACAACAATGGAAAGATCATCTAGACACATGGTCAATAAAGAAACAAGGGCCCTGAATGATACATTGGATCAGATGGACTTGACAGATGTATTTAGAATTCTGCATCCCAAAGCAACAGAATATACTTTCTTCTCGAGTGCACATGGAACATTCTCCAAGATAGATCATATACTGGGTCACAAAACAGCCCTTCATAAGTATACAAGAATTGAGATCATACCATGTATACTTTTGGAACACAATGCTATGAAGCTTGAAATCAACCACAGGAAAAAGTCTGGAAAACCTCCAAAAGCATGGAAGTTAAAGAACACCCTACTAAAGAATGAGTGGGTCAACCAGGCAATTAGAGAAGATATTTAAAAATATATGGAAACAAACGAAAATGAAAATACAACAATCCAAATGCTTTGGGATGCAGCGAAGGCAGTCCTGAGAGGAAAATGCATTGCAATCCAGGCCTATCTCAAGAAACAAGAAAAATCCCAAATACAAAATCTAACAGCACACCTAAAGGAAATAGAAGCAGAACAGCAAAGGCAGCCTAAACCCAGCAGAAGAAGAGAAATCATAAAGATCAGAGCAGGAATAAACAATATAGAATCTAAAAAAACTGTAGAGCAGATCAACGAAACCAAGATTTGGTTTTTTGAAAAAATAAACAAAATTGATAAACCTCTAGCCAGGCTTCTCAAAAAGAAAAGGGAGATGACTCAAATAGATAAAATCATGAATGAAAATGGAATTATTACAACCAATCCCTCAGAAATACAAGAATTATCAGGGAATACTATGAAAAATTATATGCCAACAAATTGGACAACCTGGAAGAAATGGACAATTCCTAAACACCCACACACTTCCAAATTCAAACAGGAAGAAATAGAAAGCTAGAACAGACCCATAAATAGTGAAGAAATTGAATTAGTTATCAAAAATCTCCCAACAAATAAGAGTCCAGGACCAGATGGCTTCCCTGGGGAGTTCTACCAGACATTTAAAGCAGAGACAGTACCTATCCTTCTTCTCAAGCTATTCCAAAAAATAGAAAGGGAGGGAAAACTTCCAGACTCATTCTATGAAGCCAGTATTACTTTGATTCCAAACCAGACAGAGACCGAGTAAAAAAAAGAGAACTACAGGCCAATATCCCTGATGAATATGGATGCAAAAATTCTCAATAAGATACTAGCAAATTGAATTCAAGAGCTTATAAAAAGAATTATTCACCATGATCAAGTGGGATTCATTCCCGGGATGCAGGGCTGGTTCAACATTCGCAAATCAATCAACGTAATACATGACATTAATAAAATAAAAGATAAGAACCATATGATCCTGTCAATTGATGCAGAAAAGGCCTTTGACAAAATTCAGCACCCTTTCTTAATAAAAACCCTTGAGAAAGTCGGGATAGAAGGAACATACTTAAACATCATAAAAGCCATTTATGAAAAGCCCACGGCTAATATCATCCTCAATAGGGAAATACTGAGAGCTTTCCCCCTGAGATCAGGAACATGACAGGGATGCCCACTCTCACCGCTGTTGTTTAACATAGTGTTGGAAGTGCTAGCATCAGCAATCAGACAACAAAAGGAAATCAAAGGCATCAAAATTGGCAAAGATGAAGTTAAGCTTTCACTTTTTGCAGATGACATGATATTATACATGGAAAACCCAATAGACTCCACCAGAAGTCTGCTAGAACTGATACATGAATTCAGCAAAGTTGCAGGATACAAAATCAATGTACACAAATCAGTACATTCTTAATCACTGCATTCTTATACACTAATAATGAAGCAACAGAAAGGCAAATAAAGAAACTGATCCCATTCACAATTGCACCAAGAAGCATAAAATACCTAGGAATAAATCTAACCAAAGATGTAAAAGATCTGTATGCTGAAAACTATAGAAAGCTTATGAAGGAAATTGAAGAAGATATAATGAAATGGAAAAACATTCTGTGCTCATGGGTTGGAAGAATAAATATTGTTAAAATGTCAATACTACCCAAAGCTATCTACACATTCAATGCAATCCCAATCAAAATTGCACCAGCATTCTTCTCAAAGCTAGAACAAGCAATCCTAAAATTCATATGGAACCACAAAAGGCATCGAATAGCCAAAGTAATTTTGAAGAAGAAGACCAAAGCAGGAGGCATCACAATCCCAGACTTTAGCCTCTACTACACAGCTATAATCATCAAGACAGCATGGTACTGGCACAAAAACAGACACATAGACCAATGGAATAGAATAGAAACCCCAGAACTAGACCCACACACGTATGGCCAACTCATCTTTGACAAAGCAAGAAAGAACATCCAATGGAAAAAAGACAGTCTCTTTAACAAATGGTGCTGGGAGAACTGGACAGCAACATGCAGAAGAATGAAACTAGACCACTTTCTTACACCATTCACAAAAATAAACTCAAAATGGATAAAGGACCTGAATGTGAGACAGGAAACCATCAAAACCCTAGAGGAGAAAGCAGGAAAAGACCTGTCTGACCTCAGCCACAGCAATTTCTTACTTGACACATCCCCAAAGACAAGGGAATTAAAAGCAAAAATGAACTATTGGGACCTCATGAAGATAAAAAGCTTCTGCACAGCAAAGGAAACAACCAACAAAACTAAAAGGCAACCAACGGAATGGGAAAAGATATTTGCAAATGACATATCGGACAAAGGGCTAGTATACAAAATCTATAAAGAGCCCACCAAACTCCACACCCAAAAAACAAATAATCCAGTGAAGAAATGGGCCGAAAACATGAATAGACACTTCTCTAAAGAAAACATCCGGATGGCCAACAGGCACATGAAAAGATGCTCAACGTCCCTCCTCATCAGGGAAATACAAATCAAAACCACACTCAGATATCACCTCACGCCAGTCAGAGTGGCCAAAATGAACAAATCAGGAGACTATAGATGCTGGTGAGGATGTAGAGAAACGGGAACCCTCTTGCACTGTTGGTGGGAATGCAAATTGGTGCAGCCACTCTGGAAAACAGTGTGGAGGTTCCTCAGAAAATTAAAAATAGACCTATGCTATGACCCAGCAGTAGCACTGCTAGGAATTTACCCAAGGGATACAGGAGTACTGATGTACAGGGGCACTTGTACCCCAATGTTTATAGCAGCACTCTCGACAATAGCCAAATTGTGGAAAAAGCCTAAATGTCCATCAACTGATGAATGGATAAAGAAATTGTGGTTTATATACACAATGGAGTACTACGTGGCAATAAGAAAGAATGAAATGTGGCCCTTTGTAGCAACATGGATGGAACTGGAGAGTGTGATGCTAAGTGAAATAAGCCATACAGAGAAAGACAAATACCATATGGTTTCACTCTTATGTGGATCCTGAGAAACTTAACAGAAACCCATGGGGGAGGGGAAGGAAAAAAAAAAAAGAGGTTAGAGTGAGAGAGAGGCAAAGCATAAGAGACTCTTAAAAACAGAACAAACTGAGGGTTGATGGGGGGTGGGAGGGAGGGAAGGGTGGGTAATGGGCATTGAAGAGGGCATCTTTTGGGATGAGCACTGGGTATTGTATGGAAACTAATTTGACAATAAATTTCATATATTAAAAAAAAAAAAAAAAAGAACACATGAAGAGAAAGACAAAACATAGACCCTGGAGTGGGAAAAGGAAACTGAGAAGCTGAGATTCCTAGTGGGTACCTAGTGGGTTCCTTCTTTGGGTTGTGATACTGTCCTCAACAGCCTGACCTCAGTCTCTGTCTCTCATGAGACCTCAACACCTATCTGTTAGTCTCTGGTAGTTGAGTTTTCATGTTAGGCTCAGCTGAAAAAATCTGCAGATAAGTCTGCCACCAGCTTCATAAAAAACTCTCCTTTCACTACTCTGTCAACACTGAGTATTATCATTTTCCTAAATATTTAGGTTTTCAATAATTGAATGATCTCATTTCAGTTTTACTTGGATTTATTTGATTACTATTGAAATTGAAAATGTCTTATATACTTATTAGCTATTTTTTTTTCTTTTGAATTTTTGGAGTGTATTCATTATGTAGTTATATCTTAAAATAGTCATATTATTGTTAATTGCAAAATGTGTTTTATATGCTAAAAGTATTAAGTTATTGGCTGTTTGTTTCAAATATTATCTACTGATTAGATTTATTTCAAGAGACATCCAAATAACAGACCGAAGGTGCTTGAGAGCTATACTGTTAATTATTTTTTTCTCACCCGAATATAGGATACCGATTTCTCCTACGCCTTTCCACAGTCAATTGTCTTTTTCAGATACAAATGTTCCCACATCATTCATTGGTTCTCAAAGCCAGCATTATGCTACTTAATGGGTAAAATTTAGTCTTATTCCTTGTAAAGAAGGTGCTACTTTCATTTTTTCTGAAGTGATCAATAAAATATTAATGCAGTTTGGTAAGAATAGAACAAGACATATTAACATAGATTTTGCTGCAAAGTAAGAGAGAGCTAAATTTAGGAAAAATATCATCCTTAGTGAATGTTTTATCAAAGCATACCTACTGGAAAATATGCTTCTATATAAATCTGTCTTCTACAATTTACTATGTCCTGAAATGCACTTCTTCATATTATTGCTCTAAATAAAATATATTATTCCACCTTTCTGACAATTCCTTTCCATCTTTTCTAATAGAAACTAATTCAAAACTTGCTTTCCTATGAAGGTTCTCCAACCAGCCTGTTTATCTACTCCTTTTATATGTACTCACAGATGTTTAATCTTTATAACCCTGTCTTAATTATAATGACTCCAATATGAGTGCCATTTACTCCTAGATCCATACAATATTTAACCCAGTGTGCTGCATATATTCTCATGAAAAACTTGTTGAATATTATTCTAGAAAAAAAAAGAATCCATTCTGTCAGAATAATTTGGCAGTCTCTGCTAACCCCACCCCTACCCCCATGAATCAGCAGGAACAATCTACTCAGCCCTGCTCAGGAGACAGTTAAGATGAATCATATATAAGGTTGTATTACTTGTTTACAGAATAAGAGGTATTCTATATTTTTTTGGTGTATTCTATTGTTAATCTGTTACCTGGTATGTCTATTGCAAAAACAGTATTTGAAATAAATAACAAATAGTTTATATTCTTATCATATAAACCCATTTTTGAAATGAATAAATATATGAATGTTTTAAGGTCTTTTCACTCCTTAAAATTCTCTTAGTGAAAGATGAGCCATACCATGAGAAGGACTGTGACTCTGTTTTCAGTGGTGGATCTTGGGAAAGCAGGACAGTTCAAATTGTCTTAGCATAAATATTTACTCAATTATACCCATGGTTTAGGGTTCAGCTTGACCTAAGAACTCAGTACCATTAAGCCTCTATACCTGTAGGTGGCGGTCTACTTGCTGCCTGTGACAGATGGGCTATCTACACCAAGCAGGACTGTCAGGTAGAATCCTCAGCATGGCAACAGTTTTAAAATAGAAGAGCGTCTTGCATTCATTTAAGAAATATCCTTAGTATCATGATTAACAATCACAGTGGGGTGGGGGATCTGTTTACTTGGGAGAGGCTCTGTAGATACAGAGCAGTTTTAGTATCTCTTCTAACCATGACAATTTCAGCAATGGAGATGCAGAAGCCAGTAAGAGATGTGTCTTGTACAGCAAACAGAGAACTGTGACAAGGGAACCAGGTCAATACATGCTTGTACAAACTGCAAGAAAATGTTAGTGAATAAGTGATTGTTGCTCAAGGGTCTTCTATCTTAGGCAAGTATTATACAAAAATGAAGGACGGAGGGGCGCCTGGGTGGCTCAGTCGGCTAGGTGTCTGACTTTGGCTCTGGTCATGATCTCACGGTTCGTGGGTTCAAGCCCCGCATCGGGCTTGTGCTGACAGCTCAGAGCCTAGAGCCTGCTTCAGATTCTGGGTCTCCCTCTCTCTCTGCCCCTCCCCTCCTCACACTCTGTCTCTTCTCTGTCTCTCTCTCTCTCAAAAATAAAATAAACATTAAAAAGAATTTTAAAAAAATGAAGGATGGGACAGCAAGTTCATCCAAGTTGATGGAATGAACTCACCCAAATTGATGGATGAATGTTCCTATGATCTCTTATAGATTCTCTGGGTTAGTGGCTCCTCTGCCCCATTCTCTGCGTCTCCAATAACAGGAAAGGCACAGCACCTGCAGTCCTGTGCTCAGGCTAAATGCTGGATTTTATTAGCATATAAGTAATACACGGTTGCGAGCTTTAAAGACATACTGAGTCTGCTACCACACATGAAGACAAAAAGGTTTAGTTCCCTCTATGTGCATGGGGGCCATTCCATATTTGATCCAGACATTTGAAGCTTTTCAAAATCTGAGTGTCAAAAAACTGAAATCGTGAGTGTTAGTATAAATATGTAATTTACAATCATGGAAATGGAATCTCCTCCCACCCAGAAAAAAAAAAGAAATAAAAATTATGCTACATCAAATGGCTATTTTTTTAACAAACACAGATTGCCATGCTAAGTCTGGTTAATTGTGCATACTCCTCACTGTCCAAATCTTGGATGCTGAATGAAAGAGTTTGAGGGGGAGGACGGATCTGAAAAAGGTGTGTAGATACTCTATGAGACCCTGCTATAAAATTCTTTGATTAGAAAGGCTTGTTTACAACTCTAGCTTCAGGCCTTAATGATATGGTGACTTGGCTTTGCTGATATGATTTCTTAGATTTTGAAAATGAAGACTGAAACCTTTGAGACAGCTTTTAAAGAATTTTATTGCTGATTATTGTAAAGATATGCTATCCCTTAACACCTGCTACTAATAAACATTAAATACTTCCTACTGCTTGTAGTATACTAATATTTAGTACTATTTACTTTCACTGAATGCACGGGCCTGCCCTTAGAATTCCTTCAAAATACATGATTTTTTATGCACTGAAAACTCTTACTGAAATATTTGTTTGTCTACTTGTACTGAGGCTAACTATATAGGAATTCATTAAAATTTATTATATTTTGCTGCTTGCTTTGTATGAATTTTTACTCATATTTACCTTGTCTGCATATGCTATATAGAAATTCATTCAAATTTATTGTATATTATGTCTTGCATTCTAGTTACCATCATTACTCAAATATATTACAGTATTAGCTTATACAGGGTTTTGTTGCCTAGTATTTACCAGTACACAAATACATGTATTATTTTTGACTACATAACCTTAAATTATTTTTCAGTGCTAGTATAATATTAATGCTACATAAAACTTATACTTTACTACAGAATTCCATTGTATATTGTGCTATATTTACATCAGCAAAATGTTTTTACAACAAAATTACTTTAAAATTATTTTCAAAACCTGCTGAAAAAAAAGTGCTGAATTTTTTTTTTTTGCCAGAAATTTCCCTACGCATATTTTACTAAATCTTTATGCCTATGGGTCTTTAATGCTAGGAAATATAGAAGTTTCTGAAACATGGGGGAAATAAAAAGATTCTCTTTTGAGAATGTTAAGGAAAACATTTTTTTAAAAGGTGTATCATCATATACCTATCCCAAACAAAGTGGCCTGCGAAGGAAAAATGTATGAAAATGTGAGAATCTCCAAAGTAGAAAGTTCCATGCTACCCTCCAAAGATGGCTGCCTTCACAACATAAAGAATAAGGTCAGAATGACCAAGATATAACTTAAGACAAGGGCTCAAAAAAAAAAAAAAAAAAAAAAACCACACACACACAGAAGATTGTTTGAGATTTTCATGGACTTCAATAGCAGCTAAAGTTTTCTTTTAAGATAGAAAGAAATTTAGGTATATTATATTATATTCATTAAGTGTGGCTAAATCATAGTCAGCTCATATTTACATGATAAACCAAAATATTATGAGAATTTAACATATGGCAGCATTTGTAATTACTAGTCATTAGTTATATCACTATTAATCACCTATTAATTCATAAACTCTGAGTCAACTGTTATAACCCTGTCTCTTTTATCCCCATATTAAATCAGCCACCAAAGCCTGCCATTTATAATTTGATCTGCTTGTTCTTTTATTTTTCCACATACCTCTCAAGTGCAAACACCCCTTGTAACATTGTTGTTTATGATGCTATTTCAATCCCATATTATCTTTTACCTGGACTACCTCAGATGCCTTCTAATTGATCTCCTGTATCTATAAAAACAGGAGGATTTTATCTATATACATAGGATTTTATCCCTTAAATATCCTCCTCAAAACCAGCCCTTATATTTTTGAGTTTTTGGATGTATCACAGATTGAAAAATATACTTTGGTGGAGTCTTTGTGTGATGATTGTATTTTCCTCAGTTGCACCGTTATAATATAATATAATATAATATAATATAATATAATATAATATAATATAAAAGTTATTTGGAGATCTGGGGAAGGGGCTGGTTCTTAATGTTTTCTAGTGCTATGTCCTTCTCCCCTAAACACAGACACCCACACACCTACACATTCATCAAAGCAAAACAAAATAAAACAACAACACATATTTAAAGTTTCAGTTTCAGAGCTAAACAAGTATTCCTTAGTTTAGGGATTATCATCATTTAGTTCCTGCTCATATTCCCAAGCTTCCCTTCCACCATTTCCCACAACAGATACAATGGCTACATTGACTTGTTTATTCCTTCATAATCATACTTCTCATTATGTTTCCCCTGTATTTGGACTGTCCCTTCTTCCCATTACTGTCTTTTGAAATTAACTCATTTCAAACCCAAATTGAAAATGCGGTTTTGCTGCAAACAATCATAAAGTGTCCTGAAAATTAGAAGTTAATGATCTCCTCTAGACTCTACAGGTCCCTTCTTTCCCTTACTATGGCACATTGCCTATTTTCTGACATTATAATTCCCATATGCCTTATTTCCCCTTCTATACCACAAACCTAAAAGGGAAGGTGTTTATGTCATTTTTGTGTCCCTCACTGTATCTTGCTGGGAACCTATGTGTAATGGACACCTCGTAAGTATTTATTTAATGAATGAAATGTTGTCACTAAAAAAGCAGAGAGTAGGCTCAGAGACACCAACATAAATTATTAGCTTATTTTCCAGGTTGTCTTTTGATCCAACTAGCTGACTAATGATTGAAAATATCTGATGTGAGAACATATGAACATATGTTTTCTGGAAGCGATAATATATTGTCATCTTTAAATACAGCCACTTAATTTGTAGGCACCAAGGCTTGTGAATCTCCTTGAGCCCTGAATTAAAAAAAAAAATCCAATCTTTGTGAATATTTAGAAATCACTTTTCCATGATAATATATCATAAAGATGGGTGAAAAATCAATTTAAATTTCTCTAGACAGATACAAGATTACCTTTAAAATAGCTTATTCCATAAAACTATGGAAAACATAAATCAAATAAGGCCTGGCATACTTTATTTCAGCTCTCTCTCTGCTCCCAGATGTCCTCACAAATAATGCCAGAAGTTCTAACTTGCCAAAATGTCTATGAGGAGTGATTAGAAGTATGTGTCTCTCTGTTATGTTAATATCCAGCGCAGCGTGCCATGTTGTCTGGTTCCCAAATGAAAGCATATGTGAGGGGACCGAACTTGTGACGACGTTGTGATTTTCCCCATGATCTTGTCCTCTCTTCCTTCAAAAGAGGTTTGTGCAAGAGATTCAAGTCAAACCTCTTGAACATTACACTAGACACCCTCGAGTAAAAGATTAGATTGCAAACTTCTCAGGGACAAATTAAAAGACAGCACTCCGTTTCACCAGAACTAACCAGAACAAACAAACAACAGAAACAACAACACCTCATCCTAGGGACTTAAGGAGAGAGGAAAGTAAACATAGGGGACTGTGAGCTGTGTAAGGTAAGCTCCATTCAGCTAAGGTAGTGAAATGATGTAGCAGCTGGCCTGGTGTGGTGTGACAAAGAAGCCAATCCTGTAAAGGGGGATCCCAAGCCTTAGTAGAGAATAGTGGGTGCCATGCTATTGTACATTTGAAACTAATGTAACACTGTATGTAAACTAACTGGAATTAAAATAAAACCTTAAAAAAATAATATGTGCCAAGAATGATACGGAAGGAACAGAATGCGAGAATTGAAGGTACTCTGTAGCCAAGAATAGTAGTGATTTTGGCAATAAACCAGGGCAAACTGATGAAAATATTAAAGATCTTATCTAGTGTCTTGGCAACATTTAGATTCAAGGCCTTTGTACCGCTTCAGTAAGGAATGACTCAAACTTTCTCCCCAAACCAACCAAAAGATATTTCACCACCAAAATATACCAACTTGCGAAAAATAAGGACAGTTGATATTTCTTATACACCCGAGGAAAAGGCTGAGATTCAAGGACTATGACACTATTGTATAGTCTAATTTTTTTGTTTCCTCTGTGGAGTTCAAAGCACCATTCAGGGCCTAATGAACATTTTTCCTATGAATAAGTGATATCAGCTTTATTATATTGGAAAATGATCTAAAATATATCCAATAAAATAATAGGAAAGCAAGTAAAATAGTGCAGTAGAATTATTTTGAGCCCATTACATACTGTTTATAAGCTGCCAAAATGTAACAGGTATTTGAAGATCAAGTTTCAAAATAGTCTTACTACAAGAAAATTTTTTTAAACATGATAGCTTGACTCCTGATTAAAAACATATAAAAAATAACTTTGATAGCTTTTATAAAGCTTTTACAATTTGTGCCATATTTTCACAATGTTTTCTTATACTCATGAGACTTAATAATCTGGAATTTTTCACCAATCTGGCTAAAGTCCTTTAAGCTATTTGATTTCTACAGCATCCACTTTATCAGATAGATATTATTTATGAAATACAAATGAAGTGAATATATAAATTTCCAAAGCATATCTAACCTTATAACAATCCTCTTAATAATTCCATTGTAAAACACACAGAATGAAGATAGGTCTCTAATTCTGGAGGTTATAATGTCTAACTGGATCTTTGAAAATAGAAAAACATTTCAAATGTTTTCTATTTTCCTTCTTAGACTACTAATAATCATTTGCTTCATGCGTTACATTTTAGAAGGTCCAATGTTTTACATTATGGTTTGATTTAATCTTTCTAAATATCATACAATTTTTATAAGTATAAACTTTGAAAATCTATCCTAGTAATTAACAAATAGCTTAATTCTGTGTCTCAAACATATTTGAGTTTTCCATATCCCATGTTCTTTGCTAACATGTTATTGCTAACCCACCTCTCACTGAATAAAGTCCTACATCAAAAATCTATATGAAACCATTTGGTTTTCTCTTCAATAAGTATTTTTTTATATAAAAGCGTAAATCTTACATCATAGATGGTATGGGACCAAATGAAGTTTTAACACATTCAAGCAATTGGTCACAATAAAAACAGTAATCATAAATGTAGACTTCCACAGAAAACTCTAACTACAACGGGCATAGAATATATTTTAATAGGCTCAATCCCAATTTATTTTGTATCTATATTGTAAATAGCATGTTCTGATCCAGTTGTGAGTATGGAGATGATTAATTACATCATTTAACCTAATCTTACAGAAAAAAACAATTATTTTTTAGCAACCAGGGTAATCTATTCATAATCACTGGACTAAACTATCACTTATCTGGGTCCAGGAAACCTTCCAGCTCATGACCATCCTGTTCAAACTAGTGAGTAATGGTGGCTACGACGATAGGATGGTGTAAGTGAAGAAATATGAAGCAAGAAAATATTAATAGTTCATTTTGTTGTCTTTGTGGATAGCAAGGAGCAACAGGCCAGACTAAACGAGAAGAGAAAACAATAGTGTGGAGAAAGCAATAGAAGAACAAACACACAAGAGTAAGGAAATTGTCAAACATGGAGAACATTCGAGAGTATTTTTAAAAAGGAAAGTAGAGGAGATTTAAAAAAAATGTAAACTGCAGAATGAGAAAAGAGAACGAGGAAGCATCATAGGAGAGAGGAAGTTATAGAAAAAGAATAGACAAAAATGGATCAGAAGAGAAAAAGGAAAGCAAGAATGAAAAAAAGCATGAGTTAAACAAAGTGTTTTTTTTAAAGAAGGTTTTTTTTTTTTTTTTAAGTGGAGGAAACAATAGACATGAAGAACAAACCAAAAAAAAAAAAAAAATTAGAGAAGGCAAAAAAAAAAAGTCCCACAAAAAATGAGTAAGTGACAGAAAAATGAAAGGAGAACCCAGACAAAGAAATGCATGAAGCTAATAAGAGAAAGTCAGTTGGAAGGAAGAAAAGGTGCAGCTGCGCCCAGGGGATGCTTGTACAAGCATTGGTTTCTGTTTAAGCCCATTAAAGCTGGCTTAACAGGAAAAAAGAATAAGTCACATAACAAATGTTTCTACTTTATGCCTTTCATGATAGACCCCAGCCCAGCCAGAATACCCTGGGAAGAAATTAAATTCGATAATTTCATTGGAGAGTGATACAGAGGCAAAAAGCATAGTTTAGAACCTTTAAGAGCCAGAACCTACTACAAATTAGGAGAAATATGTGGTTACATAAAAGGAATGCTACAACCACAGAGTGTTTTCCAACTTTCTTATTTTTTTCTTTCACTTTCTTTTCTTTGTAACAATATATATGAGCCTAGTCAAGTGGCTCTGATCTGCCTTAGGAGCCTGGCAATGACCTTAAGGCACTCACCTCTACTGAGTTTGCAGAGTTAGTGCTATAAAATG
Organism: Panthera tigris; assembly: GCF_018350195.1. Taxonomy (NCBI): domain Eukaryota; kingdom Metazoa; phylum Chordata; class Mammalia; order Carnivora; family Felidae; genus Panthera; species Panthera tigris. The sequence goes on along the minus strand of NC_056660.1, from coordinate 32,906,979 downwards.
CTTCCTAAGCTTGTGCTTTCGTCTAACTGCATTCCTAACTGACTGAATATGCATGTGTTCGACATTATCCTTTGTGCTCCCGCCAATTTAAAAAAAAATTTTTTTTAAATGTTTATCTATTTTTGACAGAGAGAGAGAGAGAGAGAGAGAGAGAGAGAGAGAGAGAGAGAGAGAGAATGAGTGGGGGAGGGGCAGAGAGAGAGAGGGAGACACAGAATCCTAAGCAGGCTCCAGGCTCTGAGCTGCCAGCACAGAGCCGGCGCTGGGCTGGAACTCACAGACTGGGAGATCATGACCTGAGCAACCGACTGAGGCACCCAGGCGCCTCTGTGCTCCCACCAATTTTAATTATTGCATAGGAAATCTAAAGCAGGAGGGAGTTCGCTTTGTGTAGTCTTGGATTCTTATTCCACAATTTCTTTGTTTTTAATATTACGAGACTCTATATATTTGACAAATTCACTTTTTTTTTTTGGTATGACATCTCTCCTGTTGATAATATGTAGTCTTATTTTTATTAACAACGTGTTTCTGTGGAAGCCAGATTTATACTTTAGAAAACAATACGATTAGCCTTTTGTAAATTAGTAAGATTAAACTAATTAACACTTCTAGGTTTCACTCCTCACCTTTCAAGCCTTATAGAAAAAATTTCCCTATCCTCATATGCACAATTACTTCTTAGAAATTTGGTAGAATTTATACCTCATTTATCACATGTCATAATGGTTATTTTTGCCAGTTTATAGGCTAGATTTGCCTCATCTGTCATAGTACATATTAGACTGCACACTCTTTGAAAGCAAGAATTCTATATTGCTAAACTCGGTGTCTCTGTGCTATCACAAACCTAATGCATTCTCTTTAGGCAGCAATACACATTTGTGGAATTGATGATATAAAGGCAGGAAAGAAGGGAGAAAGGAAAATTCAAAGTGTGAGGGGATATATAGAGTTAAAACATCAAATCTCTAAAATATTCAAACATGTAAATGTATAACAATAGTATAATTACTGATTTAATTTTGCTATTGTCAGTATTGAAGCATTATCACCCCATATACATGCATATGTGCAAACATACATATATATGTTCCATATATGCACATATATGTACAAACACACACTTATGTATATGGAAACAACAGATATTTTCAACTTCAGATTTTAATTTAGTTCTCCTTATAGGCACATCTTCTGGAAATAGGGTAGGAGGTACATGAAGAGAATTCATCAAATTCATTTTTGTGTTAACTAAAAATGAAGGATTCAGATGGAAGGAGGGATTAAGAGAGATATGTAACTTACTGCTTGTGTATACTGATGCATAAATATGAGCATCAATATAAATGTAAGCCTACATTAAACTGTTTTATTGTAATATAAGCATTATCATAGTATCACTGGGCCAGATCATCAGATGTAGCTTCTACATATTTTTTATATTCTCAAAAATTAAAGACACTAATATTTTGAAAAACAATTAGAATTATTATTAAACCAATTTATTATTTATGCTAATAGGGAAATTACAGATACAGTTATTTAAGACCTGATTTCAAAAATAATTAATTTATTCTTGGGGCGCCTGGGTGGCTTAGTTGGTTAAAATCCCAATTCTCAATTTCGGCTCAGGTCATTATCTCAATGGTTTGTGGGTTCGAGCACCACGTTGGGCTCCGCACTGGCAGCATGGAGCCTGCTTGGGATTCTTTCTCTCCTCTCTGTTCCTCTCCTACTTGTGCTCTACTTGTGCTCATTCTCTCCCTCTCTCTCTCAAAATAAATAAATAAACATTAAAAAATTAAAAAAAAATTAATTAACTCTCAGTTATATTGAGATATTAAAATACTTTGGAGACCACATACCAACTATGTCAGGAATTATTGGCCCATATTAATAGCAGCAATTTATGTACCACAAACCTTGTTCCTGATACTGTATTAAGTGTGCAACACACATTACCCAGTTCAGTCCTCCCATCTACCTTATGATCATGGAAAACGTCAATATATCATTCTTTAAAGATTATAAATCCAAGACTCAGAGAAGCTTTGAAAGACTAGAGAGGCAGATCCAATATTGGAATCCACCAGGGTTTCTCAGCTTCGGAACTATTGATATGTTAGACCTGATAATTTTCTCTGGTGGGGAGACTGTCCTGAGAAATGTGGGATGTTTAGCAGCATCCCTGACCTCTATCTACCAGAGGCAAGTAGCAACCCGACATTTTTCCAAGATGTAATAACTGAAAACATCTTCAGACATTGTCTAATGTCCTTTGGGACATATGTCTGCACCACTTGAGAACCACCTGTCTATTCTATTGTGACTACAAAAAAATAGGTTCTTCGTAGGTGCACTATACGGTCACTTTGTGAGGAATAAGCTTGGGGATTCCCTGAGCTTGCACCAATGGGTTAACAAAGCATAAAGAATCAGAAAGGCATAGGATGTACACACCCAAGTTTGGGTAAACAAGATTAGGTAAATGGGGCAAAGGCCCCCAGTATAGGACAAAGGTATAGGAATAGGAAATCTCAGGATGAAAACAGCCAAGACGAGGTAAACAAGATTAAGTAGTTAGGGCAGAAACGCCCCCCAACTTAGTACAATAGCAGAAAGCTGCTTTCACAGGAAGGAAGGACAAAAATAGTTAAACAAAAAAACAGGACTTTAGATGCAGCTGGGCAAAGTTGCCCAGAGCAGAGCTAATTAGCAAAAGAAAATGTGCCTTGTTGACCCTGAGGTAGCATGCTCTGTCTTTTTTGTCCCCTAGACCAGTTCAGGAAAACAGAGGTGGCACCTCATATGTGCTGTAGACAACCTTCCACCTAGCACCAGAATCTTGCTGTGTATTGACCCAAACCCCTACCACTACATATCTCCCAAACCCCCTTTTCCCTACGCCCATTAGATAATGTTCCTGGTTTCGTTGTCTCTTTGTGCATGTCCATCATACTTGTAAGCCTTCTTATCCCAATAAAAACAGAGCAAGGACCCTTACTTGGGGCTCTTGTCTCCTGCCGGACATTAGCCTCTCTCACATTTTCAATTCTGTGTCCCACTTTCTTGCTGGACAAGAGAGAACTTCATACCCAGAGTCTACAGCACTTAATGGGTGCATCATACAGTCTCTTGACCTATGTTTGCTGACAACCAGATACAATCAGTCCCAGGGATAGAGGTGAGGAGAGCACTGATACATCATGTACGAGGAACAAGGAATCATCATGTATGGACCAAGTTCATGCTATATGTCAGCAGAAAGAACATAGTTGTGCATTAAATGGACTTTGTTCTGTAGCTGATATTGTCAGCATTTTAAATTGTATAATTCCTTTTTTTTTTTTTAGAAAGAGAAAGAGTGCACAGGTGGAGGAGAGGGGCAGAGGGAGGGAGGGAGAGAAAAAGAATAGCTTAAGCAGTCTCCATGCTCACCACAGAACCCGATGTGGGGCTCAATACCATGACCCTAAGATATGAAATCAAGAGTCAGACACTCAACTGACTGAGCCACCCAGGCACCCAAAATTGTTTAAGTTCTACTCAGACTAAGTAACCAAAATACAGGAGAATCGGGGGTGGGGGTGGTGAGAATACAGCGTTCTGAATCAAAGAGTTAAAGATTTGATTCCTGGTACCCTCTCCTACAAACTGCAATTTTGGAAAGTTGATTCGAGTCTCAGTTTCCTCATCTGTAAAGTGCATATATTAAGTTCATAGGGTTGATATGAGAAATATAAGGCACAATGTATTTAAGGTTCTTGGGAAATAATGAATGTTCAAAAACTTATATCATTTATTATCATGATTTATGGATGATCAAAAAAATTTCTAGGGGTTTAGCATAAGAGAAGCAACTCATGATATTCTGGTTGTAGTGCTTTACAATTCTAGAATAATTTTCAAATACTTTCATATTCAAATAATAATAATAAATTGAATTACATGAGGGCTTAGGTGAGAATGACCCATAATCCTTTCACCAATAATTTATTTTTTAACTCCGTCAAAACAGTAAGTTACAGCACTGTGGACAAATGTACCTTTACAACAAAATTTCTGGAATGATTGTGAAATATAATGGAGAATTCTATAATGAAATGAAAGAATGCCTGAGAAAATCTATAAGGGAAGAAACATTTTCTTAACATAGCAAGCCTGATTAATTCTAAATTTTATATTAGTAAAATTGCATACTACCATTATATTCATAACTTTTCAGTTTTGGGTACTGATTTTAACATCTATGCTCTTTCTCTAGGAAACCAAATTGCTAGCCAGTACACAAATGCCCATCAAAAATTTTGTTAGCAACCAATTCTCAAACTTATTATCACTCTGTAAATCTGAATTATTTAAAAATGAAGGAGCTTTGCTAAAAAGTATTATCTAACAGGGCCATAAAAACTGTACTATCCAACTGAACATATGTAAGAAGCAAATTTCAGAAACAGATATGTACATATGCAAATATCTGTCTATCTATCTATCTATCTCTTCTAGTTAGTCAGGTAGCTATTTTTTTTTTTTTGGATTCCATATATCTGTCTTTTAACTAGTTAGATATGGATGACTCAGGCTCAGTCTATAATTTCTCAATAGCTTTTGATTAGCCATAGATTTAGTAGGTCTTTCTTTTTCAAGCCATTTAAAATAAATGCTCAAAGCAGGCACGAACATGTGATATTGAAATGACTTCTTCTGAGCTGACATCAACCTCAAATATGCCCTTTGCTCAAATACATTTATTAATGTTAAACTGCTTAAATAAAACCAACTTGAGGAGGAGGCTAGGACAACAGCTAGCACAAGCTATCTGGTTTAAAATGGGGACCCATTTTCATGGCTTCAAACACCAGTAATCCCCTATTTTAGAACATCTTGTCAGTGTAAATAAGTCTGAAATTGAAAGTACTCAATTTGGTCTATCATATTAAACTGAGTGACCTGAATAATATATTCTCTTCTACTGTGTAGAGCAGTGATATTGTCAAAGCTTCAAGCGCCCTCAGCAGCCAAGATATGGGTGTCCCTGTGATCTTCAAATCGACTCTTCCTATATTTCAGTAATTATCCTTCCATAAATTGAACAATTGTACTTTCTGCCCCACCTTTAAAGAACCCACACTGCATACTGTCACACAGGGGAGGGGTTACATTTCAAATACTTATTTAAACTGAGTGATGATCAATAGTGATGCTGTTTCCTCATGTAAGTGAAGGAAATGACACGTACAACTTATGGCAGCATCCCAGGGTGCAGATTGTTTTAGAAATATATCATAAAAGTGCAGACAGGCTAAATGACACAAATCACCACATCACATCAGAGTATAAAAATATTCAAGTAGGTTGGAGAGTTTAAGTTCATTTTATTTTTTGAAGTATAAGGTGTACTAAGGACTGTCCTTTAAGAACACAAATCTGTCAACTAAATCAAGAACACGGTGCAAATAAAATTTTAAGTTAATGTAATGTTCAAGGACAGAGTCTATGCAGAAATATTAAATTAGTCAGAAGGGCTTTATCCATCCAAGCCCTGTGTAGGGGGAGAAAGTAGCCTGCCAGATTGATGCCATCATCTGGATTGTCTGCCAAATACAATCCTATGGCAGAATGTGTACACGGGGCTTTCAGAGCCTGACATTATGCCTTTGATCTGCATTACTAACTATACATATAAATATGAATATATAAATGCAAATATAAACATGCCATGTATATATAAATATGTATGTAAAACAATATATATATATATATTTTTTTTTCTTTTTTCCAAATTTCATCATTACCAAACCAAATCATAAATGTTTAGCTTTCCATGTAGCTTATCAACAGGAACAGACCAGGCTGGTCAGGTTGAAGACTCTATTAGGTCTGTTTGGGATGTTATGCCCAGCTTTGGGAAAAGTGATTTTTTTTTATTTGCTAGTTTACTTGCATCTGTTTTTTTACCTGAATTAATCATCTTGATTCTGGCTAAGTCCTCACTATATTGTGAGGTTCTAGCTAGGTGAATGTGTCTTTGTGTGGAATGTCTTTCTTTGAACTTCTACGTCAGCTATCGGCAATATGCACTTTTAGATCAAGAAATTTGGTAAACATTTCCTCTAGTCAACTTATTACTTTAGAGAATTCCAGTAGTGATAGAGATTGCTGGAAACTTCTAACCCAATCAAGGTGCTCATTCAGCATAGGGACTTCCTTGAATATTCTCAGGAAACTGAAGAAGTGAATTGCAGATGAAGAAAAATTATGTGAGTCCTTAAAAAAAAAAATACTGTGCCTGAAACCTGTTCACTGTTACATATATAAAATAGCACATATTAACTAAAGTAATAAAGAATTTGTGTTTCACTCAGCATAAGGTCCTCCATGGTTATCCATATTGTCACAAATGGTAGGATTTTTCTCCTTTTTTAAGGCAATATATCCCATTTTACACACACACACACACACACACACACACACACACACACACACACACACACATTTTCTTTAACCATTCCTCTATCAATGAGCATTCAGGTTGCTTCCATATCTTGGCTATTGTGAATAATGCTGAATGAATATGGCAGTGAAGATACTGCTTCAAGATACTGATTTCATTTCCTTTGGATATATACCCAGAAACAGGAATCCTGCATTGTAAGGTAGTTCTGTTTGTAATTTTTGAGGAAACCCCATGCCGTTTTCCATAATATTTTTACCAATTTACATTCTCAGCAACAGAACTTGGAGAACAATATGCTAAATAAAATAAGCCAGACACAGAAAGACAAATACTGCTTGATCTCACTTATATGTGGAATCTAAAATAGTCAAACTCATAGAAACAAAAGAATGTTAGTTACCAGGGTCTGGGGAGGAAAAATGGGGAGATTTTGGTCAAGGACTATAAAGTTACAGTTATCCTAAATGAATAAGTTCTGGAGATCTAATGTACAATAGTATGGCGATAATTAACAATAGTGTATTTTACACTTGAAATCTGTCAAGATTGTAGATTTTAAGTGTTTTCACTGTCAAAAAAAGAAAAAAAACCAGTAGTTATGTGAGGTGTTAAATATGTTAAATAGCTTGATTGTTGTGAATATTTCATAATATGTACATACATCAAGCTATTAAATTGTATATCTTAATTATACACAACTTTCAATTGTCGACTGTACATCAATAAAATTGAGAAAATGAAGAATTCATGTAAGTTTATATTTAGTGGATAAGAAATATAACTGGATACAATGGGTTAAAACATAATCCAACTACAACCTGTCTATAAAAGAGTCACTTTATACCTAAAGATATAAGTTAAAAATGAAAGGATATATAATTTCTTGGGTAGAATACTAAACACACAGATGACAAAAGAAAAAATAAACAGACTTCATGAAAATTAACAACTTTTGTACATCAAAAGTCAACCCACAGAATGGAAAGAAATCATCTATATTCAAATCATGTATCTGATAAGGGATAAATATCCACAATATATAGGGAACTGTTAAAATACAACAATAAGAAAACAAATGACATGATTCAAAAATGGGCAAAATGCTTAAATAGGCACTCCTCTAAGGAAAATGTATAAATGGCTATCATGTATACGAAAAGATGCTTAACATTACTAATCACTGGGGAAATACAAATGAAAGCAACAATGAGATACTACCTCATACCTGTTAGTTAGGCTACTATCAAAAACACAGAAAATAACAAGTGTTGTCAAGGATGTGGAAAAACTGGAATCCTTGTGCACTGTTGGTGAAAATGTACAATGGTGCAGCACTGTGGAAAAGTGTGGCAATTCCTAAGTAAATTAAAAATAGAATTACTACGTGATCCAGAAATTCCACTTCTGGATGTATACCTAAAAGATTTGAAAGGTCAAAGAGACATATGTACACCCATGTTCATAGCAACATTATTCTCAATAGCCAAAATATGGGAGCAACCCTAGTGTCCATTGTGGATGAATGTATAAGTAAAATGTAGTGTATACACACAATGGCATATTATTCAACCCTAAAAAGAAAGGGAATTCTGGAACATTCTATAACATGGATGAACCTTGGGCATTATCATAAGTGAAATAATCCAGTCACAAAAAAGGCAAATATGTATGATTTCATTTATGCAAGATAGCTAGAGTACTCAGATTCATAGAGATAGAAAGTACAATAGTGGTAATGCGTGAATTGCCAGGTGCTGAAGGGAGTGGGAAATAGGGGAGTTATTCTTTAAGGGTTATGGAGTTTGTTTTGTAATTTGAAAAGAGTTCTGCAGATGAATGGCGGTGATGGTTCCACAACAACATGAATGTACTTAATACCACTGAACTTACTTGAAAATGGTTAGTATAGCACAAAGCACCACACTTCTTTTTTATCTATCTCTGCAGAAACAACTCAGATTTGAAAAACAGAAATTCATGCATTACCAGCACATTTAAAGCTTCTACTAACTTAAAAAATACTCTGAAAACAGCAAGTAACTATAATTTTAGTAGAGAATATTTTAATAAAAACTAACAGTTTATAGGTCTGTTTATTATGAACACCATTTCCAATTATATCATAGGACAAATATATTGCCAAGGATAGCTAAATAATACAGTATGATATAATGGAAAAAAATGGGTTGAAAGTAAGAAAATTTGGCTATGCTCTTCCTTTGGTCCCAATTTGTCAAAAATAAAGACAAAATATGTTCAGCATTAAGGAAAACATCACTTACTTTGATTATTCCTTAGCTGTTTTACCACTGCTAAGTTATTCAACTTGCCTGTGCCTTGACTTCCTTGTATATAAATCAGTACAGCAATGGCATCTATCTATATCATAGAATTCTTCAAAGAGTTAAGTAAAAAGATATATGGAATTAGGTACATGGAATTCCATGGTACCATACCTGGAATTCTAATACATGGAATTGTTTAACAAAGAAAAACAAACAAAAGAAAGCTTTAAGTAGGCTATGCACTCAATGAGTTTAGATAGTTTTTGTTGTTGAAACCTAAACCCATATGGTACTAATTAAATGCCAGTAGAAGTTCTAAGTGCTTAGTTTGTATTAACATTTTAAATCCCAACCACTCTATGTCATACCTACTTTTACCATCGTCTTACCTATTTTCCACCAGGAGAAAATGAAGCATAGATATTAAACAATGCCATGTTTGGAATCCTAAAGTGTGATTCATATTATTATCACAAGTATGTTATCCATAATTCGCTGACCACAACAGAACTTTCTATGCTTGGCATTTAGGGAAAGAATGAGAAAAATAACAGAATAACAGAAAAATCGTGCACGACAAACTAGACTGAAGGTATATGTGCCTAGAAAGTAGATTACGACAAACTGATGATATACTTTGTTTCACATGATTAGGAATTTGATATATGTCTTTTAGGGTAACGTGGCATTACTATTGAGTCTTTAAGCAACCAAGAGGAAAATGGAGGTGTAATTTTTATTTGAAAAATATTTGGACATTACAGAATGTGCGAAAATAGGAAAATCATTAGTTCCACCAGGCTAACTTAGCTAATATTTTATTTTGTATGAATCCCATTTCAGTATTTTTATTATGCATATACATTCTTTGCAAAATTACCATTATAATGGACATTCGTATTATATTATAATGCCTTTTTCCCTTAACATATCATACTCATTTTTCTCAATAGTGCTTCCTAATTTTTCTAATTACCATTTCTAATAGGCATATAGTTTTTCATTAGGAAGATGTACCATGATCTACAATTTAATTAACCACACTTCAATTGCTTTCAATAGTGCTACATTATAAGTAATACTTATATGCCATTGTGCATAGAACTCCCACACACTTCTTTAGAATTCTTAAGTAGTGACATCAGATCAATATGAACTCTCTTTTGGCATGTGATATATGCTGCTAATGTTTTTCCTAGAATTTTTACCAATTTTCAAAGCTACTGATCTCCCCACAACTTTGTCAACAAGTGCAAGTGTTTTTTTTCTCTGAAAGTTATTCATAGAAATGTTGATGAAGGATGATTGTGAAGACAGAGAAGGGAGGAAGAGCCAATGGTACAGATCTAATCAAAATGAAGGAGACTGGTGGTGGAGTCGATGGAGTCCATGTTTTAGTTCAACAGTTATTAAGTACTTTCTATGTGCCAGATATGGGTCATGTTCTAAATTCCAAATGCTTTACATTAATTATCTAATTTAACCCACAAAATGACCTCAGAACCTAGGTAGCATTATATGTTTTCTTTTGTAGAGGGAGGCTCTGGAACAGAAATGTTAACTTACTAGATAAGGTAAATAACTTTTGAATAGCAGATTTTATTTTTTACAGTTTGTTTAATTTATTTGTGTGTGTATGTGTGTATGTGTGTGTGTGTGTGTGTGTGAGAGAGAGAGAGAGAGAGAGAGAGAGAGAGAGAGAGAGAGAGAAAGAGGGAGGGACAGAGAGGGAGGGACAGAGAGAACCTGCTGTCAGTGTGGAGCTGGAGGGGCTCAATCTCACTAACTATGAGATCATGACCTGAGCCAAGAATCAAGACTCAGATGCTTAACCAACTGTGCCATCCAGGTGCCCCTTGAATAGCAGATGTTAGATGTAAACAGTTATTAAATGAAGAATCGAGGGAAGAGCAGAGCCAAGTTTTCTGACTTTAGTACAATTTTCTCCCTGTAATACTACATTATATTTTTTTATATAATTTATTGTCAAGTTAGCTAACATACAATGTATACAGTGTACTCTTGGTTTTGGGAATAGATTCTGTGAATCATCATGTGCATACAACAACCAGTGCTCATCCCAACAAGTGCCCTCCTTAATGCCAATCACCCATTTTCCCCGTCCCTCCCAATCCCACACCCCCATCAACCCTCAGTTTGTTCTCTGTATATTTAAGTGTCTTTTATGATTTGACTCCTTCTGTTTGTAACTATTTTTTTTCCTTCCCTTCCCCAATGGTCTTCTGTTAAGTTTCTCAAATTCCACATGAGTTAAAATATATGATATCTGTCTTTATCTGACTGACTTATTTCACTTAGCATAATACCCTCCATTTCCATCCATGTTGTTGCAATAGCAAGATTTCATTCTTTTTACTTGCTGAGTAGTATTTCATCTTTATCCATTCATCAGGCGATGGACATTTAGGCCCTTTCCATAATTTGGCTATTGTTGATAGTGCTGCTATAAATATTAGGGTACATGTGCTTCTACAAATTAGCACTCCTGTATCCTTTGAAGAGACTCCTAGTAGTGCTATTGCTTGGTCATAGGATAATTATATTTTTAATCTTTTGAGGAACCTCCATACTTTTCCAGAGTGGCTGTACCATTTTGCATCCCCACCAATAGTGCCAGAGGGTTCCTCTTTCCCCACATCCTTGCAACATCTGTTGTTGCCTAAGTTGTTAATTTTAGCCACCCTGACCAGTGTGAGGTGGTATCTCAATGTGGTTTTGATGTGTCTGTTAGCCATCTGGATGTCTTCTTTGGAAAAGTGTCTATTCATTCTTTTGTCCATTTCTTTACTGGATTATTTGTTTTTCGGGTGTTGAGTTTGGTAAGTTCTTTATAGATTTTGGATATTAGCTCTTTATCCAATATGTCATTTGCAAATATCTTCTCCCATTCTCTTGGTTGCCTTTTAGTTTTGTTAATTATTTCCTTTGCTGTGCAGAACATTTTTATCTTGGTGAGGCTAACCAAAGAGGTAAAGATCTGTATGTGAAAACTTATGAAAGAAAATTGAAGAAGACACAAAGAAATGGAAAAATATTCCATGGACTGGAAGAACAAATGTTGTTAAGATGTCGATACTACCTAAAGCAATCTACACATTCAATGCAATCCCAATCAAAATAGCACCAGCATTCTTGACAGAGCGAGAACAAAGAATACTAAAATTTTTATGGAACCACAAAAGTGGTTCCATACAAAGTAATGTTGAAAAAGAAAACAAAAGTGGGAGGCATACCAATCCCAGACTTCAGCCTATACTACCAACTGTAAACATCAAGACAGTATGGAATTGGCGCAAAACCAGACACATAGAACAGAGAATAGAACACAGAACCCAGAAATAGACCCAGAAATGTATGGCCAACTAATCTCTAACAAAGCAGGAAAGAGTATCCAATGGAAAAAAAAAAACACTCTCTTTAGCTAATGGTGCTGGAAGAACTGGACAGCAACATGCAGAAGAATGAAACTGGACTGCTTTCTTACACCATACACAAAAAATAAATTCAAAATGGATAAAAGGCCTAAATGTGAGACAGGAAACCATCAAAATCCTCAAGGACAAAGCAGGCAAAAAACCTCTTTGACCCCAACCCAGCAACTTCATACTTTTACATGTCTCTGAAGGCAAGGGAAAAAAAGTAAAAATTAACTATTGGGAACTCATCAAGATACACTGTATTATTTTTCAGTCCTGGCTAAGAACGTCACTAAATCTATGGAAAGGATCTTCCTATTGAAACAGACTTACAATCTCTTAGTGTTTATTCAATATTCCTTTAATATCATTATAATTTACACCAATAAAGAGAGTACGTTTCGATCATCTACACTATTTGTGTAACACAATTATTGATACTGATTTTGGCCATCGTTTTGTACATGCAACCTTGATTTCTACTATTCTTCACCCAAGTCTTCAGAGAGTCGATCTCCACCTATTTTAGGAGACTATTGTAATGGCTTCTGTTCCCTTGAATGCTTTAGTTAAACCTTTCAAAATACCATTTGTGTAGTTCCATTTCCATTGTAAATTGATTCATCCTTTAAACTATAGCTAAAGTGGTCTGTATTCTTCATCCTCTCCCCCTGCTACCTCCTTCCTCTTCGATCTTTCTTCCAATTTTTCATTCTTGTATTTATTAGTTAAGACCTATTGTACTGGCACTTTGTCAACTATTAAATACAAAGTGATTTCTCTCTGAGCTTCCGTTTTTTTTTTTTTGCTCTATGTTTTAATAATTATATAATGCTTATGTTTGCTAAGTATTCAAACTTTTTAAGTTTTTTTTCCCCTTTTCAAATAGTTTGAAATCTCCAGGAGAGTAACAAAAGTTTTATTTTTGTTATATCTTGCAGTTCCTAGCACAGACATTTTAAAACATTAAGTAAATAAAAGGCACTCAGTAAGCTTTTATTGCCTGGTGATTTACTATGCTTTCATTTCTTATGCAGTCAAATTTAGATTTTCTTAAGGTATTAAAGTTAAAATATAATCAGAGAGGAGTAAAAATGTCATATTATTTTAGGTCATTGAAAGTAGAAGCTTTTATTAAAGTATTGAACTATTACATATATAATATGTATAGATAATATGTATATTATTGTCGTATAGTATATAATTACTGATATTTTATAAATATGTGCATGTGTATGTTTGTGTGTGTGCACTTGAAACATCTGGAAATTTTTACCCTAGGTTAGAAGACAATTTACAATTTTTAAATTTATAAAATCTGTCTAGTCCATATGCAATACCAATTTAAATTCGATAAAACTGTGTATACTGAAAATATAGTCTTTACTATGGTGGGTATACTTTCTTTTACAATGCAGCATCATTTTAATGGATAAAATACTATGTGATTTTTGGAAGTTTCTTTAAAGAATGAATAGCTGTGGTCTCATGATATAAGCTGCCCTAGAGAACAATTTTATAACAGTTGTAGTTCTTTTCTATACTCCTGCCTTAAGACATTGTCAATTGAGTGCTATAAAGTGGGTCCCTCCTCTTATTTCAGACTTTAGTCTCCCTTGAAGGTAGTAAGAACTATTAAGTCCATTCTTGAGTATAAATCTGTACAGATTTTGTGTAAAATAGTATTATGCCACACTTTTAATTTTTATTTGGGGTATTGAAATGGTATCAATAGCTGTTACAGTGAAAGAAAAAGCTACCTGTATTGAATTTTTGCTGATTGTTGAAGATTTATTCTTAGTATTTGAACTTTCAATGTTGAGTTCACTACTTTTTTTTTTTTTCCTTTTCAAGCTGATTACTCAGCTTGAATTGAGAAACGCTTTTTTTCTGTCTGTAATAGCACTTTAGGTTATAATGAACAATATCATATGATCACATTTCTTTGGGCACAAAATAACCTGAAAATTCCATCTTTCTTTTTTCTTTCTGTGCATGAAAGGTTTTGATTGATAGGAGTGCTTGTGGTTGTAAATAAGCAGCTTTACTAAATTCAAGAGAGTAGGTCACTTTCTTCAGTTGATTTACAAAATTGAACATGTTTCTTATGATAATGGCATTCACAAATGGCAAAACTTGGGTATTCTATCTGAATCTCTTATATTTAGTAAGATTAGATGATATAATGATATACATTGCAGTTTTTAGTTTAAAATACAGTGTGATATTCACAGTATATGAATAATGTTTACTGCTCACTAGTTTAAGTAATATGTGCCTGTCCTATCTCTATATATGTATATTGTGTTTGTACTTCTAATGCAGTAGAATAGTTTGCTTTCCTCTGATGGCTTTTGTTTCCCTAAAGATTTGATCTGAAATATTCCGAGAATTGTTTTTTCTTCTAAACTTGGATTTGTACATAACTGCATTGTGTCTTCACCATGGTTTGTTGTAATTTAATTACATTTGTTACTTGCAAATCACTGTGCAGTTGGGTTACACCATCAACATGGAGGAATGTGTTGCTAAATACACAACGAGAAAAGGAATGTATTACCATGTGAACTATTTCATATTACCAAAATATGTCTTACAACAAAAGGTGTGGGTGTCTTTACCACATGCACACACACACACACACACACACACACACACACACATTAACGTACCTGTACCACGTACCTTAACTAGCTACACATTTGTAGATATAGATGTATATGTGTCTGTGTTATATGCAATATATATTATACGTTCATAAACATGTATATGCTGTTTAATTGTTTTTTATATTTGCATTCATAAAGGGCATAGCCCCATTTCTGAATAACTTTCAGCAGAAAATGCTACTTGGATAAAAAATAAAATAAGACATTTTAATCAGAGATATCTAATTCTGGACAGAAGTTTATGTTCCCAGGAAAACACACAAAATTCTAATTAACCTGTTAGAGAGCTGAAATCTAATAGTAATGTAACATGCAATATCTACTTTAGCATTAGATATTGATTTAAAGGAACATACACTGGCTTTGGATTAAATGTCAGGTTACCTGGAAGAGATTCTGGCATTTAGATCACTGCAAATAGAAGAACTGACAATAAAGATTATAAAGGGCTCCAACAGTAACTGAGTAGGAGTGTCAACCTCACAGAAGGAATTTCAAATGCTGTTCTTCACTGAATCTCCTACTGAGTTTCTACCCTGGGGTAGGTGATTAGTTTTCATCATATTTCCGCAGTCGATATAATGACAAGGTAATAGATACGTGCATTTCTTTTCTGTGTATTTCTTACATCTCTAATTTGTTCACATGGGTCTCATCCATATTTTTTCTGGGTTTAAGTTTAATCATTGAGGGATATACACTATGGTGAGGAGCTCAGATGAGCTGGCAGAGAGAGAGAGAGAGCGCGAGCTGAGATACCAGATGTCTGAGTAGCCTATTAAAACAAAATGCCAAAGATGAAAGAGTTACGCCTTTAATAACTTCTGTGATGCAAGAGGCTAAAACCAAAGCAAATGGCGACTCCCCGTTTTTCATTTTCTGCATAGAATGGCGCACAGGTGAGGACAGGTGGATCAGCACAGATCTGGAGGTCATATCACTGCTGAGGAACCCAAGAACAAAAGGCTACAGCGGTTTTATGGGTTGCAGGCAGTGTGACGACTGAGGGTCCCAGTGTGGAAAATTAGTGGGTACTTAGAGTGGGGAAAAGTTTCCTCAAGGTTTTCCCCTCCTCCCCCAATAAGGTGGCTTCTGCAGAGGACTACATGAAGAGGACCTAGGTCCAAGGCCTCAGATAAAGAGATCCAAGAATTCAGACCTGGGGACTAAGAGCTAGTAATGCAAACATGTATGCCCAGCCCATGGGCGGGCCTGAGTGTTTGATTGGAACTCGTCTAGAGACTGTGTTGCATTGGCTGTGGCAAATCTGGTGGGAGGAGAGCAGCTTTCCCGAACGAGGCCTTCTAGACAAAACCTTTATAATTCCCTATGTCCAGGCCTGAAAAACCACACGTAGATTTTTAAGCATCATTATCTTAATAGATATGTTCATTAGCCCTTCTGATCTTCACAATAGCCCCTATGCTTCACTGACGAAGAAACTGGGGATTACATTTTGTTAAGTAAGTCACCTGAGTTTACACAAATATTCACTATAGGAGCCAGAGATAAACTGATTCAAAAACTCATTCATACTCATATTGCAGTGGAGGCAAAATTTTACCTCAACCCTCTTGGGTGAATCGTTTAATATATTTCACGCATTCGACATAAGATGGATCAATAGGAGAAAAACGCAAAAATTTATTTAATATAAATTGTACATGATATGGGAGACTTAGTTAGGAAATGGAGGCCCAAAGAAGTGGCAAAATCTTAATGCTTTATACTAGGTTGAACAAAGAGAGGCAGTTAGGGAAAAGTAACTAAACTATGTGGGGAAGCTGAAGGAATGGAAGAAATATTTTGACAAGGTCCGTTCATGCAGAATTCTCTTGGTCTCAACTTCCCATCCTTGATGATAAGAATGTTACCTTCCTTCTGGTATAGGGAGAACATCTTCCACATGGTAATTTTATCTCCTGCTTTTAGAAAAGGAAGGAAGGTCAGGCTGTTTTTATTGCATCTGCTATTTTTTAAGTGCCTTTAACTCAAAATAGTCAATACGCTAAAATGGCATATATTTGGGGCGGTGTGTGCTAAACTCCTAGAAACCAGAGAAGTTCTGTTTTGGGAGGTCATGGTATATTGAGATGTGGGAAGTGAGCTATTTAAAGGGATTCTGTACATCTTGCGATTTCAATTTCTTTAGAAAACACAACAGCAGGAAATGTACTCTGATTATCTTAACGTGGTTTTTTTCACTTTCTCCCACCAGTTCAGAAATACACAAGAAATATATAAGGCAACAAACAATGCTAAGGAGCTTTCTGAGCCTATATACTCTATCTTCCTAAATTATTATTTTTACTCTGAAACAATAGGCATTTTTGTACATCTAGTTTATATTGTATTTCCTAACTTTGTGAAGACTCCCTCAGCACCAATTTCAACTCTGAGGCACACCAAGTAAGTGTTCCTTCTTGGGGCCACTAGTGCAATCATCCCCAAAGTTATTTTCCAGATGTATTATAAATATGGATTTACATGTCTCTTTTGGTATGAACTAGAGCTTCGTGAGGACAAGGATGCCAAGGAAATGTTGAAATCATGAACCTACGAAACAAATCTTCTGCGACAAACACAAACATTGAGATGAAAGAAACCCAACTGGGATCCTAACATGTTCAGTTCTGCTTCCAGTCATTCAACAATAGTTGCAAGGAAACTTCACATTTCTATGTATTTATATATATATATATATATATATATATATATATATATATATATATATATTTAATTTTTTTAATGTTTATTTATTTTTGAGAGAAAGAGACAGAGCACGAGTTGGGGAGGGGCAGAGAGAAAGGGAGACAGAATCCGATGCAGGCTCCAGGCTCTGAGCTGTCAGCCCAGATCCCAACATGGGGCTCAAAACGCAGGAGCTGTAAGACCATGACCTGAGCCGAAGTCAGATGCTCAGCCAACTGAGCCATGCAGGTGTCCTACAGATACATGTTTTTAATTCTTGAATTCATAAATTTTATGAACACAAAATTTTGTATATTGAGTTGCAATATGACAATGAATCACTATTCAGATTAGCATATGGATGACACATAGCAAAGTTCATTTAAATAAGGACCTGGAATAAAATGGAAAATGGTGACATGGATAAGTATCTGTAAAGCTTCAGTCATGATCAAGTTGGCATGTTTCTACCCCCGTTAGGCAAATAAAAAGTGACTATGGCAAACGATTGGCTACCTGTAAATCTTTTGCATAACTGGTGTAAAAATGCTAAAGGGTGGGGTGGGGAGATGGGTGAAATAGAAGAAGATTAAGAGTTACAAACTTAAACTTAGAAATTAAGTGAGTCTTGGAGATGAAAAGTACACCATAGGGAATTTGGTAAATAATACTATAATACCTTTGGTGACAGATGGTTACTACAATTATTTTGAGCACTGAGCAATGTATAGAATTGTTGAATCGATATGTAGTACACCTGAAATGAATATAGTATTTCATGTTAATTATATTTCGATTAAAAAATGCTATAGGCTAATATACCTGTACCTTCCACATGAGTAAGTTCTCCTCTTGGATTTTCACTTAACAACCTTATAAGTTTGTTTCAGTCTTATAATATTAGAATAGCATGACTTCCACTTGCTAAGTTACAACGTGGTGAACCACAGCAAGTTGTCACATGTAGTGGTCATAGTACCATAACTTTTGATTGTCATAGCTGATAAAACCTGGCATAAAAATGGTAGGTTATATCAGGGGAGTTAGCAAAGCTATATATCTTCTATTGACTCTTTTAAAGTTTAGCTACTTTAATTTTGATGCATTTTCAATGTCATTCCCTCTAGGTACAGTTAACCTAAATAAAATATGAGCTGAAAATGGTGATAATTTACTAATCCAAGAGCTAGAGATTTTTAAATAATAAGTCTGAATGAATCTATTCATTTCATCCATTCATTTCATTAATGATGATTTATTGGGCAACCACAGTGTGAGAAATATTCTGGGACATGCAATACTTAGGAAAATAGAGCACATACTCAGTAAGTTTTGCCTGTAGAATGAGGACAAACAAAAGTTTAACAAAATGTAGGAAAGGGAAATACAACTTATACATGGGAACATGATGAAAAGTTTCCTGAGGGAAGCTGATCTTGAGTTGAGGCTTACACAGCATACATCAAGTTAGAAATCTGTTCTGATACCTAAGAAAAACAAAAGAAAACACTCCAAAGAGAGTGGGAAGTATTATTTAAGAAAGCCTCACCACCTCTTAAAAGGAGTAGGCGATGGGGCTAAATAAAAGAGAACTGTCAATTTCTGGCTACATTAGACTTTAGATGAGGGTCATCTGGGCACAAGGGAACCATTCTTGGGTCATGAACAGATAAGGGCCAAATTATGTGCTATGAGTTTCAGAGGATAATCTGATAGTTACAGGCAGAGGTGGTTACAGAGGAATGGTATTGAAGACATCAAGAAATTACTTTTATTAGAAAGGTAAAAATAACCTAAAATTGCACTGGATAGAGTGAGAATAAAATGAAGGAATTAAGAAAAACAAGGGAAGGAGGAATGACAACGAGTGTGGTTCATGAGTGTTAAAAAGAACAAAGATACATCTTTAATGTCAAATGTGGGTAAAGGTAAGTGAATATCCAGGTCATTAAGGAAAATTAGGAAATTAGGGAAATTAAGAAAAGACATACTAGGTATTAGAATACTAATAAGACATTCTAAAGGTATATTATATATGAGAACTTCTGAGTGCTTTATCTACACTGTCTTGCTCTTCACAATAAAATATGGGATATGAACTATTATTTTGATTTTAACAATGAAGAGACTGGGTCAGAATAAGTTCAAATAATCCTTTTGTCACAAAGCTACTGTCTTAACAGATATCAATCTATACTGCCAGGCAGGATCCTAAATTCTAAACACATTATTGTATTACCGTTTTGCAGAAACAGTTTAGTACTTGTTCTATAGGAGCACCATTCTAAATACTTTGCACACATTAAGTCACTTAGTCTTCAAACACTGTAATGAGGAGACTATGCTTATTATGTTGACTTTCTAAATGGTAGGGCTGAAAAACAGCTTCTTGTCTCTACAGCCTACACTTTTATTCACCTACTCAATCTGCCTTTGAGATGATCAGTTATAGACTTATTGAATTTGAAGTGCAACATTCAAGTGGAAATACCCAGTTGGAGAGGAGGTATAGAATCTCAGGAGAAATGTGACCTGGGCATGGAATGAAAAAAATTAACTTAGAGAAGTGGCACCTAAAACCACAGGAAGGAATAAGCTAACAGAGTAGACAAATAGAGAAGAGAAAATACTTTCATATACGATTAACATTATGTATCACGCAAAGCCTACGCGAAGCAACAACCTTCCCCTATATGTTCAGGAGAATTCAGATATATTTGTCCACCAAAAGGTTTCCAGTGCCTAATTAAACAATAATTTTTTTTTAATTTAGTAGCCAGCACGGCAATCATAAAGTCATATGTTAAATAGAACTAAGGAGGGGTGCTTGGGTGGTTCAGTCGGTTAAGCGTCCATCTTCAGCTCAGGTCATGATCTCATGGGTTCGCGAGTTTGAGCCCTGCATCAGGCTCTGTGCTGACAGCTCAGAGACTGGAGCCTGTTTCAGATTCTGTGTTTCCCTCTTTCTCTACCCCTCCCCCGCTCATGTTCTGTCTCTCTCATTCTCTCTCTTAAAAAATAAGAAAGAAAGAAAGAAAGAAAGAAAGAAAGAAAGAAAGAAAGAAAGAAAGAGAGAGAGAGAAAGAAAGGAAGGAAGGAAGGAAGGAAGGAAGGAAGGAAGGAAGGAAGGAAGGAAGGAAGGAAGGAAGGAAGAAGGAAGAAGAAAGAAAGAAAGAAAGAAAGAAAGAAAGAAAGAAAGAAAGAAAGAAAGAAAGGGAAAGAACCAACGGAAAAAAGTTAACAAATGTAAGAATAAAAAAACTCAAATCTTTCCTTATATTGTCCTTGCATCATTGCTATCATGGTCATTTATGAGGCTGATCAGGCAATCAAATTCTAGGAGATTTAACATCCCATGGCTTTTTTTTTGGGGGGGGGGGTGCTTGACTCTTTTGGGGATCTAGAGAGAAGAATTTGTTTTTGCAACTCTTGGAACTTGAAATTCTAAAGGAGAATTCAATACTGTTTCTGAAGTCATTAAACAGTAACCTAATAATATATTGAAGATTCAGCAATATTAATCGTAGAAACAATATTTTACATTTATTTTTAACTCAGTTATTTTTTATAATTTTTAAATATTTAACCTGGTATTTGAGATTTATAACTGCCTAGAAAAAAATTACAGAAGGCATAATTGTCACAAAGGAATCAAAAGGATTTGTGTATGAGATACAGACATCTTACAAGTAGCAACAGCAGGAACTTGTTTCATTTCTCTCAAGTTTTCAATTAAATAAGAATTAAAATTTTAGTGAGCTATGGTCACTTCACTCACTATGATGAATAGAGATGCATTTTATTTATTGAGATAAATAAACTGTTGCCATTAGAACTAGTTTTATTGCATTATTTCTTATTTCAACCATTTTTATAAATTATATTAATTTTATTTTTCTTTAATACATGGAGTCTATACCTATAAAATTTTTCTTCTTTACAGAGATAGGTACTATGGTAATAAGTGTAAAATTTTTTGAAAATCAGAACTTAGCCATGATATCATCTGTAGTTAGCTAGCCTGGTACTTGTTCAGATTGTCAATTATTTCTTATAGAGAGTGAGAGCTTCCAATAACTTACACAACATTATTGGAAGAGAAAGGGGAAAAGACCAGCCCAAATAATTCCTCCATTTTTGTCTTAGGATATACAGATTCCCCATTAGATATGCCTTTCTTTGAGTCTTAAATTTTTTTTTAAGTTTATTTATTTATTTTGAGAGAGAGAGAGTGAGAGAGCACAAGCAGGCAAGAGAGAGAGAGAGAGAGAGAGAGAGAGAGAGAGAGAGAGGAGGAGTCCAAGCAGGCTCTGAACTGTCAGTGAGGAGTTCAATGTGGGGCTCGATCCCACAAACTGTGAGTCATGACCTGAGGCAAAATCAAGAGTCAGCCACTTAACGACTGAGCCACCCAGGTGCCCCTGCATCTTAAAAAATGTTTAATTTTAAAATTAGTATTTCAAAATGTAGTCTGTTTTGTTCACCACTAAGAAAATGTAACCACCACTGATACATTGTCAGGCCTCAAGAAATGTTAACAGAATGATACATACAACCAGGTTATACTTTATTTAATAGAATATTTCTGTAGTAATGGAATTCAGAAGTGAATATTGCAATAATTGAGTGAAAGCACAATGGACCTATGTTACAAATTTGCCTAGGGTCTACCAATAAGAATTGGCCAATTCAAATAAAACTGCCATCAGATTAATTACCTTGACTGTTATTTTTAAAAGTTCTCAAACTAGCCTGCTTTCCTTCTTCTCTCTCTCTCTCCTTCCTTCCTTCCTTCCTTCTTTCCTTCAATGCTTGCCTGCCTTCCTCCTTTCCTTAATACAAGGAAAGGAATCGTAATTTATATATATATTCAAATCCCTATACCTGCTTATAAAACTAGACATAAAAAAGTCATCAAAACATGATATCATAATTTTATTATTAACATCCTCTCAAGGCTTTGACTCTGTATCTTGAAATTTCCTTCAATATTAAACACAATTAATTTCATTAGGGATAAAATGACAAACATAGTCTTTTTCCTAAGAGTAGAAATAATTACCAGAAATTTTCATAATAAATGTGGATACTAGTTCCCCTGAAAGCCAAGCAAACAAATAAAATTAGCAAAGTTCCAGTCAGAAGATAAAACGTTCTGGCAATGTAATGTGTCACATTACATTATAGATTACATTACAATATATCAGAATACAATAAGCGATACTGTATTTTATGTACCTGAAAGTTGCTGAGAATAAATCTTAAACATTCTTAAACATGAAGAAAGAAATGGTAACTGTGTAATACAATGGAAGTGTTAGGTAATGGTATGGGGGTAATCATATCACAACATGTAAGTATATCAAATCAACAAATTGTACACCTTAAACTTACACAATAATGTATATCTCAATAAGGTTGGTGGAGGGGAGCAAAAAGAAAAAAAATGACTTGTAAAAACTTGCAAAAGGGCCATAGTCAAAAAGAAACATGGGTAGGAGATTAAAACCCTCTAATAAAACTGGAGTGCCCCCCCACCTTGAATGGAGTGACATTTGTGATCAGTAGATTTAAATTTTAAAAGAATCAATAATAGTTAATAGATAAATATATTGTGGGGAAAGAACTATTCCATGCAGTAGAAGCAGCATATATAAACAAGTAGAGATCTTTTACAGGTTTAGACTAAGGTCATTTTATTTTGGCTGGAGTATAGTATATAAATGATAATGGTCCTGATAAGGACAGTTATTTATAGTGCTTCTAAGTGCTTTGATTCCTGTCTTTGTCCCACCCCAGTCAGATGGCTAATTTTATTTGTACCTTTTGACCAACATCTGCCTATTTCTACCCCTGTCACAGCCCCTGGTAAACCACCATGCTACTCTCTGTTTCTAAGAGTTTGGATTTTTTTTTTATTTCATATATGTTATATTAGGCAGTATTTGTCTTTTTCTGTCTGACTTATTTCACTTAGCATAATTCACTCAAGATCTATCCATGTTGTCATAATGGTAGGATTTCATTTCTTCTATGGCTGAATAATAATCTACTGTAGGGGCCCCTGGGTGGCTCAGTCTGTTGAGTGTCTGACTCCAGCTCAGGTCATGTTCTTGCAGTTCGTGAGTTCAAGACCTACATTGGACTCGCTGCTGTCAGCCCAGAGCCCTCTTCTTTTCTTTCCAAAAGGAATATAAATTGGTTAAAGGCGAGAACCTTGTTTTATTCAATCTAGCATACCAAATTCCTAACATAAGGAGGGGGGTCATATGACAAACAATTTTCTAATCAATTAAGGAATGATACACAAACACAGGAGGCTATATCTTTCTTAGAGCTACAACCACAGTGTTTTATAGTACAATAAGTCAGAAAAATAATTGTATTCTAATACAATTCAACAACATTTATTGAATATTTACTTTAAGTCAGGCACTGTTTTAGATATATCTAAAGTAGGGATCTAGAGTATAGATCTTCAACCTGTATTCATTTTGGACTTTAGCAGTAATATATAAATATACAATAAAATAATATTTTAAATGATTATGACAGATATCAGGAACATAAGTATTATTTTTAAAAAATTATATTTTTACAGGATACCCTCAAGATAGAAATTATTAGGAAATATATAAAAGTAAATATAAATGGAATTTATATTGTTTTCTTATCAAAACTTAATAGATAGCCTTTTTTTAACACCAAAGGTATTATTTGCTATTAAATAATTTTGATGGTGATGATTTTAAAATGAAGAACACATATGTTTTTCATTTCAAATTGTTAAGTAATCATAAGACACAGAAATGGAAGGGAAGAACTGGGCCCACCATACATAACAAAAGGAAGAGAATGCATTGTATATTTTCAAAACAACAGATTTCTCTATTCAGATATGCAATCCCAGTTTATGTACAAATGGTTTTATCAGAGACTTGAAAACTTCTAAATTCAAGTCCATACTACAGTACATGTAATATGTTAAAAAAAAAAAAAAAAAAAAAAAAAAGCTCTTCAATGGTCATAGAAAATTTTTGAGAGTTGATCATTTAAAATAAACCACCACCAGGGCACCTGGGGTACCTCAGTTTGTTAAGCATCTAACTTCGGCTCAGGTCATGATCTCACAGTTCATGGGTTTGAGCCCTGCCTCGGGCTCTGTGCTGACAGCTTCGAGCCTGGATCCTGCTTCAGATTTTGTGTCTCCCTCTCTCTCTGCCCCTCCCCTGCTCATACTCTGTTTCTCTTTCTCAAAAATAAATAACATTATGATTATTATTTTTTTTTTAATAAACCACCATATGCCTGGATGGCTCGGTGGGTTAAGCGTCTGACTTCGGCTCAGGTCACGATCTCACGGTTTGTGAGTTTGAGCCCTGTGTCAGGCTCTGTGCTGACAGCTCAGAGCCTGGAGCCTGCTTCAGAGTCTGTCTCTCCACTCTCTCTGCCCCTCCCATGCTCATGTTCTGTCTCTGTCTCTCAATAATAAATGTTTAAAAAATTAAATAAACCCCCATAACAACAATAAAAAAACTGGGTAAAGAAGGAAATACATATTTAATAGTTAAAGGACTTTTTTTTTTTTTTTGCTAGAATTGAATCAATAAAAGATTAAAATCTCCCCATGGCCACTGCATAGATGAGACAGAAAGAAGTCAATCCAAAGAGATAGGTAATTGCTGCAGATATTTTTTAGAATATATAGTAGGATAGAGAATTATCCTGTAATTTAACATTGCCTGAATTCCTAGGCTAATGAAATTTCAATAGTAGTAAATACTGTGATAAACATTATCCATAAAATATGAATGTAAAGCAATTCAGAGAGTGAAAGAAATTAATATCTACCAATCACCCATCATGTAACAAGAGTATAATTTAAACTCCACTGACAACCAATAATTTAGAATTCTTAAATTCATATTGTAGATGAAGAAGAAAGTAATTCACTCACCCAACAAATATTTAATGAGTTCCTACTGCTATTTAAAGTCTTGAGAATGTAGCAACTAATGTCGTGTCCTGTTAGAGCTTATATTTTTGTGGAGAGTGACAGACAATGAGTATATAAACAAGTATATGTGTTATATGTCAGTGGATGTGTTATAGTGAAGAACTAAGAATGATTAAGAGAGACTGAAGATGTCAGAGACTGGACGAGGAGTGCTATTTTGTGTAGAGTCAGAGAGTCTGGAAAGAGTGTCATGTGAGAATTTGGGAACCAAGCCAAAAATACACATTAAGAGTCAGACAAACTGTATGATACGCCTCTGTTGGAGTTTTTCTGGTGTTTTCTCATGCTTACACTGGAGTTATGGGTTTAGGGAGAAAGATCACAGGCGTAACCACTTTCCTCACATCCTATCAAGAGTATATACTATCAATATGATTTATGAGCATTGATATTGACCTCGATCACCTGCCTGAAACACCCGTTGCTCCACTGTAAATTTTCTGGTTTCCTTCCCTTCCCTTATGTACTCACTGGAAGGAAGCACAGTACATAAGCCCCCACTTAATAAGAGAAGAGGTATGCTGCCCCTCCTTTAGGACTGAATGCAAAATTGGTTTGGAAGTCTTCTGCATGGGAGCTTTTGTCCCTTTTCATCATTTTTTAGTTTATTCAATCAATTCTTTATAGCAATATGGACTCATAGATACTTTTATTTTTAATACTTTGGGTGATAATCAAAACCATTTTATTAATTTGGTTGCTCAAGTTGTTCCAGCTTCGACAACTGGGAGCACTTTCAGGGGGTTCTCTTGTCTCTTTCACATATCTGGATCAGATGATTTTTTTTTTTAACACTAACTCCTTTCTGGGTATACAAGATGTTCCAGGCTAATCTAGCATCTTGCCTGCAGCAGTCCTAGAATCAGCCATTTCTCCAAATGTTGCTGGGTCCTTTCACTGGAGAGTGGTATTCAAAACCAGTATCAGGGGGCTTTTTGTACTTAGTGCAACTGGGATAGAGTGTCTTTTCAGGCCCCTTCAGCTGACAGAGCAAAAGATCGATCGATCTATCCATCTATCTATCTATGTGTGTGCACATATATCTATATCTATTTCTATATGTAGTCCTCTTTATTAAAGCATAAGTTCTTACCAATGTCGCCAACTGTAATCGGTTATAATTCATGTAATCTATAGAGCATTCTACCCTCCTTCCCTGTCTAATCTGATTTGTCAACTTCTACAACAATGAGAAACCCATCCCGTATCATCTGCCGTCCTTTAATTGTTCAATTACAGTGGACATGTGTAGTCATATCAAAATTGTTAATCAGTAACCCCAGGAGAAGCTTGCTATTTTAACTGGGTATACATTGACTCCATAGATCAAATTGGGAATATCTGATATCTTAACCGTATTGAGTCTTTTAATGTATTTACATGGAATATCTTTCCATTTATTTAGATTTTCTTTGATTTCTCTCATCAAAGTTGTATAGATATACATATATTTTCTTGGATGTGTATCTATGTATTACATTTTGGGGTGCTATTTTAAATGATAAATATATATTTTTTAAGTTTCAAATTCCAGTCATTCACTCATTATACAAGAGCAATTGATCTTGTATATTAAGGCTATATTCTGGGACCTAGCTACATTCTAGGGATTTCTTCAAAGAGAAACATATTTAATTTCCTCTTACTAATTTACATACCTTCTACTTTATTTTCTTGTCTTTCTGCACTAGCTAAGATTTCCAGTACAATGCTGATCAGGAGTGGTAAGAGAGAAAATCTTTTTTGTTCTTAATCTTAGGGCAAACATATCAAATTTTTAACCACTAAGTATGGTGTTAGCTAGCTATAATTTATTTTTTATTTTTCAAACATTTTTTAATGTTTTAATCATTTTTTGAGAGAGAGAGAGCTGGGGAAGGGGACAGAGAGAGAAAGGGAGATATAGAATCTGAAGCAAGCTCCAGGCTCCAAGCTGTCTGCACAGAGCACAACGTGGGGCTCAAACTCAGGAACCACAAGATCATGACCTGAGCCAAAGTCGGACACTGAACTGACTGAGCCACCTAGGCACCCCTAGCTATAATTTAAATTTAGGTGTTTGTCAATGCTCTTTTTTTTTTCAGCTTTATTGAGGTATAAGTGACAAAGTTATAAAACACACACACACATACACATATATATGTATTATATATATTCTATATATATTAGCAAAAGAGAGAGAGAGAACATGTGAGTGGGGAGGAAGGCAAAGAAGGAGAGAGAATCTTAAGCAGGTTCCATGCTCCCCACAGGCTCAGTCTCATGACCCTCTCATGACCTTGAGATCACAACCTGAGTCTAAATCAAGAGTTGGGTACTTTATAGACCAAGCTATGCAGGCACCCCAACAAAGTCATAAAATATTTAAAGTGTACGTGGTAGTCATTTAATATAGACATACACTGTGAAAAGGATTCCTATCTAATTAACATATCTGTCACCACACATACTTATTGGTCTGATTTATTCACTTGTTGGTTGTTTGTTTTGGTAAGGAAATTTAAGTTCTGCTCTCAGCAAATTTTAATTCTATAACACAATGTTATGAACTATAGTCACTTTGTTTTATATTTGATCTTCAGATATTACTCATCTTATAGCTGAAAGTGTTTGTACCCTTTTGCCAATCTCTTCCTATCTTACATTTGTGTGAGTCATTTACATTTTCAAACGTAAACCACTGCATTAAACAATTAAACACAAACAAACAAAACAAAACAAAACGACAATCAGTGTAGGTCATGTAAGGGTTGAAGCAGGAATTAAAACTTTATAATCAAGCATCAGTTATTTTACACTCTCCCATCTTGTTCTCTGGCAGACTACCCTTAGAAACCAGAAAGCCATTCTCTTCTGGGTTGATGTAGCTAATTACAGACAATGTTATCACTTTCTTTTTTTATTATTATCTGACTGATACTCATGGCCTGTTTTTATATGGATTAGTCACCAGAGATCACTGCTTCAAACGTGAGCTGAGAAATATCATGGTGTTCTCTCTCCTATCGGGGATCAGTTTTTACATGAATATTTAACTATGTTCTTGTCTAAACAGTATACTTCCCATATAATATAGTCAACTGTTTCCTTGCTTTGAAGGATCAAATTCTACATCTTGGTTACAAAACGAATACAAAGCAAACACAAAACCATAAACCCACTAGAACCACCACTCTGGACAATGGATCTCTACTGATTCAAGGCCATCTACATGCAAAGTATGCTACTGCTTCCAGATTATTTGGATGCCATTGCTTTTTGCAATTTACATATACATTTTAGAGTCAGCTTTTAAAAAAAAAATTTGTTAGTGTTTGTTTGTTTTGGAGATAGAGAGCAGAACATGAGCAGAAGGAGGGGCAGAGAGAGAAGGAGACACAGAATTCGAAGCAGGCTCCAGGCTCCAAGTTGTCAGGACAGAGCCAGATGCAGGGCTTGAACCCATGAACTGTTTGATCATGATCTGAGCCAAATTTGGACACTTAACCGACTGAGCCATCCAGGCGCCCCCAGTTTTATACATTCCTCAAAGAAATCTTAAGACTTTTCTTTTTCTTGGGGCGGCTGGGTGGCTCAGTCAGTTAAGCCTCCAACTCTTGGTTTTGGCTCAGATCATGATCTCGCAGTTTCATAAGTTCAATCACCACGTCAGGCTCTGCACTGGCAGCTTGGAGACTGCTTGGGATTCTCTCTCTCCGCCTATCTCTCTGGCCCTGAGAGAGACAACTCAGTCTTTGTCTCTCTCAAAATAAACTTAAAAAAATTTTTAAAAAAGATTTTTATTTTTCTTTATTCCTATGGAGAAGAAAAAGAGATCAAACACACATCCTTGGGCTTCCAACTATTAGAATATTAGCACAAAGGGTATCAAATTAAAGAGTGAATAGTGAATGAAATAGAAACACAGGGTGAGTATAGTATCAAGAAGGCTAAGGAAAGAAAATGTTTCACAAAGGTGCACATGGGCAAATATATCAAACCCATGTGTCAAGTGAAAGATAAAATAGATAAGAAAACAGAAATAGATATTTGCCAGGACAATAGGGATGCCTTTCGTAATCTGATAAATACAATTCGGTGAAGTAGGGGGAGCTAAATGCAAATACGGCACGTGAGAAAAAATGTAAAGGTGGAGGAATAAAGACAAAAACTATGAACAACTGTCTAGAATTGTTGTGAAGAATAGAGTAAGAAGATATTACAGAGAGGAAATACGGGATTAAGGGAAATTTGTTCAGGAAATTTTGTTTTACTAAAAGATAGAGACTTCGAAGTGTAAATTAATAATAATAGAAGTAATCCATGTTTGGAAAAACGATGTCATAAGAGAGAGAAACTCATTTTAGAATCAAAGTTCCTGCTTAAGTAAACACAATGCTTTACTTTTAAGTATTATTGTGGGCAAATGCTAAATATAACTTTTTCTTTTCCAGCTCTAAGCACAAAGAGTCCACTTCATCTTACAGCCCTGGAGTTTTCTTCATTGACAGTAATTTAAAACAACAAAAATAGGCATGTTTTAACTTGAAGTCCTTGATAAACGGCTGCAAAGTATGCATTAGTAAATGTGTAGCAATTATTCTTTCCTATGGTTATGCATTCTGGGTAACAAAGAAGACAGATATTTTGTTTATATATACATTTATGCTATAAATGAAATGTATTAGTGCAAATAATTTTCAAATATGTATTATGTATCAGTTATAAATATTATGTATTCTTGTTACACTAAGCTTTTTTAAACTGATTTGGGTGGCCACACTGAAGTTGAATATTAAAAACATAGAATGTAAACAGTCACTTAAAAATGAATCTAGACACTGATGTTACAACTTTCACATAACTTAAAATGGATCGTTTACTGACACTTAAAAGACAAAACTATAAAATTCTTAAAAAATAACTTAGGAGAAAACCTATATGATCCAGGTATGCTGATGATCTTTAGATACAACACCAAACAAATAACCCATGAAAGAAAGACTTGATAAGTTGATCTTCAGTAAAATTAAAAACTTCTGCTCTATTAAAGACAATGTCAGAATGAGAAGACCAGCCACAACCTGGGATAAAAATACTTTCAAGTCACATCTTATAAAGGACTGTCATCCAAAATATACAAAGAAATTTTATAAATTACCAATAAGAAAACAAATAACCCAATTAAAGTTGGGCCAGAAAAGTCAGCAGATACCTCACTAAAGAAGACACACATATGGCAACTAAAAGATTTTCCACATCACATGTCATCAGGGAAATGCAAATTTAAACAGTAAGATACCACTACATACTTATTAGAATGGCCAAAATCAAGAAAACTTATAGTACCAAATGGTGATGAGAATAAGTAGAAGCAAGAGGAACTCTCATTCATTGTTGGTGGGAATGCAACATGGTACACTCACATTGGAAGATAGTAAGTTTCTCTTTCTTTCTTCCTTTCTTTCTTTCTTTCTTTCTTTCTTTCTTTCTTTCTTTTTCTTTCTCTTTTTTTAAGATACACAGCCTTCTTTTTTCTTCCTTCCTTCCTTTCTGTTTTTCTTTTTCTTTATTTTTTCTTTCCTTCCATAGACAGCTTCTTTCTTTCTTTCTTTCTTTCTTTCTTTCTTTCTCTTTTTGTTAAGATAGACAGCTTTCTTTCTTCCTTCCTTCCTTCCTTTTTCTCTTTCTTTTTTACATAGACAGCTTCTTTCTTTCTTTCTTTCTTTCTTTCTTTCTTTCTTTCTTTCTCTTTTTTAAAGATAGACAGCTTCTTTCTCTCTCTCTCTCTCTCTCCCTCTCTCTCTCTGTCTCTCTTTTTGTTTTAAGATAGACAGTTTCTTACAAAAGGAAACATACTCTTACCATCTGATCCAGCAATCACACTCCTTGGTATTCACCCAAAGACCTGAAAATGAATGTCCACACAGAATCCTGCACACAGATGTTTGTGGTAGTTTCATTCATAATTACCAAAATTTGGAAGGAACCAAGATATCCTTCAGTATGTAAATGGATAAATAATCTATGGTATATCCAGACAATGGAATATTATTCATTGCTAAAAAGGAAATAAGCTATCAAGCCATGAAAACATAAGGATAGAGAAATCTTAAATGCATTTAACCAAGTGAAAAATGGCAATCTTCTTTATATTTAATTTATTTTTAACGCTTATTTATTTTTGAGAGACAGAGACACAGGGCGTGAGTGGGAGATGGGCAGAGAGAGAAGGGGACATAGAATCCAAAACAGGCCCCAAGCTCTGAGCTATCAGCACAGAGGCAGATGCAAGGCGTGAACTCATGAACCATGAGATCATGACCTGAGCTGAAGTTGGATGCTTAATGGACTGAACCACCCAGGCGCCCCTGAAAGAAGGCAATCTAAAAAGACTATATAATGTATGATTACAAACATGTGACATTCTGGAATAGGCAAAGCTATGGAAAGGGTAAAAAGATCAGTGGGTTTCAGGAATTGGTGGAGGGGGGACAAATAGGAAAAGGACTCAGGAAATTTTAGGGCAGTGAAAATACTCCACAATACTGTAAAGTTGGATACATGTCATTAAATATTTGTCCAAACGTATAGAATATTCAACACCAAAAGTGGACTATAATGTAAATCATGGACTTTGGCTGATTATGATGTGTCAATTTAAGTTCACCCTCTGTAACATATGGATCATTCTGCCGGGGAATGTTGATAATGGGTATGTCTATACATGCATGGGTAGGGGCTAGAGATAGAGAAGAAGTATCTGTATCGTGCTTTGATTATTTGCTCTGAACTTCAAATTGAAGTAAAAATATAAAGACTTAGGGGCATCTGGGTGGCTCAGTTGGTTAAGTGTCTGACTTCAGCTTTGGTTATGATCTCGCAGTTCGTGGGTTCGAGCTCCACAATGAGCTCTGTGTTGACGACTCAGAGCCTGGAGTCTGCTTCAGATGCTGTATCTCCCTCTCTCTCTTTCTCTCTGCCCCTTTCCCACTTATGCTCTCTCACTCTCTCAAGAATAAATAAATAAACATTTAAAAAATAAAGTTTAAAAAAACATTTAGTGCCCAGGTGCAGAATAAACTAATGCTTTTCCTAAAAAAAAAAAAAAAAAAAAAAAAAAAAAACATTTAGTGTACACAAAGTCACAGAAATAAAAAAAAAAGAGAAAGATATTTGGAAATTTTGGGTCACTTGGTAAACTATTCCATTAATTTCTGATATTTATTTCAAATGATTTTATGAAGCTATTATTATTACCTTCATACTAAAGCCAGACAAAAACCAACAAAAATCACAAAAACCTACAGAACGATATCCCTCAAGAATATAGACATAAAATCCTAAATTATTAGCAAATAGATTTTAGAAATGTATAAAAATTGCATGTCAGACCACTGGGATCTGTTCCATGGATTCAAGGACTAATATATAAAAATGTAAAGAATTCTCAAAAGCCAACAATTAAAAAAATTCAATTAGTAAATTTCTAAAAGGAGAGACATTGTATTGATTCACCCAAAAGGATATATAGAAAGACACAAGAAAAGATGTTGAATATCAGTAGCCTTTAGGGAGATACCACCATAAGCTATCCTGACACACCTATCAGAACAGCCAAAAAAAAAAAAAAAAAAAGTGACAGTTATAAAATAATATGGAGAAACTGGATCTCTCATACACTGTTAGTGGGTCTGTCTGTATGTTGGGACAGAACTCTGGAAAAAAACAAGTTTGGCAGTCTGGAAAGCAAACACATAAAATTCAATAATCACACTGCTGGGCATTTATTTTGGAGAGATGAAACTTACATCCAAACAAATCCTGTATACTAGTTTTTATAGCAGGCTTATTCGTGTTCAATAGTCAAACACAGGAAACAACTGAATGTCCTTCAATAGGTAAATGGTTATCCAATCTGTGGTAGGATAGCCATTTCATGAGATACTCCGAAAAAATAGCTGTGAACTATTATTACATATAGCATCTTGGATTGATCTCAAGGGTATTATGTTCACTGCAAAAAGCCTATCTAGAGAGGTCTTACACTATATGACTTCATTTATATAACATTCTCAAAATGACACAGTTACAACAGTGGGAAATAAATACGTGGTTAACAGGGGTGAGGGATAGTGGAGGGGAAGTACATAAAGTGGTAGCAAGCGAGATCCCTGTGTGATTGAATAGTTACGCACCTTGCCTGTCGTAGTGCTTACATGAACCTATACCCGGGATGAACTGCATAGGACTACACACACATTTACCACTGTCAATTTCCTGGTTTTGCTTATTTTTATTTAATTATTAAGTTTTTAATTTCCTGGTTTTAATATTAGATTCTAGTTACATAAAATAGAATCCTTGGGGAACGGTACATTGAAACTTCCATTTTATATTTGTAATTTCTGGAATTTAATCTTTCGTAAAAAATAAAAAGTAAAAGAAAAAAAAAGAAAAGAAAAACACATCTATGGAATATGAATGCCTGAATGTAATCATCACAGAAGGGAATCTTGGATCTAACCAGAACTGAACCTGATACTTGAGTTTAGTGTACTGACTTTTGGTTAACAGTCTGATTTTTCTGTAATTAAATAATATAGACAATAACGAACAGACAAGCAGATAACAATGAAATATCTTCAATTTCAATGTTTACTTCTCCTCATTGTCAGTAGATTTGACATTCTGTAGTGATTCAGAATAGCTAGTTAGAGTGAGAGGAGCAGAAAGATTTTACTCTTTAAAACATATTTTATGTAGTGTTAAATCATGCAGAATGCTTTGAAATAAAAGATTAAGCTGGATTTTGTTTTGTTTTGTTTTAACATTAGTTTACTTTTAACTGGAATGAAATTAATTCAAATTGATAAAGTGAAGATGGTGAACTTCATTGCCCAGATGGAAATGGCACAAATACAAGCAATTCATCAGAGCTGTCTTGAAACAAAACAAAAATATTCATTAAGGAACATAAATGTGCCCCTTATTCCTCTTTTAGAAAAAAACACATAGCATACTAAAATACTAAATATATTCTGCCTTCAACATATAACTACTTAAAATATGCTATTTTATGTAATATGAAAGAAATTTCCTGAGTATTAAATACTATGTATATAAAAGGGAAATCATCCACTTTAGCTTCATTTTCTGAAAAGTTTTTAAACATAAGTTAGCCTTAAAATATGAAATATTCAAACATCTGGAAAATTTAAGTCTAATCTCGTTCTT
This sequence comes from Panthera tigris, assembly GCF_018350195.1. NCBI lineage: Eukaryota > Metazoa > Chordata > Mammalia > Carnivora > Felidae > Panthera > Panthera tigris. Next base: position 32,872,204 of record NC_056660.1, on the reverse strand, counting down.
CCTTTACAGATATGTGTTCTGTATTAACACATCCTTTTCCACCATTTTCTGTTTTATTTATTAAGAGAATTGACTTCAATATATTAGACTATCACCTAAGAGATATTTTTATGACTAGTTGATCAAGTTAGAATAACTTTTGTTTTCAACTCACAATGATAAAATCATCTTTTGTGAATATAACTGCAAATTTTAATATTTAGCATTGTGTTATTCTAATGCCTAAATTCATTTTGTCTGGTGCGGTTGCTCAGATGACTTGTTCTGCTTTTGTTTTGATGGCTTGCTTGTTTTGTGTTTTATTATTATTTTTTTAAATTTAAATCCAAGTTAGTTAACATAGTGCAATAATAATTTCAGGAATAGAATTTAGTGACTCATCATTTACATATAACACCCAGTGCTCATCCCAGCCAGTGTCCTCCTTAATGCCCCTCACTGCTTTAGCCCTTCCCCTAACCCAATACCCTCCCAGCAACCTTCAGTTAGTTCTCTGTATATGAGTCTCTTCTGGTTTGTCTCCCTCTTTGCTTGTATATTATTTTCCCTTCCCTTCCCTTATGATCACTTGTTTTTTATCTTAAGTTCTATATATGAGTGAAATCATGATATTTCTCTTTCTCTGACTTATTGTGCTTAGTATAGTACACTGTAGTTCTATCCACATTGTTGCAAACGGCAAGATTTCATTCTTTTTGATCGCCAAGTAATATTACATTGTATAAATGTACCACATCTTTTTTATCCATTCATCAGTTGATAGACATTTGGGCTTTGTCCAAACTTTGGCAATTGTTGATAGTGCTGCTTTAAAAATTGTGGTGCATGTGCCCCTTTGAATCAGACTCCTATATCCTTTGGATAAATTGCACCTAGTAGTGCAATTGCTGGGTCGTAGGATAGTTCTAGTTTTATTTTTTTTAAGCAATCTCCATACTGTTTCCCAGAGTGGTTGTAATAGTTGGCATTCCCACCTACAGTGCAAGACAGTTCCCTTTTCTCCACATTCTCGCTAACATCTGTTGTTGCCTGAGTTGTTCATTTTCGCCATTCTGACAAGTGTGAGGTGGTTTTGATTTCCATTTCTCTGATGATGAGTGATATTGAGTGTTTTTTCATGTGTCTGTTCGCCATCTGGATGTCTTTGGAAAAGTGTCTATTCATTCTTTTGCCCATTTCTTCACTGCATTATTTGTTTTTTGGGTTTTGAGTTTGATGATTTCTTTATAGATTTTGGATATTAACCCTTCATCTGGTATATCATTTGCAAATATCTTCTCCCATTCTCTCGGTTGGCTTTTAGTTTTTTTGATTGTTTCCTTTGCTGTGCAGGAGCTTTCTATCTTGATGAGATCCCAATAGTTCATTTTGCTTTTATTCCCTTGCCTCTGGAGACATGTCAAGTAAGGATTTGCTGTGGCTGAGGTCAAAGAGGTCATTGCCTGTTTTCTCCTCTAGGATTCTGATGGCTTCCTGTGTTACATTTAGGTCTTTCATCCGTTTTTTTTTTTTTTTTTTTAATTTTTGTGTATGGTGTAAGAAAGTGGTCCAGGTTCATTCTTCTGCATGTCTCTGTCCAATTTTTCCCCACACCACTTGCTGAAGAGACTGTCTTTTTTCCATTGGATATTTTTCCTTGCTTTGTCAAAGATTAGTTGGCCCTATGTTTGTGGGTCCATTTCTGGGTTCTCTGTTCTGTTCCACTGATCTATGTGTCTGTTTTTGTACCCGTACCATATGGTCTTGATGATAACAGCTTTGTAATACAGCTTGAAGTCTGGAATTGTGATGCCTACAGCTTTGGTTTTCCTTTTCAGAATTGCTTTAGCTATTCAGGGTTTTTTCTGGTTCCATACAAATTTTAGTATTGTTTGTTCTAGTTCTGTGAAGAATGCTGGTATTACTCTGAAAGGGATTCCACTGAACATGTAGATTGCTTTGGAGAGTATCGACATTTTAACAATATTTGTTCTTCCTATCCATGAGATGGAATGTTGTTTCTTTTTAAAGTTTTTATGTGTCTTCTTCAATTTCTTTTATAAGCTTTCTATAGTTTTCAGTGTAAAGATTTTTCACCTCTTTCGTTAAGGTTATTCCTAGGTATTTTTATGTTTTTTTTTTTTGTTGCAATGATAAATGGGATCAATTTCTTGATTTCTCTTTCTGCCACTTCATTATTGGCATATAGTAATGCAGCCAATTTCTGTACATTGATTTTATATCCTATGACTTTGCTGAATTCGTGTGTCAGTTCTAGCAGTTTTTTGGCGGCATCTTTTGGGTTTTCCACATAAAGTATCATGTCATCTATGAACAGTAAAAGTTTGACTTCCTCCTTGCCAGTTTGGATGCCTTTTATTCCTTTGTGTTGTCTGATTGCTGAGGCTAGGACTTCTAATACTATGTTAAATGACAGTGGTGAGAGTGGACATCCTTGTTGCGTTCCTGACCTTAGGGGGAAAGCTCTCAATTTTCCCCCTTTTGGAATGATATGAGCTGTGGGTCTCTCGCATATGACCTTTATGATCTTGAGGTATGATCTTTCTATCCCTACTTTCTTGAGGGTTTTTATCAATAAAGAATGCTGTATTTTGTCAAATGCTTTTTTAGCATCTATTGAGAGGCTCATGTGCTGACCTACTAAAGAATGAATGGGCTAGCCAAGAAATTAAAGAGGAAAATTTAAAAAGTACATGTAAGCCAATGAAAATGATAACGCCACAGCCCAAGGCCTCTGGGATGCAGCAAAAGACAGTCATAAGAGGGAAGCATATAGCAATTCAGGCCTTGCTAAAGAAGGAAGAAAGGTCTCAAATACACAACCTAACCTTAGACCTAAAGAGCTGGAAAAACAACAGCAAATAAAATGCAAAGCCAGCAGAAGAGGGGAAATAATAAAGATTAGAGCAGAAATCAATGATATTGAAATAAAAACAACAACAGTAAAACAGATCAACGAAACCAGGAGCTAGTTCTTTGGAAGAATTAACAAATTGATAAGCCCCTAGCCAGACTGACAAAAAAAAAAAAAAAAAAAAAAAAAGACCCAAATAAATAAAATCGTGAAGGAAAGAGGAGAGATCACAACAAACGCCTCAAAAATACAAACAATAATAAGAGAATAGTATGAACAATTCCATGCCGACAAATTGGGCAATCTGGAAGAAATGGACAAACTCCTAGAAACATAAACTACCAAAACTGAAAGAGGAAGAAATAGAAAATTTGAACAGGCCCATAACCAGTAAAGAAATTGTATCAGTAATCAAAAATCTCCCAATAAACAAGAATCCAGGGCTGGATGGCTTCCAGGGGAATTCTACCAAACATCTAAAGAAGAGTTAACACCTATTCTTTGGAAGCTGTCCCCAAAAAAATAGAAATGGAAGGAAAACTTCCAAACTCATTCTAGGAGGCCAGCATTACCTTGATTCCAACCAAACAAAGACCCCACTAAAAAGGAGAACTACAGACCATTTTCCCTGATGAATGTAGATGTAAAAATTCTCAACAAGGTACTACCAAATCTGATCCAGTGATAAATGTATTAAAATAATAATTCACTATAACCACGCGGGATTTTTTTCTGGGATGCACGGCTGGTTCAATATCTGCAAATTAATCAACTTGTTCTGCTTTTGTATTAAAATGTGGCTTTTTTTCTGTCACTCAACTGTAGAGATACTCTATTGCTTTTTTATGGTGGTGATCAAATTTTAAGTTCTCTCCTTCCTGTACCTGTAATTACAACTTAAACTATCACATAAAACTTGGTTTTTAGCTCCTTTCAAGAGATTAAAATGGGCTGAAATGACCAAACAAAGAAATGGCAAGATTAGTTCCTTTACCCATTCCAGGAGGCCTTATAATCAATCACTTTTGGGGAATGAAAGTTATAGCTGGGTGCCTAGCACATCAGCTGGAAAATGACTGTCCTGCTTAGATTTACCAAAAAAAAAAAAAAAAAAAAAAAAAAAAAAGAAAGAAAAAAAGATACTTATTTAAAACGCTGAAAGCTGCCATAAATTAAAGACCCAGTGTTATTTTATAGTTCTAATTCTTTTTTTTCTAGTATAGTTGACACACATATAGTTGACATATTATGCATATACATATATATATATATATATACACACACATACACATAATACTTGACCATCACAAGCATTACAAAAAGTCCTCTCTATTGTTCTGTGAATCATGTTTCCTTAAGCATTCTTCTTTGGGCAGATTATAGGCAGCTGTTAATCACAGCATCTGCATTTTTCCAAATTAGAGTGGTAGACAGAAATCTCATGCTTTTTTCTTTGGGTGCCTATTGTAAGCATAATTTCAGTCCATTTTAGTACTGAGTAGCACATGCATATCCTGTCTTCTAGTTTCTTACTGAGTATATAATTCATTTTTCATTTCTGTTATCAGATAAGGTATACTTGTGGTTATTAAGCAATACTTCTGCCTTTTAAGAATGTTGGATCCTATAGTAATTACTTGTTCAGAGAATGTACATTTGAGCCTGGTCTATTTAAGTTTTACATCTTTGCTTTTCTTTATGAAAAATCAAATCTGAAAACATGTAGCCACTTACATATTAGAAAATGAAATTGAGGCTCCTGGGTGGTTCAGTCGGTTGAGCAGCTGACTCTTAATTTCAGCTCAAGTCATGATCTCACAGTTTGTAAGTTTGAGCCCTGCGTTGGGCTACATGCTAACAGTGCAGAACTTGCTTGGGATTCTCTCTCTCTCCCTGTCTCTGCTCCTCTGCCCTCACAATCTCTCTCTCAATAAATAAATAAACTTAAAAAGTAAGAAAATTGTTGGTAACTTAAATAACTATATAATAATACATATATATATACACATATATGTATATATATACTTATAAACACATATTCTAATCTGCTTGCAAAAATATTAAAGACTAACAATGATTATTAATCTTTTGTTCAGTAATGTTGAAGTTTTTAACTATGATGATTATAACCTCGGCTTCCAGAAATTTCAGTAGGATAGGCGAGTAATCAGGCTAGAGTGCTTCTATACCCAATTGACACGCTTGTAGGGTAGATATAGAAAAAAATATCTACATCCTTACTTTCTCAAGAAGTAACACATCTGATCACAAGGACAAATATTTCTCATAGAGGACTGGAACTTCACTTAGATTCTATGAAGAAGTGCACTTGTCTGAAAAAGTTTCCGAGCAAATATATCAAAGTGCTGCTGGTACCTCAGCTCTCCTTAGGGAGTAGCCAAAAGGATTGAGAGATTCTTTTTGCAAATGGAAAAGATTCAATAATGATAGTTTCAGTCGCTAAACAATGGTAATATCACAGAAAGATGTGCAATTAATTTTTGGAATTACATACTTAGCTGATTTTTATACTTTAATTTCACCCTGGAAGCCTATTTTTTTGCAGGTAAATCAAGTTACTTGTAATTGAGTGTGAATAAATGAATAATATCACCAGATTGTGCTATTCTAGGGAAGCAAAATTAATATACTTTTCAGATTAAACATTTGTAATAAACTTAACAATAGCAATTATTATTATATAATAGTTGAGTCTGTTGAAATTTCAGACATGATACATTGTCCTAGAACATAGAAGAAAAACTGCTAGCAAAGGAATGAATTCCGCCCCCCCCCATGTGTACTTTTTGACCTTTGACACTGTTTCAAAAGCAGGATATCTAGGCATTTTAATACTTCGTTGCAGCACAAGCAGTATCAGAGGGCTTGTCTTACACCTACCTACCTTTTCCTTATCACATATTTGTATTAATTGCATACACACTGAAGGAATTTTAGCTGGCTAATATGCTGAAAGGGATAGTTTTCAAACCGTTCTGTGAGACAATCGAGTGTCGCACAAAGTGAGTTAGGGGAGGTTGCTGGCAGGTACATAGGATCAATACCACATGGCTTCTATCCACATTCTAAAAGTAGGCTTTTTTTTTTTTTTTAATGAGTTTACTCAAAGAAAGATTTTAATTGCTAAATAAACATTTGATAAACTGACCATAAAAGAAAGCACAACAAGGAAGTATAAAGAAGGTTATATTAAGAAACAGTAAAATTCAATTTAAGAGGCACCTGGGTGGCTCAGTAGGTTAAGTGTCCGAATTTGTCTCGGGTCATGATCTCGCGGTTTGTGGGTTCTAGCCCTGTGTTGGGATCTGTGCTGACAGCTTGGAGCCTACTTCAGATTCTGTGTCTCCCTCTCTCTCTGCTCTTCCCCTGCTCATACTCTGTCTGTCTGTCTGTCTCTCTCTCTCTCTCTCTCAAAATAAACATTGGAGGAAAAATTTTCAAAATAAAAATTAAATTCAAATTAAAATATTCTGTGATCCTAGACAATACAACTCAAAGCATTTTCAGTGTTAGTGTGTATAACGAGGACGTATTTTTATTTAAAATGCAGATGTCCAACCTCACTCCAGTCAGAGTGGCTAAAATGAACAAATCAGGAGACTATAGATGCTGGAGAGGATGTGGAGAAACGGGAACCCTCTTGCACTGTTGGTGGGAATGCAAATTGGTGCAGCCGCTCTGGAAAGCAGTGTGGAGGTTCCTCAGAAAATTAAAAATAGACCTACCCTATGACCCAGCAATAGCACTGCTGGGAATTTACCCAAGGGATACAGGAGTACTGATGCATAGGGGCACTTGTACCCCAATGTTTATAGCAGCACTTTCAACAATAGCCAAATTATGGAAAGAGCCTAAATATCTATCAACTGATGAATGGATAAAGAAATTGTGGTTTATATACACAATGGAGTACTACGTGGCAATGAGAAACGATGAAATATGGCCTTTTGTAGCAACGTGGATGGAACTGGAGAGTGTTATGCTAAATGAAATAACTCATACAGAGAAAGACAGTTACCATATGTGTCCACTCTTATGTGGATCCTGAGAAACTTAACAGAAGACAATGGGGGAGGGGAAGGAAAAAAAAAGTTAGAGAGGGAGAGAGACAAACCATAAGAGACTCTTAAAAACTGAGAACAAACTGAGGGTTGATGGGGGGTGGCAGGGAGAGGGGGGTGATGGGTATTTAGGAGGGCACCTTTTGGGATGAGCCCTGGATGTTGTATGGAAACCAATTTGACAATAAATTTCATATTAAAAAATAAAAAATAAAATAAAATAAAATGCAGATGTCCAAACTTAATGCCCAGAGATGATAATTTTACTAGGTACTCATCATGATTTTCACAGACCATATTTGGGAAAAGGTAGATTAAAGACATCATCCACTTCTTCACTGCCACGGATTCTACCAACTCTCATTCCGATTAAATACTTTCCCTTTATTTTGTAACCCAGGGGTATAAAATCTATATGAAAAGTACATACATGTAACTATGTTGCAAGTAGATGTGACTATATTCCTTTCCTGCAGGTTCATGTTTGAAGGAGATAGGAATGTTGCTAGTGTTTCAGATTTAGTAACTATAATTATTGATTTCTATTGGCATCATGTATAATAATCACATTCAAAAATTAAAAGGAAACAGATACAAGCAATACTACATACAAATAATGGTTTGAAGATATTCCATATATTGCTACAGAAATGAAATACGATATGTAATTTTCACTGGAACATTTTATTTAAAAGATCCTGACATGTAGAAAGGGACACAGCTCATTACCCTTTTTAAAAATTATTTTTAGAGAGGTGTTATTTGAATTATTTCTGTGAAACTTTGTAATGCTTTTCAAAATACCATGAAATATGCTTTACAAGTAATTTAGTCTATTACATTATTTTTTATCTTTAAAGGGCACATGTACAATTCTGATTTTGCCTAATTCATCTTTCCATTGCAACCTCATACAACATACTACACTAATCAGCAATGTGTTTATATCCATAGTCAAGTGATTTAGGGATCTAACCACCATAACATTTCTAAGCCAATGAATACACTTGTTCCTGAGATATTGTAGGTAGGAATGTTGCTATGATTTTCTCAAGATGTGAGCTTATTTAAGAGTTACTAATCTTCAAAGGTCTGTACTACAAACAATTTTATGTTCTGTTTCCAGCATACTTAACCTTTATTAAATAATAGCTATTCCACAATAATCACGTGTGAGTTAAAGCTGTTATTGTGCCAAATGAATCAAAGATGAAAATGTTACATACTCATTCAAGAAATAAACTCATGGAAAACTTTTTCTTGTGTGTATATCTATATCTAGATATGAAATTTGTTATATATATTATATTTATGTGTGTGTGTCTGTGTGTGTGTATATATATATATATATATATATAATTATTTTTTAGATATTGCTGTATTTTATTTTGTGCTGAGGATTTTTGGAGAAGACCTACTAAAAACTTTTGAATGAATGATGAAAAGACTAGTCCTACCTATGCTATTCATAAGCTATCATTAAGTTAGCATTACACTTTATCTTTTTCGGGATCATAGGGCTGAAATGAGCCAAAGAGGAGTGGTTTCAAATATCCCTGTTTAGAAGGATATAATTTCATATATTTTGTAAAGACTATTTTATTGAATGTTCTGATTATGTAATTATTCTAATTATCTAGTTTTATTCTGATGAAAATTTTGTACGTGTTCTGTGTTTAAAGGACAATAGAAAGATAAATAAAAATAACACAAGATTATATAAATAGAGCCAGATGTATAAATGTATTAGTTATTTGGGATTTCATACATTTGAAAATATTTTTTTGTGTATGTATAAATATGTTTTTAAATTATCAGTATTGTTTTGTTTTTTTACAAAACGTGAATCATGAGACTATCTTTTCCTGCATTCTATATTCTTATCTCCTTTGTCATAGATTAAGTTACCATATAAGTATGGGTTTATTGCTGGGCTCTCTATTCTGTCCCAATGATCTATGTGTATATTTTTGTGACAGTACCATACTGTTCTGATTATTATAGCTTTGTGATATTCCTTGTGGAAAACAGGGAGGTTCCTCAAAAACTTAAAAATAGAAAGACCTTATAATTGAACATTTCCACTACTCAGTATTTATCCAAGGAAAACAAAATTTGAAAAGTTATAGCACCTTTATGTTTATTGCAGCGTTATTTACAATTGCCAAGATATGGAAGCAGCCCAAGTGCTCAGTGATACATGAATGGATAAAGGGGTTGTGGTATGTATATACACAGCAGAAAGGATGTGATCTTACCATTTGGGACAACATAGGTAGATCTAGCGGTATTATGGTAAAATAAATCAGACGCAGAAAGACACATACCGTGTGATTTCACTCATATGTGGAATCTAAAAATCAAAACAAATAAAGAAACAAAAAGCAGAATCAGACCTATAAATAAAGAGAACAATCTGATGGTTGCCAGGGGAAGGGGGGCAGGGGGCTAGAGGATGGGTACAATCCTCGAGAGGAAGAGAGAGAAAGGAGAGTGAGAGGGAGAGCGAGCGATCCCTGTGTAGGCTTCCAGTTATTTAATGAGTAAGTCATGGTAATAAAAGGCACAGTATAGGGACTATAGTCAATGGTATTGTAATAGCATTGTATGGTGACAGATGGTAGCTACAGTTGTGATCATAGCATAATGTACATACAGAGTTGCTGAATCACTATGTCTATACCAGAAACCTAGGTAACTTCATGTGGTCAATTAGACTCAAAAAAAAAAAAAAAAAAAAGTGAACCATGAGGCATTTATGACCTCTTTAAATTTTGTACTTGCTTATAGCTATCTAGGTAAATTAACAAATAATGGAATACATTTTATCATACATTTAAAAATGTTTAATAATTTTATGAGTAAATAAAAACCTCATGTTTTGTTGAAGCTATTTTCTTCCTTAGTGATCAACTATTATAATATATTCACTTTCCTATTATTTGTTCCTTTTACTTATGGCTTAAATCCATTGAGTTCATATTAGTAAACCCGCTTAAAAACAACATTAAGCAAAAAACAAAAAACGAAAAAGGAGTATGTAAATACCCAAGGTTGATGGCAGATTTTAGTAGGATTGCCCACTTTGTATTTATCTGTATAAGTAATGAGCCATTTAACTTATTCTGGCATAAATTAAAGCAGTTAAATATTGGTTCAATTGAATTAAAATCATCAAAATATACTTTTTGGATGGTTACATTATAAAAATCACAAATAAATGTGTTCAATGAAAACTGATATACAAAGCTGGAAAGCCAAAAGTCTTAGGGTCATTATAATCTCTTTCTTTTGTTCAAAATCCTCAAGTCACCGGTAATAGCAAAACCGTTGTGCCAACACTTTTCAAACATAATTTTTTTTTTTTTTTTTTTAGAGAGGGTGAGAGAGAGAGCAGGAGGAGGGGCAGAGGGAGGGAGAAAGAGAGATAGACAATGTTAAGCAGGCTCCATACATAGCACAGAGCTGGATGTGGGGCTCAATCTCACAACCCTGGGATCATGACCTGAGCCTAAACCAAGAGTCAGATGCTCAACTGACTAAGCCAACCAGGTACCCAGAAACATAGCTAGAATTTTCATACTTCCAGTACTTTCACTACTATCCTTCTAGGTCAGCCCATCTTCACTTCTCACCCAGATTATTCCAAGGGCCAACTAATAGCCTCATTACTAATGCCTGGTCCCTATGGGTTTTTCTTCACCTAATATCTACACAGATATTTCTAAATGCACCGTGTGATAAGCTTCTAAATGAAACACTCCAAATGGCTATAATTTTATTCTTAATAAAGATTTTAAAAATATTAAATAAATTCCAAGACTCTAAATGACCTTTTCCTTCTTTGTGGACCCATTCACCACCATTTTGCATTTTAGAACATGCAAAATATGCTTTTTCCTTAAGGTCTATACCAGCATAGCAATGTCACCATAATACAGCAGTTTAAAATACTCATTTAACATCTCGGTATCCATAGGACAGAAGTCTAGGCATAACCTAACTGGGTGGCCTTCTGAAAGATTCCAGAAGGCTGTAATCAAAAGGCAGCTGGGGTGGCAGTTCTATCTGAGGCTTGATTTGGAAACAGCTGAGTCAAAACTGAGACATTGGCAGAAATTACTTTTTGCAGCCTATTGGTCCAAGGGCCCATTTCTTGCTAGCTATTGGTCAGAAGCTGCCCTCGTTTCATAGCTAGTTGTTTGCTGGAGGTCGTCCTCAGTTTCATGCCACATGAGTCCCTTTGAAATGGCTACTTGTTGCATCCAAGCAAGCCAGAAACAGTTCTACCAAGAGAGATATTACAACCTTTAGCACCCTAAGTGGAGAAGCGACATCTAATCACCATTGCTTTATGCCATTGATTAAAAGCAAGTCCCTATTTCTGTCCACACTCAAGATTACATAGTCATAGATATCAAGAACGGAGGATCATGGGACCATCCTTAGAGTGTGTCTGCCACAGAGTATTTGTACCAGAGTACTGTATCTTCTCTGAAATATTTTTTTCTTTGAATATCAACCTGGCTCCTTCCTCTCATTATGCTGAAATCTGTACTCAAATGTCACTTTATCATAAAAGTGTTACTCGCCATCACTTGTATAAACAGTATATGCAGACAGTTTTTATTTACATTACCTTGCTTTAGCCTTTTGTTCAGAGTAGTTATCATTACCAGGTATAGTATATACTTATTTATTATAAGGTATAGTATATATTTATTTTGTTTCAGTATTCTGGTATAAATTTCTTTATTTTCTACGTCTTATTCTCAGATATATTCCCATATTCTAAAAGAGTACTAAGGGAAGGTTCAAAAATCAGGATTTCTTAAAATGAATACCATATACTTATTCCCCAATGTATAGTAATTTTTAAAATGTCTTATCCTATATCTATTCTGTCCAATATGATAGTCACTAGACATATGTGGTTATTTCAAATTAAATGTTAATGAAATTAAATAAATTAATTTACTAAATACACTAAAATTTAAGTTAAATACATTTTATTTGTTTAAAAAAATTTTAACGTGTATTTATTTTTGAGACAGAGAAAGACAGACCATGAACGGGGTAGGGTCATAGAGAGACGGAGGCACAGAATCTGAAACAGGCTCCAGGCTCTGAGCTGTTGGCACAGAGCCTGACGAGGGGCTTAAACTCACAGACTAGGGGATCATGACCTGAGCCAAAGTCAGAAACTTAACCGACTGAGCCACCCAGGCGCCCCAAATTAAATACACTTCAAATGTCAGCTTATCACTGTACTAGCCACACTCCAAGTGGTCAACAGCTACATATGGCAAATGGCTACTATAATGGACAACACAGATATTGAATAATTCCACTGTTGTTCAAATCTCTCTTGATCAGCCCTACTTTAGATATTCATTTATTTCCCCTCCTTGCCAACTTTTGGGCTTCCATAGAGAATAAACTGTCTAAATTATCCTTATAGTATCCATGTTGAGTGCAATATAAAGGAGCTTACTTCATTTTACAGAAAAATTGGCTGAATAAATAAATCCTTAAAGGAATGAATGAAAACACACTTCCAAGCCAGTAAGGGATTTATCTTAAATAATGCAATGAATCAAGGAACGGCTATAGCTGTTGTTTTGAGTTCTATGTTACTTCCGTATACGCGTGCGCAACAGTGCGTTTTTTTTATTTAAAAAATTTGCAAGTGATCATGAATTTTGTTTCAGAAACAAGAAAGTCACTCGTGAAAAATGTTACTATGCGTATAAGCAGAGGGTAATGCACAGTGTTAATTTCCCAAACGCTGTATATCAATGTTCTCTTTTAAGAGACCACAGTGATATACCAAATCCTGCCTGCAGCCTGGCAGATCTGAGGAGCACTAGGCATGTTTCATCTTGCTCTGTGCCCCTTGAAGCTCATCACAAAATCAGTAGGATTTCTCTGTTTAAAGATAGATCAAGACAGAAAACATTCCCTTCATTTTGGTGAAGAATACAATTTTTCTGGTAAACAACCTGTCAATTTTTTTAAAAATATAAACTATTATTTTAGGAAAGTATATCGAACACAGAAAGAAAAGATTGCAGTGGATCAGATGAAAAATACGACTGAATGTTTGGCAGCATATCTATATCCTACAGGTGAGTATGTCTATGTGTATTTATGTGGGTATATCTATGACACGAAAGTTATCTGTTAGTTAAACCTTACATTATTTGTAATTGAAAAATATGTAAAAATTTTAATTTGGGGAATTTTTGTTGGTTTTTGGTATTTTTTATTGTTTTAATCACCAATTATATATCTAGGAGTTAATTACACATCCCTAGAAATTAAGTTTAAATTTAAGTTTAAAGTTTCAATTAAGTTTAATTCCTCTATTCATGTGTTGAGTAAAAGGTGTCTGATAATATGTTCTGATATCCCAGGTCTCAAACAATAAAAATCTTTTTTTATAATAAGGTTCCTCAAGGCCCATCTACAAACAAATTAGAGAATAGCATATTAAGACATAAGTTTAAAACTAGAAGAATTCATGGAAACAAATATAGTACAGGCATACCTTGGAAACATTGTGGGCTGGTTCCAGACCGTAGCAAGAGAAATTTTTTTTTTTTTTGTCAAGACAAAGTGAGACAATTTTTTTGGTTTCCTAGTACATATAAAAGTTATATTTACACTATACTATAACCTATTAAGTGTGCAGTAGCATATGTCTAAAAAAACCAATTTGTATACCTTAATTTTTTAAATGTTTATTTATTTTTGAGGAACAGAGAGAGACACACAGAATCCAAAGGAGGCTCCAGGCTCTGAGCTGTCAGCACAGAGTCTAATGCGGGGCTCGAACCCACAAACTATAAGATCATGACCTGGGCTGAAGTCAATGCATAACCAACTGAGCCACCCAGCGACCCCATGTATACCTTACTTAAAAAAAACACTTCATGGCTGAGGTGCCTGGGTGGCTCAGCTGGTTAAGCGTCTGAGCCTTGATTTAGGCTCAGGTCATGATCTCATGGTTCATGAGTTTAAGCCCCACATTGAGCTCCATGTTGAATATGTGGGTCCTTCCTGCTTGGGATTCTGTCACCCACTCTCTCTTTCTCCCCTCCCTCGCTAGTTCTCTATTTCTCTCTCTTTCAAAAGAAAAAAAAAATTAAAGACAATACTTCATGGCTAAGAAATGCTAACCATCATCTGAGCTTTCAGGTAGTTGTAATCTTTTTGGTGGTAGAGGGTCTTTCATCAACGTTGATGGCTGCTGACTGATCAAGGTAGTGGTTGATGAAGACTAGGGTAGCTGTGGCAATTTCTTACCATAAGACAACGATAAATTTGCCACACCGATTGACCCTGCCTTTCACACATGATTTCTCTGTAGCATGTGATATCGGTGATAGCATTTATCCATGATAGAACTTGTTTCAAATTTGGAGTCCATCTTCTCAAATCCTGCCACTGCTTAATCAACTAAGTTTATGTCAGATTGCATATCCTTTGTTGCCACTTCAATAATCTTCACAGCATCTTCATCAGGAGATTTCATCTCAAGAAGCCATTTTCTTTGCTCATCTCTAAGAAGCAACTCCTCATCTGTTAAATTTTTATCAGGAGATTGCAGCAAGTGCGGTCTCATCTTCAGGCTCCACTTCTAATTCTAATTAACTTGCTATTTCCAACACATCTGTAGTTACTTCCTCCATTGAAGTCATGAACCACTCAAAGCCCCTCAAAGTCATCCATGAGGGTTGGGATCAACTTCTTTCAAACTCCTGTGAAGGTTGATATTTTGAAGTCTTCTCATGAATCATGAGTGTTCTTATTGGCATCTAGAATAGTGAATCCTTTCCAGAAGGTTTTCAATTTACTGTGCCCAGATCCATCAGAGAAATCACTATCCATGGCAGCTTACAAAATATGTTTCTTACATAATAAGACTTGAAAATCAAATTTACCCCTTGATCCATGAGCTGCAGAATGGATGTTGTGTTAGCAGGCATGAAAACAACATTAGTCTTGTTGTACATCTCCATCAAAGCTCTTAGGTGACCAGGTATGCTGCCAATAGTGTTATTTTGAAGGTAATCACTTTTTGAACAGGTCTCCATATTTTGCTTAAAATATTCAATAAAACCATGGCATAAACAGATATGCTATCACCCTCAGCCTTTGTTGTTCCATTTATAGAACACAGGCAGAGTAGATTTAGTATAAGTTAAGGGCCCTGGCATTTTCAGAATGCTCAATGAGGATTGGCTTCAATTTATAGTCACCAGCTGCATTAGCCCCTAACAAGAGAGTCAGCCTGTCCTTTGAAGCCGGGCGTTAACTTCTCCTTTCTATCTAAGAAAGTCCCAGATGGAACTTTCTTCCAATAGAAGGCTATTTTGTTTCCAACGAACACATGTTGTTTAGGGTAGCCACCATCATTAATGATCTTAGCTAGATTTTCTGGGTAACTTGCTACAGCTTCTACATCAGGACTTGTAGCTTCACCTTAAATTTTTAGGTTATAAAGATTGCCTCTTCTCTTAAACCTTATGAACCTACCTCTGATAGCTTCCCACTTCTCTTCTGTTGCTTCCTCACCTCTCTCAACCTTCAAAGAATTGAAGAGAGTTAGAGTCTTGTGTTGGATTAGGTTTTGGCTTAAGGGAATATTGTGGCTGTTTTGATCTCCTATCCAAACCACTACAACTTTCTCTGTATCAGCAATAAGGCTGTTTTGCTTGGGCCCCCAAAGAATTACAAGAGTAATATCAAAGATAACACAGATCACCATAACAAATATAACAACAATGAAAAAGTTTGATATATTGCAAGAATTACCAAAATGTGACATAGACACACAAAGTGAGCAAATGTCCTTGGAAAAAATGGCCCCGAAAGAATTGCTTGATGTGGGGTTGCCACAAAACTTCAATTTACTAAAAACAAAACAAACAAAAAAACCCTGCAATATCTGTGAAGCACAATAGAGGAAAGTGCAATAAAAGGAGGTGTGCCTGTATATGATGATAATTATAGCTGAGAACAAAATAAAGCACTTTTTAGCATCTTTTGGGAGATGTCATCTAAGAAGATTCTATCTCTCTTTTAGAAGATATACGTCTAGATATGTTTAAACCTACTATGTTTCTTTAAAGAAGGGCTCTTTAATAATGTGAAGAATACCTAAGGATGGAGACTAAAATTTAACTTTTTTTTTAAATGAAGGACATATGCTGAGATTTTTATAGTCTTTGAAGATTAAGTTGAATTTTCATACAAGATTTGTGTCTTCTAGTGGGTAATATTCCTTCAGTCAGACACTCATCACTGTTAGGTTTACTAAAAAACACACTCACACATAAATAAAGAATTCCTGAATTATATCTAGCTATCCACATGGTTTATTTTTGCACTGCACAATAATTTAAAATGCCCCCAATTATATCCCTTAGGTTTGTACATCAATGACTTCTTAGTAGATGGAAATATCTGTTTTTCAAAATGTGATGCTGAGTTCCTCTATTTTCTATGAATGTTTTCAATAACACTTTATTCGAAGAAAAATAACAATTATTTAATTATTTATAAGAAAATTCTTCAGAGGGAATACTTGTAAAAGAAATTCAAGTTCAATAGAGCCACACAGAAAACTCACCATTTTTTTTTTTAACCTGAGAGAATGTTATGTTCATCTGTGTTAGAAAAACTGAATCAAGCATATTGGATGTCAAATATCTCTGAGTCAATTTCTCACTTTGCTCTGCATCTCTGCAGAGCTGATCTGAGCATACAGATCCCTTGAAATCAATGGGAGGTTGGCAGTTGGATTAGTTCAGTGCCATCACGCATGACTAAGAATTGGTCCTTTGTGTCATTTTCAATATATTTTCTCGCCTTGTGAGCTAATAAAGACAGAGAACACTTAGTCAGCAGTTACACTGGATCTTTTTATTAAGTAATTCATGCCTTTTCATTTGAATTCATATACACATTTCATGTTTTCATGGACTTCTTTAATCATCTGATTTTAATATCTATCCTATACACACAACCCTACTTTTTTTCTTTGTAACATCTAGCACTACTTGGTGTTATATTACAGTATCTTTATTTATATTTTGTGGGGTTTTTTTTCCTGTTTTGCTTATTGTTACAAGCCCCGCATTTAGAACATTTATCGCAGTGCAATGCTCAATATGTATGGTAGAAGTCTCTAATTTATAGAAATGTACCCAATAACTACAAGCGATTAGGTATTTTGATAAAGTTGCTCAATACTCAATTTGAAGTACAACAGTATCCCCCTTTATCCACGGTTTGCTTTCTACAATTTCAGTTACCCACAGTAAACCGTGGTGCAGAAGCAGATGGTCCTCCTCCTGACGTATCAGAAAATCAACAATAGCCTAATGGTATGTTTCAATGCCTATGTCATTCCCCTCACTTTATCTCATTACACAGGCATTTCATCGTCTCACATCATCACAGAAAAGTGTTGACTACAGTAGAATAGTTTGAGAGACCACATTCATATAACTTTATTATAGTATACTGTTCTAATTTTTCTATTTTCTTATTAATTTTGTTATTAATCTCTAACAGTAGCTAATTCTTAAATCAAACTTTATCATAATTATAGATGTGCAAGGAAAAAATACATTATATGTAGGGTTTGGCACCATCCATGGTTGTAAGCATCCACTGGGGATTTTGGAACCCAGTCTGCATGGCTAAGTTTTAGGTGGGGGGGGGGGGGACCACTGTATTTACTGGTGATGGCACAGCTGGAGACTTTCTCATTATTCTAAAATGTTCCATCAAGAAACAAGAAATGGAAAATCAACCAAAAATCCTTTCTAGGTTTTTTTAGGCAACAATTGTTACTGATAAATGAATTAATGATCTTGACATCATTTTCAACTTCTAATACTTCCCTGAAAGTATCTGGGACTCCCAAATAAAGAACCATTCATCTTTACTCATTTCTTCTTATACTCCTAATGAATGCAGGCCACACACTCTTATTTATGATATAGAGTTAGTGAAAAATTTTGTTGTTGATTTCTGCCAGCAGATGAGGAGGAGGCGTGCGAAGAGATAAAGCAAACTGTTCTAACTCTGTGTTTATGACACGAAAGGAAAGAAAGAAGCAGGTTTCACGTTGGGTACTACAAGTCACCGAGACGTGTCTACTTTCTGTTTCATGCAGAAAAGGAATTCTAGTGGAAGGATACTGACTATAAGGGTAATTACTTTAAAGACAATTTTCAGGAAAAAATAAAAAACGTGCTTATCAGACAGATATAAAAGTAAACATGTGTTAAAGATTTTCTTAGCTCACGAAAGAACTAGGCATATTTTATAGCCAATTCAAAAGATAATTGAAAGAATGCATTTATTTATAGATCAAGAACATCGAAAGTAAATATGTAAATGAAAGCAAACCCGATTTTTTTTCCCACGGAGTGGGAAGAAAGACAATAGAATTTCTATTCAAAATTACAGAACTTGCATGTCTACAGTGATACCCAACCTTTCTTTTGCAATATAAAATATGTACCTTGCAGACTGTCCTCCTCAATGCTACCCATGTAGATAATCTTGTCGTCTCTTCTTCACATAGAAATACCCATAACTTCTCCAGTTCCTGAGTATATATTACTGACGGCTGCAGTCTATATGTCCATTCACTGACCATACATGGACTTTACATGCATGTTAAACTGTGCCACTTCTGACAAGTGTCTATATTCTGGTTTATAGGAGTAGTCGTTAAATCATTTTTGTAACATTTATACCATTAAAACTTATTAATTTAACTTTTTTGAGTTATTACAAATATTCTTGAAGATCTGTGATACATAATTCATATTTCCAGTCTCCTAGGCTAAAATAAGATAATTACCAAGTGAGAGATACTATCATTTGCTTCACTTTGTTTTCAATTGATGGAGTATTAATTTAATAACCCCAAATAATCACATGGAAAAGATATTATGGCCCTTTTTTCATTTTTCAGAACTGAGGAAATGAACTTGCAATACTGATAACCAAGTTGTTGAATATTAAAGATCTCAGGAAGTATTCCTCCAGAATGTCAAATTTACAGAAAATAATTATATCCAAAAATGTTGAGGCATCTGTATGATACGTGGGTTATGTTTTCATATTTCACTATAGAAAAAGGGAACTGAATAAAGAGGCAAACAATTGCCTTAAGCTGGTGGTCAAAACAAAAACTTCTTAAATGTTGGTGGTTATAACAAAGTTTTAGACAACCAGATTAATTTGGACTGTTGATTACTTTTCAATTACATAATCTGTCTTCCCTTAGGGCTTCCAATTAGTTGTTGTGATGCAACAGACTGCTTTTTTACTTCTGTTCTGCCATGCTCATATGATATAATGGTATATATTTCAGTGGGACTATTTTATGTTTAAACAAAAGGTCCTACAGGAGAAAACATAAGAATAATAGTCCTTTTATGCATTTATTCTATTTTGATTCCATCCATAAGGCACACGAGTGTCAACTTATGACCATTTCTAAGAAAACGTATGTGAAAATTTTGATTTTTACTGAATACACATTAGGTATCTCCTAATAAAGTCTGACCTTAGTACCTAATAATTTCTACTTCTGTCTGCACCAAAGATAAGCTTACCTCTAGGTAGGTACTGAAAGTTTATTCTCTTTTATTTTAGAACATATTTATTTGTTATTATGAGGAAAAAGAAATTTCTAATGAGTACCTGTGATCACAACTGCAAAACTACCATGTTTTCTTTCTTTGTCTTGTTCTAAATCAGCAGTATCAATAGAATTATCAGTGATGATAGAATGTTCGTAATTTGTACTATCTTAGACAGTCACCACTAGTCACATATGACTATGGTACATATGACATGTAACTTGTGCAACTGAATTTTTCAGTTTTATTTAACTTTGATTAATTTAAATGGTCACATGTAGCAAGTGGTGAACATATTAGAGCAGTTCTAGACCCTGAGTGGGATTTAAAAAATATATATATTTCCTGCCAAGTGAGAATTCCTTCTGCAGTTTTAGGTCTGGTTCTCCCAGGAGAATACCTGGAATAAGAATAAATGAGGAAGAATCAGCGAATAAGTAAGAACCCTGGGACCTCAATTATCCTGTTATAGAGAAAGTTTGGAATAAAGCTAGTGCTTTCTCATAAAACTTAACTGACTTGTGAGATTTCCTTCTTTTCCCCCAAAACTGAGCCAACCTTCTCAGAGAAAAACTCCTCTCTTGGTAGTAAAGGGATAGAGATTAGATTGATCCATGTAAACCTATTGTTTCTACTGGAAAAACAATCAGATCATAGGCTAGCCAGAAGAACTGTCAACTACATATATAAAATACATTTAAATTTTTTTCCTCTAAAGTTCAGAAAACACAACAGTTTTGAATTATTTAAAATTATATATGTATGTGACTTGTACTATGTAATTTGGTGACACTGGCACTAATTTGATTTTCCTATTTAATGGAAATAAAATACATATTAATAATATATAATAATAAATAAAATAATGATAAAATATGTATTACTATATATTAAAAATTAAGGATGAATAAAATAAAAACAATTGGAATAATGATGGAGAGGTAGGAAGAGATACTATATCTACTTTAGTTCCACCAATTCTATCATACTAAATGGTTCTGGTAAATTAATAGACTAAGTGAAGCTTTAAAGATTCTTTTATGACTGTCTCTCTCATGTCAATGATATCAAAAGGAAATAACAAAATAAGTCTGGTACTGGAACAACTGGATGAGAAGATAAATATTTTCTTATGAGTAGGATTAAGGCTCTAATTTCCCAATGTGATACCTAATGCTGTCATAAAGTTGTTCATTCACATTCAGCAAGATGATTTTCTTGAAGAAATTTTCAGTAGAATTGGTTTGCTTTACACAAATTTGTTTACCTAAGGCAAAGGCTGTTCCATTTAGGGCCTATTTGTCATGACTTTAGTCTGAACGCTCCATGAATTTTAAAGTATCAAGGACTCAAGATGCCATGTAAAAGCAGCAATTGCCAATCACAGTTCCATTGATTCCCAAGTGCAAAAATGGTGTTTCCAAAGAGGAAGTGCCACTCACTGCAAGAATGATTACGTTAGGAAATTTGAAAAGAGAGGGGAGAATTTACATAAACTCTGAAGAACCTTGTAAAATGTATGAATACATTTAAATGAATTTCTGCTTTTTATCTGACTTTTGCTAGGTTTCGGCAATTAAGTCTTGTGTTGGTTATTTAGCTAATGTCTACTAAGCCCCATCCATGTCCCTCTGTGCTAAATTTCATAGCACTGGAGCTGAAAACTCTGTAAACTACACGTCTCATAGAACATTGTGTGATATATTCGATCCTTCTGATTTAAGGCTCTGTTAGAAGATAATCAGGAAGGAAAAAGAAATGTCAGTTCTAACTCAAGTAGCAGAAAGAGTGGCAGGAAGTGGATGGAGACGTTAAGAAAGGAGGGCTGAGAAATGCATGGAATTGTTGAATCATAATATCATATACCTGAAACTAATATAACACTGGATATTATACTTGAATAAAAACAAAAAAATAAACACAAAAATATAAATAAAAATTAAAAAATAAAAAATGCATTATAACAAAACCGTTGTAATAAATAGTTAACTAGTTAAATAAATAGTTAAATAGTTAACATAGTTATAATAGTTAATAATAAAAGAGTAGCAGGAGCAACAACGCTTACTCAGTGGTTCAAGCACTGAAAGGGTCAATGTCACTGGTGGAGTGGTCAGTGTGGGCTTGTGAGCTCCCGCTCAAAGGTATAAGAAGCCTCCTGATAAGATACGCGTACTCGTCATTTATCTCTTCCTCCAGTATCCACCATAACATTTTTGCTCTTTAGCTCTTCAAGAACTTGTAACCAATTCCCTTTTATAAACCCATGTCTGAAACACTTTGTTTCTTTACTTTACGGGCCTAACACATATGTCCACATACTTGATCAACTTACTTCTCAATAAAATATTGCCTTTCAATCATCTCACAGTCCCATGACCATGTTATAGGTCTTTTGTTTGTCTTGACTTTGTTCCTCCCGTTCTCCTACGTAAAACTTAACGTGTTTCCATATTAGGCACACAAAATTTAGACCTTATATAAGAGGCTTTAAATACTGATCAAAGAAAAGTAAGAGAATGAAGGCCTTAAGAAATTGTTCAAACAACGGATTTCATATGTGAAGAAAATACCATTAAAAGAGAAGAATGTATATTAAATGTGTGGCTAATGGACTTTAGTATGTGCAAAGTAGTATAGTTGTTTGTGTTTAAAAGGTACAGAGTGTGATCGCTGTTGTGGGGTATAAGTGAAAAACAACTACATTTAATGAAGCCCAGGAACTTCTCCTTTTATATTTTAATTAGTATTCTAGATAGATTTTGAAATGGTCCTGGGTAATCACATATCTAATGGTAGGGAATAAAACTGAAATCCTGTTTACCTATGTTCTCAATGAATGTAGAACATTGACACCGCAAGTTAAAAGATGTCAAGGACAGCACATAATGAAAGTGATGGAATGAGCCTGCATAAAATCCCAAAGGAGCAGACTTTATTCCATGTGAATTGAGAAGTAGTGGTCTGCAAATAAAACTAAGCTAATTCCACCTCTGGGCTCTTTATGAAGCAGATTATGGGAGAAAGCATAGCTTCTCATTGACAAGTCTGCAGGAGAACATCAATGAGAGACCCAAGTTTTAATTAAGCAAGGAAGGAGAGAAACTTTTTTTCTTTTTTTCCTTTTTTTTTTTTTTTTTTTTTTTTTTGAGAGAGCGAGTGAGAGATCACAAATAAGGGAGGCGCAGAGAGAGAGGGATACAGAAAATCCCAAGCAGTCTCAGCACTGGCAGCGCAGAACCCCCAACACGGGGCTCAAGTTCATGAACCATGAGATCATGACCTGAGCTGAAATCAACAGTTGGATGCTCCACTGACTGAGCCAACCAGGTGCCTCAAAAAAACCTTTTCTATGAAGAGAATGAGAATGGGATTTTGTTATAAAAGAATGGAAAATCTACATGATGCCAGGGGAGGAGGACATAAGTGAGACTCTGATCTGGAAGGATATGATGAAGAATATGAGTGAAAATACTGAAGCAGAGAATAGAGAGATCTAAGGGACCTATAGTTTCTTCAATGGCTAAGTATCACCAACCCCATGATAATGCTATTTTGCTCAAAGAACAGAAGTAGGTTTAGAAGCAGGTTCCATATTCAGCATGAAGACAGAGATTTCCAAACATACCAGTGGCACTCCAGCAAGCATTTTGAAGGAGAGCCAGAATGATTAAAACGAAAACAGGGGCACCTGGGTGGCTCAGTCGGTTAGGCGGCTGACTTTGGCTCAGGTCATGATCTCACAGCCCATGAGTTCGAGCCCCGCGTCGGGCTCTGTGCTGACAGCTCAGAGCCTGGAGCCTGCTTTGGATTCTGTGTCTCCCTCTCTCTGACCCTCCCCCGTTCATGCTCTGTCTCTCTCTGTCTCAAAAACAAATAAATGTTAAAAAAAAAATGAAAAAAAAATGAAAAAAAAAAAACGAAAACAAAAAACACAACAACAACAACAACAACACAACACCAACAAGAACTGAGTCACAAAGTAGATTTGAGCATACTCATGTTTAGGTAAGGGTCACATCAGATTCAGCCCATTGGCATCCAGGCAGTGATATCAGGGACTCAAGAGTCCCACACTGTATATTCTCTAGATTATGAATTCGTCATGTAATTGGTGCTTGACTAATGTTTTATATTGATTCTCTTATTATATAACTCATAGAGACTTTGGTGCATGTGACTGTGAAATTGAGCAGGGAAATACTATTGAGGATGTATAGGTCTATAAATAATCCGATTAAGACACATTAATAATGTTTCACATGTCAAAGGTATTAATGTAATATTTAATGAGGAACAATAGCAAAAAAATATTATGGTGATGCTTAAAACTGAATAAATGTCAGCAGATGTGGTATCACAACACCGGATAATAGGCTCTGATTCTACAAAAATGCTCTGTCACATCCAAAGCATAGTTTCAAAGATATTGATCTTGTGACAACATTCTTTTGAAATGACTTTATTTCAGTTCAAACAAATGACTCAAGCAGATTTAAAAATGAAGTTGAAAGCCACATAAAGGAATTTACCTTGGTATTATGAAACTGCTTATTTTGACTGGTTGAGAGAAGTCTTTTAGTATCTAATTTCCCTAGCAGAAATACGAAACACTCTAAATGGTGGAATGCACTGTAGGCTTTATGAATTAAACTGTTCATAATTGGCAATCAAGTTTCTAAACTAGTTTCTTCTGATAATCACATGCTGATGTTTCATCTCACAAGGATTTGATAACTTAAAAAAATTATTTTTTAAATGTTTATCTATTTTTGACAGAGAGTGAGAGAGAGAGATAGAGCATGAGCGTGGGAGGGTCAGAGAGGGAGACACAGAATCTGAAGCAGGCTCCAGGCTCTGAGCTGTCAGCACAGAGCCTGATGCGGGGCTCGAACTCACAGACCCCGAGATCATGACCTGAGCTGAAGTTGGACACTCAACCGACTGAGCCACCCAGGTGCCCCTCACAAGGATCTGATGACTTTTAATAAAGCTATAATGACTTTTATTATGGACATCATTCAATGTAAATTTTATGTAATCCATAACCTACAATAAAAGTTCTATAGGGATTGTCATCTTTGTATATACCTACGTATAAGACTATATATCATCCTTTTTTGGGAAGGCTAATCCTATTTGGAAATAATTCTAATGTGTGATACTTAAGTGTAGAGTAATGTGACTACATTTAATAATATGCATTCCAGGGTGCCAGGGTGGCTCAGTCAGTTAAATGTCCGATTCTTGATTTTGGCTCATGTTCTCACAATAGTGAGATCGAGCCCCACATCAGACTCTGAGCTGGGTATAGAGCCTGCTTAAGATTCTCTCTCTCTCTCTCTCTCTTTCTCTCTCTCTCCCTCCCTCCCTCTCCTTCTGCCCTACCCCCACTTGCACTCTCTCTCTCCTAAAAAAAAATGCATTCCATTTTCAGATATTCCTTTCTATCCATGTTAGTCCTTTCAAAGCAGGAGACACATTTTAAGTCATGTGAAAAATCGAGTATAGGAATGAAGCAAAGAAATATGGTAATAATAAAGGTACTTATCAAATATCTACATTGTTTGAAAAATAGTTGGGTTGTCATTGTCTTCATCTACTTACTTACTTCTGCTTATTTTAGATATTGGTTGTGGCTTATACCGGCTTGAAAAAGTTGCATTCGATCCGAACAACATTTTCACCCAGATGATAAAATAACACTTATTACACAGCACTATGTGGACAGGTGATAGAAAAAGACAAGGCAGTGCTTCCTAACATTATCCGTAAATCTAAGATTAAATAAGCCGAACAGGCAAGTATGTGATAACACAGAGAACATACATGCATGGAGCCTGCGTGCGGCATTATATGTTGGGGATGTGCTTCAGAGAGCCACCAGGAGGAAATCTTAACTGTGTGAAGACTTGCTATGCACATTGTTGGCAAAACATTTACTAATTAGAAATCTAACAGTAGGTAGAAAATTTATCAAGTGCAAGTGAAAGCCTAAAGAAGGAATATAGAAAATTGGAATTGATGCATGGCCTTCTCAACACAGAATAAACATTGAATTGACCTTAATGTTATGAGCATCTGGTAATTTTCCAGAAACAAATCTAATCATTATAAACACAGCAAAATATCATTTGAAGCGCGGCTAAAGGCAACATAATTTTGGTACGTATTTTTGTAACTATTTCCACATTTCTTACATGATCAGAATTGTTTTACTCAAAACTGGTAATCAGGCCCTCTCTTTGGGTATGATTACACCCCTCCCCTTAGAATTTAACATTCACAAAGCTAAGTAGATCTCAAGGACTCAGTTTCACTTTTTTTCTATGGGTGACTCTAAGTAGTCATTTAAAGCGTTCTTTTTTGTGTTTGAAACCAGCATTAGCAAGTGACATTTTGAGGTAAAACAAAATGGGAAAAATTAAATTAGATATTTATCTTTCACCTGATATGAGCTTATAACCAAATTCTGAAAAAGATGGTTTCCATTTTTCATCTTACCTATTCATCTATCTACTCAAAAATAAATCTATTGAACTTCAGCTACATAAGTATGTGAAATACATTAATATAGCAAAGTTTTGTCTATATGAAATTAAGTGTCTAGAAGTGAACACATATAACATAGTACAATAATTATATTATCATCTGGGGTACACTTATAATCTAGAAAGTATTTTACATGTGCTTTCTTATTTACTTTTAATAATTATGTGAACTAAGGATCAGTATTTCCATTGTACAGGAGAGAAAATTCATGTTTAGAGACATTCAGTGACCTGTCTTAAGTTCCAAAGATAGATTGTGCTTTGGGATTTAAAATATCTGATATATTGTAAAGTATCTGCTCTTAAATACTTTAATATTACCTTAATGCCATGGCTGCCATATAAGATTGTGAACACAGTTTCTGATAAGTAATTAAGGAATATCCCATTGATATTAATTTCCTAAAATGACTTTAATAAATTACTATATATATGGTAGCTTAAACAGCAGAGAATTATTCTTACTGTTCTGGACACCAAAAGACTGAAATAAGTTTTGCTGGACGTTGTCAGCAGGGCCATGGTCTCTTCGGAGGCTCTAGGGGAGAATCCTCCCTTGCCTCTAGAAGCTGTCATTCCATGTGGACACATCACTCAACTCTCTGCCTCTATCGTCACAATGCCTTCTCCTCTTTTGAATGTCAAATCTCCCTCTGCCCTCCCACCATTTATAAAGATATGTGAGATTGCATTTAGGACCCACTCAGATAATACAGGAAAATCTCCATATCTCAAGATCCTTAATGTGTACA
Source organism: Panthera tigris (assembly GCF_018350195.1). NCBI lineage: Eukaryota > Metazoa > Chordata > Mammalia > Carnivora > Felidae > Panthera > Panthera tigris. The sequence continues at coordinate 32,845,291 of NC_056660.1, read as the reverse complement.
GATCTTTTTTTTTTTTTTTAATCTTCTTCTCTCCCTCCCTCCTTCCTCCTGCCTTCCCTCCCTCCCTTTCATTCTTTCCTTCCTTCCTTCCATCCTTCCTTGCTCATATAGACCTAATATTTACAGGTTCCAGAGATCAGAATGAATATATGTTTTAGGTAATCATTACTAAGTTTACCTCACTATTCTAGACCACAATAATCTTTACCTTGAATTGCTACAATAGGTGTTTCTTATTGGATTCCCAGTTTACAGTTTCCTCTTTCCTAAACCAGAACATCACCTTCCTTATATCACTTTTTCTATTCTAAACTTTTTACAGCTCTAATATCCACTTACTCACATCTGGAAATTTTTCCCTTCTTTTAAGACTCTTTAGATCTGGAGTGCCTGGGTGGCCCAGTCGGTAAAGCTTCCAACTTTGGCTCAGGTCATGATCTCATGGTTCATGGGTTTGAGCCCCACATCAGGCTCTGTGCTGACAACTCAGAACCTGGAGCCTGCTTCGGATTCTGTGTGCGTGTGTGTCTCTCTCTGCCCCTCCCCTGTTCATGCTCTGTCTCTCTCTCAAAATTAAATAAACAGTAAAAACTTTAAAAGAAAAAGACTCTTTAGCTCTTACTCTCCTGTCCAACTAACTTCCTTCTCTATCAATGTGCATTCTTTATTGAGATCAGATCAATGTCAGCACTCTCCAATTAGCACATAATGCTCATTCTTTTTGCTGTTCCTTTGATTTGCTTATGTAGATTAGACTCACTCTAAAACTTTTTTTTTGTCTGATCTAGCTACCTACATTACCTACTATTAGGAAAATTAATGGAAACACCAACATTTCCAAAGGAAAAAGAAGATAATAGTCGAAGAATGTAAAAGCCCATAAAATGATTAATATGTAAAACTATTCAATAAAAAAAGGAAATTTCAAAACATGAAATGAATGTTTCTATACTCATTTCAATATACCTAACTATTCGTAGGTGGAGTGAAAGAGTCATTCTCAAGCACTGGCTCTCTTATTCTCCATTTCATTTTTTTAGTAATTACATACATTTTATAATCCCTTATTTGCTTGAACTCATTGAGTCTAATTAATATTTCAGTCTTTGCTTCTATGGGCTTTTTCATGATTTAAACTTTCTAAATCTGATGAGATATAATGAGTGAATACAATCCTAAAAATCCCCCCACTTATCTAAAAAAAAGAAAGGCATCTGTATTATGCTAGAATAGGAAAGTTGACTATTAGCAAAATTTTCATTGGTTTTAAAGTCCATTGGATGTCCAACAAAATATGAAACCATTTCAGGACAGAAACTGATTTATAGAATACTTATTTATTCTATACAGTATTTAAATGAAATTGGAAGCATACTTAATGTTAAAGAACACCTGTGAACTAAGCCAAATGTATAGCTTCTTCCCTTCCACAGCAAAGTGTAGTTGAAATGGAGCATTATCTACCACAGATGTAAACAAAGACATTTTCATGTCAGACAGTCATTTACTGCATTGGCAGAAAATGTACAGTTGTGCACAATATATTTTTCCCCAATCACTACCAACACTAACAGCTGAATAAAGCCAAATGTGTAGAGGAGAAGTAGAAAACTTGGAATAGAAATATATTCCACTACCTTAAGTGAGGGCCCTAAGTAGGATTAAAGAGGCGAAAGAGAAGTCTTTGACTCCTGTCATACTTGGTGGTGTCACTTCACCAAATCGAAGGAAATTGTTTTATGGCCAATTCTCATGTTTGCATTGCTTCATTGCCCTCTATGAACAGAGGTGCTAAAGATGTGTAAATAGTTTTGTCTTTTTCTGGTAATTCATCCAGAAAATATTTTTTGTCATTCTCTTAAAACAATAAAATTGATTCTCATAAAATATAGTACAAAAATGCACAGTTAAGTGTTACTTAATGTGTTTAGTTTCTGAGAGAACTACTTAGATCAATTCTACTAAATGAAACATACATATTCAAACCGAGGTCTTTTATAACAAAATAGATACCTGAAATATTTCTAGCTTATATTCTTCAATTGTAGTCATCTGCTCTTTAAAAGCCAATTCAATGTTTCAAAAAAATAAAGACATTTATTTTTATATGCTACCTAAATGTTCACTGAAGCTGTTTATGATTTCCTCCTACTTATTTCTGACTTTATTATTAACTGGCATTATTCTTCTTGTAAGGCAGACATAATTTAAGATTTAATAATGTCACTAAGAATAACAAAACATTATAGATTAAGCATTTCAGGGTGTCTGGGTGGCTCAGTCGGTTAAGCGTCCAACTCTTGACGTTGTCTCAGGTCATGGTTTGTGAGATTGAAATGTGTTGGGCTCCATGCTGATGGCACAGAGCTTGCTTGAAATTCTCTGTCTCTCTCTGTCTCTGTCTCTCTCTGTCTCCCTCTCTGCCCCTCCCTGCTCTCCTTCAATAAATAAACAAACTTAAAAAAATAAACATTTCAATATAATTAAAAGGATCAGGAGATTCTTGAAAATTCTTCCTCCAATGCAACACTGGTTCACATGAAATCTCATCACCATGTCATGAGACTAAAAGACATAAGCCCAGCACTTTTTAAATTACATTTTCATTAAAAAAGTTTTCTTAAAAGTCTTCTCTCTAACTTAACACATATAATTCTTTTTTTGGTCTCTGGCAGACTCTCTCTCCTTTAGTTTTTCTGTTATCCCTTTGCCTTCAATTTTCTCACACTTGACTATATGCTCCTTTTTCAATCATCTTTCAGATTCCTCTTTCTCTGTGCTGTGGTCTGAATGTTTGCGTCCTCCTCAAAATTTCTTTGTCGAAACCTAATGCTCAATAATACCCAGAGTGATGGTTAGGAAGTGGGGCCATTGGGAGATAATTATCTCATGAAGGTAGAGCCCTCAAGAATGGATTAGAGCTTTTAGAAAAGAGCCCTCAGATAGCTCTCTTGTCTCTTCCATCATGTAAGGATATCATGAGAAATCAGCAGTGTGAAAGCTGGAAGGGGATTCTCAGTAGAGGCTGACCGTACATTCTGGCATTCTGACCTTGGGCTTCTAGTCCCTAGAACTCTGAGCAATAAGTTTCTGCTATTTATAAGCAAACTAGTTTACGGTATTTTGTTACAGTAGCCTAAACAGACTAAACCATCTCTGTTTACCATTCAATGCTATTCTTCCCAGGTTCTACTCTTTGCTTTATTCTCTCCTTGTTCGCCACATGGAGTTACCCACATGCCTATGAATTCTGCTGTTACTCTAGCACAATAGTTCCCAACCTGGAATGATTCTGCTCCTCCCTACAGGAGACATTTAGCAATGTCTATAGACAGTTTTTGTTACAAATAGAAGGTAGTGCTACCAGCATCTCATGGGTCAAGGCCGGTGATGCTGCTAAACATCCTATAATATACAGGACATTCCCCTCACTACAAAGAATTCTCTGGCCACAAATCTCAACGCACCACAGTTGCTATAGATTGAGCTGTTACAGACTTCTAACTCAAATATTACCTGCACGAGCCAAGTATATTACACCCACCTGCAGGCCCTAGAGACCATTAAACTTCAGTGTGCCTATCACTGAACTCATGGTGAGAAACCACATGTTTTTCTAAAATTTTAACATCAAATTCATGAACATCATATCAACTATCTTGTTTCATACCCGAATTCCAGAAGCAAAAACAAGTAATAAGCATCTGAAGTATAACTTCCTATGTGGTTCCAGTATTCCATATTCCTCTCTATCCCTAAGTCACCTTCTTAGGTAAAGGGATATTACCTCTTTTTAGAATATTTAAAAAGCCTCATTTGTAGTCTCCCAATTTCTTGTTCCACCATTTCCAATCCTTGACTGCACAATGCTATTTTTTCATGTAAAACTTTTATGTCATTCCTCTTTTCAAGGTACATGTCATGATTTTTGTGCTTAACATACAGGTCCACTTATAAAGTCATAGCTGCTTACCTGTCTGGCTTCAATTCCTGTCACTTATTTGGACACATTTCTTACTCTAACAGTACTAAACTACTTGCGAATATACGGTACTTTATCAAATTTCCCTATATTGGCAAAGAGTCTTTTCTTTGCCCTCTCTTGTCCCCTCAGCAAAAGCATATGCATCCTTTTAAATTTGACCAAAATACTGTCTGTTCATTGACTTTCCACTGCAACAGTCAATTTTAATTTTTCTAATTTCCCTGCTCTCAATACACATCTCTATTTTGGTAATTATCATGTTACTTCTACATTACTGAATAATCCCTTCTTTCATTCATTTTATATTTGACTTTGAGCACATGTCAGGAAAGTAATTTTTAATCACTCCAAAATTATTTATGTCTAATGACACTGGAAAAGATACTATTGAATCCATGTTCCAAAAATACGACTAAAACAAATTGATGTCCCAGCTCTCTCATGAACTGCCGATCCATGGACCAATTCACTTAAGTCATAGGGTAAGTAACAAATGTGAAGCTATTAGCTCCTCAGAAAGCATATAGATGGGAAGAACAAACTGAACAAGAAGAGAGAGTGTTCTTGGAGGAAAAACAATGCTAAATACCTACTTCAGAGGTCTTTGTAAGCAGAGGATACTTTATGTTTTAAAACTGAAATTCCCTAGATTTTCCTATTAAGGTGATGCTGCATTAATGAAAAAAAGAAAAGAATAAAAAAAAAACACATTTGTTCTGTCTTCATTGATTTCCCTAATTATTATGTCCTTAAAACTATCCTCTCTCATGATGATAACAGAATCTACCAAATTAGAGAAATACTTAGGTTTGGTGTGACACCAGATCCATTTCAACCAACATTTCTGGTAGAGCCCCTCTCCAGGGGCAGTGAAATGAAACATAAAGTATGCATGAGGAGCCATCAATTTGTTATATATATATATATGTATGTATATTACTGAGAATTTTCCTCTTGTGTTTCTGCTTACTGAATAATTGATCGGCAATAAATAGATCATGTGGGTGGGCAGAACCCATCTTCCTAATAATCTTAACCAGTGTCCTTCTCGTATCAAATCCCAAAGAGTCATGCAATCTACCACACTTGGTAGGTATATTTAGTACTCTTCCACTAGTGTTAGCCTCTCTTGGCATTCAAACGGAATACTGCCCAAATGCCCCCCTGTTTAGAAAACCGTAAGTATTTGCTTGCCTATTTCAGTCTTTTCCACATCTAGTCCATTACTCTTCTCTCTAAGGAAAGGAGCAAATTATCATTCAGTGACATAGGCTAAAACTCTCAAACTCATTGGTACTAGTTCTATCATATTCATTAAAGAAAATTCGGGTGAAGAGCTTGATAAGGAAAATGTTAGGGAATATTGAATTATCACTATTAACAAAACAGGGTCCCAAAGAATCCTATCTCCTTGATTTTTTTCTGAAAATTATATGGGTATATAAGTTATGAAATCGAAGAAATGGTAATCTCATAAAAATAAGAGTACGGTATAATTATCTCAGTGATTCTTTTGATGATTTAAGCTAATTAAGGATTAATGTTACTATAAATAAATTATCTAGGTTCATTAAAATTATTATAGATTTTATGAATTTATAAACACATCAATTCAACAACCTATATTTTGGCAGCTTAATTAGGGAGGGGGGGACCTTAAGAAGCCACACTGCAGATATTTTGAAAGTTAAAACAGAAAAAAAGTCACGAATGAAGAAAAGTAACTCTGATATCCTGTAACATTTATTTTCTTGTTTGTTTCTTTTTTTGCACTGCCCAGAAGATATGTTTGGCATATCTTGAAGAAGCAGAAACATCACTGTGAATACCCATCAGGTAAAGCAATTTTTTATCCTATTAGGAGGTCTATGAAAGACATGAAAAGACAAGAAAAATAATTTTAGGTTGAAGAGAAAACGTACGTGGTGTTACCATCTGCTTTGAAAGAATGCCACATAGATAAGAGTGAAAACCCATCTGATGGTGATACCCTGTAAGAAACTGGAATAATGAAATTTTATTTCTTAAAGACAAAACTCAGAGACGCTTCAGAAAATTGGAAAATGCCAAGCAGACTGGCAGCAAACAAGACAGACATACTGTCTCTGTTAAAAACAGAGTCTTACAGTGATAGACAGAGCTCTTCAACTACATTTGCTTAAAATATGATGCATGGGATCCATAAATTATCCTATATTACTCATGATAAAGGGTATAGCTACATATTTTGAATAAATAGCTATTTTAAAGAATGTTCTTTATAGTTAAATAGAAATGAGATTTCTGTTTTGGGTAAATAATACTTCATTGCAGGTAGTCTATATCACATTACAATAGAGTCTGACTCCATTTTGGATGTTTGACTGCTGACAGACTTCAAGCCCCACTTCCCCTCCTTCCTTCCTACAGCTGGGCCTGATAAGAGAGCCCGGGTGCTTCCTTCGGTAGCACCAGTGAGAAGTTAAAAATATGCAAGCCCCTTCCCATCTGGGAACTCTCCTCAGCTCTGCCGTCCAACTGCAATAAAAACCAAAGTCAGTTGCCCCTCCTATCTCTCTCAAGTCATTTTCAGACCAGCTGAAGAGTCTGCCCTGCTCTCCCCAGTAAATTTCATAGAGGAGTAATAAATCTCCTCATACCCTCTTGGTGCACATGTGGCATCATCAGTCTAACATTTGAACCTAATTCTGCATGGTGGTGCTTCATCCCACCATTGCAGGGTGACTATAACACACTTCAATATATGTATACATAAGATAATCCATTTACAACATATATGATAGAAGTTATAGCTTATAGAAAGCATCCTAATGCAGTCTAGCTCACAAATGCTAACCTCATAAAATATTTTAGTTTAGGGTGCCTGGGTGGCTCAGTCAGTTAAGCATCTGACTCTTGATTTCGGCTCAGGTCATGATCTCATGGTTTTCATGAGTTCAAGCCCCACATTGACCTTTGCGCTGACAGCTGGAGCCTGCTTAGGAGTCTCTGTCTCCCTCTGTCTCTGTTCCTCCCCAGCTTTCTCTCTCTCTCTCTCTCTCTCTCTCTCTCTCTCTCTCAAAAGTAAATAAACATTTAACAAAATTACCTTTGTCTTAAATATACACTTAAGTTAGGAACTACCTAGATTAAATAGTTAAAAGTTTCATTCTCCAATTACAATTTTATTTTTAATATTTGTATATAGGTACCAAAACAGGAATTAAAATGTAATGTTTAAATCAAATCCTTAACTAGGAAAGTCTGTAGTCACAGTGATTTGTAGAATATAAATTATGAATGCTTCCTAAAGACACAAAATCTGCATATTAATAAGTGTCTTTAGAGAAGAGAATATAATTATTAATTTTGTGCCTTGATTATTCTATTCAATCTTAACCTTGACAAGTTATAGGGCTAATAAGTTGTGATACAAAAGAAAATAAAAAAAAATAAAAATCATTATTTTAATTCTTCACTGAGTTAATTTATATGTTTCTATCTGTATATCTAGATGGAGATGTGTAGCTGACTGAGATGGGAATTATCTATCCTAATTGGATTTATATTTATTCACTGGATTTATATTTATTCACCACTACATCTAAATTCAAGTTGATTCTAATCATGGGAGTTTAAATTATTTATGTACACATAGGCATATTCACACACACATGACATTGATACATACATATACGTATATATAGACTAGTATATAATATACATATATATATATAATACAAGACAGAACTATATATATATATACATATTAATATAGCATGCCAAATTTAAAGTGGCCAGGTATACATACACACTTAAATAATAAATACAATATAATGCATTCCTTGATCCTTCTTACTTCTAACTACAGACATTTCTAATAAAAATAAATACATATTTAAAAGGAACAATAATACTCTAAAATGCCTTCCAAAATATTTGAACTCTTAATAGGTTTTATCCCTGTTAGTGAAAATCTAAAAATATGCAAACCGCGTCTTCATAGCGGCAGCAATGAATCAAACCTATTACTGAGACTTTAAGCCACTCCAGCTGCATGTGAAGGAGGTGTGAAAAAATGAAAGTTCAATAATCTAAAAAAACATAGTGCTTTTCCGCACTTTGTGGGATGGTGGTGATTGTGGAGCACACAGAGTAGTATTCACTCAGTGGGGGATTTTTGCAACAGCACTCTAATCTAAGACTAAATCCTAATCCAAAATTAAACTCAAAATGTGTTTCATTGCATCGGAGCCAACATTTTTCTGAAATGTTTTCTCTAACGAAGCTCCCCTAAATCTCTGATTGTCTCAAGATTTTACCTTATTTCAGTGTATATCTTTAGAACATCCATTTTGAAAAAAAAATAAAAAGATACCATTTTAAAACATTAAAACACATCTGTTTGGATGATTGCTTCTTATTACCTCATTTGGGAAATTGTAGATATTCTCTTATGTATGGTAGAATAATAAAATGGAGTTGAAAATGTCTCCAGAATTGCAAGCTTCCTACTGTGATAAACTGGAAGATACTCAATTAACAGAATATAACTACACAGATTATCAGTTTTCTAATCTGGGGTGTTGAAATTATAAATGGTGACAAACATTAATTATTAAAGTAGCTGAATTTTCTTTTGGTGGGAATACAAATATTGATTAATTGCTGTTTTTCATTTGTTTATATGGTTCTATCACTTAAAGAACGATAATATAATAACATATTGATACTTTTTAAAATGAACTCATTAATGATAAATCATATTTTAGCACAATAAACTATTAATAATTGCTAATCTATGAGTATGAGATGGTGAAATAAATTAAGCAGTGTGAACTAAGTCCTTTGTACTTAAACTACATCTAATAGAGTTCTTCAAGTTGTTCTCTTCTAGTTGTTTCAAGAAGGCAACATCAGATATCCAGGCTTATGAGGAACATTTTCCTAATGTGCAATACTTTACTTAACATGAGGTTCAATTAATGTAGCAAAGAAAAATGGGCTGCAAACAAATAATTGATCACTGAGATGACATTAAATGTTAATAAAGTTCCAAAAGTTCAAAACCAACATTTGTTATATACCATTTATGTCTTTGCCAGCAGTGTTCACAATAGCCACGATTTGAAAACAACCTAAATGTCCACCAACAGATAAATGGATGAGGATGATACATACACACATATGTGTGTACATATGTTTATATATGTGTATGTATATATATAAATATGTTTATGCGTGTGTGTATGTATAAACACATACTATACATATGTGTATATACACATAGTGGAATATTTTTCAGTTGCGAGAAAGAGGGAAATCCTGCCATTTATGACATCATAGATGGATCTTGAGGGCATTATGTTAAAGAGATAAGTCAGATAGGCAAAGACAAATACTGCTCTTCTGTGTGGAATCTAAGCAAGCCAAATTCATAAAAACAGAGTACAATGGTGATTGTCAGGGTATACGAGGTAGGGGAATTGGGGAGATGTTGTTTAAAGGTACAAACCTGCAACTAGTAGAGAAATAAGTTCTGGAGACTTCATACATAGCATAGTGATTATAGTTAACAATACCATGTAATAAACTTCAAAGTTGCTAACAGACTAGGTCTTCATTTCCTTACCACACACACCCAAATATAATTACATAATAGAGATGTTAGCTATTACTGTGGGGGTAATCATATTGCAGCATATAAATATATCACATAAATATGGTACACACCTTAAACTTACACAATGTTGTATGTCAATTATGACTCAATTAAAAAACATTCCCATCAGCAGGGCTTCCATTGTTTTGTGTTGCTTGGATGTTCACCAATTCCCAATCTCACTAATATCTAAGTGAGTAATAAAAACTTATTCAATGCAGTGGCAACAAACTAGAAGATTTTTTTTTAATATATAGATGAGAAGAAACTACATAATGGAGAAAAATCTTGACAGAGTGAAAAGAACTTATGGATTTTGGCATCAAGGGAATGTTAGATTTTAATCTGTCTACTTGAAAAGTGATCTATTAACTATAATTCTACTGAGGCACTAACATTACATTCCTTAGATACTGGAAAGAGATCTAGGAAGATAATGTATGCATGACATCTGTCACATGGTAGGCACAGATAAGATTTCCAAAATGACTGGAAATTTGGGGTAAAGTAAATCCTGTAACACTGAAGATTTTGTTTCTGTTGGAAGCATTTTTTGATTCTATGGATAAGAAAATGTTTTGTTCAGAAATTAAAGGATGGGACAAAATGTGCTAAATAATATGATTTTCTCAATAGAGAATATGAAAAAAAAAAAAACCTAACACCTTTTCATGTAAGAATAATGGACATACTAAGAAAAGAAGGGAACTTCTCAACCTCATAAAGGACGTCTATGTAAAACCCAAAGCTAGGATCAAACCTACTGGTGGAAGTCTGACATTTCCCCTAAGATCAGGAACAAGACAAGTATATTTACCTTGAATATTTATTATCGTTACAATGATGATACTATCCAAATTGACCTACAGATTCAACACAAGACCTAACAAAATACAAGCTGTCTTTTTCTGCAGAAAGTGACAACCTGATCTTAAAATTTCTGGAAATGCAAATGACACAAAATGTACAAAACAAGATTAAGACAGAAGTACATAATAGAGGACTTACACTTGCTGATTTTACAACTTATTGCAAAGTAATAGCAATCAAGAATGTGTGGAGCTGATGTAAGACTAGACCTATACATCAAGGGTCTGGAATGGAGATTCCAGGAGTTAACCCATAGGTTTCATGGTCAGTGATTTTTCACCAGGGTGCCAACACTATTCAATAGAGGAAGAATATAAGGTAGTCCTTTATATAAAGAACTTACACAACTCAACACTAAACACCAAACAACCTGATTTTAAAAAATGGGCATGGGACCTGGATAGATCTTTTCCCAAACATCCAGATGGCCAATAGATTCATGAAAAGATGCTCCACATCTCTCATCATCAGGGAAATGCAAATCAAAACCACAATGGGATATTACCTCACACTAGTCAAAATGGATAGGATCAAAAAGATAAGAAATGAAAAGTGTTTGTGAGTAGGTGGAGGAAAGAAAACACTTGTGCACTGTTGATGGGAAGGTAAATTGGTGCAACCACTGTGGGAAAAGTATAATGGTTCCTCAAAAAATTAAAACTAGAAATACCGTATGATCCAGTAATTCCACTGCTGGATATTTACCCCCAAACAATGAAAACACTAATTTGGAAAGATGTAGGCACTCCTATGTTTATTGCAGCATTGTTTATAATTGCAAAATATGGAAGCAACCCAAGTGAACATCCACAGATGAAAGGATAAACAAGTTGTGCTATATGTATACAATGGAATATTAGTCATAAGAACAAGCCGTTTGTGACAACATGAATGGACCTGGAGGGTGTTATGCTAAGTGAAATAAATTAGGTGAATACCATATGATTTCACTTATCTTTGTGAAAAAAAAAACACAAAACAAACAAACAAAACCAGACTGTCATATACAGAGAACAAACTGGTGGTTGCCAGAAGGGATACAGCAGGGGGCAGGGATTGGCCAGTAGATAAAAGAGATTAAATACAAACCTCCAGTTATAAGATAAGTAAGTCACAAAGATGAAAAGTACAGCAAATGGGATATAGTCAATGATGTTGTAATAATGTTTTACGTTGACAGGTGGTGACTATGTTTATCATGCAATTCTATGCATAATGCAGTTCTATACATTACTCATTGTAATGAGTAATGTATAGAATTATCAAGTCAATATATTGTGACCTGAAACTAATATTACATTGTATGTCAATTATACTTCAGTAAAAAATGATGAGAAATAAGTCTTTCAACAAATGTTGCTCTGACAACTGGCAAAATAAATAAAGAAAAAAGAGAAAAGAAAAATGAAATTGGACCTCATCCTACACCATATGCAATTAACTCAAAATGGATCAATAATCTAAATATAAGATAAAATCAAGACCAGGAGAAAACATAGTATAATTCTTTGTAACCTTGACTACTCAACATGTTTTTATATATGATATGTAGAGCACAACAATTAAAGATAAAATACATTAAAGTGTCTCAAAAATTTTCTTCAAATAACATCATTAAGAAAGTGAAAAGAATTCATAAAGTACATTACAATATTTGAAAATTATATATCTGATAAGGGTAAGGATCTACTAACCAGAATATAATTTTTAAAATCTTAAAAATCAACAATAAAAGAGAAATAATTCAATATAAAAATAGAAGTTTTTCTGAAGAAGATTTACAAATGGCTGATAAGCACATAAAAAGATGCTCAGCATCATTAGTCGTTCAGGAAATGTGATTGGAAACCACTGTGAAATCTCAATTCACATCTCTTACAATCGTGAAAGTTTTAAAAACTTAAATGACTGGGGAGCCTGGGTGTCTCAGTCCGTTAAGCCCCTGACTCTTGGTTTCCACTCAGATCATGATTTCACGATTGGTGAGTTCAAGCCCCACGTCAGGCTCTGAGCTGAGAATATAGAGCCTCTTTGGGATTCTCTCTCTCCATTCTCTCTCTGCCCCTCCCCTGCTAATACACTCTCTCTCTCTCAAAATAAATCAATAAACTTAAAAAACAAACAAAACTTAGATGATAGCAATTATTTGCAAGGATGCAGAAAAACTGGAATTTTTATATACTACTAGTGGAAAGTAGTTCCTCAAAAAGTTATTCAGAAAGTCATCATATGTCAGGATGCTAATGTGGCTCAGTCAGTTGAGCGTCCAACTCTTGATTTCATCTCAGGTCATGATCCCAGTGTTGTGAGACCGAGCCCCATGTAGGGCTGCATGCTGATTGTAGATCCTGCTTAAAATTCTCTCTCTCTCTTTCTCTCTATCTCTTTCGCCCTCTGGCCCTTTGCCCCACTCACGTGATCTCTCTAAAATTAAAAAAAAAAATTTAAAACAAAAGTCATCATATGACCTAGAAATTCTATTCCTAGGTATATACCCAAGAGAATTGAAAATGTCTCTACATGTTGTACACAAGAAACATGCAAATGTGTTCATAGAATCTGTATGCATATTAGCCAACAAGTAGAAACAATCTAAGTGTTTATCAATAGTCTAATGGATAAAGGAAATATTGTCTATCCATGTAATGAAATATTCATCACAAAAAGAAATGAAATACTTGTAAATGCTTCAACATGAATTAACCTTGAAAATATCATGCTAAGTGAAAGAAGACACAAAAGGACAAATTATATGATTCTGTTATACTGAATGTCCAGAATAGGCAAATCAAGAGACAAGAAAGATTATTATTTCCTGCTGAAGGGGAAATGAGGGAATGCTAAGTGAATGCTAATGGGTACAGCAGTTGTTTCTTTTTTTTTTTTTTTGAGTGATAAAAATGTTCTTGAATTAGATAGTGGTGATGACTGAAAAATCTGTGATTCTAATATAAATTAAATTAGACATTTAAAATGAATACATGTAATGATATGTATATTACATCTCAATTAAAAGAAAAAGTTTTATCTCATTCTCTACTCTCCACTACAAGATACTCAGTTTTCAAAGTAAGACATAAAAAAAAAGAAGAAACACATAAAAGGAGACATATAAAAAGAAGAAACAAGTACAGGGAACAAGTGGAGGAAAAAGTAATAATTAGGACCAGACTCAGATGTGCCATTGATGATGGAATTAACAGAGAATTAAAAATATATTGGGACACCTGGAGGCCCAGTTGGCTGAGTATGTGACTCTCGATTTCTGCTCAGGTCGTGATCTCACAGTTTGTGTGTTTGAGCCCCATGTTAGACTCGGTGCTGACAGCATGGAACCTGCTTAAGGTTATCTCTTCCTCTCTCTCTGCCTCTCCCTAGCATGCTTTCGCTGCTCTCGCTCTGTCTCTCAAAAACAAACATTGAAAAATAATAACAATATATTAAAATTTATGATACTAAAGGTAGACAGCCCACATGATCAGATGATAAATTTTAACAGAGATGTAGATTTGAGAAGGAAATGAGTAATAATTCTTCAAGTAACAACAAAACTATAACAGAGATAAATAGTGTAATTGAAGACTCATCTGTAACTTGACTTGGCTAAGGAAAGAATCCGTGAACTTTAAGATAAGTCAGTAAAAATTACGCACTCTTAACAAATAGAACAAAGGGTGGAAGGAGGAGGAGGAAGAGAAAAAGAAGAGGGAGGAGAGGGAAAGACAAGGGGTGAAGAAGAGGAAATAGAGGGTAAGGAGAAAGAAAAATGTTCTAGCATTTGCATTTTGTAATTGCATAATACTCTGTACAAAGTCACGTATCTCACATATGGGAAGTTGTATTTTATCCAGGCTTTCAAACTTCTAACTCAGATCTTACACAAAGTATCATACTGTCTTTCAGGCAGCCACACATATGCTGTAGTGGATCAGGTAAATTAATGCCAGCTGTGTAACAAACAATCCCAAATATTTGTGGCTTAACATGAGTAAAATCTATCTTTTCCAAACTCTACTACTGATCAAAACCTTAATATTTTGTAGCTGAGAATACACCGCTGCACATCATCTTACAAATAGTAACCCAGCATTCTGAGGAACTTATTTATGTGTTATTCCTCCTTAGCAGGAAAGAACTTAGTATATCCTAAGATATATTTTATGGCCAGGAAGAAAGATTGCATATATAACGTCTGCTCTTATTCTATTGAATAAAACCCAGCCATATAACCTCCATATAAATGTAAGAGACTGGAGAATGCCATTTCCTTGTTTGGCCAAGAGGAGAAAATGTAAATAAGTATATTTAGTCTTTTTCTGCTAATATGTATATATCATACACATATGTATTTTTTGTATGTAGATTTATACTACACGATTGCCCTATATGCATATATAATAACTGATTACTAACACCTAGATATCACCTTTTGTATTAGTTTCGTATTGTTATGTAATGGTTAATCCAAACTTAGCTTAAACCAAAAACAATGCAAATTTATTATTTGAGTTTCTTTGAGTCAAGAGTCTAGACGTGAATTAGGTGAGTCCTCTGCTCAGGGTCTCACTAGACTAAAACCAAAATTTTGGAAAAAGCTCCAATTTCATTTGAAGCTTAGAGTTCTCTTCCAAGGTCAAACACTGTTGGGAGCACTTAATTCTTTGTGGATATAAGACTGTGGCCCTCGGATCCAGAAGATTGCCTATTATTTCTGCTATGTGGCTCTAGAACATGACATTTGGCTTTTTCCAATCCAACAGGAAAAGCATCCATACTGTTTCAAAAATCTTTGATTTCTTCCATCTTGGATCTCAAGACTCTCTTTGAGAAGGCTCACATGAGCCTCATCTTTTATAGGTGGTTAGTTATAGAGATCCAAAGGTAATACTTTAAACTTCCTTCTTATACTATAGGTTATCAATGCTCTCCTTACTACTGTAAACAGGACCATTAGTTTCTTTAAATCTAATCAGATTAGAAAACCAGTTCCAGAAAATTTTAAGTAACACATCCTTAAGTTTCTGTTCTTCTGGAATTACTTTTAGTATCAAAATACTGTAATAGCTGGGGTTCAGCAACAGAACAAGTGGTTCTGTTATAATAATATAATATTATATTATCTATGAATTGGACACTAAAGAAATTGTGGATATTTGCTCAACAAGTTCAAATGTGGGTGCTGACTCACCAGGTTAAAAGTGGAAAAGGTCATAACCAGGTGAGAACCACAGCAACATGGGTCAAAGCTGTTAAACAAGTGGTTATGTACTTCTTTCTCTCTAAGGAGGGCCTAGTATCACTTTTAAGAACTTACAACTAACTAAATCAAGTATACCCAGGATAATCGTTCTATTTTAAAGTCAACTGACTGGGTATTTTACTTTTGCTTAAAAAAAAATCCCTTCATAGTAGCACCTAAGCTAGTGTCTGTTCCAGTAACTGAGAGGTTTGTGGCTGCTGATTTCCTTTTTTTTTTTTTTTTTTTTAGCATTTATTTTTCAGAGACAGGGAGAGATGGAACATGAGTGGGGGAGGGGCAGGGAGAGAGGGAGACGCAGAATGAGAAGCAGGCTCCAGGCTCTGAGTTGTCAGCACAGATCCCGATGTGGGGCCTGAACTCACAGACTTCAAGATCCTGAATTGAGTTGAAGTTGGACGCTTAACTGACTGAGCCACCCAGGTGTCCCCTGATTCTCTTTCATTGTTAAACTCTCACAGGAGAATATCTTTTATATTCCATCCTACCCAGACATACCAGAAAGGGAAATCTGGGGCACACAGGTCAGCCAAGCTAATTTGACACAGCCTACTCATCTCAGTCCATGCTGTCGATTTACCACCCATACAAATCTTTTTAACTAGTACTTAATTCCCAAATACACACAATAACAAATTAATATTTCCACTTACAAGATACACCTATATAGCATACAATAAAAAAAAAAAATACTAAGCTTTTATCCAGAAAAGGATACAGAGTCTTTGGATGGCATTTACTTTTCTCCATTGATATTTGAGCCCCTGTCTATACAGCTGAAACATTAGCTATAGCTCATGAATAATAGGATTATGTTTCTGACCTTCTCTCTTTCCAGGCAAATAAATAAATAAATGAGTGAATATATATATTTATATACACACACACACACACACATAAACATACACATAACACACATACACACACTCATTCCCTAATTGGGAATTTGCTCAATTAATTAATTAACTCCCTAATTAGGAATCTTCCCAATTTGGAATTTAGAATAACGTGTTCTTGTGCTTTCAATCATATGACATTAAACTTGCAGGGAGTTGTAAGGAGTATTTCAAGAGATACACTTTCCTTAAGGAGTTTAAATGCTAGTTTCGCCCTAAGGACCAGTGTGCGTTAGGTAAAGAGAAATCCTCCTGGTGAAAGAGCTTGAGCCATTCACTTTAGCTCTGGAATTTGATTTTACTCTACTTATAAGTGAAGTTAGCCGGTTACTGTTTTTACAATGTTTAACGTTTTTTCTTTTTAAAATAAAATGTTGAAAAACACAAATTCGTATTGAAAACAATGTAAGTTAACTGATGTAAATATTTTACATCTCCCATTCTATTAAATTTTAAAAAAAAAGGTTGCAAATAAAACGAATGCATCATTGAATCCTGTTCTCTCTTCTCCGTCTCTGGAGTTAACTACATCATATCCATTCCTGTTCTTGAACAATCTGGATTTTAAAAATTCTTTTACATAAATATCATCATGCTGGAAGTAGTGTTTTGCAACTTTCAAAACCTTAAATCCAAAAGTATTTCCTTTAACACATCTGTCAGATCTCCATCCTTCCCAGATCATCCCAATGACATATTGGTGAGTGAAAGAGTGTGAAATGTTAACTGAATTTATTATAATAAAATTACTTCACTCAGCAAATATTCCTATTTGAAAATCTTGACCCTTCATTTCCTGCAGGTACCCCCAGATGCTTTGTCCTTATGAGTGTTTCAAATTTTATTATCCAAATATAAAATCTACAGCTTTTTAAGTATCTGAAAGATTGTACTAATAAGCGATGTCCAGGCTGAGCAGATCTCAACACTGGCAAATGTCAGTTTGAGTTAAAGTTAAGGAAGAAACATTTATAAAGAGAAATAGCTTATTTCTAGGTTTTTATTAGTGGGGAGTTATCTTTAATCACTATTATTATATTTTTAACATTATAGCCAGTAAACATGACTGTCAAGAAAACAGATTTAGTCCCCACAGAATAAAAGAACATTCCAAGAACAACTTTTCATATGGTTTGATTTTTTGAAGAAAAACCCAACGCATAGCCTTTCACCCTACTAGTTTTCATAGTTTGTTGTATTGTCTTAAAAATACATCTTTTTGTAAAATGTCACAATGTAATTAACATATCAAATTGTTTACATTCAGCCTGCACAAAAGCAGGGAAAAATTAGTGGAATTCAAATCAGGCAATATTGATAAATGAAAAAAATATATATGTCTGTGATCATACAAGTTCTGCATAAACTAAAATAACTCTTATGGAAATAAATGTTCTACTATATAAAAAAATGTAACTTATATCTTTCCTTTGTATAAATATAGTTAAGACAATAATATACCTGCCCTTAACCAATATGGTACAACGTTATTTTTTAGCAAGATTATCTGTCATTTGTATTTTCTTTGAAATTGTGCATTTTACTTTGCTTTACATTATATTCAGAAAATAGGAATAAAAGAGTAGAGCAATGCCAGATGATGGTCGTTATACTCAAGTATAAATTTACCATAACATAGTTTATTTGGTTCACATACACTTTTGCTTTGGAGTTAGAAATATCAGCCAGTATTGTTTAATGTGAGCATAGGCTCAATAATCAATGTTATTAGCAGGATAACTTGGTAAAAATTCCAAAAAAAAATTGAATTAATAAAAATCAGTTGTCGCTTAACAGTATATATTTTTTTCCTTCCTGTGCAATAAAATAAAATCAGAACTCAGAAGTTGTTTTCAATGTGTAGCCTTCCATCTGTTTCTTACATAAGAATCTCGCTTTCATCATGAGGAAATGCATATTCAGATGATTATATAGTGAAATTTAAATATTGGCATCATTATTTGCAATTGTAATGGAAAATAAACATAAAAATTAAATGTGTATTCTTAGCACTATTACAAGATAGCATTTTACATAAAGACCTGCAGGTAGATTCCAAGACTTAAAATCAGTCGAAAATTTTTAGAGGGTCACCAGGGTGGTTCAGCCAGTTAAAAGTCCAACTCTTGATTTCAGCTCAGGTCAAGATCTCATACTTGGTGAGACTGAGCCACACCGCAGGCTGCACACTTTGTATGGAGCCTGTTTAAGATCCTCTCCCTCTCCATCCACCCCTTCTCAGCTTGCCTCTGCATGCACACACACTCTCTATCAAAAATAAATAAAATTTTTAGAGATAGTATAAGGAACATTTTTTACTAGTATAAATAATGATTTATTAGATCTAATTATAAAGCTCTGTTTTCAACCACTAATATTATGATATATCAACTCAACAAGCAGTTATTCTGCATTATGATTAAAATAATAACCAAAATATTTAGATCAGATTTGAGAAACAGTTGCAATATTCATCATAGCAGTATAATTAAAGATTCACTCTTTCTGATTTTAATGACATATTTAATAATGGCTTATCCATGAGTAATTTCACTTATGATGTCAATGGATATATGAATAAATAACATCAAATTAAAATGTCATGTACTTGTAAGTATGAATAATGATAAATGTTATACATTTTTCATCCTTAGTTTACTTTTCTTAACATTTTAACTCAGGTTTTTAAACTTTTTATTGAGCAAAATTTCCAAAGACCATCCTTCCACTCCTTTCAAGAATTTGTATTGCAGCTTTTTTCCTTTACGTGTGTGTGTGTGTGTGTGTGTGTGTGACTATCCAAAGTGCACTACTATGAATCCATGATTCTTGGATGTGCAATTGGTTGGGTGATGTTACAGCTTGGTCTGTGTTATATATTGTTTTCATCCCGTATTTCCACAAAGTAAAAATAATGCCATACTATGTCAAGTTCATTTTGATTTGCAAGCTTATATATGATGATGTGACAGGTCTCTTCTTGCTTAGATTTAAATTAAAAAGTTGCAACGTAATCGTCCATTTTGAGTTAAATTTATATAGAGAACAAACGTCTGTACTGAATTACTGCTTACAGGACATATGAAACCGTATCATCTTCCTTTCATTTTTGAATCACTCTTACTTCCATGTCTCATATAACTGCATTAGATTTCTTTAGCTTAGTTTTTTTTTCTTCTTTACTTTATAATAGAATAAATGTGCATAGTAAACATTCATGTTACATAAAGTTCAGTTTAACATGAAATAATTGCATTTTACACATGTGTAACTTTTAATTTAGGAAATTACCAGCCTTTATAAAAACAAATATAAGGTCTGTACATATTTTATATTATTTTAATTTTAATATTTAAAACTTATTTGGATGATAATTATGTTGGACTTAATCTGTCATAATCATTAACACTTTGTGAGTATCCATCTGTATCATTCCAAATATCGAGGAAAAGCTCATCAGGTCAACTCCTCTACTTGTAATAGTTAAAGTTTACCTTCTCAAGAAAAAATAATGGATTCTTATTAACATAAAAAATGACAGCAATAATTTTCTAATGAATTTTACCGTTTTTTAATCTGTGAAACTACTAATTTCTGTAAGTGTGATGTTACCTATGCTTTGGAATTTCTGATCTCTGTAACTTTACTGTAAAAGGTACAGTACTTTGACATAAAAGAAAGTAATCTTCCAAAAACAATTTATTTAATTCTTTGTTTCAAATGTTTTTTTTTTTTTAAAGCTTATTTATTTTTGAGAGAGAGAGCATGCACAAGTGGAGTAGGTGCAGAAAGAGAGGGAGACAGAATATCGGAAGAGGGCTCCGTGCTGACAGCAGAGACGGCAATGCGGGGCTCAAACTCATAAACCATGAGATCATGACCTGAGCCAAAGTCAAACACCTAACCGACTGAACCGCCCAGGTGCCCCAAATTTATTTTAATTCTGAAACATATTTCATTAATGAGAATATAGTAGCACATATATTATGTGTACTAAAAATATGAATGTTGTGTACTAAACATACGGTTGTGTACTATAAATATGAATATCTTATCACTAGTTTTTCAAAAGATTAGCCATTGAATAACCTCAACCTATTTCATAATTAACTTTATTATTATAGTGTACTTTTATTTTCAACACGATGATATCCAAATTTAGAGAAAAATGTGGCCAATTTCAAATTTTATAACACAATAATTTAATTGTGAACTGTGTGGCTCTATCCAATGAAATTATATTTGAAAGGAAAAGCCAAAATTAAAGAAACATTTATCCAAAACCCATTAGGTATTGGACTCAGGTGATGCCCAAATACATAAAACAGAGTTTCTCACTACAAGTTTGTTAAAATATAATGGAGAGAAAAACATGTAAAAACAAATGATTAATGAAATATATATTAAGTATCAAATTAAATTATAATTGACATTCTTCAGGGACAAGATATCTTTATATCAAGATAATAACATTTTTTCATAAAGGAATTGGCATTTGTTCTTGTTAAAACAGAGAAATAATTTTTATAAGCCTTCCAAGTACAAAACAAGAGGGAGAGATGGCAGATTAAGAGTCAATAAAACAGAATGCCTACAATTTCTCAGCCAAAAAAGAAGTTGCCAAAGGATATACAGCATGGTGGGGCTTTTAAAACTAAGGTTATGATCAAGAATTTATTCTCAAAAGCTTTTAAAGCTGACGACAGAGATAGCAAAAACATGGCTCAAATCTTAAGCGTACAGCAGAAACAATTGTGCCTAATGTTACTGTGGGGACAACAAAGTAGCTATTCTAGAATATCTGGAACAAGATGATTAAAAAATACTGCAGTGTTTGTGAAAGAATGTCTAAATGGCTGTGAACACAAGAGAGAAGAGCCTATAAGCTGTGTGTCATTAATAATCAGTGAAGAATTCTTCCACAGCGTTTTTCTCCTAAGGCCCTTGAAAATACTTGTTAAGCTACATTACACATTCATATTTTATTAATATTCAAAGACTGAGAAATAGACCCAGATAATATATGCAGTTTATTAAAAATAAAGCTATTTAAAATTTTTGATAGAATATCTTGGAAGAGTTTAAATTTGAGAAAACCAGGAGTTGCATTCTAAATGAGGAAACTATACTGTAGTTTGAGTCTGCCCCATGAAAATTTTGCCAACAATAATAAATAAGCCAGTACAAAACATTAAACATAGACGTTTTTATTATCACAGAGACTCAAATGAGGATCTTAGTTCTACTATTTACTAGATATAGGACACTTGAAACATCAGTATAGCTCTTTAATTTTCAAGTTTCTTCACCTTTTTTTTGACAGCTGTGATCATGTACAACTTTATATATGTATATAGAAAATGATATATTATGTATATATTTAATATATATGGTTGTAATATGTGTATATATATATATATGTATATAAAGGATTAAGTGAGAATTATTAAGGGAAAATGTATTTAGAATGTATACCACCATCTAAATAGCACTGAATAAATTAGTGGATGTTATCACAATATATATAAATATTAGTGAGTGTAGCAATTATTTATACAAATGAAATAGTGGTTTTGCGGTTGTAATACCTTTTGCAACTATAGTGTTATTAATGGTTGTTGTAGAAATAAACCATAAGTTATTAGTTTTGCTGTGAGATTAGTGGAAATAACATGTGTGCTTTTTGGAACTATTAGTGGTGTGTTTGTTGAAATACTAATAACTAATTCAACCATAAGATCACTGGGAACAGGAATAATTTACACACTTTGTCCATTTTACCTTTAAACAAATGAATGTGCAGAGCCAAAGATATTTTGGTTGAAACAGATACCTCAGTGGCAAAACATAGACTGTCCGATTTCAAACATTTGATTTTATTAAATCCTGGGACAAGAGTTCACAGGTTTTATAATCTTAGGCCATTTACGTAGCATCTCTGGGTCTCTATTACATTTCAGGGCATGAACATGACAGGTGGGAGGAAGGGTGTAGAATCACCAACAAAACGTCTTAAAGATTTTTTTTTCTAAAGGGTAATAAAGGTTAATGTAATTTGCACCATAGTAGAGGTCATAGATTTGTTGTCGGCAGGTATGAGCATCCTGTTAATCATGTGTTCTATGGTTGGTAAGGTGTTGGCAAACTTAGTGTTTGGTGATTACATAAACAGCTGTCAATCTTAAATTTCAGATCTTTCTTGTAAGAATCAAGATATCCAGCTTCTCTTAAAAATTGGGATATCTGATCCAACTGATCCAATGTGTTTCAAAGGTAGCAATTGGTAGGAGCTGAGTAACTGTTTTTCCTGTTAAGCAGGACATGGTCCCTAGTTTATTACATAACCCTTATCTCTCTGTGGTTTCTATGAGATAATGATAAATTCTGTTGCTCTTTATGATTGCACTTCATATATTTGTGTCTTAATAGATCTTACAGAAAAGTAAAATATTTTGGTATCCAATCTCTTCCAAAAGTTTGAAGTCAACATATATAATATGAGGGCTATCGTGTTTTATAAAAGGGGATATATTTCCTTGGGGAGAGTAGAATGCTCAGACATGCTTAGTTTTTGTATAAAAAAAAAAAGTGTCTGTGTTAAAATAACAAACTCTAGACATAATTATTAACTAATCGTCATATCTTCATCCAACATTTTAGTTACCTAACTTCTCTAGTCATTTGAGTTACAAATTCTGTTTTCAGAAAATATAAATAT
The DNA here is from genome assembly GCF_018350195.1 of Panthera tigris. Taxonomy (NCBI): domain Eukaryota; kingdom Metazoa; phylum Chordata; class Mammalia; order Carnivora; family Felidae; genus Panthera; species Panthera tigris. The sequence continues at coordinate 32,821,924 of NC_056660.1, read as the reverse complement.
TAGCTGAAAACTCACTAATTTATGGATGAAAGGATGAAACAATAAATTTACTTACTATGCCAAGAGGTGTAGAAAAAGAAATGTTTGTACTTTCAGTAATCATAAGAAATGTTAAATATCATTCCCACAGTTCATAATACTTCAGCACCTCTAAATACTTTGAGATTTTAATTCACAATCATTCTTTTTATGTTGAATGGAAAATATCTTTATATTATACAACATAAAACATTCTACATCAGTATATGACTTTTGTTAGTAGCCTTGACTGATCAGGTATCTTTTACATATGCAAACTTTTACATATCCAAATATCTTTTACATATCCATCCTTCCACCTCAAAAATTATCTCTGTTTTAAATCAAAGCAATTATGGCTTTGGAAACCAAATGGGTTTCATTATTCTTGGCTACACTTTGGGAAAAATTTTTTTCAGGCATTTCTTATACTGTGATTCTTCTCTGGAAATCTAGATTAAATTACATTTATTTTTACACAAATTGCATAGTAGGCTATTCTAAATATAAAGTGCTATATCTTTCCAATTTCTATCCTTCAGATCAGTAAGTGATATACATGATTAAAACATATTTTTTTGATTTCTTTACATATTGTAAATTACTCCTTTAGCAACAAAGATATTTTAGGCAATAATGTATAAAATGATCACACTGCAATAGGTAATAATTCATAACCTCTTTGTATAAAAGAAAATATTATTCACTAAATAAGCAAACAACAAGGTACAACATAGTATGTTGATATGTAGAAGGCAAGAACCATAACCAAAGACTACTCAGCATTCATTAAAATTGTTTAAAGGTGTATAATATTGTAAAAAGATGGTATTCCATACAATGTATTGTATTCCATACAACAGAATGTTATTCATCCATAAAAAAGGATGAAATCTTGCCATTTGCAACATCTAAGAGAATAAGCAAAATAAGTCAGTCATAGAAAGACAAATAGCGAATTATTTCATTCATATGTGCATTTGACGAAACACTTGAACAGGGGAAGAAAAGAGACAAGCAAAACAAAAACAAAACAAACAAACAAAAAAACCCAAACCAAAAACCAAAACCCAAAAAACAGACACTTAACTATAGAGAATAAACTTCTGATTTCTAGGGGGAAGAGAGAGAGGTTAATGGATGAGATAGGTAAAGAGGATTAAGAGTATGCATATCTTGCTGAGCTAATATATAGAATTGCTGAATCACTATATTATACTCCTGAAACTAATTTAACACTGTATATTAACTATACTGGAATTAAAAAAACAAAAATGATAAAAATTATGTGCTCTGCCTCAGTACTTGTGACCCAATGTAGAAGTGAAGGTAACTGAGTATTCACCTTATGTGTTTTTATGTGATTTAATACCTATAATATAGATTATACAACAATGAAACAATGAAATACTAAACACTGAACAAAATATAATATATGGGTATAATAAAATATGAGTATAACACTGAGCATAATATGTTGTATCATCATGCTATCAAGAAAATAAATTAACATCACTGGTGTTTTTTTGTTTTTGTTTTTTCAGAGAGAGAGACGGAGGAGAGAGTGATGGGGGGGGGAGAGAGAGAGAGAGAGCGAGAGAGAGAGAGCGAGAGAGAATCTTAAGCTTACTCCATGCTCAGAGTGGAGTCCAACATAGACCTCAAACGCACAGACCTCAATCCCACGACACTGGGATCATGACCTCAGCCAAAATGAAGAATCAGATGCTCAACTAACGGGGTCACCCAGGGACCCCTTTATTATTTAAAACAATTAATACATTCTTAAGCATTTAATAAAATAATTGGCTGTATGGAGACTCAAAAGCTCTAATTCATATAAATCAAAGCATAATTATTGAATAAATTTATTTACTTCTTAATGTTCGTAAGGATGTTTTCTAGACATAGCAACAATCTCAATTAAAATGTTTTAACACATATAATTATGATAAAATAGTGCTTACCCTATAATAGTTCCATTTTTGAAATGATAGGTTTTATCACTTAGGATTGGGACATCTGCATAAACAATTCCTAAAGTAATCTTTTCAGGATTCCCATCAAGATAAAAAAAAATGGAAACTCATTACAATCGTTATAGAATCATTTGATAAAATCCTTAACATAATCAACACTACTGGTTTTCACTTGTAGATGATATCTTGTTAAAGTCTCATATGAATTTGTGATCAAGTTCTATTTTTCTAAAAAGGTAAATGGACCTCAATAAAATATATTTACTTAAACTTGACGGTCATGGGTTTCTCATTTTATTAATATACAAGTTAATCAGTTTGAGTGTTTTTTTCTTTCAACTGTCATTTCCTACCCATTTACTAATGAAAAAAGTTATATATTGAAGAGTCTGTTACTCATATGTCCAGTTCTGTAAGTCTTTAGATATTGATACTCTGACAATTTTTATCTTCCTAATACCTTCAAGAACAGGAAATAAAGCAAAGTACAAAATATAATTCAGTAACTAACTGTACATAGCATGTATAAATGTAATGTATATTATATGTGTATATTACAAAAAAGAGATTATATTCATCTTTATGCCAAAAATTCTAATATATAATAATTTTATCAAGCATTTAATTCTATAATTTAAAAAGTTGAGTGGGCAGTATGCAGTCCAATGGTATTATGGGGGTTTCACTAAATATTCAGGGAATCTAACTCCTTTAATTAATGCCTCTGTCCCTAGCATGTCACAATGACACACATATTTCATCATGGTGACTCAGTTCAACCATCAGCCTTCATATCTACATTACTTTCAGTAAGAAGGAAGAGTCAAAAAAAAAAAAGTGATGACTTTTCTCTTCAAAGAGTTATCTGAAGTGAATAAAAGAATGGGGAAAAATTAACTGTCTCTGCTATGTGTACTCTCATTAATGTGTACGCTTTTAAGTTATTTATTGAATACACATTTTCTAACCTCTAAACACAATTGACTATTTATATTTGATCATTTTCCAAGAAAAATTTTAATATAAAAATTAGAGTTAAAATGTTTACTTCTATATCATGTGGGTAATCTTATTTATTTATTTATTTATTTATTTATTTATTTATTTATTCATTTATTTAGAAAGATGGTGAGTTAGCGGGAGGGGCAGAGAGAGAAGGGAGAGAGAATCCCAAGCAGGATCGGTGCTGTCAGTGTGGAGCCCAACAACGTGGGGCTCAAATCCGTGAACCACGAGATCTCGGCCCTAGCAGAAATCAAGATCTGGTTGCTTAATCAACTGAGCCACTAGGTGCCCCCATATATAATTTTTAATCTATAAAGCTGTCACCAAACTGCTTTGATAGGATTAATTCAATACTCATCAATATATTTTTAAAGTTGAGGGCTGAGCTACCAGGTGTTGAATGGTTGATTAAAACAAGTCAAAATGAAAAAGTGTCACCGTTTAAATCACGTATTGCAATAGTATAATAAGCAAGAAGAAAAAGTGCCAGCTCCACCAATGTTCAAGAAAGGTGCCAAGTAAAAATCAGATTTATCACTGCAGATGGGTGGGGTGGGATGGGATGGGATGGGGAGGTTGTCTCACTGTCAAGGGAACCCAAGACAAAAGCTTCTGCCATTTTGTGTACCTGGGGGCATGGGGAGGGAGGAAAGGGTAGGAATGGAAACATAGTGAGTCAAAGGGAGTAAAGTGTCTTCAAATTTTCCCCGGTATGAAAATCCTGGCAGAGTCACCTGAGAGAGAACTCCAAACGAGAGTTTCAGATAAAGAAACTCCAGACAGAGGTTTCTGAGCTAGGAATGTACATACGTATGCATATGGCCAGTTGGAAGAATCAGCGTCCTTGAATATAACCATGCTTAAAGACTACAGTGCATTGGCTGTGCACCAAATCTGGCATGGAGAGGGTAATTTTTTTAGTGCTCAAACCTTATGTTCTTTAATATGTATATATTTCTGTTTTAGTCTGCTCAGACTGCCATGAGAAAGTACCACAGATTGGGTGTCTTAAACAGCAGAAATTAATTTCTCATATTTCTGGATTCTGAGCCGTTCAACATTAGGCAATTTACTAAAGTTATGAACATGGTAGAATCCTGATAAGAACATCTCCAGTGATTATATCGAAGGTATTTTGTGCTAGTGTTCATATCCTATTATAATGAATCGTGCTTCTTTCTATGAATCGTGCTTCTTTCTATTATATTCCATTATTTCTTTTCATTTTTAATGTTTATTTATTTTGAGAAAGAGAGCACAAGAGGGGGAGGAGCAGAGAAAAGAAGAGACAGAATCTCAAGCAGGCTCCATGCCATCAGCGCAGAGCCTGATGTGGGGCTCAAACTCACAAACTGTGAGATCATGACTTGAGCTGAGATCAAGAGTCATATGATTAACCGACTGAGCCACCGAGGCACCCCATGTTATACTCGTTTATCGTGACACTACAGGGTATATTTTAGTTTTAAGGTGAAATTTGTAGTTTTAACTATTGCTTCTTAGTTACACCTAACAGAAGATTAAAACCAATAGAATTCTTAATCTCCAGAAAATCTAGACCAACATAAATGTTTAAGGAGCATGATGCACATATTTGGGTTGCTCTGATTTTAATCCTCTATAAATATGTGACTTGGCCAAATTATGAAATGTACATAAGCCTTCATTTTCATATGATTAAAGAGGAAAAAATATGGTTTAAAATAGAAATCTAGCACAATTACCGCTGCATGGTATGAGTTCTAGAAAATGACCTCCTATTTATCATTCAGATCTATGATTCATTATAGCTGGAATTTAATTATTTCATATTGTATACTTTGTATGCAATGTTAGTTCCCACCTAAGATTTTTATATAAAATTTCTTCTATACTCAGGAATGTATATGTCTAGATTTACTTTTTATACTGATATTGTTAAATATTACATTTCAATTTTAATACGGCTCCCATAGATAATTTATGAATGTGTAGAGTATTATACCAAAAATCTACTTTATTTCATTTATTTTGCATGTTTTTGGTGTTTTACTAGATATGCTATTTAATCAAAGCCAATGTACTAATTTATTATTATGCAAGTATTGATACATACAGCTATACTGAAAGCAAAAGCTAAATTGAGATTATGCAGTTTCTCAAGCTAAAATTCATTTTCAATTATTTTTAATTCCAAAGATAAATAATTGTAATTTATTTTAGTTTTCTAATATCCACCACTTAAAATTATTCACACAAATCTGCTTATCTATTTTTCAATTACTGAAACAGCAACAAAATTAAGCTGATTAATAAATAAAAACTAGCCAAATTGCCAGATGAAGCAAAGGATTTGAAGTCATGAGAATTCAGCCTTCCATTTGCCTAAGAAAAACTGACATCTAGGTTTTTATACTCTCCAGAACGAAAATACTTGAAATTAAAAAACAAAAAAAACAAAAAAAACAAAAAAAACCATGAAATCAAAGAAGTTGCAGCAGTGCTAACATTTTTACTCAGAAATGCATCACACCTATTGCCGAATTCAAGGATAATAAATTGAAACAATATGAACAAAAAACAAGAACCAATACTCCGAATCATTTTCTATGTATTCTTTACTTAATATCTTAATGCAACACTCTATATTAAAATATCATATACATTTCCTAATGGGAATCTTCTCATTTGTCAGATTGTCTCTAATCTCCTTTCAAGTTGTTTAGCCAAAACAAGGTTACCTCAAATTCACAGTACTGAGTAACTTCATTTTCATGCTCCTTGAAGATAGCGCTTGAAATGCTTGGGACACAGTCATCATTTAAAGGATTCTTAAAGTTCTTGGATAGGAAAATCCAAAAATTCACACCAATGATTTTATTATTTTTTTTTATGGCTTGCAGAGATTTCAGCACCATAGAAGCAAATGGAATTTTATATTATTAAATCATCAATGTAACACCACCCTGCAAATAGGGGGCAAGCTGATTATATAAAGTTACTCATGTTTTCTGGCTGCACTGAGACTCATTCCCCAGTCTATTCTTGGCCAGAGGATTCTTTTCAGAGCTAGAAGGAGATTCCTCTAAAGAATTGGTAAATTACAGTCTTTTGGTGTTATTCAAGGTCCTTCTTCCATTATCCAAAAATGTAAAGTTTTGTCTTTTGGTGTTTTGTTATAATTTGCATGTAACTCCCTTTTTATGGAGTACATATTGGTGAATACAGTATGATCTATTAGATGGGATTTGTTGTTGCCTCAAACTAGGATTCATGTACCATTCAAGTTCTTTTATATTATTCCAGAAGCTGTGTGTAGCCAAAGGATAAATATTGTTCATGTTCCTGAAGTGTTCATTTCTTCAACAGAAGTAATATTTTGCATTAAAGTCCAAGCATATGATTCAATAGAAACAATACAATAAGGAAATTTAATAAGGTAAAAGATGAGAATTTACAGATGGATTGGCCCTAACCCACACACTTAGTACCACCTTGTCATTAACTAATACTAATTTCTTGGTTAAAATTAATTTTCCACCTTTGACAGTGTCATCCAGGAGAACTTCAGTGTAATATCATCAAGGACTATTAGGATTTGACAAAATAGAACCTGTTTAAAACAGTTTAAGGGGAAATAACAAAGACAAGAGCATTTGGTAAATCTGACCTATTATGTACTTTGCTTAGCCAAAATATGATTTTCAGTACATTTTAAAAAGCACACGTTTGTTACATCCCCAATTTTAAACCTTAGAAAAACAAAAACAAGTGGATTTATAGATTCTCTTGAAAATATGTATATTCAGATAAGATTCTTTGAAAATAAAGAAGATGTGATTTATATATACAATGGAATATTACTTGATGATGAGAAAGAATGAAATCCTGCCATTTGAAGCAACGTGAATGGAACTGGAGGGTATTACGCTAAGTGAAATAAGTCAGTCAGAGAAAGATACCGTATGTTTATACTCATAAGTGGATACTGAGAAACTTAACAGAAGACCATGGGGGGAAGGGAAGGGGGAAAAAAGTTACAAACAGAGAGGGAGGGAGGCAAATCATAAGAGACTCTTAAATACAGCGAACAAACTGAGGGTGGATGGGGCGGTGGTGAGAGAGAGGGAAAAGTGATGGGCACTGAGGAGGGCACTTGCTGGGGTGAGTACTGGGTGTTGTATGGAAACCAATTTGACAATAAATTATATCAAAAACAAATGAACAAAAAGACAACAACCAGAGTGAACTCCCTATTGGCGAAGCATGCGCTCTATTCACCACATGCTCCAGCCTTCACTATGGTCTATCTATATTTATTCATTTAGAGTACTTCATCCACTCATTTGGAGTACTAGCATGTAATTTTGTGACATTAGCTTACCGACTGAAGAATCTTGTCAGAGAAACGTCACAACACAGAATGAGACTGGACTGGTTTCTTTAGAAGGAGCCATATCACAGCCACTCACAAAACCATACATACACCATACATATAACAATACCACCACCACAACACATACCATATAAATGCAAACACAGTTACCATAAATTGTTTACTAATTGCTATTTGGCTATAGTAAAATTAGTAGACTTATCAGGGGACATCCCCCACAGATTGCATATGTTGGAAGGAATCCCCACTTCCAAAAAAGTCCAAGCCTCCTGTGAGCAACTACTTAATCCACATATGAAAGAAGGACAAACAAAATTTAATGACTTTCTTAGGTCGTTGAAAAAATGACACATGATTAAAACAAGACCATTTGTCCAAAAAGACTGGATCTGGATTGGGGAAAAAAAAAAAAAAAAGCACATGATGACATCATTGTGCTTTATACACGGTTACAATGTTCTGACAGCAGAAAAATGTGAGATAAATTTCAGTAGGATAAACTTTTAGTTTATGCCTGAGAAGATGAGATTTGATCAGTGAGGCTGTAAGAATGACATTTATTAGCAAAAGGAAAACCACTTTTCTCATGTTCCATAAAACAGTTTTAGTAGTTTCAAAACCTTGCTGTAGGCAAATGAAATTTGAAACAACCCTGTGCCAATATAACTTTTGTTCCTTTGCAGAGAGCCACAACTGTTCCTTGATTTTGTTAACTAAAGCCAGAATTAGAGAAACGAGCAAATGATTTAAAAAGCATCGTTTCAGTGCATGCTGTCTTTCTTTCACCTTTTCTCTGCACACTTCATTGTTTATTAGGTTTCTGCTGGTAGGAAGAGATCATTGAATGCTAATATGTTACTGTTTGCCTATTAAAGTTACTGTTTTATGTCCCAAGCAACCTAGTAGTTCATTAGAGTATTCAGGAAATTTATTTTACAGTTGGGACCCTTAGGTATAAACATAAAAGTGTATATGAATAGACAGGTCAGAACTATGATTCCTTTTTTTTTTTTTTCTTTTCTTTTTCTTTTTTTTTTTAACTTGTCATATTGTATCTGCTCTTGGTTCTTTTTCATTTTAAAGTTTACTTGTTTTTCCCCAAACAGAACGTAACGTCAATAATACAGTTTCCTTGTTTGGTGAGATATTTCTAAAATAGGAAGTAGGAATATTGATGGTTCTCTCAGAAATAGTGTGATTGAGTAATGAGTGATACTGGACATATAACAGGTCTAAATTTAATTATTTTTGGATTCAGTATTCAAACCTTTGTTACTGATAATTCATTTGATCTGAACTTGTTATTAAATATTTTTTTTAATAGTGTGTCTTTGCAAGGAGAAGTTCTGAATACAGCTATGTAAACCATTTCAGGAAAAAAAAATGTAAAATATACAATACAAAACCAGATAGAAAAATTATCCTTTTTTTGCTTCCAATCTGACTCTGGTTGTCATACAAAATAGGTTCAGATAATCAGAGATCCAACATATCCTCTTTCAGAAAATCTTAAACTCCAATATTGGTCCTACCTAATAACTATAAAAGAAGAGTACATTCCCCAAGTTTATCTCATCACTATATACCGGTTTTTCATAATGGAAAAAAAAATGTGCTGACACCACAAAAAATATATATCTAAAGGAAAATAAAGTAATAAACTCTTGGATTAATTTAAATTTAGGATATTTCTTCACTGGCCTATACTGTTACACTTGGTATATTTAAGAAAAAATAACAGGCGATGATTTAAGGTTACAGTTAAATTTATAAACGGTGTAAATATTTAATATTAAAATCTTTAATAGGAAAGGAAACATGTAAATTATTTACAAATTTGAGAATACAAAGTCATGCACATATATGTTTCTGTGGTACTCTTTCCATTATTATTTAAAAGTGGATATATATGCTTATTAGAAAGAGATATTAATAATCCAGTGAATGTAAAGTTACATATAAAAAAGTATCACACTGGGGCGCCTGGGTGGCTCAGTCGGTTGGGCGTCTGACTTCGGCTCAGGTCACGATCTCACGGTCAGTGAGTTCGAGCCCCGCGTCAGGCTCTGGGCTGATGGCTCAGAGCCTGGAGCCTGCTTCCGATTCTGTGTCTCCCTCTCTCTCTGCCCCTCCCCCGTTCATGCTCTGTCTCTCTCTGTCTCAAAAATAAACGTTAAAAAAAAAAATTAAAAAAAAAATAAAATAAAAAAGTATCACACTGTTGAGTAATGTTTCTGACAACCATGATCTGAGACTCTGTTGTAGATGGATTTTTTTTAAAGCAGAATATATACTAACAGAGATGAAAATGTTTGTCTTGAAACCCAGTAAGTTGCAAACATTTATTCCAAATAACTATTTTTATCAGGAATTTCTTGAAATTTATTTTAAGTATACGTTATACTATGTATATATTTCTTAAGCTATTTTTTCACTTATTAAGTAAGTTCCAATGAATGTCTGAACTTTTTCTCTAAGGACTAGTTTAATTCTAATCATATTGTATACTCTTTCCATCCATCAGACATTGGAAACTCTTAAGAAAAGGCTTAAGGATCATTTATCTTCTCTGTTTATTTTATATTTTCAAAATATCTTATGGTTAGATATGACATTTAAAAAAAAATCAAAGGAAAAACTGAAAAGAGTGCCAGAGTTTGGTGATTAGGCATGTTTTATTCCTTCTGGGGGTAATTTAGTATATTATTGGTCTTCATTCATTTGCAAATGAAAAAAATATTCCTTTTGTCCCTCCACCACAACTATGACAGGGCAGCTAAGCAGTGGCTAATTACTGGCACTATCAATAGATGTAAGTGCTTATCACCATTAATTTATTTTACTGAAAAGAATGTCATTGCCTCCAGAGTGTAGATCATTTAACATTCCATTTAAATAGCTTATTGAACAAAGTCACTTTAAAAGAGTCCATTCTCTTTAAGCAGCCACAAGTTTTTTCCTTTTTTTTTAATTGAGATATAACTTGCACACCATAATATTGGCCCTTTTAAAGTGTACAATTCAGTGTTTTGGGGGGGATTTTTGCAAAGTTTTGCAATGATCACCACTAGCTATTTGCAGAATGTTTTCATCATTCCATACTTACCAGCAGTTACACCTGGTTCTTTTCCTCCATACCTTCCCCCAATCTACTTCTTATTGGTATAAAGTTGCCTATTCTGGACATTTAATATGAATAAAATCATGCAATATTTGGCCTTGTATTTCTGATTTCTTTCATTTGGCTTACCATTTACAAGGTTCATGAATTTTGTAGCATGAAATTCCCATTTTAAAACTTACTACAGTTAGCATAACACTCTCCAGTTCCATCCACGTCTGAAGGGAGTTCTCTGTGCCTCTTGGATTTCAATGCCTTTTTCCTTCCCCAGATCAGGGAAGTTCTCAGCTATGATTTGTTCAAGTACACCTTTAGCCCCTTGCTCTCTCTCTTCTTCTGGAATTCCTATGATACGGTTATTGTTCTGTTTGATTGCATCACTTAGTTCTCTAATTCTCCCCTCATACTCCTGGATTTTTTTATCTTTTTCTCAGCTTCCTCTTTTTCCATAATTTTATCTTCTAATTCACCTATTCTCTCCTCTGCCTCTTCATTCTGTGCTATGGCCACCTCTATTTTATTTTCCACCTATAAGTCATACAGAGAAAGACAGACACTGTATGTTTTCACTCTTACGTGGATCCTGAGAAACTTAACAGAAGACCATGGGGGAGGCGAAGGGAAGGGGAAAAAAAAGTTAGAGAGGGAGGGAGCCAAACCATAAGAGACTCTTAAAAACTGAGAATAAACTGAGGGTTGATGGGGGGTGGATGGGAGGAGAGGGGGGGTGATGGGCACTGAGGAGGGAACCTGTTGGGATGAGCACTGGGTGCTGTATGGAAATCAATCTGCCAACAAAAAAAAAAAAGACAAAAAAAACTTACTACAAAGTTACATTAATCAAGAATGTGCTGTCCAAGGTTGAAGATAGGTACAAATGACGAGTACCTATGTGAAGAGATGCTCAGTATCATTACTCATTAGGAAAATTCAAGTCAAAGCTGTAAGATAGCACTTGACATTTATCAGGTTGGTTACAGTAAAAAAGAAAATAAGAAGTATTAACACATATGTGGAAAACTGGAATGCTCACACACTAATGGTGGAAACGTATAATCTTTCATCTACAAAACAGTTTTGTAGTTCCACAAAAAGTTAAACATAGAGTTATCATAAACCAGCAATTCTACTCCTAGTTACACACTCAAAAGATAGGAAAACATTTGTTCACACAAAAATATGTACCCAAACGTCCATGGAATATTTATGTTATTTATAGCAACATGTGGCATAAAACATGGAATGTTATTCAGCCATATGAAAGAAGGGTTTCCATTTGCTTTTTATCAAGGAGTTGGCCTAAGATCACCCTTTTTAAAAAATTTTCTTTAGTGTTTATTTTTGAGTTGGGGGGAGGGGGGGGAGAGGGGCAGAGAGAGAGAGGCAGACACAGAATCCCAAGCAGACTCCAGGCTCTGAGCTGTTGGCACTCTTTGAATCTGTTCAATTTGGAATTCACTGAGCTACTTGGAAGTGTAAATTAATACATCTTGTTAAACTTGGGAATATTTGGCCATTGTTTCTTCAAATATTCTTTCTATTCATTTTTATTTCCTCCCCTTGGGATCCCAATTTGTTTAGATTGGTATGCTACTTCATGTCCCACAGGTCTCAAGGTTCTTTTAACTTTTATTCACTTTATTTTTTCCCTATTCCTCAGATTGGATAGTCGCAAATGACCTTTATTCTGGTTTTTATTTCCTGTCAGGTCATATTTGTTGTTGAGCTCCTAACACATTTTTCATTTCATTTACTGTTCTTTTTTCTTTTTTTAATGTTTATTTATTTATTTGAGAAAGAGAGGGAGGGGGGGAGAGAGAGAGAGAGAGCGAGCGAGCAGCGGAGGGACAGAGAGAGAGGGAAACAGAATCTGAAGCAGGCTCCAGGCTCTGAGCTGTCAGCACGGAGCCTCACACAGGTCTTAAACTCATGAACCGTGAGATCATGACCTGAGCCAAAGCTCGACCAACTGAGTCACCCAGGCACCCCTCATTTACTATACTTTTTAACTACATAATTTCAGTTGGGTTTCTTTCTATAATGTCAATCTCTTTACTGATATTCCATACTTAGTGAGATCTTTTTGTACTTCATTTATTTCTCTAGATGATTTACTTTGCTTCTTTGATCATATTTAAGATTTAAAGTCTTTGTATAGTAAGTCCACTGTCTGGGCTTCCTTGGGGATTTGTATTGACTTTTTTTTTTGGTCTCTCTCTATATGCCATATATGCTTGTTCCTTCGCAGGTTTTTTATTCTTTTTCCTTTAAAACTGGACAGTTTAAATAATATAATTTGGCCCCTCTGGAAACCAGATTATATACTCTGGAGAAGCTTTTTTTGTTGTTGCTCTTTTTTATCTTTAGTTACTTTATGAACTAATTTCCTAAAGGCTGTGCTCTATATGTCATGTTTGATCACTAAAGTCTCTTCTCAGTTACTTTAGCAGTCAGCTAGCAATGGGAAGGGATTTCATTAAATGCCTAGTACCTCGAAGAGAACTGAAGGGCTCAATGTGTTTGTTGAGGGAATCTTCAACATTCAGCCAGGCAATTTACAAGTTTGTCTTAGATTCACTGTCTGGTTGCAGAGAGACTCAAAGTCATCCAGAGATACAGTTTAGGGACTTTTCACGTCTTACTAAGCATGAGCACAGCCCTGCTTATAAACACAGTACTATGAATGTGCATTGGCTTCTTAGATTCCCAGGAGTATTCCAGAGTTTTGACAGATCCTTGTGAATAAATACCTCATTATCTGGCATTTCCTTTTAAGCTTTTTGATTAATCTACTGTTGCTCACATTGTTATTTGCCATCTCAGGCATTTAGTTGGTTTGAATCAATTGCCTTGCCTTTAATTATTCCCAATAAATAAATGCCTTTGGGCAACAGGCAAGATCTAAGTTAGTCAAATAAAAACGAACACAAGTGAGATCTTTCAAGAAATCAGTCAATGGTTTTATTAATAACAATTCTATGGGATGGGGGTTGGAAGGAGCTTTAACCCATTCTTCCCCATTAGTGGCAAAAAGGTTGTTGGTTTTCACCATGATTACTGTTAGTTTTTGGTTATTTAGCTGGGGATGAGGGGATAGAGTAGGACAAGGTGAAAATGCTAGAAACCTTTCTGTTCTTACCGAGATTCAGTTGTTTTTTCTTAATAAATGCTCCCCAGATTTCAGGAAGACTTTAATTTCCAGAATTCTGAAAATATTGATTCCACTCTGTTTGCCATTGTTCTTGCTGCTTTTATAAAATAGAGGACATTTGGAGTGCTTCATTCTACCATTCTCACTGATGTCATCCCACAGTTTTATTATTACAGGGGAAGGAAATATTTACAATATTCTCTTGTGTCGCTTAAATGGTATTCTTTAGCTGATGATTACTAGATAATTTTAGTAGACATTTTAATAATCTGCAGATGATGGACAAACCCCTGTCTGCCAGTTCCCCACTCCTCCATGATTCTCACCATACATATACACACACACACAAACACACACACACACACACACATACATACACACACACACCTCCTATTTCTACTCACAGAAATTTATTTCATCTTGTAACACTACAGTCAAATGTTGTGCTTCCTCTAAATGTGCTTGCTCCATTAGAGAGTATGTATGCTATATAGCTTTTCACATATTCTGGCATCTTTAAAATTTGAGCATAGGCTAAATATACACACATGCATCTCCCTATGAATAGTCATTTACGAAGTCAGTCAAATCTCAACTTCTATTATAAACATAATAGGGTGCCCAGGTGGCTCAACTGTTTAATGTCTGACTCTTGATTTCGACTCAGGTCATGATCTCACGGTCATGGGATTGAGGTCCATGTCAGGCTCTGCCCTGAGTGTGCTCTCTCCTTCTCTCAAAATAAAATAAAATAAACATTATAAGCATAATAAATTTCTAGATGACATTTAATTCATAAAAATAGAATCCTTCAGATGAAGCATTATTTGGTGGTTAAGTTTCACATCATTTTAAGGTAAAATTAATTTCAAAGTAATTTAATCTAATTTCTTTATAGGAATTAGTACAGTGGTATCTTAACATGTGAGTGATATAAAAATTTCAAATTTTATTTGAATATTTATTTGAATGTTATTCATTTTATGCAATTTTTTCAATATTAAATTAAAGATTAAGTTCCCTGATGATCTTAATATCTTACCTATGATTTTGAAGGAATATATTTACTTTGATTTAGAAAATTTTATTTGTCTTTTAATGTTAATTTAAAATATTATTTTATATTTATTTTATTTTATTTTGCCCTTCACAAGTGTCTTAATAAATTATGTTAGAAAAAGAAAACACTCTTCCAAAATCTATGAAAGCAATGATTGTCTTTCTTATGCTAGAATTAGTAAGATGAAAAATAAGTATGTGCAAAAAGTAAATAAAGTACAGTATCCAGAAATTTGGCCTGAAGAGAATTTCTTAAAACAGAGTTTATATTTTAGAACAGTGATCTGCTGATGACAACTTTCCTGTCCAATCTTATACAATCATTTCTTGCCTTCATAGAGAAACCTGGAAACCTGTGAATTTGCCCCAAGCAGCACATCTCCAATCTGACTCCCAACACTCAGACTTACGATGGAGTAAAAAAGAAATGCTTTGTATTTTTAAGTCACACTAATTCAGTGCAAGTAATGTGACTCTGAATGAACTTGGCCTACATCTTGTAAATGGAAAAGTAAACTTTAATTACTGTCTATTGAGTCTAACTTCAGTAAAGGGAATAGGTAGGAATTTTTTTACATCTTTCCCATTCATCCCCTTCTTCTCTTGAATGCATTTCCAAAGCCTATCTTCCCACATATTTTGTTAAAGTTATTTAAAATATGTGCTATACAATTTTTCAATTTAATAAACATCATTCATTAGAAGAAATAGAGTTTCATCATTATTGCCAAAAGTCACTTCTATATGTAGGAAGGAGCATGGCTTCCTCATTCCTCAGTCGTAAACTTACCCCAAGACTGTGTTTACCATCCCCTTGATTTCATCCCTCATATTACTACTTATATTTATGTCTCTAAAAATATATGTATTATTTAGCTTTGCATGTTTTTGAAATTAAATCATATTGAACTTATTCTACATTATGTGATTGAGACCTATCTAAACTGTCGAATGCAGTGTTTTTCATTTATTTCCAGGGCTTTATTTTTAATTGTATGAATAAAATGGGATGCATTTATATAATCTTCTAACATTTGCACTCTTTCTTGTGTTTTGCTACTGGAAACAGTATTTATAAAACCATCCTTACACAGGCTTTCTAGTGAACATATACAAACTTATTTAGGACACACATCAGATAAGAAATTTGGGGGTATGTGCATTTTTAACTTTACTAGGTAGGCCCCATTGTTTTTCCATAATTAAGAAGAATTATATGTCTTTCTACACATAAAAAATTAAGCATACCCTCATATCCTTAGCACTCTCTCTGCCACTGGAATAGGTTGATATTTATTACAAGGTTTTTTCTGAGTTATTATGTCTTTTTCCTATGATTTCAGTTATTTTTTATTTTTTATTTTTATTTATTTATTTTTTATTTTTTTTAACGTTTATTTATTTTTGAGACAGAGAGAGACAGAGCATGAACGGGGGAGGGTCAAAGAGAGGGAGACACAGAATCTGAAACAGGCTCCAGGCTCTGAGCTGTCAGCACAGAGCCCCACGCGGGGCTCGAACTCAAGGACCACGAAATCATGACCTGAGCCAAAGTTGGCCGCTTAACTGACTGAGCCACCCAGGCGCCCCTCAGTTATTTTTAATATAACAGCAAATCTTTAAAAATTTATCAATTTAGGTCAAACATCTCCTGCAATATCTAGTGAATATATTTTTTCTTCTTTTCTTTCTTTCTTTTTTAAATATGAAATTTATTGTCAAATTGGTTTCCATTATATTTCTTTTCTTGTATAAATATTCTACCTAAAATTGTTTTTCTATATTTATCCACATATGTCAGATATTCTAAAACATATATGTGTGAGAGTATTTTTAATCAAATCTCATGTTTGAATGACAGTTCTATTAAAATTCTATCTCCCCTACGTTTATAAAATTTGCATTCATTTAGTTAATATTGTCACAGAAAACTCTCATGACATTATGTTTTCTATTTATTTTAATGGAAATGCCCTTTTCTCCTGTGAGCTTTTATAATTTTCATTTTGTCACTGACATTTGATAATTTTACTATGGGTGTCTAGACATGAAATGCTCCTTATCTCCTTTTTTTAACTTTGCAGTCTCACCTGTTTATTTTTTATTCCAGAACACTTAATAATATCATGTAATCAAAGAGTTTTTGGTTCCAGTATTTAAAATTTTCTTTCATTCTATAATCCTAAAATCCAAATGTTAACACTTCTGCATTGTTTTTTACTTCTCTTCATTTTTCTTAAATACAATTTTTAACTTATCCTCTCTTGGTACTTCTGGGAGAATTTTTCAATCTGAAAATGTATTATTTTCAAATTTGTTTCCCAAAGGTTAAACATTCCCTAATTACTCCCATCTATGGTATTTTTCATTTCAGTTCTTCTTTTTCCCATTTGTATTCTGGATTTTTTTTCCTGCTCATATATCCTAGTACATGTGTCTTTTTTACTGTGTTTAATGTATAAGTTTTATAATGATGATGACGATATTACTGTTCTTCAAAAGTGCCAAAATATTTGCCTGTTATTGCATCTATGGTTGATCCAGCTTGTTGATTTCTTTTGAAACAAAGGTATTCCTCAGAGAGCTTATTGATTTGTTTGTAAGCTCCTATTTCTTGCAGTAAGAATTAGATAGGGACCAAAGGATACACTGTCATCTGCATTAACCCTATGGCCACAAAAAAGAACTAGGTGTGGGGCGCCTGGGTGGCTCAGTCGGTTAAGCTTCCGACTTCGGCTCAGGTCATGATTTCGCGGTTCGTGAGTTCGAGCCCCGCGTTGGGCTCTGTGCTGACAGCTCAGAGCCTTGAGCCTGCTTTGGATTCTGTGCCTCCGTCTCTCTCTGACCCTCCCCCGTTCATGCTCTGTCTCTCTCTGTCTCAAAAATAAATAAACTTTAAAAAAAAAAAAAAAGAACTAGGTGAAAATAACTCCTGGAATAGAGAGTCCCAGGCATGGCGGGGAAGGGGGGGAGGAATGGGGAACAGTATTTATCCTTCCTCATCTCACACAATAACTCGTTTGGATGAGGATTTACTCTCATTCTTCCAGAGACAAACAACATCAGGAAGAGGTACTTGTTATCAGTGTTTTCAAACTGTTGATGAATACTGGAAGTATATGAGAAGGTATCTCGTTCAGATATTCTGATCTAATTGGCCTGGTATGTAGCTCTGTATGGAATTAAAAAAAAAAAAATCCAATGTACAATCAAAGTGCAAGAACCACTGTCATAAATTGCTTCCTCAGCCTTGTGTGTAGGGAAGATTAGAGGTGGAAAACGGACTTTGCAAAGCTGGTCAACCCACAGTTTTTTGTTTTTGTTTTAGCCTCTCACTTTAAAAATTTTTTTTAATTTTTTTTTTAACGTTTATTTATTTTTGAGACAGAGAGAGACAGAGCATGAACGGGGGAGGGGCAAAGAGAGGGAGACATAGAATGGGAAGCATAGCCTCTCATTTTAACCAGGCTTGTGAGTTGTTCTTATTTTAACCCTATGTATTCTAAAAACAGAAGGCTAAGATATCACTTAAAAGGACAGGTTCCTAATATCCTAAAACAAGTTAGGAGAGAAACAAGAGCAGAATTAGAAGTTTCTTCACTGTGTCATTCTCTCACAGATGGATCTAGTTTGGACAAACTGCCTCCCAATCACATTTCAAAGAAACCATTTATCTCTCGGATTTTGGTTCAGAGTTTATCCTTATTGCCATGATTTCTGTCTTTGGTTGAGGTAATTCTGACACAGGAAGTAAGCAGTTTATACTAGTTCAGAATCTATATTATAAGACCTTTAAGAACTAGGGGTAGGGTATATACATTTGCTCATAGGGATCAATAAACAAATATCAGTTGCATAAATAAGCATACTCTTTTCAACATGAAAGCTAGTTCAACTGAAGACATTAAGAAATTCACTGTCACCTCTATATTATGTGATGTGAGGTATACTAGGAAGGATACCATATTAGCCTTCACTAATCAATTAGTATTAGTATAAATTAGTATTAAGTATTAATCAGTATAGTCAAAATTCATACATTAAGTATATTTTCAAATATATAAATATCTTTAGTATATGGTCTCTCTCCATATACCCACTACACTAAGAAACCATATAATAAACCAATAAACGCTGCCTAAATTACTTCTAAAGGGATTAATTTTGTTGGCATAAACATTATGTTCTACCCAATTTCACTTCTTTTATTAGAATTTATATTTATGCATGCTTATCATTTATTTTGTGGTCTTTGATAAGTCACTTCATCATGATGGAACTCATTTTCCTTACTTGCAATTGAAAACTGGACATACTGATCTCTTTGTGACTCAAAGTGTACAATTCTTTTTTTTTTTTTTAATTCCAGTATAATTGGCATCAAAGTATACAATTCTTATAGGATTATATTATATTGAAACAAATGAAATTGCCAATATTCTACTCTCTTGTGACTTACTAATATGGCAATTAAATGTTTAACTGAATATTTTTGGCTTCCTTTTTAATGGACTTAGTCTCAACCAGAAAGTTATAAATTCATCAGATCCTTGAAAATTTAGTGGAGTTTTTAAAGAAC
This sequence comes from Panthera tigris, assembly GCF_018350195.1. Taxonomy (NCBI): domain Eukaryota; kingdom Metazoa; phylum Chordata; class Mammalia; order Carnivora; family Felidae; genus Panthera; species Panthera tigris. Next base: position 32,802,637 of record NC_056660.1, on the reverse strand, counting down.
TGTAATCACTGGGGTATTTGGGTGAGTCAGTCTTTTAACCGTTCGACTCTTGATTTCAGTTCAGGTCATGATTTCACAGTTCGTGGGTTTGAGACACCTGTCAGGCTCTGTGCTGACAGTGTGGAGCTTCCTTGGGATTCTTTCTCTCTCCTTCTCTCTCTGCTCCTCCCCCGCTAGCGCACTCTTTTACTCTCTTTCAATAAATAAGCAAACAAAAAACAAAACAAAACAAAACTGGAATCATTTGAAGTGGAAAGAGTTGAAGTAAAGAACATAGAAACATAGAACATAGAAAACAGACGGGAAACATTTCCACTTGAAAAATTTACCAATGGCTATCTCAGAACACATAGTCACTGCTGATCACTAAGATATATGGAAATAAATCACTTTGTGATATTATCTAGGTCTTCTTGTTAAGGTGTCCCACATTCTTGACATAATGAAACTGGGCTGTTTACACAGTTACTCACAACAGAATATAACAAGCTTTCTCATCTCCATTGTTTTCAATCTTGTGGACAAAAGGTTTATTTTTTTAGTTTTTGCCAAAATAACCCCTTCATAATATTATTCAGTTCATATTTTGCACCCTACCACCAACGTTAAGAATAGTTGGCTAACATTTTTCATTGTCTCCTCGAAAAAATTCTATGATGATATTGGACTAGTTTGACTATTTGATTTATAGAAAACTTCAAATGGACTGGGTAATTTTATGCTCATACATAAAATTACTCAAAATAGTTTAACAGTATTTTTCATTTTTTTAAATGTTTATTTGTTTTTGAGACAGAGAGAGAGGTAGACTGCAATTGGGGGAGGGGCAGAGAGAGAAGGAGACACAGAATCTGAAGAAGGGTCCAAGCTCTGAGCTGTTAGCACAGAGCCCGACGCAGGGCTCAAGCACACGAACTATGAGATAGTGACCCAAGCCGAAGTCGGATGCTTTATCATTGGATGCTTAATGGACTAAGCCACCCAGACATCCCAACAATATTTTTATACACAGAATTTTAATAGCTTTTTCAATGGAGGAAACCACATACCCATTATTTACTATCAAGCGTTTGTGTTCCTGAGAGAACTGAGGGTAGCTAATTCCCCTAAAAATGGCATATTTGTCCTTGTACTACAGCAAACATGTACGTAGGAAATGTGTATTTTAAAAGTAATCTTAAACTTGAGCATTTAAAAAAATAATCATCATTTAAATTAGTGTACTTCAAATTAGTACATTTAATTACATGTTTCGATAGAACAACTTCCTTATTACAACTGACTCCATACTATGAGTGATGTGCTGTTATACTCACTGATGCATATGTAAGAGGAGGCCATCTCGAGCTTCAAAAGTTATTTTCCTCTGAAAAAAGAGTTCTTGTGTGGAGCCTAGTGAAAATGTTCCTTGTATCACCCATGATGATCAGCTGGGCTACATTCCATTTTTACAGCTGTTGTTTACAGAGGTGATCTCCAGAAAACTAGACCCTTAGATTCACTTCTACTTTTATCTAACAGTGGGTTTTGAGTAGTGTCAAGAAAGCAAGTCTTGTGATGCAATGAGTTAGAGGAGCTATATATTAGCAAATGAGCATTTTACAAGGGGTGTAAATTTAAACGACCACCCATATATTTACAGATCTTGTGTTACAAGACTGATGTGAAAATTTCACAGGATTGTTAGACATCTCTTTCTTTTTGGTTGGGTAAATGTGGTAAGATTTATAATTTTTAAAATATTATATGTGGTATTTGTTATTAAAGGCTGCTCCATCTAGAGGCATATATGTAACAATGTGATATATGAAATATACACAAAATATACATTGTTAACATTTATATTATAGGATGGATATATTTATCTTATTCAAAATTTATTTTTTTTTCATTTCTTGTTACAGGGTGGTGAATAATTGACTACCTATAGGGCTTTCTATAGAGGTATATTTCATAAATAACTACATTTCCCTAGGAAATATCCATTAAAAGCCAAATCTTACAAGTTCAACAACACTGAAGTATGATTTATAAAAATTTCATGCTCCTGGGAAGATTCTAGTATTAGATTCAAATAATCACTAAAGGGTTGTGTTACTGCATATACAATTTTAAACAAAGCAGTATCCCTATGTCTAAGAATTTCTTTTTTTTTACGTAGCCACTTTCATGAATCTGCCTCCGGTGCACATAAGATGAATCTCTCTTTGATCATGAGAGTGAAATTCAATAGCCTCTGAAAATATGAGGTCTCAAACATCTACTGTTTCTTATCAGATGGATTTATTTCTTTAATCTGTTTGCAATTGTTTCTTTGGGCCTTACATAAAATCAACAGCAACTTTATGCTACGTGAATGTTTTCTTAGGACAATCTTAATTGTCATTTAGTAATAAGGAATGGAATTTATGAAGTGACTTAAATTATCTTTCCATGAGGAAAACAAACAAAAATCCACATCGATAAAGTTCATTTAACACGCTTCAAGTAAAAATGCATAGCCATATAGGATCATTTTTTATTTATGATTCTTTGCTACCAAATTAATGTATTTTTCTGTTCAAATCATTTATTTGCTAACTGAAGGGGAAATTTTAGAGTTTAGGAAGGAAAGAAAATATATAGTGCTAACTCCTTGGGTCAGTATTTTCTGACTTGAAAAATTTCAAGAGGATGTCCAGATACATAGAACGTACTTTTATGTGTAGCTTATATAAAGGTTTCTTCTAAGAACTAACACATTTAAAAAATAATTTGCATCCTATGTCATATAGACATGAATTTATATCTCCCCAAATTAAATTAAGTTTGAGCTGCTAGGGAAGTATAGGGGAAATTCTCCCTTTCAATATCGTTTTCCAATTTAGAGTACATAATTTAGATGAGGTCACAACATCCTTTCAGTCCTTGGGCTCCTCTAAAACAGGTGTGTTATCACACAGCCCAGAACCCAAGGGCATTCATTACAAATGTAACTACCAAGATTATGTTATGACAGGCAATTCAACGGGTATATTCCAAATTGGTCCTACTAAGCCACTGCTCATGTCTTTTCATAATTATTGATTCATGCACTCTGAAATTCACAGGTAACTTTTGATAGCACATTCATTTCCAAATAATCTTATAGAAATGGTATACTATCGTGCCACTTTAAAAAAATTGCTCTAGACACTAAAATAATTATATCCGTCTCTTAGATGAAATTGCCATGGGAAACACAAGCTTTCTGGAAATTACAGGAGTTTATAATACAGAATTTCAGTGGAGACTGCAAAACTCTTTTTATATTTATTCATCAGCTGCCTCTCTTATATCTGTCAATAATGGTTTTATCCTGAAATTCACCCCTTCAACTTCACCCATCTCTCTCTTCTAGACTTTTTTTCCCCTCATTCATGCCTGCCTAACTGCTTCAAATCCCTGCCCTTCACCCTCCCATGTGTACCACATAGATCTCTCTACAACCTCCATTCTGTCATCCAGTTAAACCCAATATGTTCCTTCTCCTCTTACCGAGACCTAACTTCTCTGCCTCTGTGATTGATGCTGTCCTTAGTTCATTTCCTCAGGACCTTATGCCGTGAACATTATACAAAATTAGCAGCTTTGGGGGCCCTTAGGGAAAGGCCTGGAGTAGTAAACCCAAAGGAGAATATGTTGGTTACAAAAATCCCAGAAGCCCACTGGGTAGTGTGCCTCTTTATTGGCTGTATTAGAAAAAAAAAATGTGATAATTTACTTTTTACCTTAGAAGGGGTACCACTGGGGGGTCCCGGAAGATGGCGGCGTAGGAGGACGCGGGGCTCACAGCGCGTCCTGCCGATCACTTAGATTCCACCTACACCTGCCTAAAGAACCCAGAAAACCGCCAGAGGATTAGCAGAAGGGAGTCTCCGGAGTCAAGCGCAGACCAGAGGCCCACGGAAGAGGGTAGGAAGGGCGGCGAGGCGGTGCGCGCTCCACGGACTGGCGGGAGGGAGCCGGGGCGGAGGGGCAGCTCACCGGCCAAGCAGAGCCCCCGAGTCTGGCTGGCAAAAGCGGAGGGGCCGGACAGACTGTGTTCCGACAGCAAGCGCGACTTAGCGTCTGGGAGGTCATAAGTTAACAGCTCTGCTCGGAAAGCGGGAAGGCTGGAAGACAAAGGGAGGGAGAGCTGCTGAGCCCCCGGACGGCAGAGCTCAGCTTGGCGGGGAACAAAGGCGCCAGCGCCATCTCCCCCGCCCATCCCCCAGCCCAAATCCCAAAGAGAACCAGTTCCTGCCAGGGAACTTGCTGGCTCCGCACAAACACCCAACTCTGTACTTCTGCGGAGCCAAACCTCCAGCAGCGGATCTGACTCCCTCCCGCTGCCACAGGGCCCCTCCTGAAGTGGATCACATAAGGAGAAGCGAGCTAAGCCTGCCCCTCCTGCCCCCGTGCACCTTGCCTACCCACCCCAGCTAATACGCCAGATCCCCAGCACCACAAGCCTGGCAGTGTGCAAGTAGCCCAGACGGGCCACGCCACCCCACAGTGAATCCCGCCCCTAGGAGAGGGGAAGAGAAGGCACACACCAGTCTGACTGTGGCCCCAGCGGTGGGCTGGGGGCAGACATCAGGTCGGACTGCGGCCCGCCCACCAACTCCAGTTATACACCACAGCACAGGGGAAGTGCCTTGCAGGTCCTCACCACTCCAGGGACTATCCAAAATGACCAAACGGAAGAATTCCCCTCAGAAGAATCTCCAGGAAATAACAACAGCTAATGAACTGATCAAAAAGGATTTAAATAATATAACAGAAAGTGAATTTAGAATAATAGTCATAAAATTAATCGCTGGGCTTGAAAACAGTATACAGGACAGCAGAGAATCTCTTGCCATAAAGATCGAGGGACTAAGGAACAGTCACGAGGAGTTGAAAAACGCTTTAAACGAAATGCAAAACAAAATGGAAACCACAATGGCTCGGCTTGAAGAGGCAGAGGAGAGAATAGGTGAACTAGAAGATAAAGTTATGGAGAAAGAGGAAGCTGAAAGAAAGAGAGATAAAAAAATCCAGGAGTATGAGGGGAAAATTAGAGAACTAAGTGATACACTAAAAAAAAATAATATACGCATAATTGGTATCCCAGAGGAGGAAGAGAGAGGGAAAGGTGCTGAAGGGGTACTTGAACAAATTATAGCTGAGAACTTCCCTGAACTGGGGAAGGAAAAAGGCATTGAAATCCAAGAGGCACAGAGAACTCCCTTCAGACGTAACTTGAATCGATCTTCTGCACGACATATCATAGTGAAACTGGCAAAATACAAGGATAAAGAGAAAATTCTGAAAGCAGCAAGGGATAAACGTGCCCTCACATATAAAGGGAGACCTATAAGACTCGTGACTGATCTCTCCTTTGAAACTTGGCAGGCCAGAAGGGCTTGGCACGATATCTACAGTGTGCTAAACAGAAAAAATATGCAGCCGAGAATCCTTTATCCAGCAAGTCTGTCATTTAGAATAGAAGGAGAGATAAAGGTCTTCCCAAACAAACAAAAACTGAAGGAATTTGTCACCACAAAACCAGCCCTACAAGAGATCCTAAGGGGGATCCTGTGAGACAAAGTACCAGAGACATCACTACAAACATAAAACATACAGACATCACAATGACTCTAAACCCATATCTTTCTATAATAACACTGAATGTAAATGGATTAAATGCGCCAACTAAAAGACATAGGGTATCAGAATGGATAAAAAAACAAGACCCATCTATTTGCTGTCTACAAGAGACTCATTTTAGATCTGAGGACACCTTTAGATTGAGAGTGAGGGGATGGAGAACTATTTATCATGCTCCTGGAAGCCAAAAGAAAGCTGGAGTAGCCATACTTATATCAGACAAACTAGACTTTAAATTAAAGGCTGTAAAAAGAGATGAAGAAGGGCATTATATAATAATCACAGGGTCTATCCACCAGGAAGAGCTAACTATTATAAATGTCTATGCGCCAAATACCCGAGCCCCCAGATATATAAAACAATTACTCATAAACATAAGCAACCTTATTGATAAGAATGTGGTCATTGCAGGGGACTTTAACACCCCACTTACAGAAATGGATAGATCATCTAGACACACAGTCAATAAAGAAACAAGGGCCCTGAATGATACATTGGATCAGATGGACTTGACAGATATATTTAGAACTCTGCATCCCAAAGCAACAGAATATACTTTCTTCTCGAGTGCACATGGAACATTCTCCAAGATAGATCATATACTGGGTCACAAAACAGCCCTTCATAAGTTTACAAGAATTGAAATTATACCATGCATACTTTCAGACCACAATGCTATGAAGCTTGAAATCAACCACAGGAAAAAGTCTGGAAAACCTCCAAAAGCATGGAGGTTAAAGAACACCCTACTAACGAATGAGTGGGTCAACCAGGCAATTAGAGAAGAAATTAAAACATATATGGAAACAAACGAAAATGAAAATACAACAATCCAAACGCTTTGGGATGCAGCGAAGGCAGTCCTGAGAGGAAAATACATTGCAATCCAGGCCTATCTCAAGAAACAAGAAAAATCCCAAATACAAAACCTAACAGCACACCTAAAGGAAATAGAAGCAGAACAGCAAAGGCAGCCCAAACCCAGCAGAAGAAGAGAAATAATAAAGATCAGAGCAGAAATAAACAATATAGAATCTAAAAAAACTGTAGAGCAGATCAACGAAACCAAGAGTTGGTTTTTTGAAAAAATAAACAAAATTGACAAACCTCTAGCCAGGCTTCTCAAAAAGAAAAGGGAGATGACCCAAATAGATAAAATCATGAATGAAAATGGAATGAATACAACCAATCCCTCAGAGATACAAACAATTATCAGGGAATACTATGAAAAATTATATGCCAGCAAATTGGACAACCTGGAAGAAATGGACAAATTCCTAAACACCCACACTCTTCCAAAACTCAATCAGGAGGAAATAGAAAGCTTGAACAGACCCATAACCAGCGAAGAAATTGAATCGGTTATCAAAAATCTCCCAACAAATAAGAGTCCAGGACCAGATGGCTTCCCAGGGGAGTTCTACCAGACATTTAAAGCAGAGATAATACCTATCCTTCTCAAGCTATTCCAAGAAATAGAAAGGGAAGGAAAACTTCCAGACTCATTCTATGAAGCCAGTATTACTTTGATTCCTAAACCAGACAGAGACCCAGTAAAAAAAGAGAACTACAGGCCAATATCCCTGATGAATATGGATGCAAAAATTCTTAATAAGATACTAGCAAATCGAATTCAACAGCATATAAAAAGAATTATTCACCATGATCAAGTGGGATTCATTCCTGGGATGCAGGGCTGGTTCAACATTCGCAAATCGATCAACGTGATACATCACATTAACAAAAAAAAAGAGAAGAACCATATGATCCTGTCAATCGATGCAGAAAAGGCCTTTGACAAAATCCAGCACCCTTTCTTAATAAAAACCCTTGAGAAAGTCGGGATAGAAGGAACATACTTAAAGATCATAAAGGCCATTTATGAAAAGCCCACAGCTAACATCATCCTCAACGGGGAAAAACTGAGAGCTTTTTCCCTGAGATCAGGAACACGACAGGGATGCCCACTGTCACCGCTGTTGTTTAATATAGTGCTGGAAGTTCTAGCATCAGCAATCAGACAACAAAAGGAAATCAAAGGCATCAAAATTGGCAAAGATGAAGTCAAGCTTTCGCTTTTTGCAGATGACATGATATTATACATGGAAAATCCGATAGACTCCAACAAAAGTCTGCTAGAACTGATACATGAATTCAGCAAAGTTGCAGGATACAAAATCAATGTGCAGAAATCAGTTGCATTCTTATACACTAACAATGAAGCAACAGAAAGACAAATGAAGAAACTGATCCCATTCACAATTGCACCAAGAAGCATAAAATACCTTGGAATAAATCTAACCAAAGATGTAAAAGATCTGTATGCTGAAAACTATAGAAAGCTTATGCAGGTAATTGAAGAAGATATAAAGAAATGGAAAGACATTCCATGCTCATGGATTGGAAGAATAAATATTGTCAAAATGTCAATACTACCCAAAGCTATCTACACATTCAATGCAATCCCAATCAAAATTGCACCAGCATTCTTCTCGAAACTAGAACAAGCAATCCTAAAATTCATATGGAACCACAAAAGGCCCCGAATAGCCAAAGTAATTTTGAAGAAGAAGACCAAAGCAGAAGGCATCACAATCCCAGAATTTAGCCTCTACTACAAAGCTGTCATCATCAAGACAGCATGGTATTGGCATAAAAACAGACACATAGACCAATGGAATAGAATAGAAACCCCAGAACTAGACCCACAAACGTATGGCCAACTCATCTTTGACAAAGCAGGAAAGAACATCCAATGGAAAAAAGACAGTCTCTTTAACAAATGGTGCTGGGAGAACTGGACAGCAACATGCAGAAGGCTGAAACTAGACCACTTTCTCACACCATTCACAAAAATAAACTCAAAATGGATAAAGGACCTGAATGTGAGACAGGAAACCATCAAAACCTTAGAGGAGAAAGCAGGAAAAGACCTCTCTGACCTCAGCCGTAGCAATCTCTTACTCGGCACATCCCCAAAGGCAAGGGAATTAAAAGCAAAAGTGAATTACTGGGACCTTATGAAGATAAAAAGCTTCTGCACAGCAAAGGAAACAACCAACAAAACTAAAAGGCAGCCAACGGAATGGGAAAAGATATTTGCAAATGACACATCGGACAAAGGGCTAGTATCCAAAATCTATAAAGAGCTCATCAAACTCCACACCCGAAAAACAAATAACCCAGTGAAGAAATGGGCAGAAAACATGAATAGACACTTCTCTAAAGAAGACATCCGGATGGCCAACAGGCACATGAAAAGATGCTCAACGTCGCTCCTTATCAGGGAAATACAAATCAAAACCACACTCAGATACCACCTCACGCCAGTCAGGGTGGCCAAAATGAAGAAATCAGGAGACTATAGATGCTGGAGAGGATGTGGAGAAACAGGAACCCTCTTGCACTGTTGGGGGGAATGCAAATTGGTGCAGCCGCTCTGGAAAGCAGTGTGGAGGTTCCTCAGAAAATTAAAAATAGACCTACCCTATGACCCAGCAATAGCACTGCTAGGAATTTATCCAAGGGATACAGGAGTACTGATGCATAGGGGCACCTGTACCCCAATGTTTATAGCGGCACTCTCACCAATAGCCAAATTATGGAAAGAGCCTAAATGTCCATCAACTGATGAATGGATAAAGAAATTGTGGTTTATATACACAATGGAATACTACGTGGCAATGAGAAAAAATGAAATATGGCCTTTTGTAGCAACATGGATGGAACTGGAGAGTGTGATGCTAAGTGAAATAAGCCATACAGAGAAAGACAGATACCATATGGTTTCACTCTTATGTGGATCCTGAGAAACATAACAGAAACCCATGGGGGAGGGGAAGGAAAGAAAAAAAAAAAAAAAAAAAAAAAAAGAGGTTAGAGTGGGAGAGAGCCAAAGCATAAGAGACTGTTAAAAACTGAGAACAAACTGAGGGTTGATGGGGGGTGGGAGGGAGGGCAGGGTGGGAGGGAGGGCAGGGTGGGTGATGGGTATTGAGGAGGGCACCTTTTGGGATGAGCACTGGGTGTTGTATGGAAACCAATTTGACAGTAAATTTCATATATTAAAAAATAAAAAAATAAAAAAATAAAAAAATAAAAAAAAAAAAAGAAGGGGTACCACTGGACTTCGGGAAATTTCACTGAAGCTTAAAGTCCCTGAATACTTGTCAGATTTATTTCCTACCCCTCTGACATATAGATATTTTACCAAGAATATGAGAACAGTGACTACTATGTGTGCATGTTGTTTCTTTGGAGAATAATTACACAGATTTTGGTAGCAGAAGTGGTTCTAAAGGAAGAGGCTCTTAACGATGAGCTTTCTGAATTGTTTCAGGGTTTTCTCAAGTTCTGGAATGGTCACTCTAATCTAATTAGTTTTAAAGGCACAACTAACACTATTTCCAGTGGTAAAGGGGTCACTGACTGTCAATATCATGATGTGGCAAGAGATATGCAAACTATCACTATTGGATGTTTCTAATCATATACTTATATAAAGCAATGTTCTCGGTCACCTTATATTCGATAACAAAATATTTTAGCTAAACTAATGAGTTTCAAGAAATTGGCTGGTTATTGCTAACTTTTCGAATTTTCTCACTTGATTGCATTCACATCACTCATAATATAATCATTAGTTACCTTCATGAAAGCTATAAATGTTGTCAGGGTTATACTCTGAAATTTACTAGGTCTCCTAAATACTGTTTGGCACTTCCATTTATGTCACAAAATTCTACTTCTTTACCTGTGAAAACGTGTCATCTCTTTGGCACAAAGTGAGAAATAAATATCCACATATCTGCATCTACACATTATATAATACATATTATATACATATTATACATTATATCATATAGACATGTATCATATATATGTTATCTATATATGTTGTTAGTTAACAGTTAATAGTTGTTACAGAAAAAAATATCTCCATTAATTATTCCTCTTGTGTTTCCTAAGAACCCAAAATATACATTTACAAGTGCTCTCCTAAGCTTTGACTTGTCTTATTTTCAACATGCTCACAAATATTATGTTTGGAGGATTTTTTTTTAAACTTTATTGATTTCTCTAGCTCTACACATGCATCACTTACCAAAATGGTACATTCTGAGGATCTAATGTATAACACAGTGACCACAGTTGATAACACTGTATTGTATAATTGAAAATTTCTAAGAGATTAGAACTTAAGTGCTCACCAAATAAAGTCATGGAATTATTAACTCATTGTTGAAAATCCCTTCACAGTTTACATGTATATCAAATCCTCACAGTGAGCACTTTAACTATATTACAATTTTATTTTTCAATTATACCTTGATAAGAAAACAAAAAACAAACAAAAAAAAAAGACAAGACAATGTTTCTCTCAATTCTACTCTAAGGATGGCCTCAATGGCAATTTTGATTAGAGTTTTTCTAACCAGGGCAGGGATCTCTGGCCCTGATTGTTCTTTTCCAAATTTGTGAAGAAATAGTAGACTCAGTTCTTTAGGCTGAAAAAAAATTTTTTTAATGTTTATTTGTTTTTGAGAGAGAGAGAGAGATACAGAACACAAGCAGGGGAGGGACAGAGAGAGAGAGAGGGAGACACAGAATCCAAAATAGGCTACAGGCTCTGAGCTGTCAGCACAGAGCCCAATGCAGGGCTCAAACCCACGAACTGTGAGATCATGACCTGAGCCAAAGTTGGCACTCAACCAACCGAGCCACCCAGGTGCCCCTGGGCTTTCTTAACTATGAAATTTATTTTCCGTTTTTCTAATATGCTTGGAGATTCTAACAAAAAAGATCGTAACCATTTCAAAATTTTTCTGCTCATTATGGTCCCATGGAAGTACGAAATCACCATATCCTATTGGGCAAAAGCACTTTGATGTTTCCCCTCCCAACCAAAAACAAAAACAAAAACAAAACAAAGAAACTAAAACAAACAAACAACTATAGATAGACAGATATAGATATAGATATATAATCTCCTTTTAAAGAGTTTATAGGTGCTTGTGACATCTAATAACAACTGTCTAAAATTCAAAATCACTCAGACTGGCCCATTTTAGTGAAGGGCCACTTTGGTGAAGAAGCCAGACATAACTGACACTTCACAGCAGTTCACAACTCTTTGGCTTGCTCTTTGGTTACCGTTTCTAACTTAAAGGATTGAGTCAACAGCCCTTGTCACCAAAAATAAACTTGATAATCTTTCTCCTATCTTCACACACTTTATTTAACCCCATGTCCTCTTAAGGACTGCCACAGAGCTGCCTGGGACTGATACCAACAGTCTTGGTAACATGAGTGCCTATTTCCTCCTTCCAAACTTTCTTGCCTCCTTCTCTTCTGATACGAATACTTTCTCCACTTGAAAATATTGTCCCAGCTTCTCTTTCCGGCATGAAAACTCACATGCTCTAATTCTCATCTAGACCTTAAAGAAAGATCAATAGGTACTAAGTTAGTCATTGACTTCTATAAACTCCATAAGAGGTGATTAATTTTCTCTGAAAGAAATACATCAGGAAATCATTGAAGGCAAGGAATTATCCTTGATATAGCTCTAATATTTCTTTTATTTCTAATGGAGCTACAGTAAGATTCTGTTCATATACTACAAAATGTCAGGAGACACTCCATAAATTATATGGCTGGTGAACTTCTGCCACTGCTAAAGACTCAGATTTTTATAGAAAATTTGTGATTTCTCCAAACCCCATGAAAGAATCAACTTTCAACTTTTGAGAATTTTAATGGTCCCATTCTAACATCATCATAGAAACCAAATGGACTAGAGACCAAGGGAGAAATACCTAGCTATAAAGGTCTTGGACTTCAAATACGATCATGCATGTATTTTGTGCTTCAGCTCTCAAACTATGTGACTGTAAGTTGGCTATCTCCACGGTTCAGAACAGCACTGAAAATCCACGCTGGCTAAGCCAATGGAGTGTGGTAAAAAAAAGAAACAGATACCTACATCATAATTCTGACCTTTGACTTATATTTATATTTATGTATTTTTGAAAATGTATGGTTTTAAATATTTCAAGGTAAATTTTTATATTAGTACAATATGGTATATAAAATACTTATACATATGTGTGTATTGAAACTTTACTGGTAGGGCCAAATAATAAGGAAATTATAGAAATGACTGGTCTAAATGACTGCTTTAACTTCACAATTCCAGAAACCTGGAAGCCTGTCCTAAGCCCCAAAAAAGGGATTTAAAATTTATTTGAGGTTTGAGAGGTTTTGAAGAAATCATCAAACTGTTTTCCAGGGCGAGTGTGTGAGTTTACTAATCTCACCAGCAATGTATGAGTGATCTAGTTTCTCCACATACTTGTCAGCATTTGTTGTCACTATTTTTTTTTTTAATTTTACCTATTCTGGTAGTTAAGTAAGTTAAGTAGTGATATGTAAACAAGCAACTACCATACAACCCAGCAATTATTTTCCTGGAAATTAATTCCAGAAAAATGGAAACTTAAATTCACATAAAAATCTGTATAGGAATGCTTACAGCGACTTTATTCAGAATACCAAAACCTGGACACAACCCAGATATTCTTTAACATCTGTATAAACAACTCTGGTACATGTAAAAATCACGTAATATGATTCAGCAATAAATACAAAGTGGTTTGAAAAGACACAAAAACCTGTAGGAATCTCTGGAGAATTATGTTAAGTAAAAAATAAACCCTAAAATGTTACATACAGTATGGTTCCATTTATATAATATTCTTGAAATAACAAAGTTATAGAAATGCATAACAAGTTTGTGGTTGCTAGCAGTTAAGAAGGTAGGTGAGAAGGAAGAAGTATGGCTATATAAATGGGCAACATGAGGAACCCAGGCACTGATAGAAATGTTCTGTATCTTGACTATATCAATGTCAATATTCTACTTGTGATATTGTCCTACAGTTTTGCGAGATGTTGCCCTTTAGGGAAAGAGAGTAAAGGGAACATGGGATTTTTCTGTACGATCTTTTACAAGTGTATGTGACTCTATAACTATCTCAAAATAAAAAGTTTGATTTAGAAAGCAATGTGTATCTTCTTTTCCTATTTTGGGTGATCCTCCAAAAATGGAAGTTAATATTTTTATTTTCTTGTATATCTTTCACTAAAGAAATGGTGCAATTTGACAAAAGAAAGGGACATGTAGCCAAATGAAGATCTTTGTAAAGTTCAAAACTCCTGAAGATATTTTCCATCCTGTACCATCTTTACAGCTAATAAAACATTTTCCATACTTTGTAATTAAAATATTCCAATTGTATTTTTCACATATTTGAGCAAATGTTTATATGTCAAATGAGTTTTTCATATGTCTGAACGAATTTCAAGGTGACAGTAAAAATAATAGTAATCAACTCTCCAGATTGATGTCTTTTCTATAATATTTCACCTTAAAGCATTTAAATTTTTTAATTGCTTACTAAGTTGCTCTTTTAATAGTTTGTCTAAATGAGTTGACTTTTCAAATAATACAGCCTAAGGCATGGTCTTACTGTTAATTATCTATTTCTTAATCTATTCTTATTTCAAAGTAAACACCCAAAAACAATGTATCTTGAATGTATCACCATATCTCTCTCCAGAATGTCAAATCAAGCATATTACATTCATTTTTATATAGCCTCAGATTTGTATAAAATTATACAGAAAAATTTATAAAAAATGCTTTTTAAAATTTTAGTTGACACTGCTAAAAATATTCATAAAAATGTGATATGGAAAATAATAATATGTCTTTCAAAAAGTATCTTAAAATATAAACTTAAATTCCACTCTGAAAGGTGAAGTGGACCTACTTTGCTCTTATATCTTCTGCTAAGTACAACAAAAAATGCTGAGTATTTTACATAAAATAATTTAAGAAGACTCTTAGAATAAGACAAGATAATTGAGGAAACGGGAATAGTCTAAACAAAGCCTGCTCTCTCTAGGAAAAAGAGGAAAAAAAACACCAACTTAATAAGAAAGTAATATTCTTAGATGTAACAACAGGAAGAAATGATGGCCAGAGATTTAGTGAATGCAGATATAACTAAGATATCTGAACTAGAATTTAAAACAATGATTATAAGGATACTAACTAGGCTTGAAAAATGCATAGAAGACACCAGAGCATCCCTTCCTGCAGAGAGAAAAGAACTAAAATCTAGTCAGGCCAAAATTAAAAATGCTATAACTGAGATGCAAACCCAAATGAAGGCCATAAATACAAGGATGGACAAGGCAGAGGAGTGAATGAGTGACATGGAAGATAAAATTATGGAACATGATGAAACTGAAAAGAAGAGGGAAACAAAGGTCAAGTATCACAAAAACAGACTTGTGGAACTCAGCAATTTATTAAAACATAACAGTATTTGTATCATAAGAATCCCAAAAGATGAAGAGAGAGGAAAAGGGGCAGAAGTCTGTGTGAGCAAATGTAGCTAAAAACTTCCCTAATAAGGGGAAGAACATGGACATCAAAATCCAAGAAGCACAGAGAATTCCAATTAAATTCAACAACAGCTGGCCATAGCCAGGGCATATTATATTCAAATTCACAAAATACATACACAAGGAAAGAATCCTGAAAGCAGAAAGTTAAAAAAAAAAAAAAAGTCTGTAACCTACAAGGGAAGACAAATCAAGTTCACAGCAGATATGTCCACAGAGACTTGGCAGGCCAGAAATGAGTGGCATGATATATTCAACATGCTGAATAGGAAAACAAACAAACAAAAAAAAACAAAAAAAACAAAAAAACAAAAACAAAACAAACAAACAAACAAAACTGCAGCCAGAAATACTCTATCCAGCAAGGCTGTCATTCAAAATAGGAGAGATAAAGAGTTTCCCAGACAAACAAAAACTAAAGGAGTTTGTGACCAGTAAACCAGCCCTATACAAAATTTTAAGGGGGACTCTTTGAGTGGATAAAAAAATAAAAGACCAAAAGCAATGAAGACTATAATAAAGGACCAAAGAGCATCACCAGAAACACCAACTCTGTAGGTAACACAATGACACTAAATTCATCTTTCAATAATTACTCTGAATATAAATAGACTAACTGCTCCAATCAAAAGACATTGGGTATCAGAATGGATTAAAAAAAAATTAACGTGATCCATCTATATGCTGCCTACAAGAGACTCATTTGAGAACTAAGACACCTGCAGATGGAAAGTGAGGGGATGGAAAACCATCTATCATGCTGTTGGACATCGAAAGAAAGCCAGAGTAGCCATACTTATATCAAACTAGATTGAAAAATAAATAGAAAGTAGACTGTAATAAGAGATCAAGAAGAGCATGTCATAGTTAAGGAGTCTATCCACCAAGAAGATCTAACAACTGTGAACATTTATGCCCCCAACTTGAAAACACTCAAATATATAAATCAATTAATCACAAACATAAAGAAACATTTATAATAATATAATAATAGTAGGGGATTTCAACACCCCACTTACAGCAATGGACAGATCATCTAAGCAAAAAATCAACAGGGAAATAATGGCTTTGAATGACTGGAATGGATGGTCTTAACATACATTCAGAACATTTCATCCTAAAGCAACAGAATACACATTCTTTTAGAGTGCACATGGAACATCCTCCAGAATAGATAACATACTGGGTCACAAATTAGCCCTCAGAAGTACAAAAAGATTGAGATCATACCACACAGATTTTCAGATCATAACACTATGAAACTTGAAGTCAACCATACACACACAAAAAAATTGGAAAGCACTCAAATACATGGATATTAAAGAACACGCTACTAAAGAATGAATGGGTTAACCAGGACATTAAAGAAGAAATATAAAAGTACATGGAAGCAAATGAAAATAAAAACACAACCGTCCAAAACCTCTGAGATGCAGCAAAGGCAGTCCTAAGAGGGAAGTCTATTTCAATTCAGGCCTATCTCAAGAAGCAAAAAAGGTCCCAAATACACAACCTAATCTTACATGTTAAAGAGCTAAAAAAAAAAAAAAAAGGAACAGCAAAGAAAGCGTAAAGCCAGCAGAAGGGAAATAATATTAGAGCAGAAATAAATGATATAGAAACAACAACAAAAACAACAGAACAGATCAAGAAAACTAACATCTGGTTCTTTGAAAGAATAAACAGAATTGATAAACCCCTAGCCAAACTTATCAAAAAGAAAATAGTAAGGACCCAACTAGATAAAATCACAAATGAAAGAGGAAAGAACATAACCAACATCACAGAAATACAATTATAAAGAATATTATGAAAATTGTATGCCAACAAATTAGGCAATGTGGAAGAAATGGACAAATTCCTAGAAACTCCCAAACTACCAAAGCTGAAACAGGAAGAAGTAGAAAATTTGAACAGGCCCATAACCACCTAAGAAACTGAATTGGTAATCACAAATCTCCTATAAATGAGAGTCCTGGGCCTGATGGCTTCTCAAGTGAATTTTACCAGACATTTAAAGAAGAGTTAATAACTATTCTTCTCAAACTGTTTCAAAAAATAGAAATAGAAAGGAAAGTTTCTAACTCATTCTACAAAGCCAACATTACCTTCATTCCAAAACCAAAGACCCCACTACAAAGGACAATTATAGACCAATATCCCTGATGAACATGGATGCAAAAATTATCAACAAGATACTACAAATCAAGCTCCACAGTACATTAAGAGAATTACTCATCATGACCAAGTGGGGTATATATATTCATGGGCTGCAGGGCTGTTCAATATTCACAAATCAATCAATGTGATACACCACAGTTATAAAAGAACCATTATGATCTTGTCAATAGATGCAGAAAAAGCATTTGAAAAAATACAGTATCAATTCTTGATAAAAACCTTCAACAAAGTAGGGATAGGTAGAACATACCTCAACATCATAAAGGTCATATATGAAAGATGCACAAGTAATGTTATCCTCAATGGGGAAAAACTGAGAGCCTCTCATCAATAGTCAGAAACAAGACAAGGATGTCCACTCTCACCATTACTATTTACCATAGTAGTAGAAGTCTTAGCCTCAGCAATAAGACAACAAAAATAAATAAAAGGGATCCAAATCAGCAAGGAAGAAGTCCAAATTTCACTATTTGAAGAAAACACGATACTCTATGCAGAAAACCCTAAAGTTTCCACAAAAAAAATTCTAGAACTAACACATGAATTCATCAAATTCACAGGATATAAAACCAATGTGCATAATCTATTGTATTTCCATACACCAATAACCAAGCGGTAGAAAAAGAAATCAAGGATAGATCACACTTGCAATTTCACCAAAAACAGTAAGATACCTAGGAATAAACCTAACCAAAGAGGTAAGAGGTCTATACTCTGAAAACTATAGCACAGTTATGAAATAAATTGAAAAGGACACAAAGAAATGGAAAAGCATCCCATGCTCATGGATTGAAAGAACAAACATTGTTAAAAGCACATACTAGCAAGCAATCCACATATTTAATGCAATCCCTATCAAAATACTAGAAAAAAAAAAAAAAAACATGGCCCTGCACCATCCCTCCCCCATTAACAAAAGAATAGGAAAAAAATAGTTATGGCATATGCTGACAATGATGTGAAGAGTCTGAATCATTCATATAGTGCTGATGGAAATGTGAAAGACCAAAGCCATTCCGGAAAAGTTTGGCATTCAATGCCATATGACCCAACAATTGCACTCCTGGAAACTTATCCCAAGGAAGCGAAGATTTAAGTTCATACAAAAACCTCTACACAATTTTTTTAAAGACATTATTTTTCTTGATGTTCACTTATTTATTTTGAGAAAGAGAGAGAGAGCAGGTTAGGGACAGAGAGAGACAAATCCAAGCAGGCTCTGTGGTGTTTGCACAGAGCCCAACACAGGGCTAGACCTCACAAATGGTGAGATCATGACCTGAGCTGAAATCAAGAGTGGGAGGCTTAATCAGCTGAGCTACCCAGGTCTCCCCTGTATACGATATTTTACAGCAACTTTATTTTCAGTAGCCAAAATGTAAAAACAATCTATGTGTCCTTTAGCAGGCAAATGGTTAAAAAACTGGTATGTACATACCATGAAATACTAACCAGCAATAAAAAGGAACAAACTATTGAAACATGCAACAACCTACCTGAAGAACTTCTAGAGAACTATGCTGAGTTAAAAAAAAAAAAAAAGTCTCCCAAAGGGTACATAGTGTATGATTCCGTTTGTAGAATATCCTTTTTATTTTTATTTTTGAAAGAGAAAGCACAAGTGTGTGTGTGTGTGTGTGTGTGTGTGTGTGTGTGTGTGTGTAGGGGAGGGGCAGAGGGAGGAGTGAGATAATCTCAAGCAAACTCCAGGCCCAGCGTGGAGCCCAACACAGAGCTCAATCTCAAGACACTGTGATCATGACTTGAGCTTAAATCAAGAGTCAGACACTCAGCCGAGTCACCCAGGCATCCCCCATTTGTACGATATTCTTAAAATGACAAATTTATAGAAAACTGATTAATGTTCTACAGAGCTAAGTCTATTCTCCAAAAAAAAAAAAAAAAGATTCGTGACTCTGAGAGGTTAAGGGGGTGGGGGGAACAGTGGGATGGAAGAGGGTGTGACTGTGAAAGGACATAAGGAATCCTTGTGGTGATAGAAATGTTCTGTACCTTGGTTGTATCAAAGACAGTATTCTGCCTGTGATATTGTATTACAGTTTGGCAAGATATGAGCATTGTGGGAAAGCATGTCATGGTAATTAGGCTTCTCTCTTTTATTGCTTAAAATTACATGTGAATCTATAATAATCCCAAAATGAAAAAGTTAAAAAAATTACTCTGGTTTAGCATATAAAATCATGTATTAAAGATGAAGTTATGTAATTGCAAAAATCCTTCTATTTCATTTATATAAATTAAAGAACTTACATACTCACATATACAAGGATATTTAAGAAAGTAATCACTAACAAATATATTAAAGTAAAATAAGGAGGAAATTATGTGTCAAACATCATTCTTAAAACATATATATTAAATAACATTAGCTAAGAGAAAATATTTGTAGTAAAATAAAATATCTAGTTAATTAATGTTATACCAAGATAATTTAAATATAATATTTATGCCAATATCTTTGAAAAAGAAAAATAATGAATTTTTCTTGGATTAATCTCACATAATTAGAACTCGAAGTAATTTTGAAAAATATATTTAAGTAAATGCCAGAACTGAGGAACTAAAATAAAGGCAAAAGTTGATAATTCTAAGCACATGGTTGACTGTCTTGATGAAACTGAAAATTTATGATATTGTTCAATTTAGCATCAGCATTTAAAAATACATGCAATATCACCAGGACATTCCTATTCTAATAATAGATTATTGCAATGTGTAGGCCACTGAGGAACATACTATTATAATGAGTTCAAACCAAATTCATCTGAGTCATAAAAATATAATGATAATAATATAATGGTAATGATGATAAAGTGACTTGTACTAGGTCACTACAGTGAGTCAGGAGTAAATGTAGTTAGAAAACTTAGGTGATCAGCCTATCTACTAAATCATGCTGCCTTTCTAATTTTAAGCACTCAATAATAATGCATATTCATTAAACATGTAACAGCAAAAATTAAAAAGCAATACATCCTGGCTGCCTAAAGGGGAATAAATGGTTTCCACTTCTGGTCATTTTCCTCCTGCACCTATGGCATTACCTAAGATATTAATCTCCTTTATTATTTCTGGAAATTGTTGGCTTTAACTGACTGCCTATTGCAGATATATCTTTTCCTATGCTTAGAGTAACAGAGAAATTCAATTCAACAGTCATATCAATTGAAAAGGCCATTGTATTAGTTTTCTAGGGCTGCCATAACAAAGTACCACAGACTGGGTAGCTTAAACAACAGAAATTTATTTCTTCACAATTGGAGGCTAAGAAGTCCAAGATCAATGTGTCCACAGGGATGGCTCCTCCTGAAGGCATAGGGGAAGGTCTGTTTCAGGCCTCTCTCTTTGGCTTATAGATAATCATCTTCTCCCCAGTTCTTTATATCATCCTCCCTCCATCAGTAGGTCTGTATTTAAAGTGCCTCTCCTTATAATGTGACCAATCATATTAGATTAGGGACCATTCTAATGTTCTCATTTTAACTGCATTGCCCATGTAAGGATTTGGTCTTCAAAATGGTCACATTCTGAGGTACTAGGAATGGAGGACTTGAACATAAAAATTTTGGAAGATACATAATTCAGCCCATAATGGGCATAATGCCTTAAGTTTTTAGCCAAGACATGAGTGGCAAGAAGAAACTGATTGCAGGGATTTATAATTCTCCTTTAGAAATATTATCAAATATTATATTCAAATGGATACCTTTGTAAGCACAAGAAGTTAGGGTTTTATTTAACTTTGGTAGTCATGGACATATCTTGTAGAACCTCAAAGAAACATCAGCAAGATATTAGAAGGATTATTCTATGTATAATAAAAATCACTAACTGAATTATATCATTTTATTAAGACTGACTAGGTAAAACTTAACAACATTTTGGGCAATTAATTCTTGCCTCTAGAATGTAATTGAGTTGTAGTTATCTCTATCCACAAAATGACAAAAGAGAATATATATCCACAAATGTTTTCTGATATGCCAAAGCTTGGGAGATGAGAATCATGCAAGCAGTTGATTCACATGCTTCTGTTGTCAAGGGTTATTTTTAAAATGATCATCACCAGTAGGGCATCAATGCTGCTCCATGTCAATTATTAATAGCATAAAATATCAATATTTTGAAATAAAATTTATTGGCTCATCATCATCATCATCATCTGTTACTTATTTTATAGGAAAGACATGACACTCCTCTATATAGTAGGATCATTCAGTTTTGTGAACGGGTCCATAAATTAAAATAGTTATCGTTGACTAATTTGATAGAGATTCAGACTGAAGGATTAGATATGAAGGCAGTATGGCTAAGGTATCAGATTGACTTTGCTGATCTTGCCAGGAAGGTAGATGCTCCATTTTGCTTTACCATAGAAACTTGTCTTGGGGTTTATTTGTTAGAAGAATAAAAGACCTCAAAAGGAAGGAAAAAAAAGAAATCAGTTTTTATTTATTTGTTTATTTTAGAGAGAGAGAGAGCACGAGTGGGGAACAGGGAGGGGGGAGAGGGAGGGAGGGAGGGAGGGAGGGAGGGAGGGAGGGAGGGAGAGAGAGAGAGAGAGAGAGAGAGAGAGAGAGAGAGAGAGAGAGAATATGAATCTTAAGCTGGCTCCACCCTCAGCATGGAGCCACCCTGTGGTCTATCCCATGACCCTGGGATCATGACCTGAGTCAAAATCAGGAGCTGAATGTTCAACCAACTGAATCACCCAGGCACTCTAGTTCTTTACTTAAGCATTCACGTGTATGTTGGTACACACACAGGGGAGCGTGAAAGAAAATCATCTTAAAAAAAGCAAAAACAGGGGTGCCTGGGTGGCTCAGTTGGTTAAGCGGCCAACTTCGGCTCAGGTCATGATCTCACGATCCGTGAGTTCAAGCCCTGCGTCGGACTCTGTGCTGACAGCTCAGAGCCTGGAGCCTGTTTCAGATTCTGTGTCTCCCTCTCTCTGACCCTCCCCCGTTCATGTTCTGTCTCTCTCTGTCTCAAAAATAAATAAACGTTAAAAAAAATTAATAAAAAAAAAAGCAAAAACAGCAGTCTATGCTCAGTATCATTAAGCTTTGAATTCAGTTTTAGTGGTAAACACATGGCATTATAGAATGTGTGTATTTTATATACAAAATACTTTAAAGGTCAGAATCAATCAGCTGTATTTTACTTGTCATGCCTTCCGGGCTTAACCAATATAATATAATGAATACTCTTCTATATTTTAGTTTTGTTCCAGCCTGATTGATTCCCTATAAACCCATCATGAAGGTCAGTATATTATAGGTCAAAGGCTGTTGTGAAATGAAAAAACAAACAAACAAAAAACAAAAGAAAAGAAAAAAAGTGAGAATAAGCACATACAACTTGTAGAGATAAAGATTTAATCAACCCTACAGGTAACAAGTATGGTAGCCATACTTCCTAAGAGCCTTGTAAAATGTTTATGTGGCACAGAATTTCATAATATGAAGAAAACTTTCCCCTATCTTTTTTTTGTAGCCTAAGGACTAAAGTAGTGATTTACAGGTTTCAGTATTTGGGATATAAAAATACACTCAACTCAAAGAGTGAAAAGAAGAAATTCTTATATAATGTGCCAATCATGACCAATTTCCAGTATCATAATACCTTATTAAAAAATCTGAAGATGCAAAATAGCACTTGTATATGATATAAAAGGACAAGAACTAGTCACTGCTTATTTTCAATGTTTATAAAGAGATAAAATAGGGACTAAATCCATCATGATAAAAAATTTTTCTAGAATGTGGAAGAAATGCATGAATACAATGTATATGGACTAATCAATAGAATCATATTAAAATATATTCTGGTCTCTGGTCCTCTTTTTGGGGTGTTTGTCCTAAAGGAAAAAAAAACCCTTTATTCAGAACTAGATTCCATTTATGAATAAGGACAATTATTTATGGGGAATGATAAAAAATGCTTTATGATGACTTTAGGGTAGCCTCGTGGCAACAATGCTTTAATTGGAAGCTGCACCATTAATTCAGATTTGCTGGGTTCTTTAAAATTTTGAATGTACTTTTATATACAGTATTCTAGTTGACTGAAGTTTCCCAGAAAGAAAGGCTATGTGAGTCTTACTACAGGTCCGTAACTTCTTAAACACAGTAGTGAGATACAAAAATCTCCTAAAATTTAAATTTTTCCCACCACACTCTAGGCACAAAACTGACCTGAACTGATGTAGCAAACTGATAGACCGGTTTGAAAATTCATGTCATTACAAGGTAGGGATATGTTTGCTGTTACAGATCATGTTGGGGCCATTTTATATATGTAGCTTGGGGAACAAGCAAAATAAAATTGAATTCTGAAATATACGTAGCCCCAAGGGTTTGGGATAAAAGATAACCTACCTGTTTTTCGTGGAAATGAGAACAGCAAGATGAGTAAAGTTTGAGTTGCTCAAGATTATATAATCAAGATTATATAATTCTATAATCTACCTCAACTATAGAAAGTAGTTACTGTTATTCCCATTGATGCATTGTGAAAAATTAAGACCAAGAGTTTAAATAATTTGTCAAATGAACCACAACTAAAAACTGTCTGTATTGACAATAGAATTTCTATGTCACAATCAATTCACATTCTTAATAGTATATTATCTTGCTTCCTAACATTTCTGGTTTTTAATGTTTGCTTGCTTGCTTAATTTTGGTTATTTCTATAGATCATTTTGTGGCTCCATTGGAACTGCCCTACAAATGTCAACACTGATGTGGTTAAAATAGATTTTACCATTTAGCTAACGCTAAGGTAAATTTACTAATCAACTGACAGAACATTGGTTTCTGTAAATCAAATATACATCTTTTAAAACGTCTTTTAAGTTCCTTACTGAGGTGTGTATCATACTTTTCTACTGCGACCTCATATATCCTCAGAAACTCTCTTTTAAACTATTTTCCCTTCTTGATTTCTCTAGAGCCTTTTCCCTGACTGTGCTGCATGGCATACTCAGTTTTTATGTTTTCTCATCTGAAAGGATTCTCCAGAACATTCTACCTAAAATAGCCTTTTCCCCATCATTACTCTCTCTCCTTTCCCTTTATTCTTCTCCATAGTAGTAATTTCCCTAATACATACTTTTATTTTTAATTTATTCATTGGTTATCAGGTTTCTCCTATTAGAATATAAGTCGTATGAAAGACTTACTTCCATGTACTTCCTAACATCCAAGTATCATATACTAAAAAGACAGCATGGTGGACAGAGGCATTCAGTGAATAAAAAATCCATCCCATCACTAAGATCAAGAATTTTTTTTATCAACAATTTGTCTATTGCAATTAACTAGATAATCCATGTCTTTGGATCTCTTAGTGTTTCCCTTACTGCAGCCTGTTTTCTATTCTGCGTCTAGCTTAATTATCTAAAAAAAAAATTAAAATAACCTTATTTAAATCTGTTTCTTCCCAGTGCTCCATCCGCAAGAGTTTAAAGCACTTGAGTAGCTTCTTGTTGCTCTGAATCCATAAGATGTTCCAGAATATTCTTCACAGACGGATCCCTGCCTACTTCTTCAACAAATTTCTTCTCATTTGCTTTCTCTCTTTATTTCCTTTTTCTGCAACTTCAGTGATCTTGCTTCAGCTCCTATAATAACCCTCCCTATGCTTCCTCCACATAGGCCTTCTGTCAGAATGGATTCTCTGCTCAGAAAAGACTCTTTCCTTTCTACTACATATGCCTTTCTCTTAGATACCTCTCTTTCACTTCAGATCTAAATTTTCAGATCAATTTCTTTAACTCACCTTTCAGTGAGCCCCTAACAATGTCAATTGTTTCTAAATGTGTTTCAAGAGCATTGAAAATTCTCCTTTGTGTAGTTACCACAGTTGTGGTTTCACATGTATGCGTATGTACACACATGTGAGGAAATTTGCCAAATGCCTGTCTCATGCATTCATCTGTAAATCTCAGAAGGGTGGGTGCTTGGCTTTTCCTTAGTCCTTGCTATGGGCTGAATGTTTGTGTCCCTGTCCTGTTCATATGTTAAACACTGATTCCAATGTGATGGTATTTGGAGGTGAAGCTTTTGGAGGTAATTGTATTTGGATGAGTTCATGAGGGGTGAAACCCCCATGATGGAATTAGTGGCCTTATAAGTACTTTATAGTATAAGAGACATGAGATCTCTGTATCACTGAGGATACAACAAGGTGGCCATGTATAAACCAGAAAGAGGGCCTTCACAAAGGGGTTCCTGGGTGGCTCAGTCAGTTGAGCATCCAACTCCGGCTCAGGTCATGATCTCGTTGCTCATGAGTTCAAGCCCTGAATAGAGCTCTGTGCTAACTGCTCAGAGCCTGGAGCCTGCTTTGGATTCTCAGTCTCCCTCTCTCTCTGTCCCTCCCCACTCACACTCTGTGTCTGTCTGTCTGTCTCTCTCTCACAAATAAACAGTAAAAAAAAAATAAGAAAAAAAGAGGGCCTTCACAAAGAACCCAAAGACACTTGTATCCAGCCTCTACAAACATGAGAAACAAATATTTCCTGTTTAAGTCACTTAATCTAAAGTGTTTTTGTTACAGTAACCTGAACTAAGAGACCACATATCATCAGTTCTTCACATAATGCCTAAGATAACAGGGATTCAAATAATATTTATAGAATAAAGAAATGGTTGGTTAAATAAATGAATGATAGACTGGACTTTAAGACATCCACTCTACCACAAAGGACGAGGTTGCCATGATACTATATGGCTCCAATTTCTGTTTTGTGTGAAAAAAAATAGGAGCGCAAATAGGAAGATGAACTTTACAACATGATTTAACTTTCTTCCCACATGCTATTTTTTCTTTTGTCTGCTATATGTTTTTCAATCCATTCCATCTTTTCACTGAGGTTATAGAAATATTTTTATTGAATTATCTCCCTGGTGTTTGGAGGCATTTTGTGAATCTATGGTGGGGGTGGGGGACTCTTGCTACAAATGATGAGCATGTAAGGAAACAGCATTAATTTAAATCATAAACAAATACAGATAAGTATCTTGGAGGGGGCAGGACAATAGAGTCAGTAAGAAGTCTAGCTAATATAATTAGTATCTTGGCATATACAATTATGGTATGATGTGTTCCAATATAATACAAGGGGAGAAGACTAATTAGCTTATCTCTTCAATGGACAGAGCAGAAACATAACTTGCAAAGGACAAAGAAAAAAAGCAGTTTGAAATTAGTAATATCTCAGAAGACAGAACACATTTATGATTCTACTCTTTCATACATACCCACGATACCTACATTATGTGTATTTGTATGTATAAAATTAAAATGTTTAAGTAATTTTCATAAACAGAGATCACCAAAATTACTTGCCAATTACTCTCATAAATTTTATTTTTTTACAGATAGAATATTAATGATTGAGTTTTCCTGTGCCAGTAGTAATTAAATAATTATGTTATATAGGGTTGCCTGCTTTTTAAGCTATAATTTTGAGTCAGGAGAATACAAAATATGGCAAAATGAATCAAGTTTTATCTATGTTACCTCAGTCAGCTATTTTTTAATATGATCTGTAAGTGGGAGAAAAATACAATAGAATTGACCAAATTTTCTGATTAATGAATTACTTTAAAACATAAATATGAGCTTCTTGGGTTTTTTTTTTTTTCAATTTTTGTAATGAAGATTCAAGGTATTTACTTTAACACACTCAATTTAGCATCATATGGGATGAATTACAGACTTGGATATGCCAACATAGATTTTTGGGCATCTAATGATTGGAGTTGCAAAATAATCACTGCCTTACGTTCTGTGAAACTGTGCTCTAAGAATAGGGAATCTAAACACACATTTGCTAATAATGTCACTTAAAGTATTTTATCACAATAATTTACTTAAACTCCACAATATTTGTCTTAGAAAGACGAGACAGATTCAAAGTTAATGAATCAGACAAAATAAATGCACAAGTTTTAATATTCACAAGCTTCCAATGCTAAACGAGATTCCATATTGTGAAATATCTACATCATTTTCCATTTTATATGCTCTTCTTATGTGTAGCACATCTATAGACGATCACAAATATAAATGAGGTAAGAAAAGGATAGAGACATTACAAGTACAATGAATTTGCTTTGGAGTCAAGTATACTTGAACTACATTCTGGCTTCTACCAGTTCCTAACTGTGTTAAGACAATTAATTAGCAAATGGAAAAAATAAAAATCCTTACTTTAGATGATTGCAAGCATTAAATATTTCATGTAAAACATACACCACATTAATAAGGGGAAATAATGTTAGCTCACAGTGCTACAATTGTTTAATAAAGTGTGCAATTAATTAAATCATTAATTTTAATTCAATTGAGTATAGTAGGCATTATTTTACTCTATCTTAAATTGCTGAGCTTGAACCTCTTTTTTCTTTCCTTTGTGCCCACAGATACTGATTCGAGCCTGCTGTGCTCCTCTGTTGGATAGGCAGGGGGTGTTGGTTACACACAGTTTACTCAGTATGGTTGAACATGGCCATCCAAAGTGAGCCTTTGATAGATTGTTTTTAGAGCATAAATATTAGAACAAACACCTAGGTAGTTACTATCTTACTAAATGTATATTTGTGGCCAAGTGTATGCAGTGTGGTAAATAACTTCAAGTTCAGTTCACAAAGGCTATCTAATGGAGCAGACAACCATGTGGACAAACAATTTTTTTATGGAGTATTTTTGGATAGTTTCAGGAGTTCCACTAGAGCCTCTCATCTCCTATTTGTTGCCTGAAATTATTTTTATCAGTAAGAAATGATTGTACAGCTAGACACAATGTTACCGTATTTCAGATTTACAACTGTAGTATATGACACTTTGGATTACTTCCTTTTGATCTGACGTCTTATTACTCCAACACATCCGTCTCACCTGAATCAATATCATCAGTCTCACTTTGGATCTTAAAAGAAGTACAGAATTTCAGGTCCTGGCTCATACTTACTGGTTTGGAATCTGTACTGTAACAAGCTTTTGAGCTGATTTGTATGCACATTAAAATTTAAGAATGAGGAATCTTAAAAGCAAAAGACAAACAGCAGGAAAAAAAAAAAAAAAAGACAGACAGCAGGACCTCTACATAAAACCTAAGTGGATGAGAATGAGAAAGAAGAGGTCACAAATACTGTGGAGTTCTGAAGATAAAAAATCAAAGGAGGGATGCCATAAACACAAACTAAATGAAAGATAGGCCAAAAAAAGAGTGCTGGATGGATAGGATTTATAGTATGTTTGTATCCTGTTTTTCTCCCTCTCAGAAAATATAAATGCCATCTTCTCAGATAATCAGACCACAAATCCAGGACTTACTTTTAATCATTCACTTTGGTTCACATCCTAAATCTAATCCATCCAGTATGCTAACTCTATCCTTAACTTTTCTAGTTCTTATCTCTACTCTCCTGCTAAGTCCACGTTGGTCAAGACAGACCTGACATGGAGATTGATATATAGATAGAGATATAGATCTATTGATATATCAATTATAGATAGATATAGATATAGATATATAGACATAGATATACACACACACATATATATTCCATTCTGTTCTTGTTCAAAAAAAGTCCCAGTTACCCAGAAGATTCTGCTGCACACATTTTCACTTTCAACTTTCTCCTACAAATAAGATACAGGGGATGTCTGGAGCAAAATCCACCTAGTGAAACTTTTCTAGAGATTATCTGAAAGAAGAAAAAGGCAAAATAAAGCATGATTTTTTTTTTATGCCAACCCATCAGTGGGGTGGGGGAAAGACAGAAAATAACTCATTGAAGGTATTTAACGTACTCAATAACTGATATGATAATTGAACTGAGTTTTATAAAATTAGATTTTTAATTGATATTTGCTAAATGAATACATACAGTTGCTGGGTAGGCAGAGTCGTAGGGTTGAGAATATCCTAGGCACAGGGAATTGCGTGCTTATTTTCTGAGAGAGCTCTGAATGACAAAGAGCTTTGTGGTCCATGAATACTAAAATTTTAGATTTTATCCTGAAGGCAATTGGAAGTCATTATAAGTCTCCTTATAAAAGATTTCACTTAACACAATTACTTTAAAAAAAAATAATCGTATTGTGGTTATCAATTTACAACATATGTGTGTCAAATTATCACTGTGTATATTTTAATCTAACAAAACGTTATATCTTAATACAGTTGGAAAGATAATAAGTAAATGAATGCTTGAATGAATAAATGAATGCTTGCATACTCTAGTTTCACACTACAAAATTTCTTTTCTCACAATGTGGTCAATAATTCGTTTGGTAAGACTGTTTAGAAAGAGAATCGTTAAGGCACTATTTAGCATGTTAGGTGCAACTTGATGAGGCCCTAGGCTAAATACTAACAAATGAGGATGGAGAGAAATGTAGTTACAATAAAATTAAGAAAGCAGAAATGACAGAATTTGTAATTTTGGAAATATTGTCAGGGGTGATTCTCAAATTATGTCTTCTGGATGTGGTGAATGATGACACATTTTAATGAGAAAAATAATATAAGATCAGAAATACCGTTAAGTAGCAATTATGCAAGAAGAAGAAATAGTGTCCATTACCAGCATTATACAAAACCATTCTCAAAATTAAGATGGAAAGTTCTTGTAAGCAGTAATGTTGTTGTATTATTTATGTGTATTTAGTTTGAATTAGATTCTATAAAGAAAGTATGCTATGTAATACGGTCAATGCTTGAGACATACTACATGTCAGGCATTACATTAAGCAGTTTAATGTATTATCTCTTTTAAAACTTTAAATGATCCTATGAGGTAAGTTCTACCATAATTTCCATCTTACAGATGAGGAAATGGGATTTCAGAATGACTAAATAACTTGCCCAGTTATACAGCTGGTTATTGAATAAACCAATAATAAACCAGAGCTACCTAAGGTCTGTATTTCACCTGTGTCAGTAAGAATTCCTTTTGAAAACGGATGGTGTTGGGGCGCCTGGGTGGCTCAGTCGGTTAAGCGGCCGACTTCGGCTCAGGTCACGATCTCGCGGTCCGTGAGTTCGAGCCCCATGTCGGGCTCTGTGCTGACAGCTCAGAGCCTGGAGCCTGTTTCGGATTCTGTGTCTCCCTCTCTCTGACCCTCCCCCGTTCATGCTCTATCTCTCTCTGTCTCAAAAATAAATAAACGTTTAAAAAACATTAAAGAAAAGAAAACAGATGGTGCAATCAAATGTGTTAATGGCACAAGTTTATGAGGGGACTGATCAAAGACACGCGAGAAGGACTGGGGAGAACTAGCAAGGGATCATCGCAAAACTTTATCTCCGTCGGTCCAGAAGGGACAAGATGACAGGGATGATTGCAACCCAGAAGCAGCTATAACACTTGCTATAATGGAGGAGAGAAGGCTTCCTTGAAGGATCTGGGGACGTAGAGGAACACAGAACTCACAGCCTGTAATCACACAAGGAAAGAGCCAGGTAAATACCATACTTCTTTAGAAAGGGGGAACTTGTTTCAATGCAACTGAGAAAACAGGCGATGCTTCATTTGCTTATGTAAGAATTTCTTTGCAAGAAACACTAGGTAAACACAGAAGACTGTGCCTGGGTGAATGGAGCAGTGTAGGGGCATGCAAACAAACAGATACAAACATCTCAAGTACTTCAGTACATCTCAGCGACTTCAGTTCATTGCATGTGATAGAAGCCACGCCACCTACATCTGGTGTTACAATTTTCTTTCCCATTTCAGATAACTCTTTCGCCTACTTCACAGTAACTCCCAATTTACAGCTCTTCTATATCCACTTCCATAAGCAAACGTTGGGTCTCTTTCAATAGAAAAGGCCATATTTATTGTAGTATTTATGCATTTCTTAAAGGGCCATATTCATTGTAGTGTTTATACATTTCTTAACCATTTAAGAAAATGTGGAAAACTGTGCCACCATTTTTATGAGACTTCTGTTTTTCTTTTAATGTAGGCTTTTAAATGTATCACTGTTGAAGTTTTGAATGTTATACCCATTTTTCTCATTAGCACTATGGTTTTAACTGCATAATTTGACATAAAGCAGTAGGAATTACGAAGATATTTATCATGTTTCAGAAAAACCGACTGTAAATCTCCTCTCCAAACTCAAGTGAAATCGACAGAACAAAAGAACCAAGAAATCCTTAAGTTCAGCACAGACATTAAGCAAAGACATTAAGAGTGGAGAGTAGACATGGGGAAGCAAACAAAAAATATCTACCTTAAACTTCTATGCTGTGCTGCTTTTCAAATAAGAAATAAACAGCATATTCTTAAAGATCCACAATTGAGATTATGAAAAATTATTATAACCAAAAGGAGGATATAAATATATCAGAAAATTTATGTTTAAAGAGGCTGCACAAATATAAAAGTTACTGACATATCTAGGAGATACAATAGTTAGTGGCAAATCCAGAAGAATAAAATAAGGAATATGAAGGATTGAAAATATTCAGATACCTAATGAAGATATTTTTGAAATTAAACATGGACTGAAGTATAGAATTCAAGTTTTCAGTGAATTTTAGGAAGCAATATGTTTAAATAATTGTGTAACATGTAGGAAAAAACAAAAAAAAAGTCAATTTAAGAAAGCGTAAGTTATGTGTTTATTTTTTGGAAAGAAAATAAGGACTCAGCTTCTGCATATTAGTAAGTAGCAGAAAGCAATACAAAATTTTCAGAAAAAATATACAACCACTAAATTCTATACCAAATTATGTCATTATGCATGGGAAATGGTAATAGAATGGCACTCTTAGATATGAAGGCATTTCATATTCGTCACGAGTGACATAGTCTTCCTTGAAATACTAACAGAACAATATGACATATGAGTGAGAAATTAACCAAAAGAGAATATCCAAAGGTAGAGGGCCTTTCAAAGGAGAAAGACAAGTATAGTAAGAGCACAGTTGGTTTCACCCACTGCTGTATCACTATCTCGTATTTTCATTAATGTGCCACCAAATTAAGCCCAGATGAAAGTAAAATATAAAAAACCATCAACGGAGGTAGAAATAAGATCATTACATCAGACAAATTCTGAAAAATAATTTATGGCAGTGTTAATTGGACCAGATTGAAAAAAACACACACAAGGACCTGCCACAAGGATATGGGAGGTCAAAAAAATACCTTTCTGAGAAAGTTTGGAATCTTATAACTATATGAAGTCCCACATAGATCTCCGTTATGGTGCTTTTAAAAACATATCCACAAAGTATTTGACATTTCATCAGAAGATAAAATCTGACTTCCATTGCTTTGAATGTGGGCCAGGTTTAATAACAAGCTTCTGAAAAGTAGAATATGGCGAGGTTGACGTTGCAAGACACCGAGTCTAGGTTATATAATAGCATAGAGCCTCCCCATGGTTGTCTCTTGGGATGTTCACCCTAGGTCAATTTGCCATGTAGTGAGGAAATATGAAAAGGTCATGTGTAAATATTCCAGCTGACGCTCCTGGCTAAGTCCCAATGGTAGTCAGCTTCAACCACTAGACATGTGAGTGAACTAGAATTCAAGTGATTTCTCCCCTTTCATCTTTGGACCAACCCAGCTCATGCCAAATGGAGCATAAATGACCTGTCACCACAGAACCTTGCTCAAATTGCAGATTCATTTTTTTTTTTTTTACAATGACATTTTTGTTGTTTACGGTACTAAGATTTTTTTGTGGCTTGTTACAAAGCAGTAGATAAATGGTATAGAACTATAATTTTAAAAGACAAGAACAAGTGGTAAGGGCTGGCTATTTAAGAGATTTGTAGCAGTCATTTTTCAAGGAAAAATCAATGTATTTATAATAAATCAACTGTTCAAGGAGGCCCCAGAATAAGGACAGGCATACCTAAAAATTGTGGAAGCATTAAATTATTCCAAAAACATCTAAGTGTTTCCATATTTTGGTCCAGAAGGGAAACCAAACTAGCCATATCATGTACCAGGAGATGAGAACAAATCAGAGAGAAATTTTTGTTTTAAATTTTTTTAATGTTTGTTTGTTTGTTTGTTTTTTGAGACAGAGGGAGACACGGTGCGAGTGGGGAAGGGGCAGCAGAGAGAGAGGAAGACACAAAATCTGAAACAGGCTCCAGGCTCTGAGCTGTCAGCACAGAGCCCGATGCGGGGCTCGAACCCACGAACTGTGAGATCATGACTGGAGCCAAAGTCGGACGCTTAACTGACTGAGCCACCCAGGCACCCCTCAGAGAGAAAATTTTGATGGAAATGTGCCACTACCAAAGTTACTTCAACATTAGAAGGAAACAAATTTAAAGAGTTCTGGGTAGGTCTAAGGTCATAAAGTGCTGGAAAACAAGGTTTGGGGGTTTTCAAATAGTTTGTTTACTTTTGTGGCTGACTAGATTTTCATATTAGAAAGAACTAAATGTTCATATCTATTAGAGTAGCCTAATATTTGTTATGCGTCTAATTATTAACCTACATCCCATTGTTTACAAACAGGTATAAACAGTGGACTTTGTTTCTTTTAGAAGGTAACTATATAAATATAATCAATACTGTTCATTATAATTTTGGAAATCATGGCAAACACCAAAAATCAAAAGAGAGAAGTGTATTTATTCATTATAAGTTTTCTCTTGGATGATTCTATGATATGATCAGTTATCATAAAATATTAGAACTCATGGGGCGCCTGGGTGGCGCAGTCGGTTAAGCGTCCGACTTCAGCCAGGTCACGATCTCCCGGTCCGTGAGTTCGAGCCCCGCGTCGGGCTCTGGGCTGATGGCTCGGAGCCTGGAGCCTGTTTCCGATTCTGTGTCTCCCTCTCTCTCTGCCCCTCCCCCGTTCATGCTCTGTCTCTCTCTGTCCCAAAAATAAATAAAAAACGTTGAAAAAAATTTTTTTTAAATATTAGAACTCACAAGAAAATTCAACATAGATGCCAACTACAAAGTTATTTTACAAAATTCAGTAGCTTTCTTCTACATCAGTAGTAACCAAACAGAAAACACTAAAGAAAGTATTCCATTAATAACAACAATGTAAAATATAGTTCATTGTTACTTCTTTACACAAAAATATATTTTTCAATTTTTTTCTCAGCCAAATTTGTCTGGAAAACTTAAATATACAAGTTTTATGTATACCTTTTTGGTTGGTGAATATTATAATTTATATTAAGTTAAATAATGTGTTATATATTTTATCATTCATTATATTTAATCTGAATACTCTAAGTATGTTTTTAAATATATTATTAATTGTTTTTAGAAAAATAAGACATTTAGAAAGTCATGTGGTGGAATATCTAGAGATAAAAAAGAAGTATGTGCAGAAATGGATTATAATTACAGCAGAAGTTACAAGTTTGGCTAGAAAACTACAGTATTCCAGCCACTAAAATTAATGGAGTTTCTGACATTGATGAGTAAACTAATGATTATTCTTCAAATTGTGACGAAAAAAAATCAAAGATAATGTTAAAAATTTCAGCGACTCAGGAACATCAGTGTGAGAAAATAAAAAGATGCCATTTAAAATACATTTTAATAATATTCTTTCATGGACATTCGTTTTAATTAAAAAGTGATTCTGGAGTGCCTGAGTGGTTCAGTTGGTTAAGCATCCAACTTTGTTTCAGGTCATGATCTCATGGTTTATGGGTTCAAGCCCCATGCTGGGCCCTGTACTGACAGTTCAAAACCTGGAGCCTGATTTGGATTCTGGGTATCCTCCTCTCTACCCCTCCCTTGCTTGCACTCTATCTCTAAAAAATAAATAAATGCTACAAGAAATTAATTAAAAGGTGATTTCAACAGAATAAAGAACCAATCATGGAAAAGAAGCAGATTTTAGATAATTTATTTCATATGATAGCCAAATATTATTCAAAAAACTATTTAATAAAATTCCTAATGGTGAGTTGATTCCACATGATAGATTCTTTTATTTGAAAGAATCCTTATGTTTAGAGGTGCCTGGGTGACTCACTTGGGTAAGCATCTGACTCTTGGTTTCAGCCCAGGTCATGATCTCACAGTTTGTGGGTTCAAGCCCTGCACTGGGCTCTGCACTAACAGTGCAGAGCCTGCTTGGGATACTCTCTCTGCCCCTCTCCACTTGTACTGTCTCTGTCTCTCTCAAAATAAGTAAAATAAACGTAAAAAAAAAAAATATATATATATATATCTTTAAAAAAAGAATCCTTGTGTATTTTATTTTGCAGGTATTCTTTCTAGCAATAATACAATCGTATAAAATATTTGCAATTCAAAATAACTTCTCCAAGATTGGAAGAGTTTAAACAGAATTTATGACTACAAAAAATCCAATTTACATTATGATGCCTTTTTAAAATGGAAGTATCCTTAAATATATTCGAACTAATATTTCAATACTCGACACCTTGTAGAGGTTGATTACATAAGCTAAACAAAAATGGCAGAGTATCTTGAAAGTGATTCTAAATGTTGCTGTTTTGTGGGGCACCTGAGTGGCTCAGTCGGTGAACCCTCTGACTTTGGCTCAGGTCATGCTCTCGCGGTTCCATGGGTTTGAACCCCACGTGGGGCTGGGTGCTGATGGCTCAGAGCCTGGAGCCTGCTTTGAGTTCTGGGACTCCCCCTCTCTCTCTGCCCCTTCCTCCCTCTCTCTCTCTCTCTGGCTCTCTCAGTCTCAAAAAATAAACAGACATTTTAAATTTTAAATTTTAAATGGGGGCATCTGGGGGTCTCAGTTGGTTAAGCGTTAGACTTCGGCTCAGGTCATGATCTCGTGGTTGGTAGGTTTGGTGTCCGTGTCAGGCTCTGTGCTGACAGCTCAGAGCCTGGATTCTGCTTTGGATTCTGTGTCTCCCTCTCTCTGACCCTTCCTCACTAACATTCTCACTCTCTCTCTCTCTCTCTCCCTCTCTCTCTCTCAAAAAATAAACATTAAAATAAAAAATACAAAATACAAAAAATACAAAATACAAAAATACAAAAAAAATTACATCTTAGAAAGTCTGAAGAATTTATTTAAATCAAAATGCCAGCATATTTCTGAATTTAGTTGAACTTATGGATCATTATAATGTTGATATGGCTAATCATTCAAAAAAAAAAGCATCTGTGTCTTACTCATCTAACAAAAGCAAAAAGTAATTTATGATGCCAGTAGAATATTGTGTTATACATGAAATACTATAAGGTACACTAATAAGCAAAATGCTTTTCCTTTCAATGAAATGTAATGAACCACTGAGATGCATAATTGAAATGTTGTAATTCATTTGGCCATGTGGTTGTTTCCAAATTAAAATGAATGGCACTATTCTATCATGAAATCAAGGTTGGATCTAAACCACATTTAAGTGATGCCTCTGAACATATTAAATTATATACAATGGTGCTAATTTCTTTTTTTATTTATCATTTGAAGAATTGCTAAATTGTGTTCCTTTTTTTTTTGATACATGAAATTTATTGTCAAATTGGCTTCCATACATCACCCAGTGCTCATCCCAAGAGGTGCCCTCCTCAATACCCATCACTCACCCTCTCCTCCCTCCCACCCCCATCAGCCCTCAGTTGGTTCTCAGTTTTTAAAAGTCTTATGCTTTGGCTCTCTCCCACTCTAACCTTTTTTTTTCCTTCCCCTCCCCCATGGGTTCCTGTTAAGTTTCTCAGGATCCACATAAGAGTGAAAACATATGGTATCTGTCTTTCTCTGTATGGCTTATTTCACTTAGCATCACACTCTCCAGTTCCATCCACGTTGCTACAAAGGGCCATATTTCATTCTTTCTCATTGCCACGTAGTACTCCATTGTGTATATAAACCACAATTTCTTTATCCATTCGTCAGCTGATGGACATTTAGGCTCTTTCCGTAATTTGGCTGTTTTTGAGAGTGCTGCTATAAACATTGGGGTACAAGTGCCCCTAACAATGGTGCTAATTCATATGCATTCCCACAGCATTATCAGTGACACTAGGCCAGGTAGATGACCTAGTCACCAGACTTAAGTCTAAAGTCCAGTGGCCTAACACAATGGGTTTTTTTTTTTAACTCATACTACATGTCTAATGCTAGTCAGAAGGGAGTTTAGCTTCATATATTCGCTCAAGGAATCAGGCATAAGGAAACTGGAAGATCTCTGAATGACACAGGAGAAAGGAAAGATGAAAAGCCACATGATCTCTAAAGTATTTCCAATTGGAAGCAGTATATATTCCCATTTCTTCAACTAGAACAAATAACATGGTCACACTTTATTCTAAGGAGGCAATTAAGTGAAACTCTCCCTAATTTTCAGAAAAGTTGAAGGAATTTTTTTTTAATTAAGTTTATTTGTATTTTGAGAGAATGAGAGAAAGAGAGAAAGAGTGAGAGAGAATCCCAAGCAGGCTCCACACTGTCAGTACAGAGCCCAATACAGGGCTCGAACCCACAACTGTGAGGTCATGACCTGAGCCGAAACCAACAGTTGGAGGCCCAACCAACTGAGCCACCCAATCACCCCTGAAAGGAAATTTATATTAGTGAACAGTTGTAATATTGCCCCAGCATCTCTCAAATATACATCTATTTGTACATATTTATATCTATATACATCTATATATATTTACTTTATATTCTCTATGAGATAATTTGAGAACATTTCCCAAACATATTACCTCAGCAATTAACAAATTACTGTGAAAATATATGAAGGAGTCATTATCTTCTTGCATTTGTATATGACAGAATTAGTATCATAATTCAAGTTTTCAGGTTCTGAATTTTCTGTTCTTTAATTTTTTAAAATTTATTTGAGAGAGAGGGAGAGAGAGGGAGAGAGAGAGAGAGAGAGAGAGAGAGAGAGAGAGAGAGAGAGAGACAGGGAGAATGCAAGGGAGGCATTGAGAGAGAGAGAGGGAGACACAGAATCTGAAACAGGGTCCAGGATCTGAGCTGTCAGCACATAGCCCAACGCGGGGCTTGAACCCACCAACGTTGACATCATGACCTGAACCCAAGTTGGACCCTCAACCGACTGAACCACCCAGGTGCCCCTCTATTCTTTCTTATAGGAGTTTAGAATATAACTTTAGTGAAGTTCTAAATGCTACATCAGAGATCTGCTCATAACACTGAACCAAATCATCGATAACCTCAAATATATCTGGGACTAGATAATGTAAGCAATAAACTTTTACCATGATTCCATTCAGAATTAGATAGTAAGCCATAAATTCTTCAAAAATTAGGATAGCATTGTCTTCCATATTATGTTTTAATTTCTGCATTTCTATCGTCTATTGCTACACAGTCAATGTCCTTGAAAGGGCACGGCTTAATACAATAAACCATTTTTCCCTCCTGATTCTATCGGTTAGTTGGTTGATTTCCCCGCTGTTTTGTCAAGCTTCAGTCTTGTGATTTCATCCATCTGGTTGGTCAGCTGTCCAACAAGTCCTCACCTTTGCGTGATAGACAGTACTGTTTGTCAGCTGGGTTGCTTTCTTAAACTACTTAGTAGGCAGTATCAACCTGTTTATATTCAAAGCATCCTTCCAAGTTTTTGAGATGAAAGCTGCAAAATCTCTGGAGGACAAGCTCCAGTACTCAACTGTGACTTCCACCAAATTCTTTTAATCAAAACCACAGGGCAGCCCAGTTTCAAGTGATGGGAAGAGTTCCACTCTGGATGGGACAAAGTAGAGAAAAACTTCTGGCTATATTTAATCTACTGGTGGGTTTATTATTCTGATTTTGTAGATATGGAATTAGATAAATTATCTAGAATTACAGTTATCACATAATGTTTTTAAAACTGTTAAGAAGTCTCTTCAGTAACAAGCCATACAAATTATAGGGCATGGAACTAAAAATGTTAGAGTTAAATGCCTGTGTGTGAGTGGAGTGTGTGTGTGTGTGTGTGTGTGTGTGTGTGTGTGTGAACAGGTGATGGGAGAAGGGTAAGAGGGATGGTTTTTTTCTTGATGCTTTAGGCCATTTCTTGATAATTATTTTTACCAGTATACAACAATATAATATATTTTGAAATTGAGCTTCTCTTCATGACTAATGGGCTTTTGGGGGTTGCTTACTTGCAATTAGATGATTTAACAAAGCTACATAGCAGCTGTTTGAGTGTTCTATTGTCTTCTGTGAAAAATGCCATGTTGAGGCCAAATGAGGCATGTAGCTGTGTAAGTTGCGAGTATCAGTAAATGATAGGATGCATTTATAAAACGAGGTGATCTGAAATATATTATGGATCTTTCCATAATATGCTCTGCATTTAATTTTTATAACAATGCCACAGGTGGGCGATTTTACAAAAAGGGAAACATAAAATGCTGATTGAAAATTAGTAGAAAAGAATCACAAACTGCTTATACCCAAGTGTCCTAGCAAATGATTTAGATTGACAGATATCTTGGAGAGTTGCTAAAATGGGACCATATGTCTGGTAATTTCAGGGTGATGACAGTTGAGAAAAGTGAACATTGCCTTGATTGGGTTATAGAACTTGTGAATATCAGAATCTCTGTCAGAAACTTGAGAGGCACAGACACATACTCCTCCACATCAGCCAGAGGCAGAATACAGCATTCAGTTGAACAGCTCATGTAACAACTCCATGACACCCTCAACCTTTTTCATGTCTTTTTGTTTTTTGACTAGACAGAATCACCCACTCCACCATCTGAGCATGAGGGATAAAATTTTCTTTTATTAGCTCGTTGGATTGACATGCCTAAAATCAGAATTTTATAAAAATACAATTAGGAAATGGAGGAAACAATTTATTTTGTATTTTTCTCAAAGCTCTAAGTGGTACTTATTACCAAATAGCTCTAACAAAAATGTTAAGAAATAAAAGTACCACATGAATAATTTTTAATGTTGTGAAATATTACAAGTGTGGAGAAACAAAAATACCAGATTCCCTATTAGTTTAAGGTGAATTCATAGAAACAAACTACAAAAGAGAAATCTCAAACTGGCTTCACTTCCAGTAAAGATAAAACTTTAATTAATTATAAATAACATTTTGAATCCTAGATTCTTATGAAAAATATACTAGAAATATTTAAGCAGAAATCTTCTCTATGACAGTGAGAGTGTTGGAGCAGAGTTCATCTCCTCCTGTCAGTTAAACTCAGAAGCTACTAAAGTATTGAAACTTAGAGCAAAAAGAATGTTAATAATATTACCTTCAATAGGGAACAGAATGAAGATCATGTTTCAAATTAGATCATTTTTTTAAATATACTTAAGGTATCTGTGTGGCCTTCACATGGAAATTAATTGGAAATGTGTGCCTGAAACTCAGGCTAAAATGCAGAATTAAAGATGTTCTGGGGGTGAGGAGAGAGAGACAGACAGACAGACAGAAGGGAAACAAAACTCCTACAGAAGAAATTATCAGTGAGCATTGCATACAGCAATAGAAATCATATAATGTGAACAACAGAGAAAAAGCATACTTAGAAAAAAAAAAGAAGAAACATATTATCAGGGACCTATGTGGCCTATATTGTGTCATGTGAGTCCTAGAAGGAAAAGATGAGATGATCAGGATGCAACTGAAAAAGTACTGAGAGAAATGATCAGTTAAACTTGACAAATTGGACACGGACAGAATTTAGAGATTCACGAAGCTGAGTGAATTCCAAGGAGGTTGATTTCATTACAGTCAAATTTATGAAAACTAAAGAGAAAGAAAACGTCTTGAAATCAACAAGAATGAAACCACATTTTACCTATAAGGGGAAAAATGGAAGTCCAAATATTTTTTTCAAGAGTTGAAAGAGAACTGTCAACCAGAGTTTTATATCCAGCAAAAATATCTTTCAGCAAATGGACAGAAATCAAGAATTCCCAGAGGAAGGGAAACTTAGACAATTTCTCATTGATTAGACTACTCTTAAAAAAAATGCTAAAGCAATTTCTCTAAAAGGAAAGAATGTGGTATATCAAGGAATTTTGGAACATCAGAAAGGAAGAAAAATCAAAAGAAAAATTTAAAAAACTGGTAGGTACATTTTCCTTATCTTCTTGATACACAGAACAACCTACATAAATATCCAAATAACTACGATGTTTGAAAAAAAAAAAACAATTGCAAAATATTTCATTCCATATGAGTCCATTTACATAACGTT
Organism: Panthera tigris; assembly: GCF_018350195.1. NCBI lineage: Eukaryota > Metazoa > Chordata > Mammalia > Carnivora > Felidae > Panthera > Panthera tigris. The sequence goes on along the minus strand of NC_056660.1, from coordinate 32,761,163 downwards.
TCGAAATGGTTAAATTGTAGAAATGAAGAACAAATTAGTGGCTTTAGGGAGTGCAGGGTGGGGGAGACGGGAGAATCTATAAAATGGCAATATGGGGTATTCTTGTGATTATAGGGATGCTCTGCATCTTGATGTATTATTTCCATATCTTGGTTTTGATACTATATTATAGTTTTGCAAGATATTATCACTGGAGGAAAGTAGGTAAAGTGTATACAGGATTCCTGTTTTTTCTCACAACTGCATATGAGTCTCCAATTAATCTCAAAATAAAAAGCTCAATTAAAGTATTTAATGGTGATAATGATAACAGGAGAGAAAATAAAACTCTGATCAGCAAATTTTAAAAAGTGCCTAAGCCCTCCAATAAGAAATTGAGAAAGCATGATCTAGATAGTTTCAATAGTGGAGTCCAATCTAAGCATACCCCAGCCATATTTGCACTGCCACATACATGGGTGAAGATTTTCATGTTCTTTATTGCTCATGTCAGTCTAGTGTTCAGTATTACAAGATTTAGCAACCTACATGCAACACTGGGCAGTAAAGCAAAGTAAAGCATGGAAAGAAGTGGAGTGAAACAGGGTGGCTCCCAATGTCTTTATCTGGACAATCTAAAGTATTGGACTATATAAATAAATTCCTCACTTCAGAATTCATAAAGCGTTTAATATTTTTATATTTACTACTTACAGAAGTAATTAGTACAATTGTAGAATTGTAGACCCATGGAGGTAGGGCAGGGGATCTGATTCTCTCTCCTTTATTTAAGTTTATTTACTTATTTTGAGAGTGAGTGGGCAAGTGTGTTCAAGCAAGGGAGACACAGAAGAGTGGCAGAGAAATTCCCCAACAGGCTCTGTGCTGTCAGTGCTGAGCTCCATGTGGGGCTTGATTACAGTAACCGTGAGATCGTGACCTGAGCCAATATCAAGTGTGGGACACTTAACCTAGTGAACCATTCAGGCGCTTCGGGACCTAAAATCTTAGTTTTATCACTTGAAATACAGAAACTACATAAATTACCTCAGAATATTACTTTGAGTTATAAAAGAATAATGACAAAATTGTAGAAATGGAGAACAGATCAGTGGTTACCAAGGGTTTTGGATGGGGGATGTATATGTCCATATAAAAGCAATATGGGCCCGATCTTTTACATACATTTATGTATACACGCACACACACATACATGTCAAAGTACTTAATCTAGATTCTGATATGCACTTGATGGTTAATATATAGTAGATATTGTTTTAATAACTGTTATCATTCTCAATATGTTTGAGATGAAAATGATTATGTTAATAGAAGAATACGGAGAGAATAAAAAGTAGTAGTAACACAGTCATGCTTTGAAGAATAAGCATCATTTGCAGAAGCAGAGAAAAGAATGAAACATTATTTCAATCCAGATCAATTTACTGTCATCGAGTGCAGTTCCATAAACATTAGCAATATCCAGGAAACGGAACAAAGGGTTCAGTGAGCATACAGAGTTGCAGAGTCTCACAGCAGAATTCCAGCACGACACCAACACGTAGCTCTATATCACCAGTATTGAATTTGCTTCATATTGAAAAAGTCATCCATGACATCCTCAATCACATTGATTCAAAAAAGATAGTAAACAGGCTTTTAACTAAAATAACTTATTATCCTAAATTGTCAGCCTTGAAAATCACTAAAAACAGAGAGACACAGAAAGGAAATGAGATATGTTATGAGATATGAGCAAATAATACAGTGTGATTCATTTTTAAAATAAAGAGGCTATTAGGCCCAGCGACAGACTATCTATGACAGATATATTTAATATAAGGGGAACCTTAAGAACAAAGCTGCAAAATATACTGAAATATCAAGGAGCTACAAATTAGATTTAAATTTAAGGTTCAGGAATATAAGGTTAAAAGGTCAGTGCAATATCAGTGTAAAAAGCCAAGATCACATATTGAGAGATAAAGGCATTTTTTTTTTTCCTGATGCAGTGGCACTGAACCAGGAAATGTCCCTGTTTCAAATGACCACGTTATTGTGTTCTAAATTCTGAATGAATGGACGAAAAAAATATTTGTATTACCATCTATTATTTATGTATATTATGCAATATCTATTCTGTATTATACAATCTATATTACCATATCTATATATAGCAATATACATACATTATGTATATTATGTAATATCCATCATGTAGTATGAATTTCAATCCACTGTACCTCCCCTGTGTCTTAGGCAGTATTTAAGGCTTTTTAACTTTATAAAGTCTTCTCATCTCAACCTCCAATTTCTATATTCTTATCCTCATCTATAAACAAGGAGAATGACAATAAAAGGGGCTCATTCTCTCAACCCAAGGTTGCTCTCTCAGGTTGCTGTTTTTTTACACCACAGGAGGATATGGATAAATAAAAAGTATTTTCTATACCTTCAAAATGAGTCAAACGTGCATTTATGCACTGTATTGCAAATTTACACCTGCTTACCCTCCTAATATATAATTGTTTATAACAGCTATCATTCACTCATCACAAAGCCAATTTCTGAATAATTCCTATATGCCAGATATTCCACTAGAAAGCAGCATCTTCTCCAGTTCCAAAGGAGCCTGCATAAGTCTCAAGTTATTAACCATTCTTTGATTCATTTATATATGAGACAGAAGTAACAATATAAGTAATATATATTGCCTAGATGATCAAAGAGATAATGTGTGAAAAGCATTTCACATGCAGATTCTTAGAAAATACAGGCTTAATTTATAAGATATTATTTTTAAATTTTTTTCATGTTTTTATTTTATTTTTGAGAGAGAGAGAGAGAGAGAGAATAGGGGAGGAGCAGAGAAAGAGAGGGAAACACAGTATCCAAAGAAAGCTCTAGGCTCTGAGCTGTCAGCACAGAGCCCAATGTGGAGCTCGAACTCATGAACTGTGAAATCATGACCTGAGCCAAAGTTGGATGCTTAACCAACTCAGCCACCCAGTGCCCCAATTTTAAAATATTATAATAGAAAATGTAATAAAATTAAATTCTGGAAAGTACCAAATGATATTAAACACACACACAAAAAGTTTCTTTTCCCTTCCTGTATACTATTTTCAATTCTCCAAAGTAGTCATTTTTATTACATCAATGTTCAGTTCTTAGTATCCTAAGACCACCCTACCCAACATAGTAGCCACTAGTCACATATAGCTATTTCAACTCACATAAATGAAAATAAATTTTATTAAAATTCAATTTATTAGTCACAATAGCCTTATTTCAAGTGCTCACTACCCACACGTGTCAAGTGGCTGTCCAACTGGAAAGTCAGAAATAAAACATTTCCATCATCACAGAATGCCTTAAAGAATACACTCTTAATACAGTGGTATTGCTAGAATGTTGAGGAAAGTGTTAGGTCATCCTAGATGAAAGTTTCATATAGTCAAAATTGTTCTTTTAACTCTCTAGAGTAACATTTAGGAAGTCATAATTAAAAATTTTAGAAATTTCATAATGGTCTTTTTATTCCCCCTCTGATTTGGAAAATACTGGTTTCGCTGGAAAAACCAACATATAAAGTAGATGATTTTTATTGGGGTTCTATTTATTTTAACTAAAAATACATCCTCTGTAAGTATTGGACTCACAAAGGATGGGGAGACACACTCAAGAGAGTCACAAGGGAACTGACACTGAGAGAAACAATTTTCTGTCTGGCTTTAAATACTCACTTGGGAAAATACTCTTTAGCACTATGCACTATTTATGGATTAATAATAAGTCCCCCCCATGTTTTTCTTTCTCCTAATTATTTATAGGTAAGTTCCATTTTATTACATAAATATCTGAGGTCATCCCACCTCTAATTCTTCATTTAGCTACTTTTGACAGTATACCAGGACTCTCCAGAAAACAGAATCAGAAATTTGGAATTTAAATTACTTATAGACACATCACTTTTTTTTTTCTACTTAGACATTTACACCATACTTTTAGACCTAGCCCTTCTAAAACAAATTATGTGATCTATTATGAACATTTCTTTCTTTTTTTCCCCTTTATTTCTTAGCTTAAAACCAAATAGTCTTATGGCTAGCCTTTGGTTGTGGGTGGCAGGTGAGCCAAGTAGGAATGAGTTTCACTGAGTCAGATTTCCCATGAAGTGTTCTTGATTAATAATTCTCTCAAAACTTGTCTATAAACTCTAATCTTGAAGAATTCCCATTCTTCCACTTGGCAGAATAGACCACACATTTGTTTTTGTCTTCTTCTGTACATATTGAAATTCAACTCAGGTGTATGTTTAATGACATATCTATCAGCTTGCTCTATTCCAGAAAATCATAAAAAAATTATGCTTAGCCTATAGCCCATCCTCTTAACCTTCATATCATTATAAATTTGTCACATGTACTCTTTGCTGTCATAGTAATAGAAATTTAAGAGGGGAAATACAAATATGTATGGGCAGTCTGCTACCTGAACCTGAAAGCTGAATGCAATTTTGAAGTATTTCTTATTATATGGGATTATATTATATGGAAATAAAATCTGGGCCAGCAATTTAATCTAGTATTAGATTTTACCCTAAAACTCTGTTCAGTCTCTTATAAAAAGAAGTAGAAGAGCTAGGAATTTTATCTTAACCCCTCCAACCGAATAAGAGATTAGAAAACACAGCCCTTTGCTTTGATGTATAAGGAAAATGTATTCCCCAGGGCTCCTTGAAGGATCAGACTGAGTCTGAGACCTAACTTGAAATTACAGGTTTCTTTCCTCTCCTTTTCTATTCAATTTCCCCCTGCCCCCACCTGGTTTCTCCTGAGAACATTTCCTTAATGTATCACTTGCACCTTAATCTCTGGTTTGGTGTTTGCTCTAGGAAAACCTAGCCTAGCCGAAGACATTTGATACTGGAAATGGTCCTGAGAAGCAAGTTTTAAGACAGTAATTGGATCACCTGCCATCCAGATGTTAGTGAGGACCCATCCCTGGTATTAGGTGAAGTGGTGAAAAACCTGAGATGTATCCAATTTTAATTAGAAAATAGCATTTAACACATTATCTGAAATACCTGTCATTTTGGATTTTTTTCCTAGCAGAATGGGTAGGTATTTGCTTTGTATCTGGTGACTAAAAGCTCACTGCTCAGATCTTTCCCAGAATAAAGGAAAGTGTAGTCTAAAACCTAATTATGTTTTCCAGTACAGAACACAGCAAGTGGTCATAATGTCCCATTGGCAGAATACCAACTTTAGAGAGTATGAGATCATACCTCCACTGAGCACTTTATTATCCTTTTCTTCCTGACTTCTCTGCTTATGACACTTCTGTGTCCTGGAATGCCATCAACTATCACCCTTTCCTGACTGCAAAAATCTGTGAGAAGCTCCATCAATGTCACAGAGACAGTGAATCTCTCTAATCTCCCTTTTCACAGGAGAGCACCCATTATTCTTAAGTCATACAGTTTTATTGCAAGTTCATACTATAAAGTGTGAAATCACTTGCATTAGACTCTGAATTAACAAGATACTACCTAACTCCCCAGTCTCATCTCAAGCCAGTCTTCTTGCTTATATGTCCCAACTTCGCTACCCTGCTTTCAGTTCAGTCCTCTTCACCTCTTAACTAGATGTTTCTCTATCCAGTTTTCCCTCAAGACCTCTGTTCATGACCTTTTCTCACTGAATTAATGATGGCGCCTCCTTCAGGGCTGTGAGAAGCCCTTCATGGTTCCTCAAAATAGTTAATCCAGTTATATAGTCTTGTATTAAGCTCTACCTCCATTTTTCCACATATACCAAGTATACCATGACTACAATTTAATAATTTTTGCATTTGCTATAAGCATTGCTGTAGTCTGATGAAATAATCCAGTTCTTGTGCTATTACATACATTCAATAAATATTTATGGAACAAATGAGGGAATGAATAAATACCTCATCCTACTTAATGTGTGCTGTTTTGTTGCAATTAAAACCTAAATGTATCTACATAGATTATGAAGTTGAAGCATTTAAATCCTAGAGTAGAAAGCTTTTCAAGAAAAAGTTCTTGCTCTTCCAAGTACTTCGATAGAGATGAGCACATTCAGAACCAAAACATGCATAATAGTTATTTAAAGAGAGCTATGTTGTACATGATACTGGGTGGTAGGGGTAGAAACCTCACTGAAGTGGGTTGAAGAAAAAATAAGAAGTCAAGGGAAGTTAAAGGGCATCAGCTCAGAAAAAATGTGAAGTGATGAGATACTGTGAGTAGGTTTGTGTGTGCATGTGTGTGTACGTATATTGAGGATATTCATTTTTGGATGGGAGAGATGTGTGTTTGATGTTATCGAACTATCAGTAGGGAACCTGGAGCCATGTAGGATAGCCAAAATGATGCATGTCCCAGGGAAAGAGGGAAAAATTGGGATACATTTTATTTTGGAAGGATTAACCTTAGTTTGTGAGAAGTCCCTTCACTATAATCGCAGGGAAAAAGAAATGTATAGGTAGGGTTGCAAGTTTAGTGACAAGATACTGAGGGATTTCCCTTGTGATAAGACATAGGCTAGAGGTAGTCAAGTAGGGTTGGATGATGGTGGAGAAATATTGCAATCTTTGCTACATTAAATTAAAGCACGGACTACCAATGGGTATATAGAATTTTGGGTTAATACTGGTGGTAAATTAACAGACCAAAATTTCTAATGCTCTCAATCTTTAGTAATAAACATGTTTTTCTAAATAGTGTTTGGGACCTCAAGGATAAGTTTAGTCAAAATAGGATAAGAAAGCCGATATTGACAAGAGAAAGATTAAAGTTGTAGACTATGTAAACGGGGTGAAAAAAAGAAGCAAAGAATTGAATATTTTGGAATAAGTAGAGCTAAACATAGGCTAAACGAGTGTTTTGTGTCAGAGTTTTAATTCATTCCCTAATGATCTCCCAAAGTAAGTTTAGTTCTTGGAGTGGCATTTGTTGTGATTCCTTAAAGTGATGACTATTCTTTCGATTGCTGACTAGCTGTACACACAAGGAACTACTGTTTTTTACTACTAATCTTTAAAGATGAAAAACAGAAGGATATCAGGAAGACTATTTCAGCATTCAAGTATTTATGCAAATAAGAAAAAGATAAGTTTCCATTCCATGTAATTTTATTTATGAAAAATTTTATGTTTGACTTACTCATGGAGAGAAGGTAAAATATATATATATATATATATATTTTATAAATTATATAAAATATATATATATTTTACCTTCTCTCCATGAGTAAGTCAAATATATATATATGTATAATATATATATTATATATAGTGAGAAATTTTATTGGTTGCTCATTTCTATTTTACCTGATGCTTTCAATGTGAATACCACTAGATGAAGTTCTTTCAATCATATTTTCCTCCTGCTGCTGAAGACTGGAAGGGGTCTGAGGGCAGAGTGACAGGTAATAAAAGAAAATGGGAACAAATTTCTATGGAAATTGTGAATTGTCTGGGAAATCCTGAATAGCATGTTCATTTTTCTGTTTGTTCTGTGCACCAAGATTAGTTAGGCTGTTGCATTTTAAAGTGATAATAATATAGCTACCTTAATAATGAGAGTAGTGAATACTTATTAAATACCAATTTTGGTCTGGCTATAGTACTAAGAGCCTCATGCAGATTATCTCAATTATAACTGTAGCCTTAGTTGTAGGGAGTATTTTTATCAACACATAATCGATGAATACAGAAAACACTTGAGAACTTAAGTAATTTTCCCAATGTCAGTTAGTGAAAAATCAGAGAGGGATTCAAGGGCAAGAAGCAACCTATTCTATATTTTGCACTCTATTTTCAGAAGTCTGTAGCGACCACATTTCTGTGTTACTCAGACTGACACTTTTGCCTGGTGAAGCAAATATCATTGCCAGCTCCTGTGTGTCGGGGAGAAATGGCTCCCTAAGTGTGGTTTTCAGACCAGTCGCAGTGCTGTTACCTGGGAATTTGTTAGGAACGCAAGTTCTCAGGCAACCACCCCAGACAACCTGAATCAGAAGCTCGAGATTGCTAGTTGGGGCAATCTAACATGATTCTGACATGTGCCACAATCTGAGAACTACTGATGTAGAGTGTGGTCACTGTTCCTAAAGTCATTTGATTTCCTTCACAGATTATCCATGACAGGGTGACTCACATTTAAGATCATTGAATTCTGTACTTAGACATTTCTACTTCCCAAGCAGGAACCTCCTATTCCTGTACTGCTGGAAAATAAGATCAATACTTAAAGTAATCGAATCTCATGTTCACTGAGTCATCTAGATATTTTAAAATTTCTATGAACTAAAATTTCTATGAACTATTTTAGATATTTTTAAATTACCTGGGTAATATTCTCATCTTTTATCTGATTCTGTTGGTCAAATTTGCCTGGCTTTAGAGAATGTCTTTTGTCATTTCAATGGAAGGAGATGTTAAGTGATAATCTTAAACTCTGGCAATTCCAACATTCTTTTTCTTTCTTTTCCGTGACACCATAATCATTCTGCCACATTCCTCTGATGCTCTTCATCTGACCTTAGTTTATAAGAAAAATCTTTTACAGAATTTTGTACTCGATTTTCTCTAAACAGAATTTACAGGTTGGACCATACTCGAAGCTTTGTGAACAACTTAACTCAGTATCTAATATGCTAGGATTACTATTTAAGAGTCACAAGAAAGTTTGAATTCTACCCTGAATATGTATTCCCCGTGTCTTTCCCACATTCCTGTGGGCTAGTCAAACTGGGACACTTTTAAGATATATTTAAATTCATCAGTGCTCAGGATATTTGCATTTTATAAGACTAATAATTTTAAAGGCTAAAAGTTCAAAGATTATCTCCTCCTTTAGGAAATATTTTTCCTTTCTTGAAAAATCGGCCTATTATTTATAATCAGTTGAAAGAAATTAGTAACAAATGCCATCAAAACAGTGTTCTACGTTGTAATGCATTGATTCTTAGAGTCTCATTCTCATATTATGTGTCCTTTCTTTTCTATCTTTATTATACTTTTTTTAAAAAAAATTAGGTCATGTTCAGAAATATGAGTCAATGAAAAACTGTTTCAAAATAACTTTTTGGCTTGATCACAAATGCGTCATAATATTCTTATTTGTTTCTATAGCAAGCTTTGGTTTGTTTGTAAATATACATTGGCTACCCGAAGAAGACTGCCACACATTGATTAACAAACTGATAAACACCAAATATATGTGTATGTTCTCTTAATGCTACATCTCAATAAATTTTACATTGCTCCTATCTGTGTTACTGGTATTTTAAAACACTTTGAAGCAATAAGGGGACTATATAATGAATGATACGTGTATTCTGGTGTCTAAAAAAATGTTTATAAAGATGGATATAATATTACTTGTGGGGAAATCTTTGCTTACTGAGTAAATCACAAACATCAGTCAGAGGAGTTTTGGCTTTGATATGCTGGGGAATTCATTCTCAGAGCACTCTTCATCCTACAAATAACCCATCAATAAATTATTTCAAATAAGTTGGTACATTCTTCCTTTGTAACATATCTGTTTGGGTAAATGCAATGTGCAAATTTTGTTCCTGCTACAGTTAGTGCAAAAAGACCTGTGCCGTATGTTATGATTATCGTAATAGCATGAGAATTCAGTGAGGGTTGTCATATAACAGGAAAGACCCATTATGTGTGAATTAAAACTTTTTGTATTGATACAACAACATATTTCAATTAAGTATGGCCATGTTAGACTGAAAACATGTTTGAGGCACACTCCCAGTGATCAGTCCAGGAACTCCCTCTTGTTTGAAGTTAGCATCCTATTAAACCCATTTTTTAATACATCAAAACGACTACAGGCTTTGATACTCTTGTACATTATCTTCATTTCTATAAATGAATGAGTTGATAAATACAATTTACTTTGCAATGTTCCAGTTATACACAGAATTATCAGGATTCTAGGTGTTTCCATCTAAGAGCTGTTGCAACAAACTGTAATCATTACGTAAGAGATCACAGGAAGACGATTTTGGGTAAAGAACTTTCAGGGTGACTTAGGTCAGGAACTTGCACATTACAAACTTTTGGAGTCTGTCTACAATCAAGTCCTCATCCAGCACCTAAGAGCATAAATATTGACCCATGATTTGACATATTCCCTCCTAAGCCATATACAGAATACAGAATCAATGATGTTTCCAGACTAGCACGATTGCAATCAAATTCGACAGGAAAAAAAAAAAAATCCTCAGATGAATAAAAGTGGAAATTCATGAAGAGTACCTCAAAATGCATATTTTACTTTTTTATTCGTGTTTTTTCACTTTCAGTGGTATAAATCGATTTTATTATCAGTAAAATCTTGAAGATGTCTTTATTTCTCATCTTCCATAAAAATTTGCCTAATTGTTATTTACTGGTACTTTCTCTATGACGCCAGAAAAATAAAAAACAGATTTTCTGAGACCCCACATGTTTCAATATGTAGTACTTTACCTCTCTTAATATTTTAAGAGGCATCATAATGTTTATGTAGTGTATCGTATTTAGTGTCAATCCTTCCATTTCTAACCAATAGAGTAGTCTGAATCCCCTCTTTTCTTTATTACTATATAGATTTCCTCTAATGCTCTACCTCCAGAGGCAAATGTTACTTTTTGCTACCTACGTTCTACAATTTGTCTCAAAGAGAATTTCCTTTTCCCTCAGGTTGGGACACCATAAAATTTTTGACAGGTGAATACCACGGCTGACGATGCTTTTACGTTCATAGTTTCCTAAACTAGCATTGCATCCTTTCTCACTTAACAACTCTATTTTATAAAAGAAAAAAAAATAAGGATTGCAATATCACTTTTGAGAAATCATTCCCTTCCACATTGCTTTTCTCTTTGGCTTCTCCGCTTTACACAACAGGCTCATTCTTACTTTGCTGCAAGCTTTTTACACATTATGAGGCAGAGAACTCACATCAAGTCAAGTGAGGAAGACAGCTGAATGACAAACTGGAAAAGAAAGCACCAGTGTAGTACTCCAGTTATGTACTCATTACTTCTTAATAAAATGTCTTTAAGAAAACCACCATTCCCCTAGTAACCTGGATAAATGCAACCTTTACTCGCCTTCCTGAACCAATTTCATTTTAAAGTGATGATATATCAAAACCATATTTCACTGGAATGAAATTACTATGAAGCAAACAGCATTTGAAAAAGTATGCTACTAAGACCTTCTCTCTACCATTTTCCCCATCTAAACACACAAAAAATACACAGAAAAAATGGTGTAACAGGACAGTTTCTTCTGTGACAGTAAAGCTTCCCATGTCAAAAATAAAGAGACTGGGTCTTAGATAAGAAGTTACTCAGTCAAGATTGTCCTTTGCTGATACTCCAAAAGTAACACAATATCCACCTAAGTGCTCTGGTTTGGGGCCTTCTTCCCCTTAGGTTTGGTCCCCACCTTTCTCTGCTGGCTTTTACACTGGAGTGCTGTTCACTGCAGGTAAATCATCAAGGCTTCCAGATCAGTCAAGCAAGCCAGGTCACTATAGGACACTATAGTGGGACACTACAGGAGGGTGGGAGGGAGAAGGGAGCGGCTTACTTGTTTCATTCTTTCTCTTCTCTCTTTGTTCTGGGTACAATCTCCAGTAATAAAATGAGTCTTCTGCCAATGCCCCTGGTCTGTGTTAGATAACACTGCTTCCTCTGGCCTTGAAGATTTTTTTTTTCTTTCCATTGCTATTTTCTAGGCTTGTTCATTATATCCAGTATGATTTTTCAGCTCCTTCATCAATTATGTAACTAATTCCCTGCATGAAGTTCCATATGCATAAATGCTTAGGTGTACTTCCAATTTCTTGCTTGTTCCCTGAATAAGGAATATTCCTTATTCCCTGAATAAGGAAGATCCTATTATACACCATAAGGTATTAAGCCAATAAATATTTTTTCCATAAAACCTCAAAATTTGAGGGTTGCAATGACTCTTAACATCCAGATACTATCATTCTGAATGTGGTTCCTAGCAATCAGCAATACTTTTATTTCCAGCTTTGTTAGATCTAATCATGTATTTTGGCTATTAAGTTTTTTTTTTTTTCTTTTTACAAATTCCTTCGTGTCATGTTGAAATTTGATCTATTTGGATTACATCCATTATGCTTTCAGGTCATGGACTGTGAATTTAAAGACTATGCATTATATCACCTTATTAATTCATTTGAAAATATTGTTTCAGAGCTTTTGCTAAAATAACCGAATGAGATGAAGAATGTTAAATCGTCTGTTTATTAGAAATACCAGTTCTCTCCCTTTCTTTTTCTCATTCCATTCCCCCATTTAACAGCTTCTTGGATATCTGAAGAACATCTCTCAAGTTTTTCTTATCTAGTTCAAGAATCCCAGACTATTCAAATATTCCTTGCAGTGTGTATAATCTTTTTTTCTTTCAGACTATCATTCATTGATCTCTTATGTAATAGTTCCAATTTGCTGCAATAATTCTTAAATAGAAACATCTAGAACTCAGATAATTCTATGCATGACCAGAACACCACAAAGCAAGTTGTATTTATCAATTCATTCATTTGTATAAATGAAGAAAACGTACAGGAGTATATGACAGCGTATAATCAAACAAACTGCTATTGTCCTGAAGTCTAAGATTTCGGTGATCCTCAGATATACTCTGATTTTAGATGTGCTAGAAGGTTGGAAAAAATGACCAGTACCATTTTAAGATATCATCAAGTTTAAGATTCATCTTGAGTTCAGAGATGGAAACATGTAAAAACATGGCTAATTGTGTCATGCCACAGGTGTTCCATATTTCAAAATATAAATTCAGGTAAAAAAATGTGCTTTAGATTTATCAAATCTGTTTTGCTAATATAGTTTAAATGGCATGGCAAATTTTTACCTATGTATTTCATATTTTTGGTATTCTTACAGTGGTCTTTCTAAAATTTATAGTTCCTGATACCCACTGCAAGTTTAGAGAAATGCCAGTCCTATCTTGCTCATCCTGCTGGATCAGCATGATACCATCAATATGATGGATCAATGCTTTAATCTGTGGCATGATGTAATGGTCTAAATCTAACTATATTATGGCAAAAGTTAGAGAAGTAACATAGTCTTGGACAAAATCATAAATACTTTTGAGTGTTCTAGTGAGCACAAACTATATCTAACCATTTTTTCTGATAGGAACAGAAAAGAATTCATTCATTAAATCTATAACTACACAGCTTGTACCTGAAGGCTTATGCCCTAGTAATGCAAATACATGCGGCACAGCAGCCACAATCATGGATACTAAGGGCTCAGGCTTGTTGTAACGTTCAGTCATTCTCTATCCGGTTTTTGCAGGGACCAGATTAACAGTTTAAGCAGGTGATGATATGAACCACCACCAGTCTTCTTTTTTTTTGATTGTACATATGAAGTAGCACCCTAATCATCTGTTCATTTGGGCTCTATGAATGTCATGCTCTATTAACAATCTCCACAACTTAAGTTGGTCAAATTCCTTTGGTTGGCCTTCTGTCCTTCCAGTCGTCTCTGTAATTGTGGCCTGCTCCTTCTGTCAGGTAAATTCTACTACCTTGCCTCTATTACTTTGGGATCTCCTCATCCCCGAGGCTATCACAAGACTAACTGAACTACTATGGCAGCTATAAGCCCTGACCTAAAAGGGAAGAGCCACCACCAAACTTCTTGGTGATGCCAGAGCCCCATTCATCAGCACATTTCTGATGGCTTCCTTGACCAAACACCTGTGAATCTAATCTCAGAGGTCATCTATGGGCTCCTGATAGTGTATTCTAGATAACTCTTTCAGCTCATCCAGGGTGGAATCTCTTTCCCCCCTCATCAGGACCCAAACATGCTATGCTTAGAATTAATCTTCGTCAACAGACTGTTGTCCAAGAGAGAAGGTATTTGTTACCTTGAAAGTAGTGGTCTCTGAAGTATCTTTCCTCACAGACCAAGTGCTAGTTCCTAATAAAGAAGAAGGTCCAAGGGCACCTGCATATGCAAGATCTTTGTGGGCACCAACCCAGATGTCTCCATCCCGTGTATAATGACTTTTTCCAGTTAAAACTTTGATCTTAGTATAATAAAGCTGCCTTGACTGGACATTTAACCTCTCTGCAACTGAGACTCTATTGGATTGATATTGGGAATAGTCCAATATATCCAAGTGAGTCTGCTCTTAGCTTGTCTGCTTTTCCACCACAAGTTATGAACACCTTTTAGTAATCTACCAAAAAAGAAAAAACAACAACAACCCACTAGTCCTCACATTTAGCCTTTAACCATCTGTTTATTGCCCTCATTGGCTTATCAATTTCTACAGGTGTCCATACAACTTAGTAGTAACCAGCCAACTTGGCTGACCTTGTGCATTGTTAATCCCATATATCTGCAATGCCTGAATAATTACACTGGAAATCAGGATGTTTTGCCAGATTGTCACTGGTGAAATCTTCACCCACTGTGCCTTACATTCCTAATGCGTCCTTCCTTGCAGTGCAGTGCTGTGTGTGATCTAGTCAATAAGGCCCATTTCACTGCATGTTTTTGTTGACCACTCCTAATTAACCAACTCTGTTAATTCTAGTAAGCTGAGAAACAGATACCGTAATGGAATATGATGTTTAAGAGAATTATTGGGAGAAACCCTTATAAAGGATAAAGGGGAGGGGGAGAGAGGACAAAGGATATAGGAAGAATCTTAAGACTGCAATTCAAGTGTCACAACCGGTAACAGAAAATTAGAAGAAAAGAGATTGTGTAGAAAAGTTTAGACCGCCATTTAGTTCTGAGAGATCTTGGCCAAGCTCATAGTAAGTGCCGGCAGAAATACAAGTCATTAGTAGAGCATTAGTAGGCAACAGTCTTGGTCTACTACCATCCTTATTACGATTATTGTCTGAGGGATGTTCCAGACAGAGTGGTCCTTTTGGGAATGCTGTGGTGGGTATGAAGGAGCATCAGGTGGATTTGTATGGTCACTGGTGCTCTCTGTAGCATGATCTCATTGCAAGGTAAGATGAGCACAACTCTTCTATGGCTGCCATCTGTACCAACCAAGAGTGTGTGTGAGTGGTCCTTCTGTGCAGAGGCAACAGGAGATGCCTGCCCTAGGTGTATAAATTAGAAAAAAAAAAATCATACACTGAACATCAGTATGTTTTTATTATCTATGTATATCAATAACGATTTTATTGATTTTTTTTATCATTTATTCATTTTTGAGAGACAGAGAGTACGAGCACGGGAGGGGCAGAGAGAAAGGGAGACACAGAATCTGAAGCAGGACCCAGGCTCTGAGCTGTCAGCACGGAGTCTGATGCAGGGCTCCAACCCAGGAATCGCGAGATCATGGCCTGGGCTGAAGTCAGACACTTAACGGACTGAGACACCCAGGCGCCCTTATGTATATTAAGAATTCTAAATCACATCAAGGATAAAATACTCCTCTTCACTGAGGCAGACCTCTGCCCTCACTAGTCCCTCCCATTGGTATACCACTGCTGCGTACTTTTCCTTTCTAAATTTCTTAATTTACTACTTTCTGCAGTAAACTGCCAGGACACAGAAACTTGGAGAAAAAACACCTACTTGTGAGAATTATTCCTATTCTTCACAAAGAACTCATTAATGCAATATTTTTCAGAACAAAAACATTTGGAATCCTGATGATAGTCATTATGATAGAATGTGCGTTACGACAAATTTTCTGAATGTTTTCTCTCTAGTAAATGTTGAATACCTATTTGCAGCATTAAAATTATTGTTCTCTCAAATAAATACCTTTATTCTCCCTTTTTCAGAACTAAATATCTGCAATACCTCCGAAAAGCACACTTGAAAATATTGTGGCACTGAACAAAAGGAAACATAAATTGATATATTATGTATTTATTGAACATGTATTTAAAAACATTTAACACTAAGTGAAATGACAGAAAATTTATGTGGGGGAATAAATGTAATAATTGGAGTTAGGAAGCAAATTTGTAAATAATTTACAAAATACATATTTTTATAGTTTGCTGAATTTAAGAATTGGTCCAATATAGAAACATGTAAACTTAAGATTAATCTGCTGCATTTAGGAAAAGTCTCTAGTTATTCTGTTAATATTTTAAATAATCATACATTTTTAAAGAACTATAATAACCAAAATAAAATGAAAATTAGTACTATAAGAGAGAAAATGATGCGAAGGCCTCTATCAATGCCTAGTACAGAGCTACAGTCTACTTTCATAAAACAAATATCCTTGGTTGGAAAACAAATATCATTCTACCTATTTGTTTAGGCTTGATGATTAAATTACTGGGGAATTATTGTAGAGGGAAATTATTCAGAATGATAGAGCAAAATATATGGCACAATCACATATATTACAGCTAAAAGAACTAATATTTTCTACATCCAGTGCAAATATTTTCTTGTTTTATAAATAAAAACTACTTATTTATAGGGTAATATATAAATATATCTATGTGTATTTGTAAAGATATTACTTATAAAGGTATATTAGAAAGACATCCTACTGGGGTGCTTGGGTGGCTCTTTGGGTTGAGTGTTCAACTTCTGCTTAGGTCATGATCTCACAGTGTGTGGATTTGAGCCCCACATCAGGATCCATGCTGACAGCTCAGAGCCTGGAGCCCGTTTCAGATTTTGTGCCTCCTTCTCTCTCTGCCCCTTCCCCACTCTCTCTCTCAAAAATAAAAAATAAACATTATTTTTTTTTAAAAGACAGACATCCTACTGGAAAAAAAGTCATTTTTCAAGAATACTTTGGCCATAAATATTGTAGAATTATATTACATATAGATACTGATTTACCCTTAACTTTTTGAAAAAGAAGGAAGGACTTTATATATATGTACCTATCCATCTATCTGTGCACTTATATAGAGGATGCTCCTTTCTTTGGTTATGGAAGTTTACTGATATGCTACAAAGTACACAAAAGGTACAACATAAAGCTAGAAAGGTAGCTTAGACTTCACATCAAAGAGCTCTTGCAACAAATAAGCTATCTACTTTATTGTAATTGTTGTTTGGGTTTTCCAAAAGTATCCATTGAGAGAGAATTTGGAATGCAAGATATTTTTTTTAATTTTTTTTTAACGTTTATTTATTTTTGGGACAGAGAGAGACAGAGCATGAACAGGGGAGGGGCAGAGAGAGAGGGAGACACAGAATTGGAAGCAGGCTCCAGGCTCTGAGCCATCAGCCCAGAGTCCGACGTGGGGCTCGAACTCACGGACCGCGAGATCGTGACCTGAGCTGAAGTCGGATGCTTAACCGACTGAGCCACCCAGGCGCCCCATGGAATGCAAGATATTTGTTAGGGAATGAGTTGTATGATGGGAAGAGTGGAAAGGTAAAATTAGGCAGCTGGATAAGCTGAACTGACATGCAAGCCAACAAAACTTCAGCCATCCCTCTACGAAATTCTGGAGCAGGGACGCCTGGGTGGCTCAGTCAGTTAAGCATCTGACTTCGGCTCAGGTCATGATCTCATGGTTCATGGGTTTGAGTCCCTAGTTAGACTCTTTACTGACAGCTCAGAGCCTGATGCCTGTTTCAGGTTCTGTGTTTCCTTCTCTCTGCCCCTCCTCCACTCATTCTCTATCTCTCTGTCTCTCTCTTTCTCAAAAATAAATAAACATTAAAAAAACACTCTGGAGCGAATATTGTCTACCAAAGTTGTCCAATATTGAGCCAATTGGCTGGACTTTTATATTACCACCTTGCTCAGTCATGGAATAGGGATGTTTTTCTGGAAGGAGTTGACCACAGTCAGCTGAGGGAAATCCTGAAGCAACCGACAGGTGGAAGCTATCTATTGGCCACACTCTCCATGAGAGAACAGCAAGTCTTTGCTTGGAGGAAAATCAGGGCAGCTCATCTCTTACTTCAACAATTTGAAAAGAAAAAACATTTTTGGAGTCTCCTTTTCAATTCGGTTTCATCTTGGCAAAAGATTGGCAAATATTCTGTACCCTGGCATAGGCTCAGTAAATTAAAATACTATGGTAACCCTAAGTATTATTATTAATCTTAGAAACCACAAGTAAAAGATTACACTTTAATATATTTCAAAATTTTATAAATTTAATAATTTAAAATGAAGAGATATTAGTGATTTCTTTGATGTCTGTCATTTTTTAAGTATATTTATTTTTAGAAAGAGTAAGAGAGAGAGAGAGAGAGCGAGCGAGCATAAGTGGGGGAGAGCCAGAGAGAAAGGGAGGAAGAAAGAATTCCAAGCAGGCTCTGTGCTGTCAGTGCATAGAGAGCCCAGTGTAGGGTTCAATCCTATGAACCATAAGAACATGACCTGAGTCGAAACTAACAGTTGGATCCTTAACTGGCTGAGCCACCCAGGCACCACATGATGCATTTTATTTACATTTATGTATATGATACCTTATATTTATATGTTTTTTAGAAACTAATGGCATGCATGTAAATTGTACCTTAGGAACTAAGCTTCCTTTCCATTTAAGCTTATTACTTAAAAAATAGGTTATCATAGAGTTCCAAATTGTGTAGACAAAAATACATGATGAAATAAAAATAGAATGATCCTTTGCACTAAAAACTAACTTTTATATTTTATTTTTAACCAAGAAAAATAGGTTTAAAAACAGAAACATGGACAAACATTGTCTCAAAAATGACTAACGACAACTATAATGGATTTTCTATGGATTATGGAGTTCTGTCTCATACGTACTCTTCTATTCATTGTTTGTGATCAGTTTGACTTTAGAATCAACTGAAGGTTCCAGATAGTAAACATTGTACTGGAACAGCATCTTTCTCTCTTTTGCTTATCTCCAAATATCCATTAGACTGATGATTTTATTTGTGAAAGAACAAGTACTATTGTAATCTCTTGGGTTGTTTTTCATTCAAATTCTGATCAGCTACGCAGTAAATTTGGTGTGTTGCTTTAAGGGTTTTCTATTTAAGAAGACCTTGATTTAACTCATTTTCTGTCTTTAAATGGATTTTTTAAAATTTACTTCTCACAATAATGATGGATAATTGAATCATAGTTGAAAATGGATTGTGGATGAAAAAATCAATCAAAGCACATTAAGTGTTAATTGAATGGGGGAAAAGGGAGAAGCAAAAGAAAAGACAAACACCATAGAATCATTAAAGCAACAACTCAAAGTACTCAGTACCAGAAATATTGCAAATCTTCTTTGGTGAGCAAGTTAAAAATAGCCTGTGTCATTTTCCGCCCTCCAGCAGAGAATTATTTAAGGAACAACATAATAAAGGAAATAATATAAAACTATTAGAAGACTAGCAGTCTCAAGAGTTAACTTCACATAGAGAGTAAGCTACAGAGTAACATATTTTAGGCAGTTCTTAGATATTCTTAACTCCTTGTGATTAAAATGAAATAACTCTTCTGAGAATCACTGCCTATGTGTCTAAGATTACTCTTTCAATTCTCCAGATGAAACTCAGGAACTCCATTCTATTCCACCCTCTTCCAATAACTTCCATCTGCCTCTTCGACTGTACTCCTGATCAGTGGCAAATGGTTACTACTCTGGGAATAAGTCAACAGAGAGAACTTTAGTACTCTGCAATAAGAAGCTTCCCTCAGAAACCATTACTTGTCAGCTTGGAAATATACCTCACCAACTTCACTGTACCTCCCAGGATCCTATGTTTTTAAATCTCATAGCAATTCACATTTCCGGAATTTAGGGTACCTGACATTTTGAGTATGCGTATGTTTGTGTGTGTGTAAATTTTGACAACCCACAATTTGAAATATAATGGCTATAAAAGAAGTGCATATTCATTTACTAGAATAGGTGTTTGCAATCGACCACTTATTAGGTTAAAGCAAAAAAAAAAGATACTTGAGGATGCCTTTCAATAAAATTATTTGCTATTATGCCTAAAGGTAAAAAACAATTTATTCTACTAATGTGATTACTTAAATGAACAATCCCCTTTAATCTTGTTCTAAGATGTAAATAAATGTAAATATGTAATAGGGAAGCAGGACCACAAATTTTAGATAACCTAGAAAAAGTGGTTTTGTACATCCTAATACAGAATGACTACTATATCAAGGATATATCGGATGTCTCATAGAATAGATTTAATGTAAGGATGATGACGTTTCAGGATTCACTTGATTTTTAATTTCAGTGGTTAAGAACAAGGACTCTGGAGTCACAAAAACACTAATTTAAATACAGTTTCTTTTTGAAAACTTTGAGTAACCTACCTAACTTGATTTAGTTAACATCTCTGTTTATCCTGAACATTTCCAAGATTTCTAGGCCTCTGGAACTGAATTAGCCTTTCCTTTAAGATTGAAGTAAAAAATTCTTGAACTCAAATCCCATGTGACTCTAGGAACAACTTCCTTCACAGTACTTCTAGTAAGTTCTGAGGTTGTTGTAGGCTAGGGGATATTTGTGCACTCCCATAATTGTCTCTCTCTGCTTGCTATATTTTAAAAAATGAGTTCTTACGGAGGACAGGGATTTCATTACAGTAGAGGAGGAGCTTGGGAAATCCTATCAACTAAAAAGAATTTCAACTGGATAAATTTTTCACCTCAAAGCTATAAAAATCAACTAAAGAGTACAGATAACTCTGAAAAATGTATTCAGTATAAACAGTTGCCCTTTGTGTCAAGAGAGTGGGAGTCTGTGAATTTCCTGTACGGGGGCTGTTCCCCTCCCCTTCTACTGGTGGCTTTGACAACACTGACTGAGGGCCAGACAAGCTATGGGAACAAGAAGTTTTGCTGCCTGAAGGTGCCCACTTGATTTAAAGTGGAGCTCAAAATCTCCATGCCCCGCAGCACGCTCAGTAACAATGACAATCTGTGGTAGGAAATGACAGGGAACCTGAAGATCCAGTCCTAGTCAGGACAAGCAATTGATTCACAGAATAGGGAGAAATACAAGAAGAATTGGGCAATGAGACAGATATGGGGACACTGAGAACACCCACATATGTCTAGTTGACTGAAAATCTACATGCATGTACTAAAATAAAATATTAGACTAAGCCATAATAATAGGGCTCAGACTTAGAGCTAAAATTAATGATATAGAAAATACCCTTACAATAGTGAGTTTCAATAAATACAAACATTGGTTCTTCAAAAAGAATAATTACATTTATAAACCTAGGTCAGACTGATTAAAATAAGAGCCACCAATATCATTACACAACAACACCAAAGTAACTCAAGAAAGTTCATAAAAGACAAAAAAGAGCCATAAAATTTTCATGTGGAAAAAATTAAAATTAAAAAATGTAAAGCTACAGTAATACAAAATGATAAAGTTACAGATATCTGCAACAAAACACGGTGTCTATGGTTAACAATATAGTGTTGCTACTAAAAATTTCTTAAGAGATTCCATGTTAAGTATTCTTACCATTCATGCATATAAAATAAAACCAAAGAGACACAAAGAAACTGACTCATGATTCATGAGTCATGAAACTGATTCATGACTTTGGAGGTCATGAATATTTTTATCACTTTGATTATAGTGATGTACATATAGAGATACATATGTTAAAACTCATCAAATTATACACTAAATTTGCTCAGGGTTTATTTGGTATATCAGTTATGCCTCGATAAAACTGTGAAAATAACAGAAAGAAAAAAAATGTAAGAAAAAGGCAAAATTCTTTGAAAAGTACTGAAAGTTGACACAAGAAGAAATAGAAAAGCCTAATAATCATGTATCTATTTCACAAACTGAATGAATGCTAAATAAAAACTTCTATAAAGGAACTCTAGTCCTAGATATCATTAATGTTTAATTTTCTGAATAAAGATGGGAATACAAACTCAATTGTGTATTAAGTCACAAAATATAATTTATAAGATACAAGTTTTTAATTATTTTATGCTATCAAGCAAGAATTTATAATTTGTAGAACTGATTGAGGTTGTTCTCTGACATTTTATGTATTTTTTCTACTTTAGGAAAAAGTGAGACTATTTTCTGAAAGTCTCCTTCTGCAAGGAGTTACCTGTCAGGTTTCTTTGCATATATAATTATTTAAAAATTTTAATGTTTATTTATTTTTGAGAGGGAGAGAGAGAGAGCAAGCAAACAAGCAGGAGCTGGGGAGGAACAAAGAGAGAGGGAGACACAGAATCCAAAGCAGGCTCCAAACAGCTCCCAGCTGTCAGCAGAGACCGTGATGTGGGGCTTGAACTCGTGAACCTTAAGATCAAAACCTGAGCAGAGGTCGGACGCTCAACCAACCAAGTCACCCAGGTGCCCCACATGTATAATTATTTTTAATTAATACTTTTAATGCATACTATTAGACACAGAAATATTCATGAATATTTTTCTTATTTTTTCAATATTCATATCTCACTATATTTAAAAAAAATAAACTCTGAATTTCCAATCATATTTTTACTACTATTATGTCATGAAGAACACTCTGATCTAGTTTACTAGTGACTTCCAGGTTCATAAATGCCAATGGTCAACTTGTGATCTATCAGCAGCATACGACATAGTTGGCCACTCCCTCTGTTACTTTTTTTTTAATGTTTATTTGTTTTTGAGAGAGAGACAGACAGAGCACAAGTGGGGAGGGGCAGAGAGGGAGGGAGACACAGAATCAGAAGCAGGCTCCAGGCTCTGAGGTGTCAGCACAGAGCCCAAAGTGGGGCTTGAACTCATGAACCATGAGATCATGACCTGTGCCAAAGTCGGGTGCCCAACCGACTGAGCCACCCAAGCTCCCCATTCTGATATGTTTTCTATACTATAACTCAATCTCCTAGTTTTAATTCTACCTCACTAGTAACTTATTCTCAGGACCTATTCCAAGTTATTTTTCTTCTCATCAATTTCTTACTGGAGGTGCATCTTTAGAGTTTCTATCGTGCTACTTTTACTCTGTTTTTAGTTACTGTCATTGTAGTTGCCTCTAGATTTGTGGCTTTCAATAATATTTATATACCCAGGATTCCAAAACAGACTTTCTAACATTTATGTAGCAAAGTATAAAAGTTTCCATGGAGGCTCACATGACATTTGTCTATTCTAAGTTATATTATTACGAAACATTAATATAATGAACTCAAATATAATTCATTATAATAGCATACTTTGATGTATCTACCAAATCATGAATGGCCAAATTTTGAGTTTAAAATTCTTAGAGTGACTCATTGTAGTGATATGGGGATTTGGGGCATGGCCTATAGCACATTGCCATGTTTTTCCACAATATGCTCTCCCCTGCACTTAAAAAGGTCCCACATACATGTCATAAGAAAGATATGCCTGGATGGAAGTATGAACTCTATCTATATGCCTGGGAAGAGTCATTGCTTGCTTATCCTCTGGATTCAAGAAAGGTCCTACACAGGCACTGTAAGTATTCTTGAAACATTTGGTAGAATATTTTGGCATTCTAAATATTTGAAATAGGGTTTAGAAGGGGTTGTGGGGATTCCAGGTGGGCATGTGCCTTTAGTGCACAAACTACTGCACTAAGGGGAGGTGGAGAGTCAGACAATGGATAAATCATGGTCCTCCCAGGTCTCAAAGCCCAGGACAGAACCTATCTTCGTGGTATGTCAGAATTACCTCATTTGAGGTAACCCTCAAATTGAATTCATCATGTCAGACCTCTTTCCCGTACTTGAGGCTTATATACCCAACTAACTGTTTGGCATGTGCACCTGGATCGCCTATACTCAGCTCAAACTCAAAACTCCAGTCTCCCAACATGGCTTGGATAATAAATGTCAAGGTCCTAAAAATGGCCTATAAAACCCCAAATAACCTGGCTCCCACAATATCTCTAACATATATTGGTGTTCTGTCTCCTCAATCACTCACTTCCACGCATAGTGCTCTTCTGGTGCTCCTGAGTGGACCAGGCATGTTTTTCCCATAGTAAGTTTGCTTCACCTATTTAATATGACTCAATTATTAGAAACACAAAAAGAACGAACCATTATAAAGAGATAAAGTAATTGGGGCGCCTGGATGGCTCAGTTGGTTAGGTGTCTGACTTTGACTAGGGTCGTGATCTCATGGTTCATGGTTTTGAGCCCCGTGTCCAGCTCTGTGCTGACAGCTCAGAGCCTGGAGTCTGCTTCAAATTCAGTCTCGGTCTCTCTCTCTCTCTGCCCCTTCCCACTTGTTCTCTCTCTCTCTCTCTCTCTCTCAAAATATAAATAAACATTAAAAAAAGATAAATTAAAAGAATCAAATTCAGAAATTACCCCAAAGTTAGAGTTATCAGGTAGAAACTTCAGTTATTAATAGTATATTTAAGAAACTTTGTGTACAAGGTGGATAATATGAAAAAAAACATCTGAAAGACTTTAGCAGAGAAACAAAGGAATTTTTTAAAAGGTCAAATGCTAGAATTTTAAAAATACACAATACTGAACATTATAAATTATTTCTTTGGATGTAATAGAATATTGGATACAGCTTAGAAAGATAAGTGAACTGAAAAAACAGGCCTGTGAAAATTCCTCCAAAGGAAAGAGACAGTGGGAAAAATCTGATACTTACCATACAAAAGCTGTTGGATTATACGAACTGATCTGGCACACATATAATAGAAAATTGAGAAGGATGAGAGACAGAGAAGA
Source organism: Panthera tigris (assembly GCF_018350195.1). Lineage (NCBI taxonomy): Eukaryota > Metazoa > Chordata > Mammalia > Carnivora > Felidae > Panthera > Panthera tigris. The sequence goes on along the minus strand of NC_056660.1, from coordinate 32,736,461 downwards.
CAGGGCAAAATTTTTATTTCATTAAAAAATAGATAAGAAAGATAAATAACATATGATTTCGCTCGGGTTGAATTTAAGAAACCAAACAGATGAATATAGAGGAAGGAGAAAAAAAGAGAGAGGCAAACCATAGAGACTATTAACTATTGAGAACAGACTGAGGGTTGCTAGAGGGGAAGTGGGTGGGGAGATGGGTTAAATGGGTGATGGGTATTAAGGGAGATACTTGCTGTGAAGAGCACTGGATGCTGTCTGTAAGTGAGGAATCACTAAACTCTACTCCTGAAAACAATACTACACTATATGTTAACTAATTTAAAGTTAAATAAAATCTTGTAAGAAAAAGAAATTATTCAAGTATTTGGTAACTGGTACCAATGCTGGAGTTAGTTATGAAGAAATGAACATCAAAACACCATTTTATTTTCAGTAAAACAATAGTAAAGGTCAAATAAGATAACCAATACTTGTCTTTTTCAGAGGTAGGCTAACTATGGCCCATCTGACATCTGTTTTTTTTTTTTAATAAAATTTTATTAGAATAAAGAATAGATAATAATGTTCTAAAATTTTTAAGAGACAAAAAAGGATACATTAAAAAACTCTGAACTCCCCAAACATAATAAAACATGTATTCGGGGACACGCTAGTAAAAATTAATTTTGAAACTCAGTTATTTTTCTAAAGTTTCCTATTTGACATTAGATTCACATGAGTTATTCTGTTTGTTTCAGAACGTATTTATTGACCAAGAAAGGTAAAATAAACATGCATGTTAAAATTACATCATTATCTTTTAATTATCTACTAGGAAAAGATGAATACAAATTACCAAAGCAATATTTGCAGTCATTCTTCTAATAAATTATTTTTCAATATTTGTAATACTAATGGAATCTAAACAAACTCACCAGAAACATAAAACCACATTTATTAGAATGTTATTAATTTTTTAATTATGAAGAAAAATTGAACCATTCATATATGTGGCTCAGTTATTTGGTGAGAAATTTGGAATGTAATTTGTATAGCCTATTATGTAAGTCACAATTATTTTCTATTATTATCAATTATAAGAAAAGAAAAATGCATGAAGGGTAAAGTTACCATCAAAAAGAATGTATTGAATATTTTTTCAGGAAAGTATATGTCATTCATTTTTCTTTCAATATGCTGTAATTGGTAGGTGACATAACATTGACACTGAGGGCTTTAAAATTATCTACCATATTTAGATCTTCTATACTAACATGATGGACAGTCTAATATTAAATACTTTATCAAAACAAAATTAGACACCAAAGTAGCAGTTTTCTATCAATGTGTACTTCTGGATATGACAGTTTTAATTTTTTCAGTGTCTGTTGATAATGAATATTCAGAGATTCTGTCGGAGAAAATGACCTCCACCTTCAATTTTTTAAAGCAGTAAAGACATTAAAACATGAAACACTTATCAAGGATTAGGTAATAAGGAAAATTAAATAATTTGGTCAAAGTTTTGAGTATATATTTTTTTCCTTTACCAACTTCAAGAAAAACTGTATGTTGAACATGGTTGTTGACATTTAAATGTTAATATTTTCAAATATTATGTTTATTAAATTATATTTCATTAAGTGAAGATAAGTTTTGAGTAATTTTATTTAAATAAGAATAAACATTTTGAGACAACCCCCTTGGTATAAAATGAGTATACTTAAAATTTGTAATAAAATTTAGTATTATTGATTTTAAAAGTAGATTGCTTATAACAGTATTCTAAACAGCCTGATTTACGAGCCAGAATTTGTTTAGTGTCTAAGCCATATTCTATTTAGTCTTAATTTAGCCTTTTGTAAAATCTTTATTAACATTTCAGTCAACCTTAATAAATTATCAAATACTCCTGAACTGTCCAAAAATTAAACTCTCACTGGAGTGTCTGATATACAATTACAGGGCAGCTTAGATTTTTGGAAATGATAGGCTAATCATAAAAGTCATAGTCTTACTTATAATTCACATTTTATTTCCAAAGAGATTCATTTGGCAATGAAGAAAGCACATATTAAAAACTACATTGTGGTTTCATTTAAAGAATATATTTATTGTTGAGAGTTAACCTATTCAGTATTCTACTAAAAGAAGTAAGAAATTGCTCTTGTTGTCATCTAAAATGTTGATATTAGTATCAATATGTACATAAGCCAAATATCTCTTCCCTTATGTTAGGTTTCACATTTTTAAACACATTCTTGAAAGATTTCTTTTTGAATGATCTCTTTGGCATTTATATCACTAAGACCTCTCTGTTTCTCATAGAAATAGTTACTTTAACTTTTAAGGAGTTGGCCAAAAATCCCCACAAATAATATATAATATTATTTTATAATATCGTACTTATTCATTCTCAAAATATTTATCTTCAGCTGCAAGAAATAACGTTTTAAGGATATTAGATCTGACATACAGAATGAGATTCAAATGAACAGCAAGGTTATGGTTAATTGATGGGAAACATAGTGGTTTAAGTTGAAATTATTATGCTCAGTTGAATTCCTGGTAAATTCTCTTAATCAGAGGTTTACTTTTATCCTTTGTTTGCACGCTAAGCTATGACTTTTACTCTAGGGTGTCCCCCCTTATTTTTCAAGCCTTCTTCAGACACAACTAAATACTTGAAATGATCAGCATGGTCTCTACCTTGACTGGTCTGAAACACAATGACCCCCAAGACTGCCCAACTCTGGTATCTTCCTTCATTTCTCATCTGCTCTCCTCACGGAATCTTTTACGTGTACCTCAGGTATTAGCCAACAACAGTGATATACGGTCAAATCCACTCAGATTTCGGAACCTCTTTTCTTTTATACAATAGGCCTTTTTGATTCGCTGCCCGGCAAATTCTAACCACTTCAGCAGCCCTGGCTGTAACTTGGCCTTCACACTCAGTGAGAACACCTTGTGGCCCTCTCTATACTGCCACTGAGAAAGTACTCTGGGATTAAACCTGGGTATATCATAAAAGTAAATTCATATGTTTTATCTCTCAAAGATCACAGTGATTCAAGGCCTGAAAACACTTAACCCAACATAAGGTTTTTATGGTGGAGAATAAGTCTGATTCATGTGGCAAAAGTGGAACCACAACTATGCTGTATCATCATTAACACTAAACAGGGGTGCTGACTGCCTCCTCCTAACCCATGCACAATCAAAAATCTATGTATAATTTTAGACTTCCTTAAAACTTACCTATCAGTAGCTTACTGTTGACCTTATCGATAATATAAACAGCCAATTAACAATATTTTGTATGTCACATGTATTATATACTGTACTCTTATAATAAGGTAAGCTAGAGAAAAACGTTAAGAAAATCTTAAGGAAGAGAAAATATACTTATATCACTGTACTAATAAAAATAAAATCTGCCTATAAGTGGATCCATGCAGTTCAAACCTGTGTTATTCAAGGGTCAACCATAATTAAAAATGTGTCTAATTTGTTAAATTAACTCATAGGAACTTTGAAGTAAAACATAATTTCCTTTAAAAATATTTAAGTCAATGGGGGGTCTGGGGAGCTCAGTTGGTTGAGCATCTGACTTCAGCTCAGGTCATGATCTTTTGGTCCGGTGAGTTCGAGCCCCACATTGGGCTCAGAGCCTGGAGCTTGCTTTGGATTCTAGGTCTCCGTCTCTCTCTGCCCCTCCCCCACTTGCACGCATGTGCACTCGTTCTGTCTCTCTCTCAAAAATAAATAAACATTAAAAAATTTTTTTAAATATTTAAGTCAAGCCAAGGACATAATAAAACATGTATATGAATATAGCTTTTTCTATGTTTGTGTAGGTTTTACAATAAAAGTAATTTCTCTAAGAGAGACTTGGATTTCTCTTAAGTTTCTTTATTATCTTGATCAACTCTTTCGAATTATCTAACTTTTGGTTTCATTATTTATAAATACAAATTATACAATTTCCTTTCAATAAGTTAGCAATTTGTTAAATGAATCAAATGAAATAGCATCTTGTAGAAAAGTTTGAGTTCCTTGTTGTTACCAGAGCAATGCTTGCCTTCCAATTTCCTTTTTAAAATATAAACAAGGTTTAGAGAGATGAAAACCTTTTAATTCAGAAAATGAAAATTGTACCTAATGGAAGACGATATTTATCAGAGTACTACTCTTTGATTGTTAATACAATGCTAAAATATTTATTTATTCATTTAGAATGTACCAGGAAATCAAATAATAATATCAAAAAGTCATTGATTGTTGAGAAAAATTTCCTAGGGTTAAGTAAAAATCTCTGGTGATAACCCTCTGTGTCATAATATACAAAGGTAAAATAAATATAATAATATTTACTTGAATATATTTTATATTACTTAGAAATATCTCCTGAATTTGGATTTTATTTAGGTATTTTTTTCTTCACTAAGATTTTATTTATTTATTTTTTTTTAATTTTTAATTTTTTTTTTTAACGTTTATTTATTTTTGAGACAGAGAGAGACAGAGCATGAACGGGGGAGGGTCAGAGAGAGGGAGACACAGAATCTGAAACAGGCTCCAGGCTCCCAGCTGTCAGCACAGAGCCCGACGCGGGGCTCGAACTCACGACCGTGAGATCGTGACCTGAGCCGAAGTCGGCCGCTTAACCGACTGAGCCACCCAGGCGCCCCTCTTCACTAAGATTTTAAATTTTTAAAAATCAATGTCATTTAAGTTTACTTCCATACTACCATAAAATACATGAGCACATTATTTACAGAGGAACAAAGAAAAGGAAGAGAGCATATTTCTGTCAGAAACAATGCAGGCAAGAAGATGTGGATCAACATATTTAAAGTAAAAGGAAAACAAAACAAAAACCACTGTAATTCAGAATTCTATACCAGCAAAAATATCTCTCAAAAAATTAGGTGAGATGTTCTCTATTAAAAAAAAAAAGACATGGTAAAATGTAGACTTTTCGTAGACATACAGAAGCTGAAAAAAAATTCACTACCAGAAGACACATTACAAGAAATGTTAAAGGAAGTTCTTTAGGCAGAAGGAAAATGATAACAGATAGACACATAAATCTACACAAAAGAATAAAGAGCGGAGAAAATGCAACTGATGGTAGTTGATATTAAAAGATACGAAGGAGACCTCGGAATACATGAAGCAACTTCAGTTTTCTCATCAAATGCCATTTCACAGAATTCAATAGTAAGTGCAACTGTAAACACCAAATATTTAAGCCTGCATTGCAAACGGTGAGCATATCTAAAAAAGACAAAACAAAACTAATAGCGGTTAAGATTCGAGTGTGTATTCACCAGGATGGAAAAGTCAGTGAAGCTTTTGGTGGTATATAAACGTCTTCCAGTTTTATTTATCTATAAACCAGATTCTGTGTGTGTGTGCGTGTGTGTGTGTGTGTGTGTGTGTGTGTGTGTGTGTACTAATAAATTAATGCTGCCAAAAGTACTGGGTGGAACCAATCAAAACAAAAACTCCAAAGGTAGAATACATTCTTATCATCTAGAGATAAATAAATTCATGAACTTCTTAGCATGTTGGTGCAGGGACAGCAAAATAACCTTATTGATTTATTTTTTGTGCCTTATAAACAGACCAAGACCAAACTTTCCAGCTTTCCTTTTAATTAGGTTATGTCCATCTGACTGGTTTTTGACCAACAGATGCTGAAACAAAGAGGTAGGTGCTCCTGTCTAGAACATAAAAGTTCTTATCTTCACTCTTCCAAATTGATCCCCTACCTATTGATAGCAGAACTGACCTGGATCTAAATACGGAATATCTACACCACACCATTAATACTTTATGTGAGAATTAAATTTAAACCCAGATGGCTAAAATTCCATAGTTAATCTGTTGTAGTAGCTGAAATTAATATATACCGAAATTTTACTTTGAAATGAGATGCTTTCAAACAGTAACTTAAAACATGTGTTATCAAGCTAGAAATTACATGGCAAGAATACTGATATCAAATAGAAGATTCTACATATTCATTGCCAAAACATTTGGGACAAATGCTTCCTGTGATAATTTGAAAGTCAGACAATGTGTCTATCGATACTGTAGCTTTCTGGAGAGTTGCTGGGAAACAGACCATTAGTAGTGAGCGTGGATTGTTATCAGATTGTTAAGGAAGTTATTAAATAGAAAAAGATAGTGTCAGGAAAAAATGGCTGGTTTTCTAGCAGAAATAAAAAGGAAAAACCCATTGCAGCAACACCAAATACACATGGAGAGACTCATTAAGACTCAGCTTTGCATGAAAGATTAAATTAAGGATAAGTTCTTAAAACCCAACCTAATGGCTTCAAGGTAGTTTATTTGATACAAAGAGGCACTTGAATATATAAGCAAATAAATAAAATAGGCTTAAGAATTATGTTTTGGTAAGAAGATTGACTGAGCTACTGGTGCAAAGAAATGATTGGAAGCAAACTGGTCCTGAGGCTTACAGAGTCAGATTGTATTTCTGTTTATGCTATTTATTTTTTTCCACATTCATATGAACTTATTATGCATTCTAACCCATTGCCCTGCAACTTTCAGTGCCTTCTTGTATTATGTACACCTCTCTACTCCAATAATACTACATTTGCTTGCCCGTGGAACGTGAATGGATAAGGCATATGTCACCTGGGAGCAATACCTTTAAAAGCCATTGTGCATTCCAATCAACTCTCTTGTTGTTCTGCCATGAGAATGTCATGTCCAAAATTGGGACTGCTCCGATAGTCTGGACCCAGAATGAAGAAAAGTGAAGCTGACATGAGGACTATTTGTAGCCTGGAGTAAAATCAAAGATGCTAACTCATGTCCAAAACATAATATGATCAGGAAATAAACCTTTCTTGATGTTAAAAGTCATTGAGATTTTAGGGGCTGTTTTGCATCACAGAAAAATCAACCAGAAATGAGTAATACAACCTAAATATTAATAAACTTCTTTTGTCAAAGAAAGAATCCTTTTTGTCTTGCTGAGCATTAAAACAGAACATGACCCTTCAACTAACACGGTAAAAAGTGTATATCCTTCAAAGACAGTAACTCCCAGCAACAGTGATCCTCATCACTTATGGCTGATGTATTAATAAGGGTTCCTCAGAGAAACAAAACCAATGAGAATTACAGAAATTGAATCACACAATAATGGAGGCTGAGAAGTCCTACAACCTTCCATCGCCAAGGTGGAAAACCAGGAAAGCCAGTAGTGTGTAATACAGACCAAGTTCAAGGGCCTGAGAACTTGGAGAACCGATGGCACAAGTTAAGTCCCAGTTCAAGGGCAAAAACTTGATAACAGTGGATCCACTGGTGTATGTCCTGGTCAGAGTCTGAAGGCCTGAGAACCAGCGGAGCTCATATTCAAGAGCAAGATTCAATAACCAGGATGGATATTTCAACACAAATAGTAAATGCACCCTTCCTGTATCTTTTTGTTCTGTTCAAGCTTTAAAGGGATTAGATGATGCTCAGTCACACAGATAAGGGCAAACTTCCTTACTCATTCTACCCATTCAAATGCTAATCTCTTCTGGAAATCCTCTTATAGACCTATAGAAATAATGTTTCTATAGGCATGTCTCTATGAGCATCTCTAAGAGCATCTCTTAACCCAGCAATATTAACAGGGGACATTGTTAGAGCCAAGTAGCTTAATACGCAAAGAAGGACTTGCAAGAGAATAGTCAGAGTAAGTGAACAATGGATAAGAACAGTCTTCACAAAGAACAAACTCAAAGTCAAATCCATGAATTCCCCTAGCTGCCAAGGCAAATGTCTGCCAAACTTTCTGCCAATGACAAATATCACATTTTTCTCTTTGCCTGTATTGAATTTTATTTTTCTGTGGGAAATATGGGTAGATGGTTATTTTATCTCTTCCCTACCATTGTGTGTTGGGTAGAAAAATAACTTTTTTTTTTTTTTTTAGAATTGGATTGGCAAACTTTTTTTATAGGGCTAAGTAGTAATTATTTTAGTCTATGTTAAAACTATTCAATCCCGCTCAGATCTGTCACTGTAGCATGAAAATGGACATAGCTAATATGTAAAGAAGTGAATATGGCTGTGTCCCAATAAAACATTACTCTAATAAAACAGACAGTTGCACCATTGGCCATATTTTGAAGACTCCTTTTTTAGAACAGTGGAGTGTGTGAACCACAGATAAATCTGAAGGAAAGGACTTCCCTTTATGTGGTAAGCCTGGACAAACATTGGGCGAAGGCATTTTTAGTATTACTACTGGATAAAAAAGGCTAGAATGTGTTTTTTGTTTGACAGGGAAGCCTAACAAGAAGAATAAAATTTGATAAAGATTACCTAGATATCTCTAATTCCACTTGCTTTATCTACAAGGCACACAGCTAGATTTTCTTCCTTATTCTTTCTGCAGTTTGATGTAGCCATATAACTAAGTTCTTGATAATGCCATATGAGAGATCATAATGTTCACTTCTTCTAAGTTTGTTACATGAAAGACTCTTCGGGGATTTCTCATTATCTCCCTCCATTTTTTTTTAAAGATCTTGACACCAAAAGTCAGTATCAGTTACAAAAGCCGAGAGCGGAATTTTAGTCATCTCATGTTCCTAAACAACAATGTGGATTATTTATTAGGAAGTCCCATTTTGACTATGATTTAAGTGTATCAATTCAAAACTGAATGCTGTCTTAGATAATTCAAGAAAATTCCTATTATTTATGCCTTCAACTGAAAATCATCCAGGACACTATAAGAGTATCCAGTCATAATTAAAGTATTTGAGCAGTGCATTTTGCTTGTAAATATATTCTTGAGATAATCTTGTGCCAATATTCCAGGTAATAAAAGTACATTGATTAGAAGGATAAAAACAATTGTGAAGAGCCCAGAATACTATTTTCACCTATAGCCATGTTTGTTTTGAGCCAAAGAGTGATATTTGAATGTACTGAAGCGCATAGTGACTATTTTATTCTAAGTTGCTTTTAGAAATACTTACTGAACAAAGATATTTTAAAATTTAGAAAATTAAGACATTTCCATAGCCAAACAGTTTGTTAACTGATTTTCCTAAGATTTACATTTGGTTCTATATGGTTTTATAATCCTTAATTAGGCTTATGTATTTCCCTAGTAAAACTATTATGAGTTTTAATGCCTAGATTTTACTTAAGAAAAAGTAAATCATAGCTAGTTAATCCAGGAAAAATTTTGTGTAATAAAAAATACAAACTTCAAGAGTTAGCATTTTGTTCATGATGATGTTTTATTGAATGGGTAATCTCAATTATTTTGACTTAGGATGTTTGAATATTCCAAAATTTTCTTAAATAACATCAAAAATGGATGTACTTGACATTCTGATTAAAAAGCCTATTTACCAGAAGAAATAGACTATAGGCTACAGAAAATTTATCTACTTGTCTGGTTGATAACCTGTGGATTTTTCCAAAGTCATACCTTTAAAATTTGTTTAAATGTTTATTTATTTTTTGAGAGAGACAGAGCACAAGTTGGGGAGAGATATAGAGACAGGGAGATACAGAACCCAAAGCAGGCTCCAGGCTCTGAGCTGTCAGCACAGAATCGGACACAGGGCTGGAACACACGAACCATGAGCTAATGACCTGAGCCGAAGTCGGTCGCTTAATCGACTGAGTCACTTAGGTGCCCCCATAAAGTCATATTTTTATATTTGCAACCAAGCCTATATAATGCAGTTGATTTGGGAGTTATTTGTTCATTTTGCACATGCTACCATAACCTGAGCTATTGAGAATTGTACAGCTTAGTTAGAAGGTAATATCTTTAAAACCGGATTTCACGTTCCATGAATTGTTACCAATTACATTCTTTATAAATTATTTGGAATAGAATTTTATTATGAATAAGTATTTTAAAGGGACTTAAGAATATTAGTAAAAGTAATATTGAAAAGTAAAGATTGATTTAAAATATATTGTGTAAAAGAATAAGTAATTATTTAAATTAACTGTGCTCTTTGACAGACTTACTTAATCAGAATTAATTTTTTTGTCAGTTTCGTGTTTGACAGAACGTTTTGTGCTGCAATCATTAGCTTCTAAAACATGACAACTTAGGCATTTGTATAAGCCATGATTTGGCAAAAGATAGAGAAGTTTTCATTGTTGGGTATTTGGTTAATTTTAGCTCTAACTTGTCATTATAATCTTTAGAATGGTCCAATAGTGTTTATCACTACGATTGCAAAACAAGGGCATTAGTGATAGTGTTTGTAGCACTTACAGTTCAAAAGAAGATTCTTGTTCCACAATCAAAATATTTCTTGAGTCCTTAGTTTTCTAACAGTTTGCTCTGTTTTCTTCCTTACTTTTTTCTCCCCACATTATTTTTTTTTTTAATTTTCTTTTCTCCCTCTCTCCTTTGTTACCTTCCTAAATTAAAAAAAAAAAAAAATGGCCTTCGTGTCTTTTTCCAAAAGTATTGCCCTTACGTAATCAGTTGCTTATATTCCTTCTGTCTTTTAGGAATCAAATTAAGTGGCATTTCTTCTACAGTTTCTTGTATAATGAGATTGAGTTTAAACTCTTTTATACCACCGTGTCTCCATCTAAATTGGTATTTTTTGTACTGAATTATTACTGATTTTTCTTGCCCATAGAGTCCCAAATTTTAAGCATATTTATGGCAGGGATAGGTTATATCATCCTGTTGTTCACAGATTTTGGAACCTTTGTAAATCCAATAAGCATCTGATGGATGATTTCCATATGCATGTATACTCTGAAACAAATAGCTGATACTTTCATCATGGTTCCCAGGGGATCCCTGGTAATTCTATAGTTATGGGAACAGATGTATATATGAATATGCTTAGAAAAATTAATTCATTATTGGTGACACTTTCATGAATTTTGCTTTTAATATATGTACATATATGTACATTTTTTCTTACTCAGAAAGATTTCTCTTTTTGATAAAATCTTTAAATTTCTCTCCTCATTGCATCAGGTTTTTTTGGAGGGAGTATATTTAGCACATATTTACTGCATTTTTTATAACTAAGTAATAATTTAAAAATCAAAAGCATCTAAAGCATGTTTAGAGCTTATGTTTCAAATACGGCTTTAATTTTCATGGACTTCTGAAAAGCGTATTTCTTATCTACCTACATTTCCAGAAACGATCAGGTCCCTAAGGACAGAAGTTATATTAAATGATTTTCTTCAATTTTTATATTCACAGACGTTAGTGTACTACTGGCACATAGTATGCAGACTTTAACTTGATAATAATTAAATATAAAAGAACAATGTATGATTAAAATGATTCCTTTGCCTTCTAGAGACTGTGTTTGAATTTTAAAATATATATTAAATATAGATAATGTAGTTGTATGCATATGCTTTTCTCCTTAATATTAAATTAAAATGCATTATATAATATAAACTTTTAATGACATACAGCATAGGCAGCTGTCATTAGAAAGGAGAGTTTTCTAATTTGCTTTGACCAAGATAAATACAGTCATATCGATCCAGGATCATTTGCACTACGTTGCTGATATTTCACCATAAAGAAGTTTCTATAGGCATGTGGTTTTTAAAAGTATTCGCTTTAATTACAATTTATGATTTGTTACATTGATCTATTATGCAACTTCAATGTCTTCTTTCATCTGTTTCATCCATGAATATTACCATTAGAATTATTGATTATATATTGTGTGGAAGGAGACTGAAGGAGAGGCTTGTTAATTAGGGGCTATTTACAATTTGACAAAGTACAATTAAGTTAGTATCTGAGACAACTTGGTGCCTGAAAGAGCAATAGGAAGTAACTTACTTGATATTTTTCATGTCAGCAAGGGAAAAAAAAAACTCACGACATTGCCAAATTTGCTTTTAAGGAATGTTTAAATGCAAAATTATGACATATAGTAATACGGGTGTCTACGATGTTGTCATTAACACAAAGTGAATCACAATGCACTCATCAAGTCCAGATGCTCAAAAAAGTATAAACTGAGGAAAAAATATCTTGTTACTTTTGAGGTGATTCGTGTGTGCATTCATAAATGTCCTAAGCAAAGAATTGAAATTGGAAGTAATGTAAAAGCAAATAAATAATCTATAGCTGATCAAATATTTACATAACAATTTTAAATATGTATACAATTGTAAATGACAAAACGGCATATGCTATTTTATAACAGCAGATAGTATACATATTTATAACTGATATACATATGAATGCACAAAGACACGTATACACACAAATACATATATGCCTTTGTTAAATTTTCTAGGATAAACTTGAAGTCATTTCAACACATACCTCTCTTTTTCTACTTCATTTTTCATATTTAAGCTAAGTTTTGTATTCTTTATTCCAGACTGTCTTATTAGTCCTCAGCCTTTTACCACTTTTCGTAGTCTCACTTCCCTTCTCACTCTATTACAACAAAGAATCCAATTTTCTAATTCCTTTCAGGCGAATTTCCCTGTAGCTATGTCCTTTGCTGTTTTCTATGATTACAACAATTTTCTAAACTTTAACTTCCACGCCAGTCATCTCTTTGCTTAAAAGTTTATTCCAGATTAATTTTACTTCAGAAAACCTAAGTGGATGAAAACAGTTTGCTCAAATATGCCTTTTATTAATTGCAAATATTTCTGTTTGACTTACACAAAAGAAAATGAACTAAATATATAGTAGGAAAGGTTAGGTGCAGAGAGGAGCTTCCTGATTAAAAGTTTCTTTGACATTAAGGGAACGATGGTGTCTACTTCCCAGAAGGATTTTAAGAATTGAAGAGACTCCTCTCTCTGACAGGTTAGGTGTAATTTTGCCTGGAGGTAGGTGACAGAAGAGATAGCCCATGAACTGTGATATGAAATAAGGAATAATAGGTTTTGAGTACCTTATAACAGTGGTTCATCTTTTTTTTTCTTTCCTGAAATTTTGTAAGTTGTCTCAACTTCGGGTAAAGGAGTGTGTAATCAAGCAACTTTAGGATTTAACTGGAGTTTCTACAGACCTGATCTCATCAGGATTTGTGAAATAGCACACCGTCTGATGTAGGTTTTGAAAGCAATTTCTCATTTTTTTTACAAGCGCTTTTTTTTCTGTGTGTACTGAACATGTAACTGTTGTAAAAGGAGACTGAATCTTTGACAAAGCAGGAAAGAATATCCAATGGAAAAAAGACAGTCTCTTTAACAAATGGTGCTGGGAGAGCTGGACAGCAACATGCAGAAGAGTGAAACGAGACCACTTACTTACACCATTCACAAAAATAAACGCAAAATGGATGAAGGACCTGAATGTGAGACAGGAAACCATCGAAACCCTAGAGGAGAAAGCAGGAAAGAACCTCTCTGACCTCAGCCGCAGCAATTTCTTACGCGCAGAGATGAGAAAGTAGCAGATTTTAATGGTTTTCTGATCTAGGTGGATAATCTATGAGACTTCATTTTGCTAGTCTTGCAGTACTTTTATAGTATTTTATTTCTTTCAAAGCAAGACATTGAAGGGATAAAAAAAACTTAACCAGAAAAATTACTACACAAATTTACATATTGTGAAAGAGTTTTATTTTAACATCATTGCATAGAATGTTTTCAAAAGTTTTAGAAAGGAAATGACATAATCTGAACTTCTAATTTTAAAAGATCCCTTAGTACTGTGTAAAGCAGGCTATGTAAGGAGTGATGGGTCAAAACACCAAGTCCAAGCCTCTATCAATAGCCTAGTAGAGAGACCAGTACAAATTTCTAAAGAAGAAATAGATACATTGAACTATATCAAAGTAAAAACTTTTGTGCTATATACCATGTCATTAAGAAGGTGTCAAGACAACTCATAGAATGAAAGAAAGCATTCGTAAACCATGTATCTGTAAAATACTTAATAAAAAGACAATACCAATTAAAAATAAGTAAATAATTTAAATAGATGTTTTTTCTAGAAAATAATATAAAAGATGGTCAATAAGAATATGAAGTGATTCTCAACATCATTAGCTATTTAGGAAAATACAAATCAAAATCTAATAGAGGTACCACTTCACACACACTAGAATAGATACAACCAAAAGGGCAGATGATATTAACTGTTGGTGAAGATGTAGAAAATCCAGAACCTTCATACATTACTATTGGGTATGTGAACAGTGAGGCCATTTTGTAAAACATTTTGGCAGCTTCTCAAAATGCTAAACATAAAGTTATCATATGACACAACAATTCCTAGGTACATATCCAGGAGAAATGAAAAACTATATCTACACAAAAACTTGTACACAAATGTTATCATATTATTCATAATATCCCCAAAGTAAAATACCCTAAATGTCAGTTAACTAATAAATGCTTAAACAAATTGTGGTATACCTGTTCAATGGAATATTTCTAGACCAAGAAGGGAGTGACATATTGATACAAGCTACAACACTAATGAATCTTGAGAACTTTATGCTAAGTTAAAACTAGTTGCAAATTAGCCATATTGTATGCTTCTCCTTATATTAAACGTTAAGAATAAACAAATTTATAGTAACAAAAGAGGTAAGTGCTTACCTAGGCCCGGGGTGAGTGGGCTAATGACTACTAATAGGTAGGGGATTTGTTTGGGGAATAATGAAAATATTCTAACATTGACTATGGTGATGGTTATCCATTTAGAAAAAGGCAAAAAACTGACCATTATATCCAACAAGATAAAGGTAACTGGTTGCACTGATAAAAGCAATTTTATTGGCTAGTAAGGATGAAAGATATCAGGATTTTTATGGAGGCTTCATCACTCAGGCATGACCAATTATTAAATCTACTTCCAATCTCTCCCATCTCTAAAGACTAGGGTATGGAGCTAAAAATTACAAGCTTTTTTTTTTTTTTAATTTTATTTCTATTTATTTATTTATTTATTTATTTATTTATTTATTTAGAAAGAGAGAGAGCAAGCACAGATGGGGGAGGGGCAGAGAGAAGGAGAGACAGAATCCTATGCAGGCTCAGCACCATCAGCTCAGAGTCCAACATGGGGCTTGAACTCACAAACTGTGAAATCATGACCTGAGCTAAGATCAAGAGTCAGACACTTAACCAACTCCTCCACCCAGATGCCACTGAAAATTACAAGCTTCTTATCATGGTTGGTCTTTATGGTGAGCAGCCCCCATCCAGGAACCCACAAGAGCTACCTCCTTAGAACAAAGACATTGCTATCATCCAAGAAGTTCCAAAGGATTTAGGAGCTCTGTGTCAGGAACTGGGGTAAAAGACTAACTTATGGAAGAAAAGACTTTTCTAGCACCCCTATTTACAAGGGATTTTTGGAACTGTGTGCCAGGAACCAAGAGTGGACACCAATATAGTAATACCTTGGTTTGTGAGCCTAATTCATTCCAGAAACATGCTTGTAATTCAAAGCACTTGTATGTAAAAGAAAATTTCAAGAACCACTAACTCAATTGTGACCATGTGATGTTTGGCACCATGTACTACTTGTATTGCAAGATATCACTTGTTTATCAATTGGGATCACATTATGGTCACCAGTTGTGGGTTTGGCTTTCAGCTTTGTCCAGCAAAGCCGGGGGAAGAAGAAAGGATTACTCAGGACTCCATAAATCAAGAGAGGTGAGAGAGAGGCTAAGGGAATTCTCCCCAAGCTGTTCTCAGGTTCCCGTATTTATGAGACATACATCACAGGGAAAACATTGCACAAAGATGTCTGTGGCAACATGTCAGTAACAACTTTAAAAAGTGTGCAAAAAACACAAGGGGTTCCCAAGACTACAAAAGAGCAGATGCCAAAAGAAGGGTGGAGAACAAGATAAAATATTCCACAGAAAACATGGTCTCAGCAATTAATGAGCACAGGCAAGACACAACCCCTAAATGTGCATTAGCCCTAGCTGTTTTCACCAGAGCCAGAAAGCAGTGTAATGCGTTCCCTACAATCTGCTTAACCAGGGCATAGCTATCTGATTTCCCACATATCAAGTTAAAATTTGTTAGAAATGTGTGCTCATTTTGTGGAACACTTGAAGAACAGGTTACTTGCAATACAAGGTTTTACTGTATTTATATTCCTTAATCTTTCACACATAAAAGAAATTTCCCTTCTCACAGCTCTGGAGGTTGAAGTTCCAAGATCAAGTGCCCTCAGGGTGAGTCCTGGTGAGATCTCTCTTCTGGCCCGCAACAGGGAAAGATAGCGCTCTCCTATCTTCCTCTTTTTTTTTTTTTTAACCTTTTTTATTTATTTTTGAGAGAGACAGAGACAGATGTGAATGGTGGAGGAGCAGAGAGAGAGGGAGTCACAGAATCTGAAGCAGGCTCCAGGCTCAGAGCTGTCAGCACAGAGCCCGATGCAGGGCTTGAACCCACGAACCGTGAGATCATGACCTGAGCTGAAGTTGGACGCTTAGTCGACGGAGCCACCCAGGCACCCCTGTCTCTTCCTCTTCTTATAAGGACTTGTGTCCTTATAACAGCTCACTCTGATGACCTAACTCAATCATGATTTCCTTCTTATAGGCCCTATCTCCAAATATAGTCACTCTGGGAATTAGGGCTTCAACATAAAGAATTGGGATGGTGGGGGGCCACAATTTAGTCCATAACACAGGGAAAAGTGTATTTTTAAAAAGTTTACAAGATTATTTGATGAATGGTGAGTGCCTGTCAGAGATTCACTATCATAACATTTAAGTGACATCGTTCAGCATAATTTTTTAAAACTTGTCCGGCAGTACCTTAAACAAACAGTAGAGCCTAAGACGTACTGGTCTTTTTCCAGCAATTATTGAAGAAGATGGATAAATGGAAAAAAATAATTTTAAAAAGGGCCTAAGTTTATTTGAAATGGAATATAAATTAAGTGAAGAGGGAAGAAATTAGATGGTGAGGCTTGTTTGTAGTATTAGAAACTGGGTGTACCAATAAAGAGTTACTAGAGTAATGATGGGAGGATAAGTGACCTAAAAAGATAATAAATAATGATTAGAATGTAAAATGCTTCAAATGGTAATTTTGGGGATGTGTAATTACTTTTGATAATGAAGACAGGAATAACTATAACAATGGAAGTGTGAAGTAGAGAGTAAAAAAAAAAATAATAATTTTCAATCTCAGGAAGTCAAGAAATTGAAAAGCCAGTGTGAAGAGAGTAGTTGCCAAGAATAATGGCAGAAGTAGATACGGAGAGGAAGGCAAAGAGCAAGATTTCCCAAAGTATGTTCAGATGGCCTTGCAGGTGAATTTATTTACGACAGTTATGTTCCCTGCACGTTAGAATCAATTGGGAGGGGAGAGAACTTTGGGGAGGAAAAAAAGTAATGTTGCCTGGGCTTAACCTTAAGTGTTCCTGATTTAATTAACCTATGGTGTTGCTAGATCTTGTTATTTTAAAAAACATACTTGATATTTCTAAGAAGGATAAGCATTTACTTAAATCATCTCCAACACTAATCAATTTTAATCTTCGAGTGAGACTTAATGTGATTTATATCATGGGCTCTCCGACTAGTTGCTTTTGCTTTTCAACTATTTTGTTTATTTTTATACTATTAAATTTTCAAATAATCATTTTTCAAATATTTTTACCAATCTGTAAATCTATAATACTATTCTTTTATTTTAACTTTAATTCCATTTATTTGAGATACTCAAAGAGAATAAGCTTTAAGAAATCGTGTTCTCATTTTACAGTTATTTAACTTTCTTTTTCAGGCCCTCACTAGAACTTTTACTGTGTTTATTCCTAGTTTTTAGGAAATCTCTGGTATTTTAAATTTGTAAATGTGACATTTTTGTATATAGGATAACCTCATTTTGATATGGCACTTTTGTGACCAGCTACCTTATTACATTTTATTACTGTTTCTAACAGTTTTCTATTTAATTCAGTAGACAAACTATTTTACCCTCTGCAGATAATGAGTGCACATTAAAAGAAGAGGAAGCATAAAAATATACCCACAAATGTAAACAAATTCTACACACTTAATCTTCTAAAATCTTAGTGTTATTTATAAGAACATATTTTAATACACATAAAAGTTAAGGAACACTTCATGTCAAAGATATTTCCTTGTGCTTTGAAAACAATACATTGTCATCCCCTCCATCTTGCAAACAAACTCTAAGTTTTCATTTTAGTTTCATATCACATGATAGTGGTAGTTCAATTAAAGAATTCTTTCTATTTTGTGATTTCAGTTTCAAAACAAATTAGAAGGTAGAAAAGCCCTAAATTCTGTAAAATAAAAATAAAAAGTGAATTGTATAGGGATATGTATCATTGTCTTATGATGGAAAGTTTACTGGGTTGCAGGTAGAAAACAGAACGGTATACTAGCTTTGATATTTTATATATGTGACATTAAGTTTATTTGGAATACCAAAATCATTGATTATTTAACCATATGTGGAATGATAATGTTCTCTCGATGTTTAAGTCTTAAATGAAACAATATGTGTGTGAGTGTGTATATATATGTATATATATATATATATATATATACACATATATATACACACATATATATGTGTGTATATATATACATATATATACACACACATATATGTGTGTATATATATACATATATACACATATATGTGTATATATGTGTATATACATATACGTATGTATATGTATATACATATATATGTATATACATATACGTATGTATATGTATATACATATATGTGTGTATATATATGTGTATATATATATGTGTATATGTAAATGCATAAATTGTAAGGCCATTGCCTAATTCAATATGTCAGGGAACTCAGACATACTATAAAATGTATTAAAATTTTTCATGGAGATGCTATTCTTTAGAATTTCAATTTCTTTTGTGTTGCTTTTGTGAATTGTATAGAGGTGAAGATAACTATCTGTCCTTTAAGCCTTAAAGCTAATTACAATTATATGTTGTCATACGTGAAAGTTTAACATATTTAAAATGTACCTTAATTTTTATAAACTCTTAGATTTTTAGACTGTTTAATTCAGTTCCCGTCTGTGAGATGCAACAAATAAGACTTACAATTTGGTCTACTTCCGTTTAGAGTGATTTCGTTAGTTGTTTCTCTCCCTCGTTTTCTTTTTTGTTGTTGTTGATGTTGTTTATATGTATAGCAGATGGCAACAATCATAGAAATCAGCACAGCAATCAAAGGGATCAGTGGTATGATGAATCTTTGTCAGGGTCACAGGGTGCACCCACTGGGAAAATAGCAGCAACATCTGACAGGGAGTGCTGAACACTGTATCTGCTTAGTAATCAGACAGGATCAGGACCAAGGGTGACCCAGAACTGCGGAATGAAATAAGAGAGGATAAAAAAGGATGCCAGAAATTTATTTGCAGCAAAGAGACTGCACGGGCAAACGCATCCTTTTTGCCACTTCCATAGTTTAAAGTCTGTTGCATTCTTGGCATTTGCATGTTGGTTGGGATAACATGGTAAACTGCATGAGCCACGGTGAAGGTAGGCACATGTTTGCATAAGAATATTCTCAGTTCCTAACTAATGAGTATGTAAGGATGTATGTTGAATTCTGAGAATTTCTAAGACATCGTATGAATTCAAATGGAGTTGGTATTGCTCATGATTTTGTGCAAACTCAACAGGGATACATTTACAGAAAGTTATATTACAAAGTTCTATCGAATTTTTAAATTTTTTTCAAGGGATTTTAATTTTGATTTTAAAACCACTCTTCCTTTTCCTTTTGGATTCCTTTGTTCTCATATTCTACAAAGGTAAAAGTTTCCTAATATCAAGTAAAAATCTCTTCATCTCAGATCCTCAAAGTAGTGACGTCATTCATTTTCATTTTTTTTTAACCTGGGTGAATACAACTCTACATGGTTAATTTTATATGTCAATCTGACTGTGTCATAGGGGGCCCAGAAACACTATTTTTGGATGTGTGTGTGAGAGTATTGTTAGATGTGATTAATATTTTAATTAGCGGACTCAGTAGATGACCCTTCCGATTATGCATGGGCATATTTGATCTCTTAAGGGCCTGAATCCAACGAAAGGCAGAAGAGAGAGGAATTCATTTTTCCTTCCTGACTCACTGCTTCAGCTGAACATTGGTCTTCTCCTGCCCTTAGACCAAGATTTAGACCACTGACTTCGTGTTTTTCAGGCCCGTAGACTAAGACTGGAATTATGCTGTTAGCTTTCCTGTGTCATCAGCTTGCAGTTGGCAGATCATGCGACTTCTCAGGCTCCATAATAATATCAATCATGTGAACCAATACATATATATACACACGCACATATATGTATAGTCTTATACATTATTATTACTATATATAATTATAAATATATATTATAATTATATTAAATATAAATTAGATATATTATTGGTTATCCTTCTCTGGAGAACCCTAACACAAACTCTCAATTATTGATTTCCAGTTCTGATTACTCATTCCTACATTATTTGTATGGTCCTCAAATGTAACCTAACACTTTACATCATTTACACAAGATAAATTCTTTCTGTTTTTCATATCAGAGATAATATAATTTTTACAGGAAGAATTCAGACTTCAAATCTTTAAATATATCATCTAAATCTTCCCATAAACTGAGCATAAGACTTCATGCATAAAGTTTTGTTGATCTCTCTCTTCTTTCCCAATGTCATCATTCTAATGAGATATTTTTCATTTCACTATAAATCATTAAAAAAATCAAATTACATGATGGTTTTCTGGTGGGGAATGGGTCTTTAAATTTATTGCATCTGGGTGACTCAGTCGGTTAAGCATCCACTCTTGGTTCAGCTCAAGTCATGATCTCACAGTTAGTGGGATTGAACCCCACAAGGGACTCTGTACTGATGTGCCAAGCCTACTTGGGATTCCCTCTCTCCCTCTCTCTCTGATCTTCCCCCACTTGCATTCTCTCTCAAAATAAATAAACTTAAAAAATAATAAAAAATAAAACAAAAAATCAACTTACTTCATCTGGAGTATTATTTGAGCCTTGTAAAGAGTTCCTATATTCCATGGGACAAGAACTAAGATGAGACTCAAGGAAAAAGTACATATTTATGTATGTTTGCATGCATGCATGCATTCATTCATGTATGTATGTATGCATAAATTTATCGATTGATTGCTGTTTATTTATTTTTGAGAGACAGATAGAACATGAGTGGGGGAGGGGCAAAGAGAAAAGGAGACAGAGCACCTGAAGCAGGCTCCATGCTGTCAGCACAGAGCCTGACGTGTGTCGCGAACCCATGAACTGTGAGATTGTGACCTGAGCCAAGGTCAGACGCTCAACTGACTGAACCACACAGGCGCCCCTTTGCTTATTTTAAGACATTTTGATGGGTCTATTAGTTATGCTGTCAAGTAAATGGATAAAAGGCAATTTTGTATTTTGATAAAAATGCAGGTATTAGTCAAAATGCGCTCATGAAAAGTTCAGTTTTGTTACTTTGTTCATTTTTCTCTAAATGTGTACTTTAGATTTTCAGTACCTCCAAATTATTTTATTTTATTAGAATATTTTCATTTTTTCCAGAAAGTCAAAAGACTATGTATGCAAAGGAACATTTGCAATATTTAGCTGGTCTCAAACTTAGCTTTGAGGAGAGAAGATGAAAGGCACTCCACTGGCAAGCATGAAAAATATTCCGCAGTTTCATCTTCCATATATTTAAGATGCATCAATATAACATTCAATATTTTAGTGTTTTAATTGGCTTATCAGTGCTTTGGATACATCATCCTGTGCATAGATGTTTCTCCTGAGGAGAATTTATAGCAGAATGAAAATCATCCAGAAACAGAGGTCCTAGAACTTCAGGAAGCAAGTTTGTACCTCATACTGGGAACAAGACACAATGGCCTAAACTCAGAAACACAGAGCTAAATGGATACTCCCAGTTATGAAATGGAGCCGTCTCTACCTATCAAATTGTTGGAGTTAAGAATAGACTCTGGGGTTTCTGGTTTTGTAAACCAAAATTGTAACAAAACTTCAGAAGAGAAGTAAGTCATTATGTTTGTTGTACTTCCATTACTGCATCTTGGTAAAATACCATTAAATAGCTTTGCTTATAAGGTTAGCAAATCTTTTTTAGGTGCCTGTGTCCTATTTATCCTACCCTATAATAGCAACTTCTGTATTGGATTTTCGAGACCAAGGAGAAGGAACTGCATCTCAACATTTTTCTTCTCTTCATAATACTAAGCATAATTTCATGCCAACAGTAAAACACAAACATTGCAATTGATTGTTTTGTAAATTCAATGTAGCACAAAAAATAGTAGTATACAATAGAGGAATTGGTTATTATTAAGAATATTTAGGGGTGCCTGGGTGCCTCAGTCAGTTGAGTGCAACTTCAGCTCAGGTCATGATCTCACCGCTCATGAATTTGAGCCTTGTGTTGGGGTCTGTGCTGACAACTCAGAGCCTGGAGCCTGCTTCAGATTCTGTGTCTTCCTCTCTTTCTGCCCCTCTCCTGTTCATGCTCTGTCTCTTTCTCTCAAAAATAAATAAGTGTTAAAAAATAAATAAAAATATTTAAGCAGAATCTTAAAACTATGAAAAAAATAGACCTTCCCTGGAATTTCATTTCCTGTATTTCTAATACATATTTTTTTTATTTTGATAAACATACTTAACGTAAAAATTGATATTATATGACATGTGTCAGTATAGAGCGGAAAGGGGTAGTGTTTTCCAAGCAGATATGAGTTCTAAACTCTCTATTTTAATATCTAACATTACATTGGTAATTCATTTTATATCGGCAAAACTTAAGTCAACTTCTTAAGTGGCGGTATATGTATAAAACTAGTACACTGGCCAAAAAATAGAACATAAAGTGGCAGACATTATCATTATTAGAATCATATTCATTCTTTATATAGTGGGTTATGGTTTGCTAAATAAAACATTTTAAATTAAGGCGTATATGCCTTTGCATAGCATGAATTTTACAAGTTGAAATGAACTTTATTCCTTTTCATCGTAAAACAAAATATCACAGAATGCATCTAAATGCCAAGATATACAAAGGGAATGGGATGAGAAGTCAAATCAGTTATGTATAGATATCTGTAGACTCAGATAATCTTCTAAAGAACTTTTATCTATTTATATATAGAAGTCTCAAAGGAAGACTTTGCAAAAAAAATAGTAATAATAAAATAACCTAAGGAAGGGATAAGTAGAGCTAGTACACGCATACGGTTAACTTTCCAGAGAGACAGTTTTGCATCGGTCCTAGAAATCGGTGGTATGGAATGAAGAGTTAGATAGGAGTTATCCAGAAATACCCAGGAAATGTTAGATTCAATGAGAACTACATTAAATTATAGATCTTACTAAAATGTAAATGAATAAGGTATGCTCTCAATACAAGTATATTTGACTCTTAAACCTCAATTAAAAAAAAAAAAAGTTGTCTCTGACACTGACCATATATGAAATACGTGAATTTGGGGGATGTATAATTAATACTGAAGAAGGGTAACGTACATAGTATCCATCTAATAAATGTATTATTATTTGAGATTTAGGGTGATATAAATCTAATTTCAGACATGAACACTTTCAGAATGTTTATAACCCACAGACATGCACTGAAAGAACTATTAAAAGATATGTACCGGCCAAAAGAGACGTGAAATCAGAAGGCAAGGCTGGGATGTAAGAAGCAATAGTGAGCAAAGAACTCATTAAAATTTATTTTAAAAACTGAAGTAATGGCTATAAAAATAATAGGTGTAAGTATCCATATAAATTTTTTCTAACATTAGTGCTTTACGCCTTTACTCCTCGTTTTCTGAATTATTTGAATTCTAGGAAGAAGGCACCTTCTTTCTCCTCACTAAAAGATAATAAGGAGAGTTATCCACAGGGACAATTGAACCAAAGTCTGTGCAAACTGACGCCAAAAGATTCAAGACACATATATGTGAAACTTCCTAAAAATAATACTACATAAACTATGCGATATTGGAAAAGATGACAGAGAATAGGCAGCATTTAATTACACAGGGGTCACCGGGGTTCTGCCCCAAATAATAATTTTTAAATTTTTTAAGGTTTATTTATTTTGACAGAGAGACAGAGAAATATACAGGAAAAGTAATAATAATGGAAATCACTTAAGTGCAAATGTTTATTAAATAGATACTCTGTGAGAGGCACTGCCTACACTTTGGGACTAGAACAATGAATAAAGCAAATAAAATCCCTGTCCTCATGGAAATCGTGATCTATTTAGAGAAGCGCAACAAAGAAGTAAATATATAATACATATGCATATCATGTAAGAATAAGTGTTCTGGTGACAAATAGAGCAAAGATGGAGAGCTGGGTGACAGCATGGGGCTGATGTTAAAAGCATGACATCTGATTAAAAGAAAGCTGAGGGAATGGTCTTGGAAATATCTGGTAGAAAAGGAGATTAGGCTCAGGGAACAGATAAAGTACAGCTGGTATGCTCCAGGGATATCTACCTTGCTGGTTTGTCTACTGGAAGGAAGAGATAGGAAATAAGATCTATAAAGTGAGAGGAGTCAAGCAATGCAGAGCATGTGACTACTGAAATGATTTTGACTCTAAATTTGATGTTAAAGGCATAGTCATTATATTGCTTTCTGTCATCAGGAGGAGCTAAAAAAATCAAAACCAACACAAAATATAGGGGTATAAAGGAAATATTAGTGGATCAGTAAATATCCTTGTCCACACATGGAATATTTCACTCTCAAGTTTCATTCATTTAAAATGAGATGATTATTCCTATTTACTAAATTAATGCGCTAGTTTACTGGGAGTCCCAAAATTGTGAGAATGACCCCTTATTTCTATTAAACTTTTTTTTAATGTTTATTTATTTTGGAGAGAGACAGAGCATGAGAGGGGGTAGGGTTCAGAGAGAAGGAGGCACCGAATCAGGAGCAGGCTCCAGGCTCTGAGCTGTCAGCACAGAGCCCAATGCAGGGCTCGAACCCAGGGACTGTGCGATCATGACGTGAGCCCAAGTCGGATGCTTAACCGACTGAACCATCCAGGAGCCCCATGCGCCTTATTTCTAAATAAATCGTATTGCGATTATAAAATGCGGTTGAGGATAGATGAAGAGAGAGACTATATGCTATATCTGGGCATG
Source organism: Panthera tigris (assembly GCF_018350195.1). NCBI lineage: Eukaryota > Metazoa > Chordata > Mammalia > Carnivora > Felidae > Panthera > Panthera tigris. The sequence goes on along the minus strand of NC_056660.1, from coordinate 32,711,291 downwards.
TCCACCATCTAATAGAACGTCTTGAAGCACCATATGGCAGTAGCCAGCAGAAAACACACAGCTTTGCTGCAGATTGGTGACTCTGGTGACTGCAAAACACAGTATTAGTGAAATCACTGAAATTAATAACTAGGAATTCCATTGATTAAGAAAATTAAGCTTCCAATGGTGATGTATTTGACAGAATAAACTCACTACAGTGGTCAAGAGAAACCTGCCAACAATTGGGAAACCTACCAGATATCTATGAAGTTCACTGACAGTTTTTGGCATTCCCTTAATCTGTGGTCATTGTTGACTTTATTTTGGTATAAGAAAAAGTTCAAATTTTTATTACTTGAAATTCTAATATTTTCAAGTAATGCATGTTTTCTTTACTACTGAGTCTATGGGATGTTTATCCCATAAATAAGAAATAAGAAACCAAAACTATGATTATCTATCTCCCTACTTATATAAGAATTGGCATGTTTTTAAATATGTTATTTCAGGTAGAAAGTATGATGTCTCTATGTCAATGATAGTTAATAGTTTATGTTATATGTCATTCTCATATTTTTATCAAAGGTTTTTTTTTAAATGTGATGAACAAATAGTCGTTAGGAAATTTCATAATGTTATACGACTAAATGTTCAAAACACAAAGTCCAATTTAGAATGCATAGTCTTTCCTTAGTAGGGACTATAATTAGGATGAAAATTCTGTTTTGATAATTTAGCAAGCTGCATTTCCATGCAATTTAAAGGAAATAGGACTGATCCCTTTCACTTATAATGTTTTCCTTTGGCATAGGGCCTCAACTGCACCATCTAAAATTACACATTTGAAATATACACTCAGAGTGATAACAATTTAAGTATTTATCACATGGTTCCTTGGCATGGATACCTGTAGTAATGAAGAGGCTTGGGTAAGAAGTCTAAAAAGGACAACTACAACTGATACCTATCTTTCTACATATGTCACAATTTCTTGATCCACTCATCCATTAAAGAACACTTAGGTTATTTCCGCATCTTGGCTGTTATGAATAATGCTACAATGAATCTTGGGGTACATGTATCTCTTCAGAATACTGATTTTAATTCCTTTGGATATATAGGCAGGTATGGAACTACTGAATCATTGTTTTTTTTTTCTTGATACCCCTTCCTCTTTCTCTGCTTGATAAAATTCCCTTTATAGTTGCAAGTCTTAGGGCAAATATCACTTATTGTATGAAATGTTTGCCTAATCTTGTAAGCAGTTATCTCTTACTTTCTGCATCCATAGCAACTTGTATTATCACAGTTATGTCACTAATTATAATATTTAACGTAAATTCATAAGGGATAATAATAGTTAAGCACGTGGACTTTAAATTCAGTCACGGTTGGAATCAAGACCTAATTTTGTTCATTTTTTGCTATGTAAACTCAAGAAGGTTATATTACCTCTCGGCGAAAAATCATATTGGATACAAATTGAGGATATTAGTTGTTATATCTTATAGTGACTTCTTCTAAAACTAAATTAGATGGAGATGGTATATGAAGGTGCTTAGATACCAGCACAATGTAGGCATCAAATAGATGGTTTTTTTAAGTTAATGTTTATATGAATGAAGATGAATATTGTGGGAGATAGAAATAGATGACAGCAATATTCAGAAACTATCCAAAAGTAAATTAATTAAAGCATCATTGATCTTTGAAAATACTTGAAATATTGGAAATATAAACATTTGAAAATAAACTTCTATTATTTAATTTGTATTATTTGAACTTGTGTTCTTTGAACATCAAACTATTGTAATCATAATATGCAAATTTAATTTAGGCTTTATTCTTTTTTTTTTAATTTTTTTTAATGTTTATTTATTTTTGAGACAGAGAGAGACAGAGCATGAACGGGGGAGGGGCAGAGAGAGAGGGAGACACAGAATCGGAAGCAGGCTCCAGGCTCTGAGCCATCAGCCCAGAGCCCGACGAGGGGCTCGAACTCATGGACCACGAGATTGTGACCTGAGCTGAAGTAGGACGCTTAACCAACTGAGCCACCCAGGCGCCCCTATTCTTATTTTTTAAAGTATGCCACTGTAATTATATTCTCTGTAAAAAGAGTTAATGTGCGAATCTCTTTTGGAGTTCTGCATATTAGGCATTTCTTTGTATACCATTTTTCATTCACTATATTGCCTATTTCAATTACTAGATTTTATATATTTATTACTCATTTATTGTCCCTGCTTATCTTTTTAATATAAAAAAATGTATACCAGGGCACCTGGGTGGCTCAGTAGGTTAAGCATATGACTTTGGCTGAGGTCATGATCTCACAGTCTGTGAGTTTGAGCCCCTTCTCAGGCTCTGCACTGATAGTTCAGAGCCTGCTTCGGATTCTCTCTCTCTTCCTCTCTCTCTCAAAATAAATAAATAAACTAGAAAAATATGTAGCATTATATAATTTTTCAAGTCATATCCTTGTTCACCCTAAAATGATATGGACTAATAAAAGGATGCATTTGTTTCCACTTTTTAATGAAATAAACGAGCCACCAAAGGAAACTATACTAAGTCAGCAGTGTTTGTGGAGCAGTGCATTTGCTACCTTTTTCAATGTTTTGTGAGTACCTATGTACCAAGGATTTCACAAGTAAAGTAAATGTTTTCTCCATAGTACAAGTTAAAGTACATTTCATAATAGAGAATTGAAAATTCAAAGTGTATGATCTAATTCCCAAAACAACTTCTTTAAGTATACTATGCAACTAGAATGCTGTTTACCCAGGGTATCATGAGTTCTAAGATCATAAAATAGATAACAAGAAGAAATGATAGAGAGAAGTCTGGGTTTTAAAGCTAAATAGAAGGTTGAGACCAATTCTTCCCTGAGTCTTTTTCTGATTGTCTGCGGTAGTTCATCGGTAAATAAATCAGTAGATGCAGCAAGAAAAGGTAACTGTTCCCTACCATTTCCTCCTTTTCAAGGATAAATGGATTTTATAGGTTTATATTTAATGAGTGTTTTGCCAGCTTGCACAAAATGATTGCTATTTTAGAAGTCCAAACTCCTAGCAAAAATTCTCCTCATGGCTTTTGGCTTTTCAGTAAACCTTTAAAATATATATTTTATTCTTTCATTCATCCACAATTTAATCCTTCCAACCAGCAATGTGTTCATTCAAAAATTCTGAATATGTACCATATGCTAGACTCTGATGCAAAATTGCAAGCAAATGTTCTTCTCTTAGAAATAAAGAGACTGAAATCCAGAAGGTAGATTGACTTAGTCAATAGCACATGAGGAGGGATCCACACACACACTGATCCTGATCGCTAGTCTATTATGAATTCTATAAATTATTGCAATCTTTTAACTTCTTTAAATGTAGTTTTACTATATTTTATTTTTTTTTTACTATTATTTATTTAGTTAGCTTAATGGAACTGTAGACTATTCATTTGGGTCAAGTTGACCACACACCGAGCAACTGATAGCAAAATGATGGATCATTTTTCAGCCATTAAAGTGTTTGAGAAAACAAACATCAGCAGGATGAATTAGGAGGTACTATGTATAACCTAAGATACTCATATAAATGCATTAGGTGGATTTGGACTGACAAATATTTTCAGATCTACCTGTTTTTTAGAAAACATTAATTATGAATGGTGATTTACACAATCCCTCCTTTAATTATTTTATTTGCAGGGTCAAAGCTTGCTGATTCATGAAACAGTAAATTTGCCAAATGCTTTCAGAGAATGAAAAAGAGCTTTAGTGGAAGGGCACTCATAATCTTTACAAGACATTTATATGCTCTAGAGAATTTAATGTCTATTGATAGTAATTAGCAAAACAAAACCCACCTTGTTGCACTTCACTAATACATGGAGATTAAAAAGCTGTATACCATTACTCCTATGTTCCAAATGTAGCCTTAAATTATAAGTATTCTTCCTTTGTCATTGAAACTTACAAAAACAAGACAATACTATTAAAAAGACATGTTATCATGTTTATGATTTTGTAAAAATTAGTTATAGTTCCTCTACTTGAGCACAGAAAATACAATGTATATGATTCTCTACTTTCCTAACTTCCTGTTAAACCTTTCTTAAAATACTCATACAAGGACATTTATAAGAGTCACTGGATATAATGACAAGGAGATCAGAAAAGGTGACAGTAGCTAAGTGTGACTGAATACATTATGGAAGCTGGAAAACAGTTGCAAGAGGGTAACTATCATAGCAGAAGTACAGAAGAACTGTGGCTATAGTGACAAAAAAAAATCACATTAAACAATGTATGGCCTAGAACCCAGAATATTCTCTAACAAATGCCTCTAAAACGAGGATTTGGTGCAACATTGAAAAAAATGAAAAGATTGGTATAAAGCCTGTACAAGAAAAACAAATCCTGACCCTCTCTGAACTGTGCTGTCATAAAACTACCCAATAGCGTCCCACCAAAAGATATGTCCACTCCTCACCATTGGAACTTGTGAATGTAAACTCATTCGGATCAGAAGTCACCAGCATGGGCTTTAAATCTAATGATAAGCATCCTTATAAGAAAAAAAATGGAGCGGGGCGCCTGGGTGGCTCAGTCGGTTAAGCATCCGACTTCGGCTCAGGTCACCATCTCGTGGTCTGTGAGTTCGAGCTCCGAGTCGGGCTCTGGGCTGATGGCTCAGAGCCTGGAGCCTGCTTCCGATTCTGTGTCTCCCTCTCTCTCTGCCCCTCCCCCGTTCATGCTTTGTCTCTCTCTGTCTCAAAAATAAATAAAAAACATTAAAAAAATTTTTTTTAAAAAAAAGAAAAAAAATGGAGGGACATATGATACAGAAAAAGAGAAGACACAGACAATGGAGGGGAAGGTGATGTGAAAATGGAGGCAGAAGAGCATGTCAATTCCATCATCTAAGGAATGACAAAAGCCATCAGAAGCTGAGAGGAACAAGGAACACATCCTGCCCACCCCACCACCCCCCATCAGCTTGCAGGGTGGCCGGGGAGAGTACAATTCTGCCATCACCTTGATTTCAGACATCTAGCATCCTGAACTATGAGAAAATAAGCTTTTGTTGTTTTAAGTCACCAAGTGTGACTAATTTGTTATAGTAGCCACTGCAAATTAAAACGCCAACCATCAACATGGTAAAGAAATGCAAGTTTGTTCTCTCTCAGAAGGTCAAATCAGAGAATTTGGAAACCCAAAGCACAAATGAGGGCAAGGGAATATATAAAAATAAGCGGACTGAATGATGAAGTGTACATACTGAATGGTGAAGCATTTCCCACACTTGCCACATTTCTGATAATGAGGGCAGGTTGGACAATTCTTTTTGTGAAACATACTAGCCCCAAATAATGGATCAAATGTTAATGGCAGTTACTTTTCCTTAAAAAGAAATAGTCGGTTCCAGTGTGAGCGACCAATAGTGATGCTCATCAAAGACAAAGCTTTCATTAATCTCCATAGAGATACATTAATCTCCATAGAGATACACTTCTTACATGTAAAGAAACCACTAGGTCCAATACAGATTTGAAGAAAGCTTCTAAAATAAAAGAATAAAACAGATCGACAGAAAAATCTAAGCCATTGCATAATGAAAGAAAACAAACTAAATGACTCATTGATAGGATGCTGTTTTATTCACAGGAGAATATATAGTGGGAATCCTTTAGGAATAAAAAGGATCTATAAGGGTTAAAAATAAGCTTTAAAAATTTAAACAAACATTAGAATTGTTGGATATGCAGCCAATAAATTTCTTTAAAAATTGCACATGAGGGACGCCTGGGGTGGCTCAGTGGGGCAGGCGTGTGACTCTTGATTTTGGCTCAGGTCACCATTGCACAGTTCCTGAGATGGAAACTGCACCACCGTCTGTGCACAGAGCCTGCTTGGGACTCTCTCTCCCCCTCTCTCTGCCCCTCCGCTAGTTTGTACAAACAAACATTGTAAAAATTGTACATGAAAACAAAAAAAAAGGTATAAACAAGTAGAAACATTAGAATATTAAGCCAAGAAGTCCAACAACGAAGTAAAAGAATCCCCAAAACTGAATGCAGAGAAAACTAAGGGGAAGAAATTATCAACTATACTAAAAAAATTTTTTCTACATACTGAAGGACAATCTAACTTAAAATTCCATACCAAGACTCATCATTGTTAAACTGTTGAAATTCAAAATGCCAGAAATAAAAGAGAAGATTCTAAAGGCCTCCGGAGAGAAATCACACAAACACATATGCACACACTTAAATGATTGAGAATTACAGTTTCAAAAGACTTAAAACAGTCCTGGAATCCACATTTTAAAGAACCAAGGAATTCAGATCTGTACGCAATTATTTTCGATGCTAGAATTCTATACTAGTCATGTCATCAGACAAGTGTGAATGTAAAATAGATGCATCCCTAGATATGCAAATACTCTCAACATTCTCAGAAAGTCATCTTACAAAGAACGATATCTTACAAAATGATAGTAAAGCAAGAAGGAGGAAGCCACAGTTCCAGGACCCAGGGTTTCCAGCACCAGAGGGAGGGACAGAGAAGATACTGAAGATGATGCGGAAGAGAAGTCCTCAGGTGTTTCGGGTGCAAGGGGTCTGGAAAGCACACAATTCACACTAAAGAGTGACCCTCAAACTTATGGTCCTAAAATGGAGTCTTGGACAGGATGTTTGATGGTGAGTTAGTGATGAATAGTAAAGTTAAGTACATAAAAATTAGGCAATCACTACAAAAAGAAAAAAAAATATATAGAAGAAAGAAAACAAGTCGGGTGATGGCACATGTCTATAGTGTGCATAATATTTAAATAGTTATAAAGAGGCTCACTCTGAAAACTGCTTTAAACAAAAATCGTTAAAAATTAACAGGCAAGATTAGGTTGAAAAGGAATTTCATTCATACCTTCCACAGTATCAAAATCTAAAGTGAAAATCTCTGCATATTGTAATTTAAATGTTATTTTTTTAAACCTGCAGTTAAATTCCGATTGCCATGATACACTGTTAAAGGAATAGCCATGGTTAATTATGAGAAGAACACTTTTATATTAGACGGATACTTAGATAAATAGACAACACATCTGAATTTTATCATATTCAAGGCACCATCCCCAAAATATTTTCTAAAATTAAAAAAGTACAATTAAATAAAGTTAAATGGTTTAATTTCTCCTTAGTGATTATCCCTTCTCATAGATAACAAAAGAAGAGTTTTCATAAACAAGTTTGTGAAAGGGGAAAGTGAAAAAATGCACTGACAGCTCTCAATATTCCTTCTTTAGGTCTTCCCACACTTGTCTGAGAGAGATTTTTTTCCAACTTTTGTACAAAGGTAGGAGAGCAGAGTCACTGAACCATCCTGCTTCTGGAAGTAGTGGGAGTATAAGGAATAATGGACACTGGAAGAATCCAAGACAAGACCTCGGGGACAAAATGAGCTACTGTTCACAGATATGCTGCATATCTGTGGCCGATTTCCAAAGAATTTTCTAAGGCAGAGCTCAGAGCTCAAAGGATTAAGGAACCAAACTTGTGATTTGCCATCTTTGGTTCCCTTTTTATGCTCTAGGGGAAGGCAACATGCAGAAAGAATTCTTAAAGAAATGTCCAGATTACAAGAGGGAAGAATACAACATTTAAAATGAACATGAACACTGCCCTTAGTCACTAGATCCCACCCGATCTCCAGTTTCATACTCATGATGTGTAACTAGGATTAAGATAAAAATACCACACACAAACAACACAAAGGAATGTTTCTTCCTGTGAGTCTGGGTAGATTAACAGTTACCAGTACTTTCTCAAAATCTAAGGATCACATTCAATGTAAAATTGGAATACTTGACAATACAGACACAGATTATATATGTATTTAAAGGAAAATTTATGAATGGAAAAATAAACAAGGCTACCTAGCATAAGCATGCAATTAATGCAATGAAAATATCCTAAAATACTTATGAGATTTCCAATCAGTCTCCAATTGTGTAGTAACAGCATGCTTTCTTCATTAGCAATAGAAAGAGACAGGAAATGACCGGAAGAAAATTAGGTACCGACATGATAGATACTATATATCCTACTACTTCGTGACATTAGACGTAATATGATATAAAAGGATGTTTATCCATGTTGTAAAATCTTATTCTAGTTATATTTTAGGCTAGCCAACTAGACATTCTGCTTGTGGGCACAATGCTCTATGTTCACAATATATTTTTTCAACCCTAAAATTATCCTTTATAAAGGAAAGGATTGCTTGGTAGCCATTCCAAACACTTAGGCTCTGATTTTACCATGATTTACTCTCTGTACCATTATTGTCAGATTTAGGGTCATTAAAGTATTGCCCACTGTGATTTGATTATTTACATTGTTTTTAAAGCTTCAAAATATTTTTAATGTTCAACATCTGAAGGAATAAGTTCCAGCTAGAATCCAGTATGGTTTTTGTTGCAGTAAATATATGGTAACTATTAATCAAGCTATATTTGGAGGGTAGAAAATACTTTGCTGATGATTCGCCCAAAATGGCAGAGTACAGAACTCCAAATGTCTATCTTTCTACTAATGTAACAATTAGGCTGGCGAAAATTTGTCAGAATAAACTTCTTTTGAGCTCTGCAATTGAATCAAAATCTTACAACAGCCAGAGAAGTGCTTAATAAAGAAGCTGCTAAATTTCAGTAAGGAAGCATTACTGCATTTTAACTTAACTGTCTATCATCCTTCACCCCAAGCTTGGTTATGGTCACGGGGAGGGGCACACATCCCCAGTATAGCTTGCTGATGCTAGAGTGAACAATGAGGACCTTTTAGTCAAAAAAATTGTAGTTGTGGAATTTGATTTGTCTGGTGGCTTCTTGAGGTATAGCTTTGGGGTTTGCTGGCCTTTGCTTCCCCAACTTCAAAACATTCTCAGGGTGGAAACAATCTCCTGTGTGGTATATGCTGAAAGCACTTAAAGAAAAATATACAAGCTACAGCTGTCTAAGACAAGGGATTATAGATGGCACAAGACCCAAAAGTCTGGGAAGGAAGAGACTGGGATAGAGTATGTGGAGGAAGAAGTGTTCTGAAAAGTTCACTTATACAGAAGAATATAGGAAGCCACAGGCATGCCCTAGACCGGATGCATGCTCAAAAACACTAGGGAAGCTAATCTTTCACCTCTGGCTGACCTTTAGGGTCCATGAAAGCCGGAAATTTAAAAAGGAGGGTACAGAGAATTCCCCTATACCTCCTGCCCCCACATATGAATGATCTTCTCCACTATCTCCCACTGAGTGGTGCATTTGTTAATTTGCTGACCCTACATTGACACATTATAATCACCCGAGGTTCATTGTTTATATTATAGTTCACTCTTGGTGGTGTACATTCTGAGGGTTTAGATAAATGTATGATGATGCAAATCGACATATGCATGGTATTATATATTATTTTAACTCCCCTAAAAATCCTGTGTGCTTTGCCTGTTCATTCATCCCATCCCCTGAATTTCTGGCAACCACTGATCATTTTACTTTCTCCATAGTTTTTCCTTTTCCCAAATGTCCTACAATTGGAATCTTAAAAGTGTGTAGCCTTCTTTGATTGTGGTTGTACCATTTTGTGTTCCCACCGGTAATGAATGAAAGTTCCTTTTGCTGTGCAACCTCAGTAGCACTTGGCATTGTCAAAACAACTATTTTAAATGACCAACAAATAGTGTGTAGCAACATAACCCTTTGAAATTCCAATCAGCTTTTTTCTCTGCCTGGAGCCAAATCATCATTCCTTTATGTAGACCACAGAATACAGCAGTTGCTCTACAGAAGTTATTCATCTCTTAAACTTTTACATAGATTTCAGAAAAAGTTATCATATTTACATATCCCCAACATTATATTACACTATTGGGATTATAATGAAAAGGACATGTCCCTGCCCCCATGTTCTCTTCTCCTCGATTACTAGAGCTGCAAGACCAACATTTCCAACTATCATATTTCCTCTGGACTGTAACTGCAAATTTATGATGTCAATCTTAAAATATTATATCAGAATAACTTTACACTATGTTGGTATTAATAAGTGTACATTATTGTGATGATTTGGGACTTGACATCATTTTCCGTATCTTGGAATTACTGATGTTTATGTTTTCTGCTTTGTTTAACCATCTCTATACATTTTTATATCTTTCTGTGATAGAAATAATCATAATACCAGTTTTCTGGGAGCTAAAGAGGAGAGGCCATTTTCATCATTCACTCTATTTACAAACCTTTCCTTTTCAGTAAAAGGCCACATGCTAGCACTCTGATATGCTTAAGAGCCTCGATGCTAGATTCTAGTTTGTTCATATTCTGGGAAGAATAACTTACCTCTTGTCAGAGTGAAGAACTTGACTTCAATGTGATTAATGCCTTGGGGGCAGATGTCTAGAAGAAACATGTGCTGCTTGTATAAACTTTCAGAAAATCTTCCTCTTAGCAGTCCCACCACTTTTTTATATTTTCAGATCAGTGGTGATGCCAGTTTCTTAGACTTTTTGGAACTCTGCAGCAAATTTTTTTTTCTCCTATCACTTGTACCTGCTGCTACAACAATAACCAATTCCCTCCACTTTTTTTTTTCAAATTTCCATATTTTTGGCTCTCTGTCATCAGTAGGGGCCTCCACTCCATTTTATTCTTAAATGTTGGACCATTATTAATTTATTTAATACAGCATTAGTAGTATTTGTGAAGAAAATACTAGCAAGTTTATATATCCTGTTTAGAATGGCTAACATAAAAAAAGACAAGTGTTGGCGAAGAGGCAGAGAAAAGAAACTCCTTGCGCACTGCCAGTGGGAATGTCAATATTGGCCACCACTGTAGAAATCAATGTGGAGGCTCCTCAAAAAATTCAGAAAGTACTACCATAATCCAGCTTCTGGGTATATATCCAAAAGACATGAAAACAGGATATCAAGAGATACATGTACTCCCATACTGATTGCAACATTTTTTACAAATGTCAAGCAAGATATGGAACAAACTTAAGTTTCTGTCAATGGATGAACTGATAAAGAATATGTGAGATTATTTACATATAAATATATAGAAATAACACACACACATATATATATATGTGTGTGCATATATATGTGTGTGTGTGTGTGTGTGTGTGTAGCAAAAGAAAGAAAACTTGCCATTTGTGAGGATATTGATGGACCTTGATGACATGAAGCAAAGTGAAATAAGCCAGACAAAAATAAATCCTGTACAGTATGACTTAGATGTGGTATCTTTAAAAAAAAGTCAAATTCATAAGAACAGAGAGTAAAAAAGTGATTGCCAGGGGCTAGGGTTTGGGGAAAATAGGAAGACACTGGTGAAAGAGTACTAAGTTTCAGCTATAAGATTCTATACAAGTTCTGAGCATCTCATGTAAAACATGGTGACAACAGTTGACAGCATGGCATTGCATAATGAAATATACTAATAGGGTAGAACTTAAATATTCTCACAAAAAATATATGAGGTGAGGTGAAGAATGTGGTAACTAAGTATATGGGGAATATCTGTACAATGTATACATATATCAAATCCCCATGATTTCCACTTTAAACATGTTACAATCTTATATTTAAATCATACCTCAAAAATTAAAAAAAAATAACAGAGGCCTCATAAGTTTATGTTTTAGCAAAATAAAGACAATTTGGTCCAATAACTTTAATGACATAGAGCAGTCACCTTGCAGAATTGCTGATCAGAATGAAAAGACAGCAAAACCTACAAAAAGAGGCATATATTTAACATACATATAGAAACCAGAAAATTAAAAAAAACATATGTAAAATCAAATATTCCAATGGATGGGAAGTGGGTGGAAATAATAAACTGTGAGATTAATTAATAATTAATGATATAAAGGTTTAACATGGAACAAGTTTATTAAAGATATTGAGAAAACTTGAGAAGGAATAGCTAAATGAGGGAAAATATTAGGAAGAATGATACAAAGAGGACAATTGTTAATAAAATGTTAACTCAGCAGACCTGCATTGTTCAAACCCTACATATTCTAAAGAAAGACCTATTTTAAAAACTGGCCTTTGTCCAGCTACTGGCAGATAATCTCTAAGTTTTTGGAATATTTTGTCTACGAGTGTTTTCATATGCCTAAGGCCTTGAGTCACACTGCATTTATGGCAAATGACTGTTTTTTGTGTGCCTGAAAACTCTGGCCAATGTTATACATTGCCGCTGGGAGAATTAACTGAATAAAGTGCATCCCTGAGAAACTCCCCTAGGTGTGGATACCTAGTTGTTTTCTCTTGGACTTCATTCTGCAGTACCTTTGTGTGTGTGTGTGTGTGTGTGTGTGTGTGTGTGTGTGTGTAGCCTTTCATTAAAATTAACCAGTTGTGAGTATAACAGTTTTTCTCTCTTGTGTCCTTCTAGCAAATCACAGAGTCTGGGGGGCCTTAGGGACCCCTGACAGAGTAAGTTATGTAATGGAGATTTAAATTGACGGTTCTGAGACTTTAATATGCTCTAAGTGTTGAATATAACATGCAAAAAAAATTGAACCATTATAAATTATTTTAGAGATAAACCTTTATAATATTAAATAGGTTTTTTTTGTACATAGTGCATGTTCCAACTTAAACACACTATTTGCATACAGAAATTCAATCAAATTTCATGGCTAAGATTCTGGAACTATCAGAAATCAGTCTAAATCACATATTATTAGTAGACAAAGTAATTACAATTGATATCTTTGAATGTTTATAATCTTCTAGACTTTTTACCTGAGCAATGTACATTCACCAATTTTATCAAATCTCACAAGTCCATAAGGTGGAGATTACTACTATTATTCCCATACTGTTATTCTCATTATATAGGTAATATTTGAGATGAAAAACATATGTTTAGGAAACTGTCTAAAGTCACAAAACATCCAATGTATTTACACTAATGAGATGAGAATCTAAGACGTTTGTTTTCAAATTCCTCAACTTGGCCACCCTGACATATCACCCATAGACTCTGTTTCTATGGTGTAAAGGGCTAAAGCAAGTCCAATGTGCCATCCATCTCTTAAATGCCTACCACAGTACTGAGTGTTTTGTATGTATGATTTAATTTATTCACTTATACAATTGCATAAAAAAGCTTTCCCTTTTTACAAACAAAGTGATAGGCTCAAAAGAACTGAGTAATTTACTCAAGGTCAGAGGACTAGTAAGGGACTGTGTCATAAATGCAATGTATTGGTTTTTACTGATGCTTTTTATTGGCCAAAGTGATTAGGGATACTTGAAAGTAGATGCAAGATAGAAGAGATGATTCCAAAGATCTTGGGTCATCCAAAAACTAAAACAATAGTAAGATGACTAAAAAAATGATTCATTTAATGGAAAAATAATGTATGTCAATACACAAAAAATATAGAAATCAATCCTTCTTTAGACCAAAACAAATATAACAAAGCAAACTGAAGAATCACCATACGACTTTAAATAAGCATCTGTAGCAAACTGTAAAAGCTATTTTTCTGATGTGAACTAAAAATGGTATGTTGTATAAGATGATAAATATATTTTATCTGGTACCTTTTGAGACTTCTGGTGTTAATTATTTCATGAAGTTATTGCCAGCACCAAAAATCATTATAGAAAAAATTGTGGACATATTTTTAACATGCATCTATGTTGGAGTTGAGTATACCCTGTCCAATTCAACAAAATATACCTACCGAAATTGTCCGTTTTCTCATTTTTCCTCTGAGGTGTAAGTTTTGACTAAACCATAAACTCAAGCTAAAACATACGAAGATTTAATAATAGAATAATTATTAAAAGAAATTTAAGACATTTGTAGTAGTTTAGAATAAAAAAAATCATTCTTAAGTCCTATCCTTCCTCTCTCTTGTATATAACCACCTTTCAATGTAAGCCTTAGCAGGTACACTTCTATTCCTAGGTATAGATTGATTTGGGGATGTTTCTCTTACAAACATATTCAAAGGTTATAAAATTATGTTCACCTCTGGTTTCATTTACTTTTAGAATCTGTAGCGTGAGCATCAAATGCAGTTGCTTATGTTATTCTTCCCAAAGCCGATCACATTTCAGACCCTTATTTGGGAAAACTTAGTCTATACCAAGATACTATCAAACTTCATGTCTCCTTCTCTTGCTCTGGACACTAAAAATAATATGTAGAAAAAGAATAAATACTTTTATGAGCTTCTCTTCCGTGCAGTTCTATGGCATGAGGAACAAGGATCTAAAGAAAAGGAAAAACAGGGGCACCTGGGTGGCTCAGGTGGTTAAGAGCCCAATTTCAGCTGAGGGCATGATCTCACAGTTTGTGAGTTCAATCCCCACGTCCGGCTCTGTGTTGACAGCTCAGAGCCTGGGGCTTGCTTCAGATTCTGTGTCTCACTCTCTCTGTCCCTCCCCCACTCCTGTTCTGTCTCAGTCTCTCAAAAATAAAATAAATGTTAAAAAATTTAAAAAAATAAACAAAAGGAAAAACATAAGGACCACTCTATATCCACTGCCTACAGAGATTGACATTTTACCTGATAAGTTCATATAATAATGCATTCAATATTCAGCAAATACCAATTGGCTACCGTTCATCAGTTTCTGATATTAACTGAACGAGATATAGTTTCTATCTTTAAATAGTTTATTCAATATGGTAATCAGGTAATTATAGGAGAGTGTGAGAGTGAAATTTATGGGCCTATGAAAGAACAAAAAGGAGCTCTAAAATAGATCTGGGAATCAGGGAACATACTCTATAACATAATTTGACAAATATTAAGGGCAAGGAAATGATCTGGCCAAAACCTAGGTAGATTTGTGTGTAAAGGAGATATCTATCATTCTTCTGGTATTACTTTAAATAATACCCAATATTTAATTAAATATTTTAATTCAAAATATTGTATAATTCTATTTCTATTTATGCAAACTGACAGGATCACAATCCAAAGTTAAGAACTTCTGTCATAACTGTAAGGAATTGGGAAAAATGCAACTGATTTCTGTTACTTTAAACAGCTTCTGGAATGCTATTATCCTAATGGTGATCATGTTCATTCTGTTCATTTTAAATCAAATATAAAAACCCACTAAGAATACTTCTGAAAAGCAATCAACATAGATTTTTATAGAGTGAAATTTCTAAATAAATTTGAATTAATAAGTAAAATTCTATGTCATCTATCTATTGTTGCATACCAAATCGCCATAGAAGTTTGTGGCTTAAAAACAATCATTTGTTTTTTGTGTTAGAATTTTGGAGGCAGCTTGACTGAATGGCTCTCTCAGAGTCTCATGTGGATTCTGTCAGGTAATACCAAGGGCTGGGGTCATCTTGACTGCTTCTTCACTTGGACGTCTCATGTCTGAACTGGGAAGATTCAAATGGCCGGGGGCTGGGACTGCTAGGGAAGCTCCTTTAGTGTCCCCCTTTAACTGTGTTCTCTCTGCACAGTCTTCCTACAGTACAGCAGCTTCAACTAAGCTAGCATCCTTTCCGGAGGTTTAGGGCTTTCAAGGAACAAAAATCTGAGAAATTTACACAAGGAGAAACGATCTTTTATTCTGACTTAGCCTGGAAAAGCTTGTAGCATCACTTTTCCTACATTTCATTTTGTAGAAGTAAATCATGAAAGCAGGCTTATATTTAAGAAAAAGAAATGCACGCTCCATTTTTTTTTATGAAAGAGAAGCAAAGAATTTGAAGATATATTTTAAACCAAGGACAGCACTCTGATTACTTCCTAGACTGTGGAAAGGTGGGAACACCATCACTCGCATCTTTACAACCACCATGATAAAAGTTAGAAAGTCATGATTTTGTTGAACCCAACAAATGGCAGAGAAACTCACCCATTCTAAAACTAAAGAAAAATGGGCCTGAGAGAAGAGATAAGACATGCTT
The DNA here is from genome assembly GCF_018350195.1 of Panthera tigris. Taxonomy (NCBI): domain Eukaryota; kingdom Metazoa; phylum Chordata; class Mammalia; order Carnivora; family Felidae; genus Panthera; species Panthera tigris. Next base: position 32,695,332 of record NC_056660.1, on the reverse strand, counting down.
GCTTAACTGGGCAAAATGAGTCAGACACCAGTGAGAAACATTTACCTAATATTGTTAATGAATAGGTTAAGGCCAAATGATGCGTGTGCATGCTCATATACTTGTACACACACACACACACACACACACACACACTTAACAAGAGCCCTAAGAAAGCATCCATCATAGTATAGATCTTAAGGATGAGAAAAACAAACAATGCAGGAAAGAATAGAACTCATCCAGATTTTTTCTCCTATTAAAAAAAAAAAGTCTTCCTACAGACAGGAACAATAAATACTGTCATCCTTAGAGTACAGGGGAAATCTTTTTGCAGCTATCAAAGGAATAAAAAGAAAAGTCTAATGAGAGGGTTCAAAAATATGTGTTGAACATGTAACTACCGCTGGGGGAGAGCAAAAACAGTGACATTGAAAAGCCACCATTCAGGTATCTACTGACAAGTTGCCTGCCTAAAACTGAGGTTTCATCGAAACTACAGAAAACACTCCCAACCCCAATTTCTGTCTCACCATCAGCTGATAAGTTTTGAGTAAGAATATACAGTGGAATGGTGTTAGAAGAACATCCTTCTGTAAGGTTTAGTGCAAATGTTAGACCCAAAGCTAAGGGTGGAGTGCTAAGGACAATCTTTTTTTCAACAAGTCTCCACACTAAACATATAGTCTTATATAAAAAAATAAAGTCCCATAAAGTGAACGATAGCAAAACACACAGAGCTCAACTTCTAGATAGACTGATGAAAACATTGTTATTAAAGTCAAGGATTTATTCATTTTCAGGCATTTGGAAATATTTATCTACACAAAAGCATACAGGTAGAAGATATTCTCTTATATGCTATTTCTGGCTATTATCCCCAAATTATGGAGTGATTGAAAAAAATAAGTCACTGCCAAGAAGCAGTGAAATCAAGAGAAACATACTCAGACATGATCCAGATGTTGGAATCACCAGAGAGAGATTTTAAAATGTTGAAATATATATGTTAAAGACAAATGAAAAAATGTTGATAGCATGCATGATCAGATAGGTCATTGGACCAAAGGTACAGAAACCATGATAACAAGTCAATGGAAATGCTCAGAATGAAAAACACAGTATCACTAGATTCGATACAGCTGAGGAAAGGATCAGGGACCTTGAAAATAAGTCCAAAGAAATCACCCAAGCTGAAACACCGAAAGAAAAAAGTATGTAGTTAAAAAATAAAGAACAAACATTTGCAAGTTGTGGAATGACATAAAAATGTTTAATAGACTTATAACTGTAATCACAGATAAGATAGAAAAGTAAACAATATTCCAAAATTAATGACAAACTGCCAAGTATGGGTGAAACACCTATGAAACCAGGCATGGTGGAGTGGAGCATGGCCTAGTGCATACAGAAGAATGAAGGTTAGATAAACGTAGGCTTCTCATCATAAACCATGCAAGTCAAAAGAAAATGCAGTGATATATGTAAAGTCATTCCATATATAAAGCACTATAGAAGAAAACTGTCACCTCAGAATTCTTGCAAAAATATCTTTCAAAAATGCACAAATAATGTCTGTGACCAATTATGGCAAAACAAACAAGGGACAACATATACCAAAAACAATTCACTGCCAACAGATCAGAGCACAACAAGAAATTTTAAAGGACAAAGAGATAAATATAATAATGGAGAAAATGTGTGATTTACACAAAGAAATGAACACTAGAAATAGAAAAAAAGATGAGTTTTTTAATCCATATTTTCATTTCTCTAAAAGAAAACTCACTGTCCTAAGCAAACACAGTAATGATATAGTGTGGTTTGAACATATGTTAAATTACAGTTTATAACAGCAAAAGTACAAAGTACAAAATAAAGAAATTGAGTCTAGACTAGAATTTGAGTCAGATCTTTAGAATATATATATGAAGCTGTTTAAAATTACTTGAAAGTAGATTATTAACTATAATGTATAATTAAGCCCAAGACAGCTATTAAATTTTAATAAAAATATTAATAGACCAATATGGAAATAAAATCATAAAATTATAAATATAACAGTACAACAGAGAAAAAATAATGAATAGAAAACAGAAAGATGATAGATTTTACCAACAATGTCAATGACCATATTAAATGAGAGCAGTCTAAAGATACCAATTAAGGCAGAGATTGTCAAGTCTGTATAACAGAAACAAGATTCAAGTATATTTTGTCTATAAGAAATTCACCTTAAACATATATACATAATTAACAGTAAAGGATGATGGAAGTTATATATTGGAAACAATATTCAGAAATCTAGGGTAACTATGTTATTATCAGATAAATTAGACTTAAAATCATAACAAATATTAATAATGATAAAGAAAATAGTTTTATGATAAAACATAATACTAAATATGTATACCCCTGAAAATGGAGCTTGAAAGGTCATGAAGCAAATTCTGCCTTCAGCTCAGAGATGTAGAGAACTAGAAAGAACATTGTTCAAAATCTTTTTTCATTTCTATTTATTTTTTAAATTTTACATCCAAATTTGTTAGCATATAGTGCAACAATGATTTCAGGAGTAGATTCCTTAATACCCATTACCCATTTAGCCCATCCCCCCTCCCACAACCCCTCCAGTAACCCTCTGTTTGTTCTATTTAAGAATCTCCTACGTTTTGTCCCTCTCACTGTTATTATATTATTTTTGTTTCCCTTCCCTTATGTTCATCTGTTTTGTCTCTTAAAGTCTTCATATGATATTTGTCTTTCTCTGACTGAATAATTTCGCTTAGCATAATACCCTCCAGTTCCATCCACATAGTTGCAAATGGCAAGATTTCATTCTTTTTGATTGCCGAGTAATAATCCATGTACATATATACCACATCTTCTTTATCCATTCATCCATCGATGGACAATTGGGCTCTTCCCATACTTTGGCTATTGTTGAGAGTGCTGCTATAAACATGGGGGTGCATGTGTCCCTTCAAAACAGCACACCTGTATTCTGTGGATAAATGCCTAGTAGTGCAATTCCTGGGTCTTAGGGTAGTTCTATTTTCAGTTTTTTGAGGAACCTCCATATTGTTTTCCAGAGTAGCTGCACCAGTTTGCATTCTTACCGGCAGTGTAAAAGAGATCTTCTTTCTCCACATCCTCGCTAACATCTGTTGTTACCTGAGTTGTTAGCTATTCTGACAGGTGTGAGGTGGTATCTCATTGTGGTTTTGATTTGTATTTCCCTGATGATGAGTGATGTTGAGCATTTTTTCATGTGTCAGTTGGGCATCTGGGTCTCCTTTGGAGAAGTGTCCATTCATGTCTTTTGCCCATTTCTTCACGGGATTCTTTGTTTTTTGGGTGTTGAGTTTGATAAGTTATAGATTTTGGATACTAATCCTTTATCTGAAAAGTCACTTGCAAATATCTTCTCCCATTCTGTCGGTTGCCTTTTAGTTTTGCTGATTGCTTCCTTCACTGTACAGAAGATTTTTATTTTGATGAGGTCCCAGTAATTCATTTTTGCTTTTGTTTCCCTTGCCTCTGGAGATGTGTTGAGTAAGAAGTTGCTGCGGGCAAGAGCAAAGAGGTTTGTGCCTGCTTTCTACTTGAGGATTTTAATGGCTCCCTGTCTTACATTGAGGTCTTTCATCCATTTTGAGTTTATTTTCATGCGTGGTGTAAGAAAGTGTGGACCACTTTCTTCTGCATGGTTCATTCTTCTGCATGTCTCTGTCCAGTTTTTCCAACACTACTTGCTGAAGAGACTGTCTTTATTCCACTGGATATTGCTTCTTTGTCAAAGATTAGTTGGCCATACATTTCTGGGTCTATTTCTGGGTTCTCTATTCTATTCTATTCTATTCTATTCTATTCTATTCTATTCTATTCTATTCTATTCTATGGTTCTATGTGTCTGATTTTGTGCCAGTACCATACTGTCTTAATGATTACAGCTTTGTAGTATAGCTTGAAATCTGGGATTGTGATGCCTCCTGCTTTGGTTTTCTTTTTCAAGATCGCTTTGGCTATTCGGTGTCTTTTCTGTTTCCATACAACTTTTAGGATGATTTGTTCTAGCTCTGTGAAGAATGCTGGTGTTATTTTGATAGGGATTGCACTGAATATGTAGATTGCTGTGGGTAGTATCAACACTTTAACAATATTTGTTCTTCCTATCCAGGAGCACGGAATCTTTTTCCATTTTTTTTTTTTGTGTGTGTGTGTGTCTTCTTCTATTTCTTTCATACGCTTTATATAGTTTTCAGTGTATAGATTTTTCACCTCTTTGGTTAGATTTATTCCTAGGTATTTAATGGTTTATGGTGCAATTGTAAATGGGATTGATTCCTTGATTTGTCTTTATGTTGCTTCATTGTTGGTGAATAGGAACGCAACCGATTTCTTTGTGTTGATTTTATATGCTGCAACATTGCCGAATTCATGAATCAATTCTAGCAGTTTTTTGGTGGAATCTTTTGGGTTTTCCATATAGAGTATCATGTCTTCTGTGAAGAGTGAAAGTTTGACCTCCTCTTGGCCAATTTGGATGCCTTTTATTTCTTTGTGTTGTCTGATTGCAGAGGCTAAGACTTCCAATACTATGTTGAATAACAGTGGTGAGAGTGAACATCCCTGTCTTGTTCCTCAGGACCTTAGGGGGAAAGCTCTCAGGTTTTCCCCATTGAGGATGATATTATGGTTGGGTTTTTTATATATGGCTTTTCTGATCTTGAGGTATGCTCCTCTATCCCCACTTTCTTGAGAGTTTTTATCAAGAGAGGATGCTGTATTTTGTCAAATGGTTTCTCTGCATCTATTGAGAGGACCATATGGTTTTTGTCCTTTCTTTTATTGATGTGATGAATCACGTTAATTGTTTTGCAGATATTGAACCAGCCCTGCATCCCAGGTATAAATTTCACTTGGTTGTGAATATTTTTTTAATGTATTGTTGGAGCCGGTTAGCTAATATCTTGTTGAGGATTTTTGCCTCCATGTTAATCAGGGAAATTGTTGTATAGTTCTCCTTTTTAGTGGGGTCTCTGTCTGGTTTTGGAATCAAATTAATGCTGCCTTCATAGCAAGAGTTTGAAAGTTTTCCTTCCATTTCTATTTTTTGGAACAGCTTCATGAGAATAGGTATTAACTCTTCCTTAAATGTTTGGTAGAATTCCCCTGGAAAGCCATCTGGACCTGGACTCTTGTTTTTTGGCAGATCTTTGATTACAAATTCAATTTCCTTAATGGTTATGGGTCTGTTGAAATTTTCTATTTCTTCCTGTTTCAGTTTTGGTAGTGTATATGTTTCTAGGAACTTGTCCATTTCTTCCAGATTGACGATTTTATTGGCATATAATTGCTCATAATCTTCTCTTATTATTGTTTTTATTTATGCTGTGTTGGTTGTTATCTCTCCTCTTTCATTCTTGATTTTATTTATTTGGGTCCTTTCCTTTTTCTTCTTGATCAAACTGGCTAGTGGTATAACAATTTTGTTAATTCTTTCAAAGAACCAGCTTCTGGTTTCATTGATCTGTTTTTTTGGTTTCAATAATATTAATTTTTGATCTACTCTATTATTTCCTGTCTTCTTCTGGTTTGGGGTTTTATTTGCTGTTTTTTTTCCCAGCTCCATAAGGCGTAAGGTTAGGTTGTGTATCTGAGATCTTTCTTCCTTCTTTAGGAAGGCCTGGATTGCTATCTACTTTCCTCTAATGACCACCTTTGCTGCGTCCCAGAGGTTTTGGGTTGTGGTGTTATCATTTTCATTGGCTTCCATATACCTTTTAATTTCCTCTTTAACTTCTTAGTTGGCACATTCATTCTTTAGTAGGATGTTCTTCAGTCTCCAAGTATTTGTTACCTTTCCAAATTTTTTCTTGTGGCTGATTTCGAGTTTCACAGCATTGTGGTCTGAAAATACACATGGTATGATCTCGATCTTTTTGTACTTACTTAGGGCTGATTTGTGTCCCAGTGTATGGTCTGTTCTGGAGAACGTTCCATGTGCACTGGAGAAGAATGTGTATTCTGCTGTTTTAGGATGAAATGTTCTGAATATATCTGTGAAGTCCATCTGATCCAGTGTGTCATTCAAAGCCATTGTTTCCTTGTTGATTTTTTGATTAGATGATCTGTCCATTGCTGTGAGTGGGGTGTTGATGTCTCCTACTATTATGGTATTACTATCAATGACTTTATGTTTGTGATTAATTGATGTATATATTTGGATGCTCTCATATATATATATATATATATATGTATATATATATATATATATATATATACACACACACACACACACATATACATATGTGTGTGTGTGTGTGTGTGTGTGTGTGTGTGTCAAAGAAAGAAAAGAAATGAAAAAGAGGGAAAATATATATATATTTCATCTTTTATCCCCTCAGAAAGTCCCTGTTAAATATTCTTGCAGGGCTGGTCTAGTGGTCACAAACTCCTTTAATTTTTGTTTGTCGGGGAAACTTTTTATTTCTCCTTCTATTTTGAATGACAGCTTTGCTGGATAAAGAACTCTTGGCTGCATATTTTTTTCTGATTCAGCACATTGAATATATCTTGCCACTCCTTTCTGGCCTGCCAAGTTTCTGTGGATAGGTCTGCTCTGAACCTGATCTGTCTTCCCTTATAGGTTAAGTACTTTTTTCTTTTCCCTTTCTGCTTTCATGATTCTCTTCTTGCCTGAGTATTTTGTGAATTTGACTATGATATGCCTTGTTGATGGTCGGTTTTTGTGGAATCTAATGGGGGTTCTCTGTGCTTCCTGTATTTTTATGTCTGTGTCTTTCCCCAGGTTAGGAAAGTTTTCTGCTATGATTTGCTCACATAACCCTGCTACTGCTATTTCTGTCTCTTCCTCTTCTGGGACCCCTATGATTCTGATGTTGTTCCTTTTTAATGAGTCACTGATTTCTCTAATTCTTAAATCATGCTCTTCTGAATCTCCCTCTTTTTTTCTGCTTCATTATTCTCCACAAGTTTGTCCTCTATATTGCTGAGTCTCTGTTCTGCCTCATCCATCCTTGCCACCAAGACATCAATTCGAGATTGCAGCTCAGTTATAGCATTTTTTATTTCATCCTGACTAGTTTACTTCTTTTATCTCTACAGAAAGGGATTCTAATCTATTTTTGACTCCAGCTAGTATTCTTGTTATCATGATTCCAAATTCTGGTTCAGACATCTTGCTTGTATCTGTGTTGGTTAAGTCCCTGGCTGTTGTTCCTTCCTGCTCTTTCTTTTGGGGTTAATTTCTTCATTTTGTCATTTGAAGGGAGAAAAGGAATTAATGATGTAGAAAAAATTAAAATTAAAAAATATTAAAATTAAAAAATTAAAAACAAGCACACACACACAATTGAATAAATGATGCTAGATCCTAGATGTGTTTTGGTCTGGGTGTTGAAAGTGGCTTGATAGATTAAAGACAAAAGGGGGGAAAAGAAACAAAATAAAAAAAGGAAATTGTTTGAAAATTTGAAAATATAAATTCACTGAAGTAGACTAAAATGAAATGATGGAAGTAAAATAGAATTTGAAAAAAATTACAGAAAGCAAAAGTATAGTAGAAAAAATTAAAGAAAAATATTTTTAATAATAATTGAAAATAAAAATGAGTTTTTCTCTTTCTGTATTCAGAGAAAGAAAAGAAATGAAAATGAGGAAAAAAAAAGAAAGAAAATAAAATAGTTGTATCGGCTAACAGACTGACACACGACTGAAATTATTTCATTTTCCCCTAGAAGTCAAACTATGAAGCACTTTACAGTCCATAAACAAGGCAGGAGTGAGACTTGTGTTCTTGAAGAATGGGGTTGGCCCAGTTGGGCGGGGCTTAGTGTAATGGCTCCGTTCTCCACTAGATGGAGCTGCTAGCCTACTGGGGTGGATTGTTGTGGCTCTTGTAGGTGTGTATGTGCATGCACAGGAGCGGTGAAAATGGCGTCACCCAGCTACCCAGTCTCTAGTATTGGAACTCTGTTCTCCCCAATCAGCAGTAGCGCATCCATCCTTTGTCTTCAGCTTCAGTCCACTCCCTGTTTCCACACTGTCTATGATCCAGCCCCAGGGAGCACCTCCCTCCTGAGTTTTGTCTCAGATGCAGCTGCCTTCCCTGGGCCCCCACTTCTGAGCGACTGCAGCTTTGACCTGCTCCACCCCTCTGCAGAGGGTCTCACCGAGCAATGGCTAGGTGCTGGCCACACCGAGGAATGCCTGCAGACCGTGCTGCTGCCAATGCCAAGAGACTGTGGCCAGGTGCCAACTTGCCCTGGAAAAAGTTTGTGAGACAGTGTAGCAGCAGTGCCTCAGGGATTATGGAAAAATCACAACACACATCTGGCACAAGGCTTCACCCCCAATGTCCTTGTTCCAGCAGCAGCGAATGTGGCCATTCTCTGGGGTCTGCTGAGCCCAGGTGGCCTCACAGCCTTTACAGAAAAATCTGTTCTTCCAGCAGTGGGACTGCTTCTCCCCCGTGTGGCCCAAGAACCTCCTGGACCCCACTCTGCTCCTGGGAATTTGCCCTTCCCACCAGAGCACTGCCAGGTATCGAGCTGCAGAGTTTCAGACTCTGCACTCCCCTTGTTTACAGTCTTAATGGAATTTAAACCCTCTCCTTTATCTTCTCTCCCTTTTTAGTTCAGTCCCTGTGGCTGTTTCCAATTTTCCACATTCTTTCCAGCTGCTTTTGGGGAGGGGTACTTTTCCTGTATTCTCCCCACCATCTCCATCCTCTCTCCGCACACAAAAGCGGCTCTCTGCCCTCCACAGCTTCTCTCTCCCCCAGTTCAACTCTCCACACCGTGCACCTACTGAATTCTGTGGTTCAGGTTGTGCAGATTATTGTGTTAATCTTCCAATCACTTTTCTAGGTATGCAGGATGGTTTAGTATTAGTCTGGCTGTATTTCATGGACACGAGACACACAAAAAATTTTCATACTGTTCCACCATCTTGGCTCCTCCCCCAGACCATTGTTCAAAATCTTAAAAAATATTAATATGTTTTTGAATATTCTTGAATGCATCAAGTAACTAAGATCACAGGCACATTACATAGAGAGACACTATCATCTGCAGTGAGAAACAGAACCTGAGAATTTGCTTATTTGAAGCAGATACTGCTGAAAGGCATATCAGTTTTTGAAAGGAGTCAGAAATTCTTAACAAATTGCTTCAGACCATTAATGGACTAGCATAACAGTGTGAAAAATCTAGTCACTATCGATATTGTGGAATTTGCACTCTCTGGCAGGCTTCTCCAACAAATTTATCCTATAGTCACAGGAAATATTAAGGATAATCCTAAGACCCTTCTCCCAGTGCTGGCTGAAGGAGGAAAAAACAGCCATTGTCCAAGGTCCCTTTCAGACCTATTTCCTCCAATTTTTCTCAGATATACATTCTCCATATCTTTCCCATTGAACAAAAGCTTTAATCTGCAAGAGAAATGCCAAAACAACTGTCTGTAGCATGAGGTCACTGATGGGAAAGCACAGCAGAGGGACAGCAGCCGTCACTAAAACTTGGCCCAGACACTAGTCCATATTTTGGATGAATCTAGTGCTTTCTTTTATAATTTTACACATTTATTAAAGGTTTAGAAGATGAATCTTTAACTTATTACATTCTACCTTAAAGTGATATTAACTTACTTCATTTATAGTATAAGATAGTTGTGAAAGTTTACTGTCATTTAATTTCTTCTAACCTTTATATTATTGCTATAGTACTTTGCTTTTACATATGATATAAGCCTCAGATTGCATTGTTATTTTGCTTCAAAGAGTCAATTACCACTTGAAAATAATTTATAAAAATAAGACATCTGGATCACACAGTTGGTTAAGCATCTGACTTTGGCTCAGGTCATGATCTCATGGTTCCCAAGTTCAAGGCCTGCATGGATTTGCTGCTGTCAGTCTGTCAGTGCAGAGCCCACTTTGGATCCTCTCTGTCTGCCCCTCCCCCCTCCCCCATCTTGGTCTCTCAAAAAATAAACTTTAAAAAAAATAAGAAAATAACTGTATATTTACTCTCATAGTTGACATTTCTGGTATTCTTCATTCCATTATGCAGAGACAGACATTCATATGGTATCATTTCTCTTTTGCCAAAAAGACTTCCTTTAACATTTCTTATACAGAAAGTCAGCTGGTAGTATGTTTTTCCCCAGCTTTTGTAGCTCTAAAAGTATTTTTATTAGCTTTGCTTTTAAAAGATATATTTGCTGGGTATAGAATGCTACAGCCACTAATTTACTAAATTTTAAATCTCTCTCAGTATTTTAAAGATGTTTTTCTGTATTTATATAGCCTCCAAGAAGAAATTTAATGTCATTCTTACATTCATTCCTCTGTGACATGTCTATTTTTTCTTCTGTCTGACTGTTTTTAAAATTTTATTATTATAACTGAATTTTGAGCAATCTAATTCTGATATGAGTTGTCATTATCTTTTTGTTGCTTGTGCTTTGAGTTGGTTGTGGTTTTCTGGATCTATGGATTTACAACTTTCATCAAGATGGGACATTTTTGGCTGTTACATGTTCAAATATTTGTTTCCCTTCTCTCTTTTGTCCCTCAGAGACTCTAATTATCTGTGAGTTAGGCCACACAAAGTTGCCCTGAAGGTTACTGAAGTTATTTTCATTTATTCAATTCTCTTTTATCTTTGTGTTTCACTGTGGATAGTTTGTCTTCTAACATCAGACCTATTAATCATTTCTTCTGCAATATCTAATCTGTTGTATTTTTTTCTCAGTATTATAGATTTATGACTGGAAGATGGTTTCTCATCTTTTTTATATCTTCAGATCTCTACTTACCTTTTTGAACATACTGAATGCAATTATAGTATTTTAATGTCCCTACCTATTAATTCCAACATGCGTGTCTGTTGTGAGTCTATTTCTATTGACTGCTTACTCTATTATGGGTCATTTTTTTCCCCACACAAGCCAAGTAATCTTTAATTAGATGCAGTACACTATATATTTTACCTAGTTGAGTACTGGGTATTTTGTATTTAGGTAAGTTTTTTTCTTAAACACTAAAATAAATTATTGAAAAGAATTTGATGCCTTCATGTTTTGCTTTTATGATTAGCTGAGTCTAATTGGTGCTCAGTCTTGGGTTAATTATTCTATGCTACTGAAGCAAGACTGTACAAAGTACTCAACATCACATAAATTAATGCTTTTGTTGTTGTCGTTACAGTCTATGGAATAGGCATTGTGTCCAGGCCTGTCAAGTGCCAAAAATTGTTACTTACAACTCAGATGGAATTTTTCTCTTTGTGCACTGTAAAGCGGCTATCTGTTGCCAGAAAGTCTCCCCAAATGTCAGTGATGGCATCCCCATTTTACTCCTCCTTCCTTTCCATGTTGATACAGTTACATTTAAGTTACCCGTTAAGAATGTCTTCTGTGAAACACCACCTACCACATCCATTGCTCTCAATAAAAGCATTTGCCCACAGGTTCTTGTTCTGCTCTTTCCTTCCCTGCCATAGCCAAACTGTATCCAAGCTTTTGGGTGACTTTGTGTGGCCCTCTGGGCATGTTATGTCTTCCTTTTTAGGACCTGTGGGTATATTAAGTACTTTAATTTCATATTCTTGAGTATAATTTCCCTTACCATGTTAGAGTAATCCTTAAAGACCCTTCAAAGGGGACTCACTCCTCTTTGTGACTGACCAACACACCTTGAATAGTTTCCTCATATGAATGTTGGAACTAATTCAATACTTGACTGGGACCCTATCATATGTTTGGGGTGCTGTCTAGCTACCTCCTCTCTGATAGACTATTCTATGGACTTTTGTTTCCTCGTTCTTCTTGGACTCTCAGCTCAGACTCCTCAATGCAGGGACTCTGCCAAGTTCATCACATTCCCAACAACCTGAAAACTCCTTCAAGACAGTAAGCTGGAACAGTTGTAGGGTTCAGCTTTTTTATTTATCTCTCTTTTTTTTTCAGGGATTACTGTCCCTTATTGCTGGATATCCAGTTTGAAAACTGTTTCCTATATTTTGTATGTTTTTGGTTTTATTTTGTTTTTATCATTTTAGGAAGAAGGGTAAATTCTTGCTATTCTAAAACCTTGGCTGAAATTGTAAGGCAATAGTAAATAACTTTTAATGTATTCTTTAGAATACAGAATGCGAATATTTGATTAAGAGTCAGTTAAAGAATAAACGGCACACAGAAGTAGATACAGCAGCTGATGAGATGTTAGGTCCTATACAACTTCATTTACTTATTTGATGTTGTCAAAAAATTGGTGATATTTGGAAATATTTTTTGCAGAAGTACAGTGACATCACATCAGGATTAAGTGAAAATGATGACAGTAGTGGTGTCTGTGCCTTTCTGATTTCAGCTTTCTTATCTCAATATGATCTAAGGAAATATGTTCTTGAACTGAATTATTTGCGTGGCAGTTTATGAATTTTCCACTTCCATTTTTCTTAGAGGGTTAATAGGTCTCCTGGTTTATCAGTTTTATAGTATGTTCTGCATGATATTTCTAGAGGCCATTACAAGCTGGCTCCTTGAGCCATTTTATAGATTTTCTTTGTATTCAACATGCTGCATTATTTTTTTCTCATCTAAACTCTATAGAATGGGTTTTCTTTTCTGAGTTAAACTCTGATAAGAGAATTTATAACTTATATTACCAATGTGTCAAATAAGACTCTTTTCTGGATTTTTAGTTTTCAAATGGATGTGTGAAAATGGATAATACTGGGGTTAGGGAGTGAAAATTTGGATAATATTCTCAAAGGAGAGGACTCACGGTAAATGAATATTAGTAAGGCATACTTATCAAGTAAGGTTAAATGGAATTTCTATCTAACTTGAGGTAGGCAATTTAAGTCTATTTCCACGACCATATTTTACTAACAGGATTTTTCAATGCTCTTTATTACGCTATCTTTAGGTAAGATAATTCCTACATTCTGGGAGAAGATGTGAGTAGTCAATCCTAATTTTTACTGGCAATCATTCCTTTTATCTTTTCATTTATCTTTATGGACATTTTTGAAGGAAGTTAGAAATACCTACACCAGTAATTGCAAGCCAGAGGATATTCTAAACTAGTATTGTTATGAATAATTTCACATAGAGCTGTCTAGTTTAACATTTTGAAGGACATAACATATTTGTTACCTCGTTTTGTAAAAGGTAGCTTATTTTCTGGATGTTAAGATTGTACAAGACCTTCAAGTGGCTTTCATAACATTGGATCATTTGCCTTCTCCTTTTATATTCTCTTTATATTCTACTTCTCATTTAGCAATTTAACATCTTTTTTTGTTGTTTTGGTTTGGTTTGATTTCATGCAATGGATTTAGAGCATGACACATCTATTTTGACTTGTGATTGACCCTGTAATTATGTACTCACTTCCCAAAATAAGTTCTTAAATTAACAAGTTTCTGATGTTAAAATCTCAATTTGAACATCTTCAATATTGCATTTTCCCCATTTTTTGTGCTTACTTGCTATTTCAGCAACCTCTCTGAATGCTTAAATTTTTCTGTTACAATTAGCCATTGCTTTTTTTTTGTCTTCACTAATCATAGGAATTTTATTATTTTCTTATATATTTTACTTAGTTTCCCCATTTAATAATTTTGAATTATTTTATAAAACATTATTTTACATTATTTCTCATTTTTGACTAGCTTCTATCCTTTTGTTTCTATTGTCTATGTAACACATGCATTGATTTATATACCCACAGTACATCATAAAATACAGCTCTGTCATCATAAACCTCGAAGTATTTAACTGCCAAAAGAAAGTACATGCCATTTTTCTCAAGCTCCCTTTCAATGGGATCTTTTATGATACATAGTATAGGAGAAGAGTTTAAAAAAAAAATTTAGTCTGTTAATATCCTTTATATTCAAATGATTTTAAAAGCATCAATTTTGAAAAAAAAAATCCTCTAAGACTTCATTGTTTGGTAATACTGAGAGCCCGATCAGATAGCCAAATATGTTTGTACAGGCTGTATCATTTGTAATATCACAAGTCCCTATTCATATATTCTACAATGTGACAAGCACTACCTCAAATTGTGTCATATATCTGATTTGATATCTTGACTAAATTTTCAAAAAGTGAAAAATTCTGTATGTTTTTCTAGAAGTCTTAAATGAAACAGTAAGCCAGCCAGAAACAAGGATTTCTTAGAACAAAAAGACTAAGTAAAAGCTAGTCAAGTCCATGTGTAAGATGGATTTAGATTTAAACCTAAATTCACACGCTGATATTGAGCTTGGGTGTAAACTTCAGTTTTCATTCCTCAGCAGGAGGCACAAGAAATAATAAAAATAAAAGAAAAAAAAACAAACACACAGGATAGAGAATCTAATTGCAGATCTTTCTTCCATATGCCTGGGTTCATAAAGGGCTACAAATTTAGTGTATGATTGAACCAAGAAATAATTCTCTACCTTGGAGGTCACTTTGACTATTTGGACCTTGGTTTAGATTTTAGCTGGTGGGTTACAATCACCTTTGAGATTTTGGAAAGGCAAGATAGCAATCACGTAAATTTATGCAACAAGTTCACATACTACATTGGTCACACAAAGACACCTCAAGCAAGATGTTAGAGTAGAGTGATTCTGGACTGTTTATGACTCAGGCAGATGGTGAATGTAAGCTCATGCTACAAAGAACAAACACAAAATTAGGTGCAAAGAAATAAGGTACTATTTTAAAAAGTGAAATAGAAGAATTATATCACTAGTGATATTAGTAACAGAATTATTAGATGCAAATGTACATGATTAATGTATTATACTTAAAATTCATATAAGAACTAATTAAAATAGAAAAAATTAAAATTAAGAGGTAAAAAATACAAGTCACAAATAATTGATATGGTAAGAACTGTGCAGTTATAGACAAAAATATTTCTTAGAAGAATTATCTTGAATTAAACAATTTCAGAGTATATTAGAATATGAAAAAAATTAAAAATAATCATGCTATAATTCTCTGCAATACTTGAAAGAGTAAGCAACTTTTCTAATTTGAAAAGGTATAACCTTGGGGCGCCTGGGTGGCTCAGTCGGTTAAGCATCTGACTTTGGCTCAGGTCATGATCTCACACTCCGTGAGTTCGATCCCCGTGTCGGGATCTGTGTTGACAACTCAGAGCCTGGAGCCTGCTTCAGATTCTGTGTCTCCCTCTCTCTGACCCTCCCTCGTTCATGCTCTGTCTTTCTCTGTCTCAAAAACAAATAAACTTTAAAAAAAATTTTTTAAAAGAAAAGGTATAACCTTAATAAATACATAAACCTAGTTAATGGGGCAATGAAATAATCTTTTGATATAAAGCAATTGACCATGACTGCTATTATTAAAGTTCATCTTTACTACATTATATTGGTGGTTCTGTTCAATGCAGTGAGGGAAGAAGAAATAAAAAGAAAAAAAAAAAAACACCAAAAACCCAGAAGTTTAAGAAATAGTTGATAAAATTTTTTGTAGCCGATATTAGAACATATAAAAACAAAATATTCCATGTATAATTTTATGATGATACAGAATTGAAATTGAAATTTAATTGAATATATCAAATTTGTTGGATTTAAAAAACATTAAGCAGAAATCTACTACATTTCTATATTCTGAAAAGAGATATCTGGAAATAAAATTTAACACTTTTAAAAACAAAAAATATGTAATAACAGTGAATAAAAGGAAACATGTCCAAGACATTTATGGAGAAAATAAATAAAATTTAGTGAGACTTTAAAATGCATAATAGAAAGATATAGAATATTTATGGATAAGAAAAATATCAGAAAGATAGTAAATCTCCCCAAATTGATCTACATATTCAAAGTAATCACAATCAAAGCCTCAGTTAATTTGGAGGGCATGGGAATTTAACAATCCTATTTTAAGTGTATTTATTTGGAGAGAGCAAACAAGAGAACAAGCAGGTGAGGGGCAGAGAGAGAGTGAGAGAGAGAATTACAAGCAGGCCCCACACTGCCAGTGCAAGAGAGCCTGATGCAGGACTTGAAACTCACTAACTGTGAGATCATGGCCTGACCTGAAATCCAGAGGTAGATGCTTAATGGAGTGAGCCAACCAGGCGCCCCACATCAGCAAATAGGAGTATACAGTAGAGCACTACACCCTATAATAATCAAGTTTTCAATAATTAACTGGTAATTAAGAGAGTATGTGTTAGCACATGGGCATTCACAGTGGAATAAAACAAGTACAGCAGTTACACAGGGTTAGAAAATTTAAAGGATTCATGAAACTCCAAAATGTGTAAAGCTTCAATAAGGATAAAGGGTATGATACAGCAGGAGAGAGTGACCAAGCAAACATTAGAGCAGATCAAGCCTAAGAGGAGCAGTGTCAGAGTCCTTTCTCAGTGTAGACTGGGATTAGTTTCTGAACTGTGAACCAGAAATATATGTGCCAGATGCCTAAGTCTCAGGAGACTGTCAGTCTTGCTCCAGGAGGCATCTTTCATACACTTGTGGTCACAGAGACAAAATTACACTGCATGACCAGGTTCAAAAGCAGATACCAAGATATCAGAACAGACATTAGGTGGAGTGCATCAGTGTATTTCTATACACAATGCTCAAGGGCTGATAAAGGTTTTGCCTTGGGTTGTCTCAAAAAAAAACCCATAAAATTACATTAAGCACTAGTTCATGCATTTCATTCAAATTTGTATGTGTGTACATCCCAAACATTCCGAAATAGTTTTTTACATAACGTAGATATTTAATAAATATTTATTGAGAAATTCATAGATGTCATTTAATGAGAATCTGTTGTGTTGGGCATTAAGCAACTAGCGATGTGTATGGTACCTCTCCAGTATCATCAACTTCACATATTAAGAAATCAGTTCAGAGAGTTTAAATTACACCCACAATTTTAAAGGGGGGGGGTACAGTTCAAGTCTGTTTATATTACTGTAGAACTCGTATTGTCATAAAAAATAAAAAGGAGAAAGTTATTAACCTGGATATAAGAGCAGGAATGTTCTGAATTTTTTTTATCAAGATACAACTTGTTATATTTTCTATAAGAAGAGTCTAATAGAGATAGTATCCGTATTAAGTTTTTCCCTTCTAATTTTCTAATCTAGTGGTAAACTATTTTAATGATAAGGCATTTTAAAATTGTTTTCTTTTTAAACACATACTATAGTTTTTTAATGTAGTTTTTTTATTTCTACTCTGATAACATTGTATTTGATTATACTGTTTATTTCCACATCTCTTAATTGCAACCACTTCCAATAAGTTCTGTATCTGTATTAATGTTCTCTTACATTTTAAAATACTGTTAACTTCAATAATTATTATTAACTATTTGGGGAAACATCTGTCTCACATGAAGCCTATACATATACATCACATAAAACTACGTATATACACAAATATGAATAAAGTAGTAATGGATGAATGGTAAGTGGTTATTGCAATAACTTTAGTTTCCTATCCTCTTTTTATGTACATATATAGCCAAATTTATTGATTTTAAATTTTAAAAAATTTTCTCTATATTTATAGAGCAGAGGTTATTAAGATATATCAGTGCCCTTTTGAGCTAGTAGTCAAAGTAGTAATTAGAATAATGATCATATCAGCTGCCATTATATGCATGTATACATGTATAAAGGTGTAGATTTGATAATTGAATTTAATCATTGGGTTTGGTTTTGTGCTATTTTCAATTAGCCCTTGACACAAAATTTTACAGAATATTGTGATTCTTCTACCACTAAAATTAGCTCTATTAAGTTCGGCAAACTAGTAATTTTCATCAACATTTATAAATCTTATGAGATTAACCCATCAAATTAATCTCATGTGACAGTTCAAATGTATCATTTACTAGGGTTTCTTGAAACTGATAAAATGTAGAAGAATCACAAATAGATTTAAGAGTAATGTAGTTTTAATATGAATGTTTGCAATATCCATCATATATTCATCCATCTATTTGGATAAAAAAGGTCTTTCTCCTTCTGTCCATAAGGAAAATGTCTGCCTTTTCACGTAGCCATAATGTTTTGTATCAGCAAAATAAAGAAATCAGCTTGGTTAAAAGCCCTACATCTTGCCTAAGTAAGACTAGAATAACATTTAATTCTTTCTGCTTTGCAATTTTGCTCCTAATATAATGATATAGAGGGATTACTTCTAGGCTCTTCTTTCGGTAGAACTCTTACTCTTATCAGGGAATAAAAATCCAAAAACAATTTTTAGAACTAGGGTAGATGAAATTCATTAGAAAGAAGTAGTAACTTGGAGACAGAGATATGGTTCTGAGTCCTACCAATGGTCCTGAGCATGAATTTTTCCAAGTCATTTATAATCAGCAGTTCTCAATTTTCTCACCAGAAAAAGGAATAGTAATATATGACTTCTTGTTTTCCATCTTCTATTCCATGCCTTTTTTTTACTCTCTTGGAGAAAATTTTAGTTTGAAGATTGTATAAATGTATGAACTAAAACATGCATGTAACAATAAATAGTTTTCAGCTTCTTCATTTTTCTTTTTTACTTTAAATGCCAGACTCTCAAGTTATACTCGGGAAAAAGGGGAATTTATTTGACAAATTTTAAATAACATTAATAGTTTTAATACAATGATTTATCAAAAGTTATTAAATCATTATTTCACAAGTGGAAATGTCAAAAATAAAAGAAAAAAATTTAGCATAAAAGTAAATATATTTCTGGTTTTGTGGTACAATATATGTTACAAATAGTAATTAGAAACCAAAACCTAGTAATTAGAAAAACACTAACTAGTAAATTGAATATGGTAGTATATCAAAGTTATTATTAAAATATACTATGTTATTTATCATATAGTAATGCATTATTCCACATGTTAATATATAACTTTATAAAGTAATATTATTCTATACATGAATATTTTAGAGTTCAGGACTAAAATCAAAAGTAGTTTTCGACTTGTACCTCCACTCAGGTTGAAGTAACTTGGACCAAATTTAATCTCCTGCCAGACACAATAAAAAACAGACTTAATAGATGAGAAAATGGTTTCTAAAACAATGAACATCAGGCAAATAATGGCAATAATTCTGAAAAATGGAAGGCAATAAAGAGGAGTCCCATGTTTGCTCACATGAACTGTTTTTGAAGAAGTTTCCCAGCTATGGCACGGGGAGAGGAGACTCATTTGGAGTAGATTACTTCCTGAGTTGAGGAGATAAAAGTGAGATTTGGGAGAGACTAAGGCACATGGAGCTCTCAGGGCAGAGCATCTCAGAAAAGGGAGCTGCACAGAAAGAGCACACCAGACATTTGCAGCATTCGCTTGAGTAATGATCAACACAAGGATATAAGGAGACTGCCCAGTGCTGTGAAGAACAATTACAAAGGGTGAGTTAATTCCTTTCCGAGTGGGACTTAGGCCTGTGGCAATCAGAATGGAAAACAACGTTCATGAAGCATTGGGCTGAGTACAAAAAAAGACTAATGTTTCAGACATGGTAAACAAGTTTTCCATCACATACATTTCTCTGGTCTTGCTGAATAAATCTGAAAAGCAAGACTGTAAAATTTCAAGCTCATTTCGAGTCGATTAATAACACCACAGACCAAATTCAATAATCTTTATGGAAAACCAAAATAAAGTCTTTACTTAATATGTTTAAATGACAACGTCTGACTTCCAATTAAAATTTACCAGGCATACATAGAAGCAAGAAAATAAGAACCTCAGTGAAGAGGGAGAAAGTCAATCAATAGAAACTGACAGAGAATTGACATAGATGTTAGAAATATAATTGTATTTTGTAGGTTTAAAATTTAAGTAGAGATGACTTGGAAGATATGAACATGATACAAATAAAACATTGTCATGAAACTATATGAGGTGAGGATACCCCAAATGGGGGTTTGTGGTCAAGTAGGCCATGCTAAAAAAAAATTAATAAACTGAAACGCCAGGAATGAAACTAATAAAAAATGAAACAGAGTAATGAGAATTAACAAAAATCAACAGAAAACCTAATGAACTGTAGAACAAATTTGTCACTTGAAATATATAGATTTGAAATCCCAAAAGGGAAAGAGGGAACAACAATATTTGAATAGATAATGGCTCTAAGTATCACAAACTCAATTAAGATGCTAACGTCACAGATTCAAGAATCTCAGCCAACCTCAAGCACAAGAAACATGAAGAAACTGCATTGAAGCTGGTGAGAATTAGGTTGAAGAAGATCAACTATAAGGGGAGAAAAAATTGACCAGTCAGTCTACCTTGCCTGTACTCTTCAAATTTCAAGGTCCTTAAAGATCAGGAAGTTTTGTGAACCTGAATTGCTTCTTGGAAGGAAAAAAAAAAAGAAAAAAAGGAAGTGAGCAATAAAGCTGATGAGGTCTGAGTAAAGACTATAGTTTATTGAATAGTATTGTACCAATACTATGTTTTTTAACTTTGATAAATACATCATTGCTGCGTAAGATGCCAGCATTACAGAAACCTAAGTCAAGGGTACATAGGAACTTTTGGCACTACCTTTGAGGATTTCCTCTAAATCTAAAAATTCTTTCCAAAATAATTGGTTTTACCAGTTTAACTGGTTATTATGTGCCAGTCGCTATCTAGGTATAAAGTAATATAGACGTGGCCCTGACAGACTCAGTGGAGAAAAAATATTTAAAGACAAATTTTAAAGAATCTATGATAATCTGGTGCTTGAAATAATATGATATAGTAAACATTGGCTCATTTTTATATGTTTGCCTGGAAATGGATAGAATTTCTATAGGAAAAAAACTTGTTGTTAAAGGAAATATACGTTTTTCGATATAGATCATGCAATGCTATGACTGTAAGAATATTGGTGATTTATATACACACTGCTCATAATACTGTATGTCCTGAAGAGGCAAAGTAGGCATCTAAGAAATAATCACATTTAATATGCAAACATGTCTGATTATAGCTGGACAATGTATGGCAATATCTTTTACTAGGAACTTCTTGAAAAACAAATAATTTTAAGTGTAGAGGAAGTGGAAATGCCCAAGTTTGAACAAAAACAGCACAGACGGTTAAGAATAATTACCTAAACATGGGGAATTGTTATTCGTACTGTCCTCATTCCAGCATCTTGAAGAAGGAGCTCTTACAAAGAACAAGTAAATGTTAAAGCTGTTTCAACAATCTAAGAAACAATATCTTGTTTCCTATTTGCTAAACGTAGGAAAGCCTGAAGGGCAATTTCTTCACTGGGGGTGACTTGTAGAATACGCAAGCTCATCACACTCACACAAGTAATGAGCAGTGAACAAGACAAACATTCTTCTAGAAGAGCGAAAAAATTAAAGTATAGACTTCCTTGGTGTCTGCTGAGTGCCTTGATGACTTTGCAGCAGTGGATGCAGATTAAGCAGATCGGAGGATATCAGCATAGAAAACCAAAACAGGAGAAAAATAAAATGGCAGATGTCAAGTTGAACTGACAACACCATTTGTGAAACTCAATGAGACACATTCTGGGGACAGCACAGTAACACTGCAAGAAACCAGAGGAGCAAGAGCTGCATTATAAGGAAAACACATTGCAAAATGACTCTTCAAAACTTACATTGTGTATTATGCTTAATTGCGCCACAGTCTTTCATTATTTATCCTTGAGTGATTTTACAGGACAATACTAAAAGTTAAGTATTTAGTGGCTATGGGTTGAAGTAACTCTTGAGAATTGTGAAATAAGGGCTCCACTTCAGGAAGAATTGATCTAAATGCAGTTTGAATACATTGTCAGTTTTAAAGAGTAATCCTAGTGCAAACACCACCCACGTTGTCTTATTGTCAAGAAATTTTGGGACGATATTAGTAAATTACAGAGGGGAAACACCACCAAAGCAAACAAAAGCTTCATGTATTATATCTGAGATACTTTCTGAACAATGGAAGTAAACAGTTCATTGCAAATGTCTTCATTTCATGATGGTGAGGAAGATATGTTACATAGTTCAAATAACTTAATATACATGTTAGCTCACCAAGTCCAACCCCTCCTCCCACCCTCTATCACCATTTACACCAAAGCAAAATAAAGTAAAATATAAGAAGAAGAATTTGGCTCTTTGGCTCTAGTCCCCTTGTTAGTAGTGTATGATTTTTTTTTTAATTTTTATTTATTTTTGAGACAGAGACAGAGCATGAACGGGGGGAGGGTCAGAGAGAGAGGGAGACACAGAATCTAAGCAGGCTCCAGGCTCCGAGCTGTCAGCACAGAGCCCGATGCGGGGCTCGAACTCACAAACTGTGAGATCATGACCTGAGCTGAAGTCAGATGCTTAACCAACTGAGCCACCCAGGCGCCCCTGTAGCGTATGATTTTTATTTCTCCAAATGAAACCTTATATGGAGGTTTTTTTTTTCTTTTTAAGCTGTGTTCTGGTTGATTTGCAGATGTAATGTCTAAGGTATGCATCATAACCATCACTCCATGTTGTGTTCTCTTAGAGTTATTTAGAAAACAATTAAAATCTACCCCTCTTTTAAAAATTGAGCAGAAAATAAATGAAATGTCGCCCAATACTATATTTGAGTATCACTTTGTACAGTAATCATGTAAGAGAGATAGAATCATAGGCAGGTGAAGCTTAACAGTCTCAAAATACCCGATGGGAGCTTGAGGTCTCAGTTTAAAACTATCAAAGTGTTAACATTTTGAACATAAAACACAGAACAGAAAAACAGAAAACTAGTGAAAATAATTGCATTCATTTCTGGTGATCACAACTTAAAAGGCATTTAGACACCCTGGAATGTGTTCAAAAAGCAATTAAGATGGAGATAGGTGACAAAACTAAGTCATATGGACAAGTTTGGGAATGACTAGCCTGGAAAAGGAAAAGAAAAGTCAGGAAAGAGATAGTATCCAGGTATTTGAAAAAGTCACTTGGACTTGCTAAGCACTTATTAAACAAGCATTTTTTTTGTCTCCCTATTATGTTTGGTATTAGATGCTGAGAATATAACATGGAGGAATACAGATGTGGTCTTGACCTCAACAGAGCTTTTCAGAGGGAAACAAACAACCAATTTGAAAAAAAAAATGAGTTACTATTTTTGATATATATGCTATGAATAAGAGGAACAGTCAGAAAGTATCAAGAGGACATATGATGGATCATGTAATGCTTCAAAGATTCTTAGAAGGTGTTACTTTAAAGGTACATTCTAAGAGACTAAATTAGGAACCAGACTTCTACCTATCAAAGAGATGATTTTTTTTTTCAACAGAGAAAAAGGTTCTTCAAAGATATTGCAAGTTGTCCCAGAATGGAATGCTTCAGTGTCATTTGATAATTCAGCTTAGGTTGAATGAACATTTGTGGATAATTAAAATAAACCTCATTGGAGTATTAAGGAATGATAAATAAAATTGAGTAATAAATGTCATGTGGTCCTGATAATCTTTTTATATGTGAAATTACTCCATCAAATCAAAGAGTGAAACTGACCTTTATTACTTGCAGAATTCCACATTAAATTTCTGAAATTTTAGGTAAAATTTCCAAAATAATTAGATATATTAGGTGGTAAATCTAACAGAAAGATTCAAAAGAATATCATATGCTTTCAGCAAAATACAGGGGAAACGATGACCTTCATTAAGCAATAATTTATTCATGTTAAATTATAACGTATTTTATGAAGTTGAGTTTTTATATTAATTACTTTAATAATCCTTAGGATCCTTAATAGTTACATTAATAATCCTTAGGATCCTTAATAATCCATAGGAAATAACTGATTTACCAGTCACCCCTCACTAGAAACTAAGGTCGAGGAAATACTCGAAAAATATTGTGCCCAAAGTGTAAAAACTAAGCTAGTTGAAGTGTTTCTTTTATAATGTCATTTAAAATCAGTAACTCAAGAGAATGCAAAACAGATTTAGAAAATGACTAAGTGCAATTACTGATCAAGACTTCACGGCAACTTCAAAAGATGTAGTGGGCCAAGAACAAGATTGGATACAAGTTTAGTGTAGCCTTTCCGTAACCAAATTACCTATTTCAGGCTTATATTCCTCTAACCTTTGAGTGCCAGGACTCAAACCTTCTTTGGCCCCTTCCAAACTTTTCCATGCAAAGGTATGCATACACGTATTAAACAGAACTTTAATATCCGTTGATATGAACTGCTAAATATTTCTTATATTAGTTGCCATTACTTATAAAAATTATGACAGTAATTTTAATGGGATTTCCTACCATAATTTCTTCTTCCTGTTTTCCTACTTGGCCTTACTCAACCCTTCATATATGTGCTACTGTATTCTCTTAAAATGTAAATGTGACAGATGGATTATGTTGACCCTTTGATCAATTCTGACCAGGCATTTACCTGACACCATCAAAGTATAATCATTGGCCCTTAATACCTCCCTTAGATCAACTCCTGAGAATTCACCCTCCTTTCACCTTTACCCACACATATTCTTTATATTTCCCCAAATAAAAACCGCCTTTCTATGCTCTTCAACTTTTCAGTAAGAAACCTCCTTTCCTTAACCTTTTATTGGCTATAAAATGAAATCTTATATATACTTCATAACATTTTTTATTGCCTCTCATGTACAACTCTCCTTATATCACATTATCGCCTGTTGGTCCAATGGTATTTATACCTCTCTTGTGGGCTATCCTGACCCCTTAAAGTGTGTGTGTGTGTGTGTGTGTGTGTGTGTGTGTGTGTGTGTGTGTGGTTATGTGTGGGTAGGTATTCATTCCAAATGTTAGAATCTTTCTGACTAATCAAACTATTATTCCTTGTGCTTCTCATAATGTTAATCTTTTATTAGATAACACTGAGAGTTCAGATATGCATTATATTGCATCATGAAAAAGTAAACTATCTTGGAGTTATTTGGAGAAAAAAAATTCAAACCATTCTGGGTGTTGGCTCATTGGCAGAATTTGCTGCCTGAAATGCTATATACTATTTCAACAAATATTTAATAAAGGGTTTTGAGAAATTCAGAAGTAACTGATAATTAGACCATGATATCCTAAATATACAGTATTTATAGGCACATATACATTAGGATTTGTTACAACTGCTTCAGAAGTTTTAGACACATTTACAAAGTTAATTTGCATGAAAATAAGAACCATAAAATCAAATTTTTTGAGAATACCCAGTAGAAGCATGTCAACACAGTATGCAGGAATTTTACTTTCAGTGGAATGACACTGAATAGTTACCAGTATTCACTATTAGTTAATAGTTATTCAGCATTTCACCCCAGAAAACATGAAAAAAAAAGAAGAGCACAGTTGTCTCAGAATTAACAACCTCTTCTTTTGTCTCGCACGTGGAAAAAAAAAAGTAACTACTTCTCAACGTGAAAGATGTATTGAAAGTTGACAATAAGATATTGCGAAGAGTCTGGGGCTGATGTTCTAGAAATTATGGTAGTATATAAGGATCGTCAAAAGTAATCATACTAACATGTAGAACTACAAATTTTAAAATAAACTTTGCTTAGGTCATTTTTAAAATAGATTCATACCAGAGAAAGACTATTTCTGAAGCCACAATTATGGTCTGCTCTTAATATCATACTGTTTTATGCCATGGAGACCCATCAGTCTCAGTGGACTCTGGGAGTGAAGCAGCAAACTCTCCTGAATCATCACCCGGTCCCAAGCCTTCCCTGGAAAGTAGATATGTGAATTGTTTTAATGCATTCCCGTTTCCAAGAAGCCTGATGGCTAGGCTAGAGGCGATCCTCGGTGCTGCCTATAGCAATCTTCTCTTCCAACACGCTGGCTAAGGCCTGACTGCAGGAAAATGTGGTGTGATGAGAAAGAGCACGTGCATTCCCTTGAGGCACTGTCAGGGAAACTTGCTAACAAAGGCAAATCTTACCTCCTCGGATAAGCCCGTAGAGCGCCATCTCCCAAGCCACGTATGGTTTTAAGGATTCTAAGTGTTTCTTAGAATGTATGTATATGTCATAAAATCTTTCTTTTGGAAAGTCCGGTTTATATGGTTTCGGTTCCTATTTTGTCATTTACTAGCTACACGAAATTAAGAAGGTGATTTAAATGCCATGTGCTTTTGCGCTTTAGTTTCTTCGTACATAAAATGCATGAATGTGTGAAATAATACTTGCTCTCTGAATTGACACATGGAAACTGCTCAGGATGTTGCACGACAGAGTAAAACTAGTCAAATTATTGTTACTTACTGCTATAAACACATGCACTGGATGCGTTACATACAGTAATATACATATACATGTGTGTATATATGTACTATCATTCTATATGAATATATATGTACATATATATAATACTGGGTAATAAATGAGATAAACAGCTTATGAAAGTATAAGGCAGCTTACTACAACCTATTGGGCATATATATTTATATTTTTAGGAGTTATCTATATTTATAGAAATTATCAGCATATAGTAGAAAAATATGGGACTAGAAAAGAATTTAACAGAATATTTTCAGTGATTAGGCTTCAGAATACCTACTGAACAATTCTATGAAAATTGGGAGAAGGAAAGAACTCCAATTCCTGGTTGAAAATAGGAATAACAAACCAAGACATACTATAAGAGTGAATGGATTACTAGGCAGGTTGACAGGTTATGGACTTTAAAATAAGAAAAAAAAATTCTGTTAGGAGCTAACCAGAAGTTCCACTATCACAGTGCACTGAGTATGGTTCGGGGTTAAAACAGAAGGTGACGAGCTTAAGTTTGGCTCTACAAATAGGAACCTGTGAATTCCTTAAATGCCCTCCTAATGCTAAGAATCATACTGGCAGAGGGAATGAGGAAATGAACTCTTAGGTAAGGATCTTAAGACTCTACTTCTAGGGACCAACATCCTTCCCATTCTGGCCAAGCAACTGAGGAAGTAATGTGGCAAGCTAAATTGGACTGTCTGTAAGAAGAATATTATTCTCAAAATAATTTTTCCCCCTGAGGATTTTTTGAACTATCAACGCAACACACAACAGTCTCTTCTATATTAAATGTCAGGGTCAGTGTCATTAAATTAAATCCTACACTGAGTATCAAAATGTACTTAAACTTTGTACCTAGTATCTATGAAATAGGTCTAAATGCCTTTTTATTCTGAGGTAACTTATCCTGAGGTAACTCAGTGTTCTTTTCAAATAGCTCCCTACATAGGATGGAGAATTTAGCAAAGAAATGTGTACTTCAGACTCTACGCAATTGAATTATGACCAGGATGAGTCATGCATTTGGAAACAAATAAATTTAAAGTTTTACAGAAAAATACTTCTGAAGTTATTAAATGTTAAACCACTTTTAACAAGTTGGTAAACTTCACATCTAATTTAAAATCTATTTTCAATTAAATGTTTCATTAAGAGCCCATGAGCATTGAATTATAATAATAAGGATTATGTATCTACTTTGATTCAAGGAATTATAAGTACTTGAAATGCTGGGTCCTATTTTCTAGTCTTCTCTGGGGACTACAACGGAGGTTTACAAGCAAGGAGAAACTTTTCCACTCCCCTTGCCCCAGGGTTCTGTCTGTCAGAGTGATTTACTTTGTGCAGCTATTAACTAAATGTGCAGAATAAAAATTTGTCCCACGTTTCTAAACTCTAAAGGGATGGTTACTGAATATTGAAGGGGCACCTCACACACAGGATGTTTGTATATAAGGCATATATGTATAAGAAGATAGATCATTTAAGAATTTGAATTTCCCAGTATTTTAAGACTAATGTAAGATTGTCTATAAATATAGATCTATAGGATTTTTGAACCACAAATACGATTACAATAAATCTTTTCCCCCCAAACAGCTCAGATAAATATGGCTGACTTAAGGAAGTTGTGTCAAAGGAATCAAAATATGGTGGCAAACAGAATCGTTTTGGAGTCAGGGCACTTGAAATAAATTTTATAATTCTGCCTTTTTAAGCAATGTAACATTTCATGAGACATTTAAATCTTAATTTCCCTATTAAATGGGAAGAAGTAATTCAAATGCAGTTATTCTTATAATCGTTATAATCGTGATGAACTCCATTTCCTGAAGCCTCACTTAAGCCATGGCCAGTGACAGGCTTAGGTGACATTTCTAATTCTATGGCTACCAATCACGGTGCCTCATCTGGACTTTTGTTTAGCCTGAGACTCCCAGGTGGGGATGCTCTTGTTTCAAGCCACAGAGCTATCTTCCTGCCACAAGACTTTAAACCACTTGGATGAATTACAAAAACAAAAAACTTGTAATAACCAATCTTCCCAGGGAGCAATGGATTTTTACTCATTGGGTCAAAAAAAAAAAGGAACATTCATCCCATCTCATTAGCATAGAACTGTAGACCTTTGGTATAGTGCCTCTTGAATAGACTGAGATCTGGTCTGAAGGGACTGTGTGAAAATGCCTGAGCTGGGTTATAATTACTTTATATTCTGATTTCCAAAACTGAGCCACAAGTGCAACTTCTGCTATCATCAACCCAGGAGGGTCCTGTTCACTTATGCATATGACAGTGTGTTTAAATGTCAGCTGCTGTGGATGCCATTTGCTGAATATACCAAATTTAACAGAGTGACTATATCAAAGGGACTTAAATATGTAGTAGTCCCATTGGTATTTTGATGTCTGTTAGAAAAGCATCACACAGGGTAAATCATATCCAAGGCTAGCAGGACAAAGGCAGGGATTGTTTGTAGTGACAACAATGCTTCAACATGACAGATGCATGTGGTTTAATTGTTCCAAAATTGAACTAAACTCTGATTTTAAAAGCAAATAAAATAAGACATTTGGATTATTTAATCTGAACATATATTGAGTAATACAAATTAATAATTTTTCAAAATAAGATTTATAATTTATGGTTTAAAAGGAAAAATGGATAACATTACTATTTTTCATAAATATTATGTATATAATAATGGCCATTAATATTGGGGTGCCTGGGTGGCACTTGGTTAAGCGTCTGACTCTTGACTTCAGTTCTGATCATGATTTCATGGTTTGTGAGATCCAGGCCTGTGTCAGACCGTCAACCCAGAACCTGCTTGGTATTCTCTCTCCCCCTCCCCTGTGTGCGCTCTCTGTCTCTCGGTCTCTCTCTCTCTCTCTCTCTCTCTCTCAAAATAGTAAACATTTTAAAAAATAGTCAACATAAAAAAAAGCCACTAATACTTACTATGAATACAAGTTACAAAATTCTTTGAGAACTTGCCATTAATTACTTGTGGGAAGGAGGCTATGGAAGGGAGGCTGGATTATGGAGACAAAAACCCAGATACAGACTTAATTGTTAGTTAAGAGACTGGGGAAGTATATACAGAATTATCAGATAAACATTGTCTTTAATTTCTATAATACCAAGGGGAAGAATCTGAGTTATCTATGGCTGTGTGGCAAACTACCCCAAAATTTAGTGGCTTAAAATAAGAATGATTTCCTATTTCTTCTAGTTCTGTGGGTCGTGAATAGTTCTTCTGCTGGTCTCACCTGAGCTTTCTGGTGCACCTGAGATTCTCTGGTGGCTGGGCTGGGCTGGACTGGCTGACTTCTCTATATGATCTTTCAACCCAATCTCCTCCATCACCTGGAAATCCCAGCATCCAAGAACAAGAGCGCAGACGCTTTAAGGTCTCCTGGGAAGGAGACTCAGAAGCCTCATCACATGATCATTATTGCCACCTAGCAAGTTGTAAGGTCAGGTGAGTGTACAGGGAAATAGGCTTCCCTTCTTAACGGGGGTAGCACTAAACATTCTGTGGCTATATTTAGTCTAACGCAGATTTCTGTAGTCAAGTAATTTTACAAGTAACAAAGCCCAACTCCTATATTGTCATTTGTTATCTTGCGCCATTTATTTACTGACCTATCTCATCATTTCCCTATCTGTAGGACTCTGAAGATTGATGGTCAAGCAAAAGTTTCTTTCACCATTGACGCCAAATATCTGTCACTGAACTGTAGACAGCAATGAATGAGATGCTGTCAACTGTATACGGGTCATATGTAATGAAGTGGCAATATGACAAACACTGCTACTTAAACACATGAATAGCATCTCAGCAAAAATCGATTGGGCTCCATCACTCCAGAACTCATTTATGTCACTTCCCTTTGTATTGCGTTATTTCAATATATTTCCAGAAAATTATAGATTACAGAACAAAATTCTATATACAGACATATACACAGTGATACTTCTTTTACATATGTACATTACAGAAACGTGTACGAGACACATGCGATGGGTTGTTACAGTATTGTTTGTAGAAGACAAATGTTTGAAAATCCACCAATGGAAGAAGGTAAATGAAAGGTAAATTAAACAGTGACTGCAGCTGACCTAATATAACATCTACATGTTGTCTCATATGGTTTTTCTGCAGACGATATATGCTCTCCAAACATATGGCTGAATTCACTAACAAACTAATACTGAAAGACATTTTCCTTCTGCTACTACGTCACCAGAGTATATCTAACTTTTGGAAGGCTAAAGAAAATGGACTGTCACAGACTGAAGTCACAGTGTTGTCTATTGGATACTTCTCCTTGATAGTACTTTCACAAATAATTCTGATGTGTAAAGCAATGAAAGAATAGCCAGGTACACAATATAATCTGTTTTCATCTGGTAGAACTTAGCAACCAAATACATTCTGAAAATAGAAAATGCAAGCCCACAGTTCCCCATTCTTGATAAAGGTTTGTATTGAACGAGTTTTTCAGTATATGGGGTTTGTCACTATATCCTGAGCCCATTTTATGGTATTATATCTAAAGTCATTTTCACAAACATCAAATTCCTAGTAAGAGAGTAGATTGATGGATAACAGGGACTGGGAATGGGGAAAATGGAGAAATATTGGTCAGACTTCCAGTTATACGGTAAGTTCTGGGGGTCTCATGCTCAACATGTACAACATAGTCAACAAAACCGTACTATCTTAAATGTTCTTTAATGTTCTTAAATGTTCTTAAATGTTCTTAAATGTTCTTAAATAGGTCTTAAATGTTCTTACCACAGCAACAACAAAAACCATGAAATGGTAATTACGTGAGAAGGACTGCTATGTAACCTTACCGTGGTAAACGTGCAATTTATACCAATATCAAATTATCACAATGTATACCTTTAACTTATACAGTGCTACATTATATCTCAATAAAGCATCAATTATATCTCCATAAAACTAGAAAAAAAAAGCACTACTATGAATAAGTAATACACTTAAAGTAGAATGATGAGATTAAAACAGCAGTATCGGGAAGGAGAAAACTGCCACCAGGCCGAGTCAGTTTGAAAGTTACTAACTATGTTATATAAAAACGGACAACTAAATATTCAGTATATGTGTGCTTAAAGGGATTTCCTCTTATCCTTATGCAATACAATGTAGTTTTTCCTGATCTACAATTACTGCAGTGCTAAAAAGTAGCACTATGTGGGACTCAGATGACTCTGAGTTGAAATTCCAGATTCATAATTTTGGGTGTACCACGGAACTGTTATTTTTTCTTAAGCATAAGTTTCCTAATTTATAAAAATGTGTAAAACAGCATAATATGTGAGTAATTTCTCAGATCAAAACAAAGTATTTAATAGTCCTTTTACATCGCTGGGCACATAGGCAAGAATTAAAACCCCTTCAACGGATTCAATTTCTTTTCTCTTGGCAATAAAACCACTTCTTTATTTAAAATAGTGGTGCAACTGAAGAGAAGCCAGTTTTTTCCAGTGGCATAAATGCTGATGGGAGATTAGCAGTCATGAATTACAGGTGGCAGATTAATTTTGAGTAATTTATTTATTTTTCTGTATGCCAATTTCCTCCTATGTAATGCAACCTATATGATGATTATTTTGTTCGATGGTAATTTTGAAAAATCAAAACATTATGGAAGTCAAAATATTCTGAAAAACATAAAATCACATTAAATTCATTAAAACATTCTCGATTAAAATTACATCTTATTGCAATCTAGCAGTATAATCAAAGATGATATTTGGGAATGATTTATACCTAAGCATAAGAAGTATCATCACGTAAAATAGAGCTCATTTTTCAGAAATGTAAATGGAGAGGCAACATAACTTACTATGTGAGCCTTCACAAATGATGCCATTTCTTGAAGCTTAATTTTTAATAAACACTTCTTTTTAATAGTTTTAATCTTTTGGTTTTGGGCTGGTGTGGGGTTTGTAAGTAAAAGAGAGAAGGAATATATTCATCTTATTCTTGGACAGTTTGTGGACAGCAAACAGAAGGTGTATATCTGTAAACGTGGATATAGACAGCACACAGTGTAATGGGGAGGAGAGATTTAGCACGGAGATGGAATAGAAAAGAGAAGCGAGCACTGTGTACTTATTATCTGTGCTGACACAGACATGCTGATATTGAGAACAGACTGTTCCCTTACAGCTTAAGAAAGTTTGTTAATATGAGAGAGCACTTACACGTATGGCCTTGACTAAAAATGTTACTGAAATTTAAAACAGGTTACATATATTTAGGGTAAGAGCTTAGCTGCTAATATGTAATTTAAGGTCAATTTAATTCATCTAAGAATACTTATTTGGGGAAAAAAGCCCAGTAATACATACACTAATTAGAAATTCTTTTCTTCATTGATTCTCCCAAAGAACAAGAAAACACCGTCTACTTTTAGTTTCTCTATAGAAATACACACTGAATAAGTAAAAATGGGTCTGTTTCTATTGAAACAGAATTTGCCCATGGAAGAAAATACACTTATAAAAGTTGTAACACAAATGTGTAAACTGCTATATTCAGCAGCAGTTACTGAAAATTGCATTTGCATGTTTGCTCGATTGTACTGGCAATTGAGTAAATAGGGCTGTGGTCCATCCATTTGACCTAATTCTATGCCCTTGAGATTTCCAGCAATATCAATACTATCATCACTAAATAATTTTTTTTTGAGAGAGAGAGAGTGAGAGATAAAGTGTGAATGTAGAAGGGGCAGAGGAAGAGGGAGAGAGAGAGAGAATCTTAAGCCCAAGAAAGGCTCAGTCTCATGACCCCGAGATTGAGTCCCATTGGAGGCCCACGTGGTGCCCCATGTTGGGCTCCATGCTAATGATTCAGAGGCTGCTTGGGATTCTCTCTCTCCCTCTCTCTCTCAGTTCACCCCATTTGCATTTTTTTCTCTCTCTCTCAAAAATAAATAAACTTAAAAAAAATCCCAACCCATTAAATGTGCTGATTTGTTTCAATCCAGTATATGATACTACACTATAGTAGAGAATTTACCGTTATGTGGTTATCCCTCCCTCACTTCCGGGCAAAGTGAAAGAATACACTTCTTATTCCCTTCATGATTAGGCAAGAGCATGTGACTATTTCTGGCCAGCAACTAGAAATAATTATTATAAATTATCAGTAATTCATTCAAATAAGGTATGTAAACTTACAAGTGTTGAAGAATAAAGAAGGAAGCCATGAAATCTTCATTTACTTGGACAAACATTTTCAATAAAGGGTGAAATAAGCTGGGGCTTAAAGAATAAGTTGTAAAGCGGGGATAGTGAGAAGGGAAAGAATGCATATAATTTTTGAACAATGTAAACAAGATCATGATGGAGTCAGAGTCTATGGTGTACCCTGAGAATAAAATAATACGGTGAAGCTAAACCATAGGATAGGTTCAGATTTCTAGTTTATGAAGGAAGGATGAGGAACAATGGTGGACTAAAATAAATAAAAGTATGACAACATGAATATGGATGATGGAATCAGTTCAGAGAGAAGATCTTATCCAGTAAAGGGCATTTAAATTTTCTTCTGTAGGCGAGAGGGAGAAGGCTGATTATTTCACCTTATGATATTTTTATGAATGCCTGTGAAACAGAAAGGCTGTTATTTGAATATCTAAATTTTAGTGAGTGTAGAAAGACATGAGAAATCTTGGGAGAGATCATGGATTTATATGGAAATCATCCTGCTCCCTCATTAAAAGTTACAGTTTACTCAATAGGCCTAAAGACTCCAGACTGTGACCAGAGACATATATTACCAGTGTCCGATATGCCTACTTACAAATTTTCTGTCTCTTTGCAAGGTGACGTAAGTGATATATAGTGATGATTTCAAAGAAGATATTAAGGGAAACAAGAGGAATAATAATGATAGTGATAGTAATAAACCTTAAACACTGCTTAAGAAACAAAATAAGGCAGTATCTCTTCAAGCATTTCCCTTCAGTTATTCAACTGTATGTAATTTTGGAAAATATACCATAGGTTTTACTTTATTTTGCCATGGATCTGTGGTGTCACTGTGTTAAAATGAAAGGAAGCAATGTGCGTAATCATGATATAGACCATTTAAGTAAAATGATATGGTAAAAATATGAATATATTCTATTAGATAATTAGATAATTAAAGAGCATCTTAAAATTTTACTTACAATGAGAAATAACATGATATGATTGAACTGATCATTAATTTGTGTTCAATATTTGTCAGTGAGGTATCTATTATTTGCATATTTAGGCAACGCTATTTCAAGAGTATCTATTTGTAAGAAATATGATCCTTTCTATGCTTTTTAAAATCACTGAGATCTTCTCCGCACATATTATTAAACCAGACCATGAATAAGTTTCTTAGATTTCACTGTTAACAATTTATGTGGTACGTAATTAAAAAGCAGATGTCTGATAATTGACCAAAGGGAGCTGCTCGCCCTGCCGCATCAGAGCGGTAACTTCTACTCTCAGAATAAAAATAGGCTATGAAAGAACAAAAGCAATCTGTACAAGATCCCTGTTAGGAGATAATTCCCCAATAATTAATCTTTGCCATGTCACTTCAATTTAAACAATATGCAACATGCTCCAGTATCGTAAAAAAGAAAAAAAAAAATAAGGCTATGTTTCAAACACTACTGTCTAATGTTAGAGAGTATTTTGAAATCAAACATGCATTTTGGAAATTCTGGAGGATGTGAAACCTTGAAAACATTGAAATGCAGACTAGACAACAGAAGAAACACTCCCATTTCTTATCTATTATGAATAACAGGAAATATTTTACAATTTCTGTAGTAAGCTGGCTCTGTTTAATAATGATGGGCTTAATAAAAATAATTCTGAGAGTGTCAAATCCTAACTAATATCACAATAATAATAAGTTAACTATACTGGAGTTGAAGTAAAAAAAAATAAATTAAAATAATTCTGTATAAATTTTTGTTAAAATTAGCAAGTTTTCAATATTTTATTTCAAAGTGATTCATATTCTGAAGAAAAGAGGCCATGTGAATAGTTTCCATTCTTTTATGATCAATTCTTACAAACTAATTTTTGACAAAGGCCTAACAAAGTCAGCCTAAGTACTCTCCGTTCTCCATTTTTTTTTTTTACAGGACAAAGAGGTTGTATATGTGTATACCCATCTCACAGACAATATGAACTACTCTAAAATGCTACTTTGATTATATTCTTCCATTTTACATAATATTTAATACCTGCATAATGCATAATATATTTAGTCTTACATTTTAACCTCTTCACCAGAACTACTGTTTCACTTTCCCATTTTGTCCATATAAATACACAGATTTGGAAATAAACTTGTGTACGGTATAGACACGTAGAAAAAGCTTGATTTGAAATCTTAGAAGAATTAAAAGATATCTTTTCTCAACTGAGAACAATCTGCTTCTATGACATTTCAAAACAGAAATACTTTTGTATGTACATTAAAATAGTTTCAGAAAACTGTACCGGTTTCATTAAGAAAAGGGAAAACATCAAAAACGATCAAACTGTTTTAGATATTAAACAAATATAGTAAGTTTTAACATATTACATATGCATATCAATGCTATTGTATAATATTCAAAATTAAGTGATATTTACAGGTATATACACATGTGATAAATTGTAAACAAAAATCAAGGAAATGATAAAAATGTAAACATTGAGAATATGGTCTAGGGATGTCAGATGTTTAATTGGGAAGAGTCTTAGGATTTTTACTGTTCTCTTTCTTACACTATATTCTAGCTGTTCAAGGGCTCCTGCAATACATAAAATAATTACACCCGTCCCCACCATCAAATGTCCACATTTCTGTCCTTGGAACCCGTGAATATGTTACAGGACATGGGGAAAGCAACTGCAGATATGATTAGATTACAAATTTTGGTGGGGATAATATGGGTTATCCAGATAGGCCTAATGTAATCACAAGGATTCTCTCAAGTGAGAGAGGGAAGAAGGAGAGTTAGTGTCAGAGGGATTCAAACTTGTGGGTACAGAGTGATACAGATGGTGTTGATGACGGAAAGGGCCACAAATCAATGGATGTGGGCAACTTCTAGAAGCTGGAAAAAGCAAGAAAATAGATGTTCCCTTAGAATGTCCAGAAGGAGCATAGCCCTGCCAGTATCTTATTGCCCATTGAACCCCATTTCAGATTTCTGGTCTCTAGACCTGTAAGATAATAAAATTGCATTGTCTGAAGCTCCAAATTCCTTTTCAGCAGCAATAGCTCCCCCAAATAGCCATATTTAAATTGCATATGAAGGGGATACTTTAGCTTTTCATAATATAAGATATTCAAGGAAATAACATACTATTCAATTATATTCACTTACACTTTGACTCTTCTTTCAATTTTTTTAAAATCTTCAAAAAAACACATTCCATCTTTTTCTATAATAACTATTTGAAATAAATACCATAGGGGAAAAAATACCCACAGGGTAAAACATTTTTTCAGTGTCACATTAACAACTCTTTGGTTGATGTTATTAGATCCTTTCTTTATTTCTGAAATTACCAAAATTGAAAGTTCAATTTTATTTTAATTGCAAATTAAATCTAGACTCTTATAGATTCATATTCAAAAAAAAATCTAATGAAAAAGTCCACTCTGCCTACAGAAATTATCTAAAAGCAGTAAATTTCTTTTATTGCACATATGCTTTTATATTAATATAATATGGACCAATGTTGTAAATTTGATTTATATTATGATCAGAAGATTTTTAGGAATAGACCAAATGCATACACATTCCCATGCTCTAATGTACAAAAAATTAACTGTCATTTTATAGTCACCATGTGACTATATGTCTATTAGCTTAGGTGGAAGTAAATATTTCAACATTTACAAAACTGGAAGAAACAAAAGTACATTGTATTAGGGCTCAGGAGCCTAGGGTATACTGGGTTCAACCTAATTAGGGCAGGGAAAGTGCGGTCCACATCACTTATGCTTAGATCTGCCCACAACCCATATTCACATCTATTCCCGTATTTATAGATTTTTTTTGTTTGCAAATAAATATAAAAAGGAAGTTAAAGATGGATTTAAATATAAAATGTATCTGTATATTTTATATCATAGAGGTATGTCAAATATTTACATGTAAAGTATACTGCTGTGATATAAAACAAAATATAATTATACCACACACGAAAATGCACACACACACACACACACACACACACACACACATCAATGTTAAATCATTAAGGCTTACAAAATACAGTTTTACAATTGAATTTGGCAAACTAAATCCTCTACTGTTAATTTTTTTCTCCACTCCCAATATTTCAATTTTTGTATCACTTCACTTACAATGTTCTCTACTCATTTCTGCCTGTTCATTCTTAAATATTTAAAACTCAGCTCAATTATCACTTACTTTCTTTTGGAAATCTTACCTATCTCCTACTATATTCTTTTCGTCCTCTGTGCTCTCAATAAATGTCTTCTAATTATATTTATTTGGGTTATTGTTTCATTCCTAAAATGCTTACCGTGAAGCTTTATTAATTAGATGCTCCTAATAAACTCTGGTATACTGGAACAAAGAAGATATAAAAATCAGATGCATTCTATGTTATGACCTAAATAAGGAAAGTGTAAATGAATTGTTTCTTTCCCAAAGTGGTTAGTCAGTAATTAACATTTTCATACCTGAAAAATACGTACCATCCAATGTAAAATACGTTCAAATATAACATTAAATATGTTTCTACATATTACAATAATTTAAATCATTGTTAAGGAAGCACACAAATTTTTCCTGCTTCACCCAAACATACATATATGTTGAATAACATCAACTTTGCTTTAAACATCTAGAATATTACATGGTAAAATGACATTAAAAATGCACCATTGGTTTTCAGGGTGATTAGTCAAGTTTTCCTCAACCAATTAACATCTTATAAGACTTGGAGGTTAGGGGTGCCTGGGTGGCTCAGTCGGTTGAGCATCCCGATCTCTCATTTTGTGAGTTCAAGCCCTGCATCTGGCTCTGTGCTGACAGCTTGGAGCCTGGAGCCTGCTCCTGATTCTGTGACTCCCTTTCTCTCTGCCCCTCCTCCACTCCTGCTCTGTCTCTCTCTGTCTCAGAAATAAATAAACATAAAAAAAAAGACTTGGAGGTTATAAAAACCACCAAACTTGTTATCCAGAAAAATATTTGTAATAAAATTTTATAGTGAGCTGTGATTTAATATGCTAAAATTCAGACTGGCAGAACTTTTTTATAACCCAAATTATCGACTCATGTAAAATAATCTTTTATGAAGAAGTATTCACCTGTCAGGTAGTTTTGATTTCAAACTGCTATTAGTTTTTATTTATTACGTTGAAATGAATGCTGATCTACTAATGTGATCATGCATCTTCCTTGTGAACAGGACTTCCCACAGTCAGATTTCTTTCCTCAAGAATGGAAACGGGCAGTATATAGAGTAACCTGTGATATTAAGAATAACTGTGTTCTATGTTAGCTTGTTCTTTCCACTCCCAGCCCTCATTTTATTCTAGTTTACTGAGGAAGAAAAAGAAAAGTCCAAAAATATTCCCTCTATATTTTGTTTGAACTACTTCTTTTCTCATAATTTAAAGAGCCACCTAGAATAGGCTGAGCAAGACCTTCCGATGATCTCCAAATATGTGTTTGGTTGCCCCAATCACTGTACATGTTCAGTGCATAAATAATTTTATAAATGACAGGGAAATATGAACCAAAACCATGAGACACTACTTCACATTTGTTAGAATGGCTATTATCAAAAAGACAAGAGATAAAAAGCGTTGATGTGAATGTGGACCAAGGCAACCCTTGTGTATTTTTGATGGGAGTATAAATTGATGCATCGACTACGGAAACAAGTATGAAAGTTTCTCAAAAAATTAAAAATAGAACTACCATATCACCCAGCAATCCCACTTCTGAGTCTATTTCTGAAACAAAATCACTATCTCAAAGAGGTATCTTCACTTCCTTTCCTTATTCATTGCTCCATTATGCACAATAACCAAGACATGGGAATCTCAGTGTACCCCAAAGGATAAACAGAATAACAAAAATGTCACACACACACACACACACACACACACACACACACACACACACACACAGGAATATTATTTAACCATAAAAAGAAGAAAATCTTGCCATTTGCAACAGCATGGATGGACCATGAGGGCATTATGACAGGTGAAGTAAGTCAGACAAATATTGTATGATCTTACTTACATGTGGAATCTAAAAAAATGCTTAACTCACAGATACAGAGAGTAGAATGATGGTTGTCAGAGACTAGTGCGTTAGGGAAATGGGAGACGGTGATCGAAGGGTGCATACTACCAGTTATAAAATGAGTAAGTTCTAAGGACCTAAATGTACAGCATGGTGACTCTCATTAACAACACTCTATTTTACACTTGAAAGTTTCTAAGAAGTATATGTTAAATATTATCACTACAAAAAAAGGCAATTATATGAGGGAATGGCAGGGTTAACTAACATTGTGGAAATAACTCAGCAATATTTATGTGTATCAAATCATATCGTAATCTTAAAATTATACAACATTACATGCTAATTATATCTCGATATATCAAAATAAAAATACATGCAATCAAAAGAAAGCAGATGATGCCACAAAGGTTCAACTAGCGTCCCATATGGGAAATACTACAGACAAGAAGTCCACAGAGTCATGAGATTGTATAACTGGAGAAGGTGGTTCAAACCAATCCAGGGTGATATCCAAGGAGCCATTTAAATAACTTCTGAGTAGGGTTGGAATAATCACAGTTCAGACTATGGCATTTATACCTAGTCCCTGTGTGGAGAGGAATTTGGTATGTTTGAATAACATCAAATAATGACTGTGTGGCTTAGACTAGATTACACAACTGTAGCTGGAAATGCCTGTGCTTGCCAGAACATTCAGAATCCTTCAGGCTATGGTAAGGATTTTGGGATTTACCCTGAATGCCCAGAAGATACAGTCCGTATTTTAAAAACAGAATAGGCATCATCAATTTGGAAGCTTATCCTGGCTTTGTTTAAAAATATTTAATATTCGGGAGTAAGAATATTAAGGAGACTATTATCCAAAGGTATGATTGCTGCTTGCATTAGAAGTTAGTGGAATTGGCAAAATGGAGATTTAAAGATTAACATAGAATCTACATTTCCTCTAAAATGCATCGGGTTGTATTCATCCAGATGTACTATAAGGTATATACCATGTGAAATATACTTAGGAATAGCTTACCTACAATGAGAATGAAGTGCAATAATAATTTAGAATGTACAATTTGAGTTTTAATGGTTGTCCACATTCATGAAATTTACTACTATAATGAAGTAATAGATCATGTTCATTCCTTCTGAAAGTTCTTTGTGCTCACTGGCAATCCATTCCTCCTTCTATCTCTGGTCTCAGAGAAATAGATCTACTATTGTCAATTAGTTTAGTTTGTAAGTAGAATGTACAAGTTTGTGTCCATCATTTTCATTTAGCATAAATGTATGCTGATTTACACATTTGTGTATTTATAAGTATATGTACAT
Organism: Panthera tigris; assembly: GCF_018350195.1. NCBI lineage: Eukaryota > Metazoa > Chordata > Mammalia > Carnivora > Felidae > Panthera > Panthera tigris. The sequence goes on along the minus strand of NC_056660.1, from coordinate 32,654,403 downwards.
AAATATATGTATCAGGAATATGAACTGAATGTTAGAAAGTGAATGTTTTTTGAAGTAACATACTTATTGAAATGACTCAGAAGCCTTTGCCTGTGACTAAATTGATTAATGCATTCTAAATATATATAATGCTCATGTACTACATGTTAATAAATTTTCCAAAGCTATACATTATTACATCATATCTGGCGCATATATTTTCTTCCATGCCTACATAGGCAAGTGATCCGAAAATTCTATACAACAATAACTCAACAACAAAATAGAGAGATAGTCATAGGCTAGGTTGATGTAGCTTTAAGAGTCAAATAAATCTAAGAATGAGAGTCATTATTCACCCAATTACTAGAAGCTTCAAAAATACAATGTATTGCAAACAATTTAAGCCCTGAGGACATTTTAATGTAAGTGGTTAAATTATTTTGGCAGATGCAAGAAGCCCAATCATCAGAATTCTATACCTAAAAAGTCCCAGTAATTGGAATTTTTAAGCATAAGATTACAGTAAATGCTGTTTTAGAGGAGGTATTCAATCAGAAAATGTTACAATCGTACAGAGACAGAAAATATTCTAGCAATTTATCAACAAATATCCTGACTTGACAACTAGATTAAATAAATGAACAAAATATAACAGGTTGGAGACAAGCCATCATGAAAGGAAACTTGCCAACTGAAGCTGAAATTAATGCCATTAAACATGATGTTTCAGAAGATTTGAGATTTAAACAAATAACAAATGAAAGCTCCCTGCTGTTGATGTATCAGAAGATGGAGATTAAATGGATAGGAAAAAATTCATGAACAAACAATGAATGTGGTATGTGTGTGAAGAGATAATATAATATAATATAATATAATATAATATAATATAATATAATATAATATATAAAATGTAAATATATTTATTTTATATATTTTATACATATGTATGTGAATATATATATGTCAAGTAGTGTCTTAGAGTTTATAACTAAGTAAGAAAAAGCAGAAAGAAATGAAGCATAATGATACTTTCAAACCCTTTAGGCCAACACTTCATAAAAACATTGGATTGTATCAAAACAGAGAGACTTTCACAAAGATTTAACATTGAAATGTTTCTTTTGGTCTCTTCTCTGTCTCAAATCCTCTGACATTCCCTCCAACTCATATTTTTCAAAGTGGACACAGACTTGGGTGTGTGCACACGTGCACACACACACACACACACACACACACACACAAACACACAGAGATACAGACACAGACACAGACACAGACACACACAACTGATTAAGATCAATTGCTTAAATTTGTTTGCTTGGGGCAGATGAATTTTTTGGTCCATTATTCCGATGATAAATAGTACTACTAGTAAAGTTTCTTTTTTTATTTGTTTGTTTTATTTAAAATTCGCTTAAAAGACTTGAACATAAGAGCTGAAGCCACAAAAATTCCTAGAAGAAAAACCCAGGCAGTAAGCTCCCCTCACATAGGCTTTAACAATGAGTTTTTAAATCTGATATTAAAAGTAACAAAAGCAAAATTAACAAGTGGGACTGTATCACACTAACAAATTTGTGAACAGCAAAGGAAAGCACCAACATGAAAAGCAACTTACTAAGTGGGAGAGAATATTTGCAAATCATATACCTGATAAGAGACTAATATCCAAAATATATCAAGAACTCCTATAACTTAAAAGCAAAACAAAAAAAAAAAACAAAGATCTATTTTATTAAATAATGTTTTAATGTTTTTATTTATTTTTGAGAGAGACAGAGACAGAATGCAAGTGGGTTAGGGGCAGAGAGAGAGGGAGACACAGAATCCAAAGCAGGTTTCAGGCTCCGAGCTCTCAGCACAGAGCCTGATGAGGGGCTCGAATTCACGAAACATGAGATCATGACCTGAGCTGAAGTTGGATGCTCAACTGACTGAGCCACCCAGGAGCCCCAAAAAACCCAAAGATCTTAATTGCCATTTTTCCAAAGACGACATACACATGGTGAAAGACATAGGATGTAATCGCACAAGACCCAAATAATACCACAATGTTGAGCTGCATACATTCTCCTTCTTCATAGTAATTCTGATATGAATATTATTAAATTACTGACTATAGAAAATATTATTCATTAATATAGTTAATAAACATTTATAGAGGACATATGTGATACCTGGCACTCTTCTAGACACTAGAGATAGAAATAGAACAAATAACAAGATAAGTTCTCTTTCCACAGGTTGTTTATATCAAAATGGGGACACAGAAAGTGTGTCTATAAACAGATAAATGTGTTTATAATTTATGATAACTTATAGTAAAATTCTAACATTACCTGCTTACAGGAGCCTTCCCTGACCAAGCTCACAAAAACAAGTAATTCCATAATTCACAATCACCTTACATTGCTTTTTTATTTATACCTGTGTCTAATTACATGTAATACACTAATTTATTGCTTTAATTGGCTAACCTGATACCGGGCAGCTCAGCTCTCTCGTGATGTTAAAAAGCAACAGGCTAAAAACGAAAGTAACAACCAAGCCCTTAATCACTTGTAATGATAATATAAGCAAGAGGCTAGACTGGATAAAGGGCCCGCTACCACCTCCACCCCCCATCCCTAAACACTGGGTCAGGTGGCTGAGCACACAGGTAGCAGTTGTCGCTCTGCCAAGGAACCCTGTGTAAAGACCCCTACAATTGTAGTTTTACGGACTCTAAGTATGGGGAAGGTAAGAGAGGAACAGCTAAGAGTGTGAACAGTGCTGAGTATTTTTATTTTTTTAACATTTATTTATTTTTGAGACAGAGGGAACATGAACAGGGGAGGGTCAGAGAAAGAGGGAGACACAGAATCTGAAACAGGCTCCAGGCTCTGAGCTGTCAGCACAGAGCCTGAAGCGGGGCTCGAACCCACGGACCGCGAGATCATGACCTGAGCTGAAGTCGGACACCCAACCGACTGAGCCACCCAGGCGCCCCTACAGGGCTGAGTATTTATTGAGTCAGAACAGATCATCTCAAAGTTTGCCCCTTCCCTCCAATAAGATGATGTCAGCCAAGGCACCTGAGTATGTTCTCCGCCTTAGGCCCCAATCAAGAGACATTCAAATGAAGTGTACTGGGGCTCAGAATGTAAATAAAGCAAAGAAGCATGACTGGCCAGAAGGGCCTGAGTCGTGGACTCCAACTCCCTTCAGAGACCACAGTGCAGTCGCTGTGCACCATGTGGGGAAAGCCGCTTCCCCTGTGAGGACTGCCAAATAAAGCTTCCATAACTGCCTGCGACCCAGCGTGAAAAATCATGTATATATTTTAACCAGAAGCCAGACTCTTCAAATGGCATTTGAAGAAAGAGCAGAATGAAGCGATGCCCCTTTAAGAAATTTATTTACTGAAATTTCACACCTACAGACTATTCCTTTATTTTGCAACAATGTCAACAGTGATAACTGCAAATATCAATGCTTAATATCTCCTAGGCTTTATTCTAAGTACTTTAAAATAGTGATTAATTACATCTCATAACCTTATACAGGAGTTATTACTATTTTCATTTTGCTTATAAGGAAAGATAGATACAAAGGAACAGAATATCGTGGTGGTAGCAAATATGGATACAAATTCGCCTAAAATACTTGCTGTATATCTTTGAATGATCTCCAACTTTTTTGGAGTGGGATTAGTTATGTGACTTCTTTTGGTTCATATGATTTTAACAATTGTGACACAAGTCGTCATCAATTCTTAGGAACTCTGTAAACTATTAACATGTGAATGAATCAGGTCTATACTGCTTAAGGATAATGGCCCCACTATCCAAATTCATCTAAGGACCAGATAACTGTCAGGTACTTAAATTCTCTGCCACTGCCTGTCAGCAAGTTGTATATAAATGTTCATCCAAGTAAACTTAGCTGAGATCAGAAGAACCACCTAACACAGTCCAATCCCAAATGCAGACTCACAGATTACAACTGTTTACTGATTTAAGCCACTAAGTTTTGAGGGGTTAGTGGTAAAGCAATAAGTAATTTATCCCATGACAAATGGTAGTTTGGTAGTTGCAGAGGGTCCTTTATTTAGGATAACATGTTGACATGTTGGGAAGAGAAAGATGATATAAAAAAAAAAAAATAAAAGGTCAGTCGTATTCCTATATATCAATAATGTTCAATAGCACTTGTAGTTAAATGCGTAATACCACTAATATAAACACTCCAAAGATGAAATATTTAGATATAAGTCTAATAAAAATATATGCAATATCTATATAAGGAAAACTATAATTTAAAACTGATAATTTAAATCAAGAACTAAAAAATGGAGAGCTATTCCATGCTCATGGATAGGAAGACTCAATAATGTCAAGAAGTAGTTCTTTCCAACTTCATCTATAGATTCAATGCAATCTAAATCAAAAGCTTAGCAAGATATTTTATGGATATTGGTAAATTGATTTCAAAGTTTAAATGGGGAGGCAAATTATCCAGAATAGCCAACATAATATTGAAGAACAAAACAAAGTCAGAAGATTGAAGCTCCCTGACTTTAAAACTTACTCTAAAGATATAGTATTTAAGACATTGTAAGACTGGTGACAGAAAAGACAAATAGATCAATGGAACAGAATAAAATGAGCAGAAATAGATTCCCATAAATATAGTCAACTTATCTTTGATAAAGGAGCAAAGGCAATATAATGAAGCAAAGGTGATCTCCAAGTGGTGATGGAAAAATTAGATATCCACATGAAAAAAAATGCATATAGACACAGACTTTACACTCTTCATAAAATTTAACTCAAAATGGATCATAGACGTAAAATGTAAAGCTATAAGGCTCCTAGGAGATAACGTATGGTAATGTCTTCTTAGATATAACACCATAAAATATAACTGATAAGCTGGACTTCATTAAAATTAAAAAAAAACCAAAAAACTGCTGTCTGCAAAAGACAATAGCAAGAAAGGAAGAAGACAAGCCATGGAATGAAGAATTTGTAAATGACACATCTGATGAAGGACCATTATCCACAATAGACAAAAGAACACTTAACACTCATTAAAAAAAAATTAAAATGGGCCAAAGACCTTAACAGTCACCTCACCAAGGAAGATTTACAGGTGGCAAATAAGCACATGAAAACATGCTTCAACATCATATATTATCACGAAAATGAAAATTAAAATCACTATGGGATACCACTACAGACTTTATTGGAATAGACAAAATCCAAAACATGCACACCAAATACTGGCAAGGATGTGGAGTCACAGGAACATTTATTTATTTATTTATTTATTTATTTATTTATTTATTTATTTATTTATTTATTATTTACTTATTATTTTAGTGCAAGCAGTGGAGAGGGGGAGGGAGGGAGGGAGGGAGAGAGAGAGAGAGAGAGGGAAGAGAGAGAGAGAATGAATTTTAAGCAGGCTCTACATTCAGCTTGGAGCCCGATGCACAGCTGCATCCCATGACCCTGGGATCATGACCCCAGACAAAATCAAGAGTTGGCCACTCAACTGACTGAGCCACTCAGACACACTACAACAGAAACTCTTGGAAGACAGTTTGGTGGCATATTACAAAATTAAATGTACTCTTAACACATGATCCAGCAGTCAGTCATACCCTTGGTATGTTCCCAAAGGAAATGAAAACTTTTATCCACACAAAAACTTGCACATGAATGTTTATAGCAACTTGTAATTGCCCAAACTTGGAAGCAACCAAGATGTCCTTGAGTAGATGAATGGATAAAGAGTAGCACATCTAGATAATGGAATATTATTCAGCACTAAAAAGAAATAAACCATCAAACCATAAAAAACAGAGAATTCTTAAACCTTCAATACATATTAAGTGAAAGAAGCTAATGGCAAAAGTGTGCTATTATGATTTTTAATAAGAAATACATATTTGGCCCTAGTCTCCATTTCTGTCCCTAAAACTCTAGCCTAAGAGCTCCTAAAACTCTTTGAATTTCCCAAGTGAGGTGAGCAATAAAGGTATCTTTTGTTAACGAGGTGACTTTTGGATTGCACCTAAGGAGGGGACCAGTTGTGAATAAAATGTTGGAACTTTCAGTTCCACCCAGATTTCCAAAGAGGAAAGAGAGGCTGGAGGTTGAATCAGTTACCAATGGACAATGATTTAATCAATCATGCTTATGTAATAAGGCCTCCATAAAAAACCCAAGGTAGGGGGGGAGTGGTTCAGAATGTCCCCAAATTTGTGAAACATGCTTCCAGGTGCCACCATGCCAGGCCCCAGCTTCACGGGGATAGAAGCTCCTTTGTTTGGGACATCTCCCAAAGTATCTTTTCATCTGATGGATTCATATCCTTTAATATCCTTTTTAATAGATTGGTAATCTAGTGAGTTAATGAGTTACCTGAGCTCTGTGAGCCACTCTGGCAAATTAATCAAACCCAGGGAGGGGGTGATTGGAACCTCCAATTTGTATCTGGTCAGTTGGAAGCACAGAAGACAGCTTGAACTTTTGAATGACACGAAACGGAGGGCATTATGAGACTCAGCCCTTAACCTGTGGAATCTGATACTATCTCTGAGTAGACAGTGGCAGAATTGAGTTGAATGGTAAGACAGCTAGTGTCAGAGAGCTGCTTGGTGCACATTAGAATTTGGGCAGAAAACCCTCAAAAGGCTACAGACTATATAATTCTAATTATATGACGTTCTGGAAAAGGTAAAACTATGGAGAAAATACAAGTTTCAGTAGTCACCACCATTGAGGGGGCAGAGAAAATGAACATACAGAGCACAAAGAATTTTTAGGGTAGTGAAAGTACTTTGTAATATATAATAATGATGAATACATACATTCAATCATACATTGGATCAATCATACGTTGATCCAAATTTGTACAGTGTATAATACCAGGAGTGAACTTTACTGTAAACTTTGGGCTTTGGGTGATTCTGATGTGTCAATGTAGGGTCATTGTTGGTTAAAAAAAAAAACGAAAATAAAAGAATATGTACCATTCTGGTAAGTGATGTTAATAATGGGAGAGGCTATGCATGCGTGGGAGCAGAGGGTATATGGGACATCTGTTTACTTTCCTCTCAATTTTGTTATAAACCTAAAGCAAACCTTTAACACCTTAAAAATATGAAAAGTAACTATTACCATACATCAGAAATGAGTAAAAGAAAGCATATTCTTCTGTATAATAAAGAAATCGTAAAAAGTAAGAAATGTCTAAAAGGAAGAGATAACTCAAATACATTGAAAATTACTTTTTTGTGTGTGATCAAAGTGCTAATTTGACAAAATTTTAAGTCTTTTTAAATTTTTTTTAATGTTTACTTTTGAGAGAGAGAGAGACAGAGAGAGACAGAGTGTGAGTGGGAGAGGGGCAGAGAGAAAGAGAGAGGGAGACAGAGAATCCAAAGCAGGCTCCAGGCTCTGAGCTGTCAGCACAGAGCCCAACACGGAATTTGAACTCACTAACCATGAGATCATGACTTGAGCTGAAGTCAGATGCTCACCGACTGAGACGCCCAGGCGCACCTTAATTTGACAAAATTTTGATTCTCAAAATAAAAAGTTATTGAGATTAGTGGAAAGAAATTCAGTTTGATAAATTTTTCATAAAGACTGATTTATCTTCATGTAGGCTGCAAATATTTAAAGAACATATGGACAATGATTGTATCATGACAACTATTCACAGTTGCTTAGGCCCAATTCTCTAACTTAAGGCTATATTTAACATAAGGTCTGATAATTTATTAAAACAATTTGAGAAGTATCAGAGGATTATTCCACTTGGTCAATGCAGATTTTACTCATTGATATCCTTATTTTTCCAGGTCAAAACAACTTAACAGCCAGTATCTGAAGACAGATCTTTTGACATTTATGTTTAGGCCTTTCAAGAAATGTTCCTCAATTCTAACATAAGAAGTAATTTATAGATACTGAATTACACACTGGCTACAAACTATGTATTATGAACTAAATATATTATTTAAATGTTTAGGTGTGCTTCATAGCATGTACTTAATTAATATAGCATTACTTTCTTGTGGGCAGGTAAGTTCGCTCTCCAAATCACTCCACAGAACCAATTACTAGAAACCTATTATATTCAAATTTCATTTAAAAATCAAGTTCTTAACTCATCACCTCACCTATATTCCCCAAATTTGAAATAAAATAGAATTCTAAGTTGGTAAACTTGTAAGTTAGTGTAGTTAAAAGATCACTTCTACATATCCCTTCAGTTATAAAATTCTATGGTAGACATATTAATCACGATTTAGCCGCAGCACAGAAGTGATAATCTATCTACATATTTGCTGTAATGATTTCAATAATAGCTGTAATAAATTTGATCAATGTTACAGATATAATCCTTATACTAATGCAATTATATTGCATTTTGCTCTTTGATAATAGTGATATTATACAGAAATATTTATTTTCTTAAGGGAAATACTTCATCAATCAGTAGTTATTCTCTACTTATTTAGATCTTGATATATTTTTTAGCTACAGAACATTTGGGGTCACCCTCACACAACTGCTCTTAAAAATCCTTAAAATTAGGCCTCAGCATTCTGGGATCTGCTACCTTTCCTCTGGGTGATGTTTTCATTTCTTCTTGTTGATATTATATCATTACATCGCATTTCCTATATCCTATTACTGAGAATGTTGCTTGAAAATGAAGGAATGAAATAAAGTAGAACAAAATATATTGCATTTCCTCCCTCTATAATATCATAGGACAAATGACAAATGACCCGTATTCAGGCCCCACTCGCTCCAACGTTGTAATCACCCAATTTTTGAATGAGAAGAGAAGTTATATGTCACACTCAATTCTCCAGGCTCTCTCGCACTTCAGTAATTTAGACTTACAGATATTTCTATCATGGTAGTTCTGTGATACCTTGTGAAATACACTCTTGTGCAACCTCAAAATATTCTTTACTTGCCTTCCTTTAGGTTTTCTTAAGCAGAAAAGAAAGTTAATGGTGGTAAATTGAGAGGGAGGGATACCTACATATTTCTATCTTATAGCAATACCATTTCAACTATTTAACTGCCATAAGTAACACAAAATAATTATATAGAACAGAAATTTATTTTACGCATAGATATATATATATTGGCGTTGCTTTAAAAGAACTTGTAAAATATATTAAATTATCTAAATTTTTGGAGAAATCTGTACATTTGTTGAATCTATGTCGAACAATTAGGTCCAACTTAATTGTTCAGACAGGTGTACTAAATATAACAATAGTGTGGTACATTTTAGAAGATTGAGGTAAAGTGTAAATATCAGATTATCTTAAAAGGGCATGTAACATTTCTGTAAGGAATTGTGATTACAACAATGCTGAAATAGGTTCTTCAAAATTAACACTCAGCGGAGAACAAGAAAAAATAATACATTTGAAAGCATCACAGAACTACCAAAACAGAAATATTTGTGAGTCTAAATTACTGAAGTGAGGAGGAGCATGGAGAATCAATTGTGACATACAAGATTCCTTCCCTCATTTATAAATTTTGGGATTAAAAATAAGCAGGGCACAGGCACAGATAAGAAGGTAAAACGCTGGTCAGAGTTTTCCTCAACTTGAATAATTATCCAAGCTTAGGCCTGTCAAGGAGCAGGAACCCTATTAAATATCTACCTCTTTCAGAGAGGTCCTCAAAGGGCTCTACCCTACAAGTATATCAAAACAGAATAAAATAGATCAACCAACATAAAAGGTCAAAGCTCAGTTTTAAATCACTAAGCCCTAATTGTATTAAGGAATGGCTTCCTATTATAAGGGCTTTCTAGAAGAAAAGTAAATCCTCTTGCTATAAAAGTGTCATCTAAAATCTCAGGTTACCTTTATCTTGTCATGAATAATTGCTGGTAGTCCATAAAAAAATAACTAGGCATGGAATAACCAAAACAAAACAAACAGGTAATATAACCAGATACACAAGGATCTGTTTAACAGACTTATGGCACAGATATGAATTTAAAAAAAGTAAATGTGAGAATATCGGCAAGATGGTGAAATATGAGGTCCCTTGTTGGTGTTTCCCCTTAGCGGCAATAATTTGACAACAGTTCTTGAACAAAAGAAAGGACCTTTGTGGGAGCTTTGGTTTCCAGACAGTAGATTATGAAATGCTGGTGGAGTTCAAGATCAAGGAGTGCTTTGAGAAGTAAGGCTGAACCAAGGTAGCTGATTCAGCAACCGGGTCCCAGATATAAACCTGGGGATAGCTCCATATACTTGTGGACTTGGCTACAGGACCCCTTGGCCTTTGTCCTACCACCAGCATCATTTGCCAAAGGAATGGCTGAAGTCATGCCACCATGCTTCAGGTAGCAGGCCAACAGTCCTTAGTCTTGGCTCTGGACCCTGAAATGGCCCATGACCTGGCTCCTGTCCCTCTGCGATGCAGTCTTGGAGTCCTTGGAGGCAAGTCTACAGAACTTGGTCTGACTGGAGATTCTGAAATGGCCCTGTGTCTGGGTTCCAGCCACTCATGGCTGTAATCCATGAACAATCCTACTTATCTGGGATCTCATTAGTGCCCCCAGAGACAATCCAGCCACTCTTGGTCTGATAGTAGATCCTGAATTGGCTCCTACCACTCATAGTTCAACAGGTGTTCTGTCTGCACACAGACCCCAGAAGACATATCTGTCTGTGTCCTCAGAGGTAAAACCACCAACCTCAGTCCCATTACAAATCCTCAAATGGTCCTATAACTTAGTTCCAGCTCCTCCGAGTTAAGTCAAAGATCAGTCTTGCATACTCAGGGATCTGGAAGAAGACACACCCATCGGTGCCTCTAGAATGAGATCTACAGACCTACGTCCCAACTGTGGACCCTGAGGCAGCCCTGAGATTCCTTCCCTCCCAGGGATCTATCCAATGAAGTGGCAAAGGCCTTCCAGGGTTCTGACAGAAGCCATACACATCTGTGCACCCGACTACAGACTTGAAAGCAGACCTTTGTCTCAGAGTCAGTCTATGGAATAAGGTTCTAGAGGTAGTCCCAAACAGGATCCATACATACCTAAGTCCCTGGTAACAAGCCTCCCATCCCCAGAACCCACTGTGGATATAGCAATAGCCTCCCGTATTTTTGTGACTGACTCCAGTTAGCCAACTCCAATTTAGTGTAACTGTGATCCTGGAGGTAACCTCGTCTGACAGAAGAACTTTCTTTACCTGTTTAAACCTGTCTATAAAGACTGGAAGAAGTATGTGCTCTTTCAAATGCACAGACACCAATGCAAGCCACATGGATCACAAAAAATCAGGCAAATATGACATCAAAGGAAAGTAATGAAGTCCCAGTAACTGGCTCAAAGAAACGGAGATCTGTGAATTGCATGTACAAAGATTTCAAGATAATCATCTTAAAGAAACTCAATGTAATGCAAGAGAACGTAGAAAACTAACAAAATTAGGAAACAATGCATGAGTAAAATGAAAAGTGTAATAAAGAAATAGAAAGCATAAGAAAAGAACCCAACAGAAATCCAGAAGCTTAAGAATACAATGACAGAACTGACAAATTCAATAAGAGAGCTTGAACAGCAGAGACAATCATGCAGAACAAAGAATTAGCAAACTGGGAGACAGTCCATTTGAAATTAGCCAATTACAGGATCGAGGAGGAGAAAGGATGGTTGTGATATTCACTGGATTGGTTACCAGGAGACGATTTTGGGTCACTGGTTCTTATTTCTTAACCAGTGTGGTGATTATACAGTATTCTCACTTTTTAGTAATTACTACACCTACACATTTAGAATATATCTTTCTGTCTCGATTTTATTGCCTCGTTGGACAGCATTTTCTCCTCTGGAGGTATCTCTGCAGGTGTGCTGTATAATACTGCTGGATAGATTGCCCCATACACCTGCTGCACAACTGTTCTGGGAATTTCCTTCACCGTTACACTGACTTTCTATTTTGTCTTTTTCTTGTGTTGAATTTTTCCTGGATTCCCTATCTTCCTCCATATTTGTCCTTCCCCTTCTTTAAGAATGTCAAATTCTCCAATAGCATCCTATTATTTTGTGTAGATTACAAATGTTAGAGATTTAAGATGTTTAAAATCTCTTTAATCAATTGCAATTTAATGATATTTACCTTCATTTAGAATTCCAGGTTGAGAATCTGAAGATATTTTACTCTACTTGCTTTTGAGTGTCGCTCTTACCCTTGAAAAATCTGACGTCTTTCTTACTCCAAAATTTTTAAATGTCATTTTTAACATATTCTTCCCATTTCCATCTTAGTGTTATTTAACTACTCAATGATATGATTTTCATTGGTTCTTTCTTTGATCATTGTGTCCATCACTCCAAGAGCCTTTTATTAAGGAAACATGTTTCTCACTCAGGTGAAATTACCTTGCATTATTGCCTTGTTCCTCATCTCAACTTCTCTTTGTTATTCTGAATGTAATCTTTTCTTATGATGTTGATTATTCTAGATGGTCTGATCTTGTATCTTTTCTCAGATTATATAACTGTGTTCTAAGTCTTTTTGAGATTTTGTTTTTTAACCTTAAGCCTTCCACTGACTTCTCCACCAAGCACCGCTCCACCCTGTGTTTAATACACAGGTGAAAATATTGATAGACTTGTTGCACAAATATAGTATCTTACATCTAAAATAATGTTTCTTAAACATTTTCTGTCATGTATTAAAAATGTATAAAATATATTTTACCTATGTATTAATTATGGTCTCTGTCAGCTTTAGACTTTACCCAAAATACCTCGTGAGTTTTGACTATCTATTCATAGTTATCAAGGGAAACAATTAAAAAGCCAGGACTTGGCAGGAATTTGATATTGGGACAGAGGGTTCCTTCAGAGATAAATCCTCAGATAACCTCCCTTGGGTAGTGTTATTTTCGGTATTTATTAGACATGATCCAAAATCCTGATGCAAATTCTGCCCCATTTCTCTGATGGTTTTTACAGTGACATATCTAAAATGTGTTGTCTAAGCCTGTTATTTTGGATTATTTTCATCCTATTCTCTATTGACACTACTAACAAAGTTTCACAAACATTCTGCCGTGGAAGAGCCTGTTCTAAAATCTCGTATGATTTACACAGTTTTTAGTTTTAGGAAACCTTTAAAGGTTATTTCCATTTTATATATACTATTTGAGACCATATGAAAAAGATTTGAATGAATTACCTTTAAGTAATACGCCAAATAGTAAACTATTCGAAGCATTACCATTAAAGCCTAGAATCAAAGATTAAAGTTTCCATTTAACATTTTACTGGTAGCAGCACTCAATTCACTATGGAAAAATTATAAATGTAAAAGGATCACAAGGAAAGGATAAAACATTTATTATTTATAAACATATGTTATTATTGCCTCAGAAAAAAAATTGACAAGCTATTTGAATTAATCAGTTTTATGAAAGGTGGGTAGATGCAAAGATCAATGTAAAAAATTAATTTTTAAAATGCAATTATGCAGAACCTTCTAATTTCCTCTTTTTTTTAAACCACCTCCTCTTAAAGCACATAACCCCTAATTTTATTATGGCAAATTGCCACTGTGATTTCAAGATATATTTTAAATGCTATTTGTAGCTAGTTCTGGCCATGTGGCAAATTTCTAACTAATGAGCTATGAACAGAAGATTACTGGGTGATTTCAGGAAGATTCTTCAAATTGAGGGCACATGCTCTTTCTGCCTTCTTTCATGCTTCCTGCCTGGAATGCAAATGCAATGGCTGGAACTGCAAAAACTACAACTCTGTTTGAAATAACCTCAAGAGCAAAGCCACTAATAACAGCAAAACAATCCAGAATGACAAGGTTTTTGTTCTCCAAACATTAGCCATGAAGGGACAACCGGTCCTTTTTTTTTATATGTTTAAAACAGGACCAGTTTTCTTTTTCAACCACTATTTTCTCCATCTTTCTTTTCCACATTTGAACTTAGCCAAAATAACTTTTAAAACAGCATAATTAGAATAATAGAAAATGGATTTAATTCACAACAGAAATTCATATTACAGTGAGATAAGGGCTAAAAATGCAACACAGATAATTTTTCTCATTTGCTTATATGATCTAACACAATTTTTACAGTTGCTTTTCCATTTCTAGTGGATATTTTGTCATTCTGATACATTATGTACATTTGTTGACCATAATATTGAGGCACTGATTTGTTGAATTTATTAGGCAATGTCATAAAAAAATCTGGCATGTAAATGACTGGCACTATTCTGTATATCCTATTTTGGAGAAAATCTAGGATTCATATGCTTTTTATTCTAGGTTTAATACATTGAAAAGGCTTAATAGGCTATATAACCTCTTAATATTTTTCAATATCATATTTGTCCAATGAGAAAAGACTTAGCTTATACTAATGAAGGGGACATAAAATTCAGAATAAGCTTGAAAATATAAAATTCTCCATACCTCCCTCTACTGTAGAGTATTGAAATTATTTATTGGTGCCTCCAGAATTCGAATTATTTCATATTCTACTATATAATTTAAATGGGAAGAGTACGTATTAGTAGGAAAGGGGTGGGGTAGATGATGTGCAACACCAAAGAGGGATCTTAGAAATATCCCACTCACTCATGCACTATGTTGCCCAATTTTGCCTTACATAATATGAAGAGTTAACTTTTCCTTTATAATTCCCCATTACCCAAGTAACTGCAGATAGATAGAAAAGAAGCTTTCTAGCCCAGTCACAGAATGTTATTTCCTGGAAATATTTTGCTATGTTTGCAAATTGGTAGCAATTTAATTACTTATAGATTTTCTCAAAAGGTGAATAAAAGCTGAATTACTTATATTATAATATTTGTTAAATAGTCAATAAAAGTTAACTGTTTAAGTTCAAATGTGAGTTAATGCTAGCAATTTCAGCAAATACAGTTAAAGTTTTAAGCAATAAAAACTAGAAACGAGTTTTCTTCATTGTAAGTACAATTAAAATGCCATTTTAAAATATGTCATCTCTCACCCTAAATCTCTTTTTGGTATCTTTGAAGTATTTGTAGATGTATTCTTATCTGCATATAAAAACTCTTAGTCTCTGTATGTATCCTTTCATCCAAAAGAAATTATGTGGAGATCACTTATAATAACTTTTTCAAATGATAAATCAACATTAAGCTAAAGAGGAAAAAACAGTACCTTTGAAATTGTCATTAAAATGACATCTGGCTGTTAAAGAAATAATAGGACTCAAATAGATCCTTGCCACATCGCAAGGCCTCCCGTTGTTTTAGAAATGAAAAGTAAAGAAGATAAATCCCTGAGAAAATCAATTCTCAGGAAAAGCTGAAGTTTACATTTTTCAAGTAGAAGATTCTTTTTAAACTTTTTTTTTTTTTTTTTTTTGAGAGAGACAGAGACAGAGCATGAACGGGTGAGGGTCAGAGAGAGAGGGAGACACAGAATCCGAAGCAGGCTCCAGGCTCTGAGCTGTCAGCAGAGCCCAACGCGGGGCTCGAACTCACGCACCGCGAGATCATGACCTGAGTCGAAGTCGGACGCTCAACCGACTGAGCCACCCAGGCGCCCCTAGAAGATTCTTTTTAAAGACAACCTTCTATTAGGCCTTTATTTGTCTCATTTGATGATAAATAAAATTTTAATTTTTAATGTCTTCATGGGTGCTAAATTGAAGTGGCATTGGCTTATTGCACTTTTAAACTATATTTTGAATAGACTGTGATCTTGACGATAGGAATGTCGTCATCACATCCATTTGCCTGGAACCTATCACTGTGCCTGGAGTTTAAGAATCAACTCACAAAATTTTCTATCTCAATATTCATAAAGAGACTAATAAAGTGAATGTTTTACTAGTGGAAAAACTCATGAAATATGAATAAAGTTGAGAATTAATACTATTTAACCAATGTTGTTTAAAAAAATTGTTAACGTATAATGTGACTTAAGGCTTTAGCAGGAGATTCTTTGTGACTGCCTGAGAACAGTAATCTTTTTTCAATAATTCTGTCTCAAGTTCTTTTTTCAAAATGTGAATTATAAAATAAATTATGGTGATATTAGACAATGCTCTCCTTTTCCCCCCATTTCTCATGGAAATACAAAGTAAGTAGAGTAGCAAAACAACTTTGCATAAAATAGAATCGTGTACGAAGACTCATTCTAACTGATTTTAAGACTTATTGTAAAGAGACATTTATCAAAATAATATGGTGCACACATAAGGATAGAAAAATACATAGGACGTAAAAAAAAAGTACAGAAATAGACTAATTTAGCACTAAGTTCTAAGCAATTCAGGGAAGAAATGACAGCCTTTTTAACCAAGTATGCTGGACAATTGGATACTTATATACAAAGAAAAATTGAACTTCTGTCATATATAAAAATTAATTCAAAATGTCTAACATACCTATTTGTAAAACCTAAAATTTAAGGTGTATTAAGATGTATAATTGTGAGTTCATATACTAGAACTTAAGGTATGTAATTCTGAGTTCAAATACTAAAATAAAGATAAACCAAAAAATTTGCAGAAGGTAGCTAAATTTACAGGGTCATAAAGAAGTAATTCAGAGTTTTTTAAATCCATAAATTTAGGTAAAAATTCAAGCATTTAGGGGTGCGTGGGTGGCTCTGTCGGTTAAGCTTCTGACTTTGGCTCAGGTTATGATCTCACGGCTGGTGAGCTCAAGCCCTGAGTCAGGCTCTGTGCTGACAGCTCAGAGCCTAGAGCCTGCTTCAGATTCTGTGTCTCCCTCTCTCTCTCTCTCTCTCTCTCTCTCTCTCTCTCTCTCTCTCTCTCTCTGCCCCTTCCCCACTTGCACTCTGTCTCTGTCTCTCTCTCTCTCTCTCTGTCTCTCAAAAATAAACATTAAAAAGAAATGAATGAAAATTCAACCATTTAGCCTATGCTTCTAATAAAAGCTGCTCTGAGATATAAATATTAAAGAATTATTTTTATTTATATTCATTTTTCTGCCAAATAATGAAGGGATACAATGCAAATGTCATTAATAAGTTAATATATTTAGGATATAAGCACAATTGACTGATAACGTCACCAAAAAGACAAAAAGACATGACGTGCTTCTTGCTGAAAGAATGCAATGCCAACTACAACACAGTCTTACCAAAAGGAAATTAAACACACACACACACACACACACACCTCTATGTGTATTTGGATATGTATGCATATATATACATATATAGATATATCTTTTCCTTGGATATTCCTATATAAGTGTATTTTTGTATAATAATCTAAAGAAATATTTATAAATATCATCTGCCTATGTGCCTACTGAATCTGATAAAATCTCTAGATTAAATAATTAATTCACAGGAAACTAGAAGGACAGAGGAAGGTGTTCCCTCCAAACCAAATTTGTTGAGGGTTTTTTTTTAATTTTTTTTAATTAAAAAAATTTTTTAACATTTATTCATTTTTTGAGAGACAGAGTGTGAGTGGGGGAGGGGCAGAGACAGAGGGAGACACAGAATCCGAAGCAAGCTCCAGGCTGTGAACTGACAGCACGGAGCCCAATGCGGGGCTCGAACTCACAAACTGTGAGATCATGAGCCAAAGTCACACACTTAACTAACTGCGCCACTCAGGCGCCTCAATTTGTTGACGGTTTTTATTATGAATGGATGTTTAATTTTGTTAAATGTTGTACCTCCATCTATCAGATAAACATAAGATTTTTATCTTTCTTTTTATTAATGCGGCGTATCATATTATTGATTTGCAGACACTGAAACATCCTTGTATCTTTGAAATAAGCCCACTTGTTCATGGTGTATGATTCTTTTAAGGTACTGTTGAATTTGCTGTTAATATTTTGTTGAGCATTTTTGTATCTATGTACGTTGGAGGTATTGGCTTGTAATTTTTCTTGTAGTGCCCTTGTCTGGTTTGGTTATTAGGGAAATACTGGTATCCAAAAATGAATTTGGAAGGCTCCCACCCTTCCCATTTTTTTAAGAGTTTGAGGAGAACTTATATTAATTATTTGAATGTTTGATAGAATTCACAATGAAGCTATCTGGCCCTAAACTTTTGTTGAGAAATTTTGTATTACTGATCCAATCTCTTTTTTAGTAAGTGGTCTTTTCAAATTTTCTATTTCTACATGATTCACTCTTTGTAAGTTTATGTGTATAGAAATTTATCCCTTTGTTCTGGGTTGTTTAATTTGTTGGTGCATAACTGTTCTTAATAGTCTCTTCTTTCTCCAAGTTTTTATTTAAATTGCAGCCAGTTAACATACAGCACGATTGTGGTTTTAGGTACAGAATTTGGTGATCCATCACTTACATACAGCACCTAGTGCCTTTCCTAATCCCCATCACCTATTTAAACCATCTCCCTGGGGTCTCCTGAGTGGCTTCGTTGGTTAAGCTTATGAATTTGGCTCAGGCCTTGATCTCACGGCTCCTAAGTTCCAGCCCTATGGGCTATCAGCGCCTCGCCTGCCTTAGAGCTTGTGTCCCCCTTTCTCTCTCCCCCTACCTGCTTGTGCTGTCTCTCTTTTAAAAATAAATAAATCATCCTCCTTCCTACCTCCACCTCCAGTAACCATCAGTTTGTTCTGTATAATTAAGTCAGAATAGCCTCTTATGATCCTTTCTATTATTGTGTACAGATTTAGTTGTAATGTCTACACTTTCATTTATAGTTTTACTTGAATTCTCTCTCATTTTTAATATGTCTAGCTAAATTTTCATATATTTTATCTTTTCAAAACCCAGCTTTTAGTTTTATTGATCTTTTCTATTGTCTTTTTAGCCTCTCGCTTTTTTTTTTTTAAATTTCCACTCCGATCTTTGTTATCTCCTTCCTTCTACTAGCTTTGGGCTTAGTTTGTTCTTCTTTTGCTAGTTCCCTGAAGAATAAAGTTAGGTTGTTTGAATATAAAGGTTTATTGGTATAAACTTCCCTCTTAGAATTATTATTGCTGCTTCTCACAACTTTTGGTATGCTGTAGTTCCATTTTCTTTTTTTAATGTTTATTTATTTACTTTGAGAGAGAGTGGGTGAAGGGGAAAAAGAGAGAGGGACAGAGAAACCCAAGCACGATGTGGGACTGCATCTCAGAACTGTGAGTTCATGACCTGAGCCGAAATCAAGAGCTGATGCTTACTGACCGAGCCACCCGGGCACCCCTGGAGCTTCATTGTCATTTGTCAAGTGAAAAAAAAGAAAGAAAAATGTTTTTTCTTACAGAACAAAACTGCAGGAAAAATAATTCGTGGATGAGATCTTTAATAAAGAAGACCTAAAACATGTAACCACCCTCCAAAAAAGATAAACTGAACTGTAGTATTTAAAAATCCATTGACCTTATAAAACTATGAAGTGGAGCAAGGGCAGGATTACCATTAAATGTTGATAGTGGTCATATGAGGATTCGGGGTCTTTGGTTGACATGTGGTATCTGGAGGGCTCCACTAATGACTGGAAAGTCTGCTTGTTGATGTAAGTGGTGGTTACGTGTTCAACTTGAAGCTTTGCCTGTGTTCTATTTTACATTTTAAAAGGGGCTTTTAACCAACAGCATTCAAAGGAAGTAAAGTGTGTAGCTCACATAATCTATAGTAGAGCCAATGATCCCATGGGATGAAACCTTGAAATCTGGGTAGTTAAAACCTCAGCCAATATCATGTCACAGAAAGTCAATGGATGACAATGCTGCTACTGCAATTGCCATTGGCCTTGTCACCGTCTCAACCACAACTGCTAGAGAAAGGAGTTCATGGTCTGCCTTGCTGCAACTGCCCATGTTTTGTCATTGTCTCCAGATCCAGGATCTTGATAGGAACGACTAAATGCTCAAACCTAAACCACATGCCTGTCTGTATTATAGTTCCTACAGATCCTATTATAGCTCCGTATCTATCCATGTGTTCTGAGATGGAAGGCAGGCCCTGTCTCCCTTGAATAATTATACTTTGGAGAATTCGCAGTTGATGTGTGTAAATATTAGTCTCTAAAACCTACCTCATGGAATAGACCGAAAAACTTCTATCTCCCTATAAATTCATTAGTTAGAAAGGAAATAGAGAAGTTATGAGCTGACGTGCAATAGTGTCAAAAGGAGATGGATTGGTGACACACAAATAATTAGAAAATCTTACTACTGTGTATGGCCATAGCCTATTTCTCTGGGAACTGAAGGTGTTAGATGTTATCAACAGGAAAGCCCAACATTACAGGTAAAGAGATCAAGACACAAGTGGTGCCTTGGGGTAGAATAAAGCATGCAATGGAAAGGGTGTCTGGGGTGACACTGGGAGGGGAGTAAAACCCAGTCAAAGACCCTGAAGGCTGCAATATGGATTTTACAATTTATAAAATGGTATAACGAAAAACGATTGATATGTTTAAACAGAAAGGTTACATGAAAACATAATACTTTGCGTATGTTGACTCATTTTAGAACTAATATTCTTTATCATTTTGAGAAACTATTCTTCTATCCCTAGTTGACTCAGAGTTTATGATTAATGCACAGTGAATATAATCAAAGATCCTTTTAATATCTACTGGGACTATCGGGATGTTTCTTTTATTTAACTGCTGATAGAATATACTATATAAATACATTTCCTAATGTTAATCAATTCTTAGAGTCTGGGAAATATCTCCTTCATAATAACACCTTATACATTCAAAATGTTGTTAAATTCTATTTGTTAGTATTCTATTTTGGATTTGGGCATCTAATGTACTTATGACTGAAACTGCTCGACAGTTTTCAATATATTTGTCAGTTTCTGTTAACGAGTTTAGTGAGGCTTTATAAGATAAATTATTTCAATTTTCATCTTTTTTTCCCCTCCATTCTATGAGCATTAAGAATTATGTCTCTTCAAGTAGTATAAAACTCTATCAAAATAAAATAAAATGTCTGGCTCAGCTTGTTGTCTGTTGGTACATTTGGCTAGCCTCCTTCAATTGTCCTCCAAATCTAAGTCCGTGTTTTACACTCAAGCTTTTGTTGTCAATAAAATACAAACCAGTTGGATGATCTCTCCACCTCCCGGAGTGCTGTTTTCTATACCCTGATCTAAATTATCACTCCTATCCTGTGTCATATGTTTTTCCACCAATGTCTGAGACTTGACCAACGTTCTTTTTAACAAATGGTCCCTCCCCCCACATCCAGAATGCTTCTCTGAATGTTTCTTGTGTATTAGTCCTATCATTAACTCAAATTTGTGTATCAACTCAGAACATTGCTCTCACTGCAGCCATTTCATTTTATGTGGCATCTACCTCACTGTCAGGAAACGGGGTTATGTATTTTAGTTCCTTTCCAATGCCAGTTCTTTATTATTCTTCTACATCCTTGTTATCTGCTTCTCTAAACCTCATTCCATCCAGCCCCCCATCCACTTCTTATGATTAGTATATAAACCCATTGCCCTCTAAGGCATTCCCCCTTATTCACTGACAATTATCTCTCTTGCATATGATTCTCCTGCCCAATTCAAATGCTGCCAAGATTCTGAGTGAATTTATCATTCTTATGGGGAGTATATCTAATCTTCTCTTCACTCAATGACTTGACTTCCTCATAAATTTCATTGTCACTTTGTTCTCACCAACAGTTTCTGCAGCCAGGCATTTTAACTTGCTATCACAAGAAATGGTTTCTCCTTCCAAATTACTTTTTAAGCATCTATTACAACATGCGTATTCAGATACTCCAAATATACATTTTTCTCAACACTTCTCCTTATTCATTTATTCTTTTTTTCTTTCCCTTTACTTATTTAATGTTTACTTTTGAGAGAGAGAGAGAAAGAGAACACATGCGCATGAGCATGCAAGTGGAGGAGAAGCAGAGAGAAAGAGAGGCAAA